>NC_139348.1:23879929-24479929 GCF_055883805.1 Amblyomma maculatum
GTCAGCTCAATATCGTGCTCAGTCAAATCAGTTCTGCCTGGCCTGTCCACGAAGCAGGCCTCAAACTCTGTCATTATCTCGCCCAGATCGGACAGCTGGGATTTCTTTAGTTCTCCTCTCTGCTCCGTCTTTTTGAGAAGCTCCTGAGCGTTGCTTCCTTTTCCGCTGAGGCAAATCAAGTTGTCCCCCATCTCCTCGGGAAGGTTTAACGTTAGATTTACCACGGCTTCCCTCTGCACATAAGGCTTCATAAGATTGCAATGATAAATGCGCACTGCTTTACGCCTACCGGGGAATTTCACTTCGTAGTTAGTGTTAGAAAGCTTTGCAACGACTTCATCAGGTCCTTCCCACTGTACTTCGAGCTTATTCTTGGGATCATTGGCTTGCTCCATAGCTAAGTCCTCTCGGGTTACACTTAGAAGTCTCGTGAGATTACTAGACACCGGCGGCAAGAGGTTACTCTCTAGAACGTCCTCATTCCGTGTCTTATCAAGCTCACTTTCTAGTTGACTTATCTGAGATGCCTCGCTCTCAAAGTTTTCTGACCCGCTATCTTCCGCCTCGACCACTGTTTTAACTGCCGTTTCTTCCGCTGTGGATTTTTCTGGAATGAGCAGTGTAGCTAGTTCTCGCGCCTTTGAACGTGTTAAGGCTTGCACAACTCTGTCTCCGAACAGGATGCCCCTCTTTCGCAGTAGCATGTCCGATTTGTTGGAGAACAAATACGGATAGCACTTAGGAAGCTTTCCTGAAACGGCAGCCTCGGTTGTCAACTTGCCGAAAGGGCCCTCGATGACCACGTTCGCGATTGGCAAGCACACACTCTGTTCCTCCACTACCTGGCGGATCCACGCACACTGTCCTGTATAGTCGGAAGGCGACACATACACCGGATGGACAACATCCATCGTTGCGGCCGAATCGCGCAGTACCTTGCAAGGCTTCCCGTTGACTACTAGGTCATGCATGTAAGGTTCCAAAAGCTGCATATTTTCATCGCAGTCACTGACATACGAGAGAACAAACTTTTCTTTCCGGCAGTTGACGGCAATGTGACCCTGCTCATTACACCTAAAGCATGTGAGCGGCTTCCTAGCCTCAAGCTTATTCTTTGTGTTCTGCACGTTGGTCACTTCCCCACTTTTCTCACTGCCGTCCTTTCTAGGGAATTTGCCTGAAGAAACCTTCATTTCTTCGTTTCCAACTCTAGCAAAGTGCCTTTCCTGACGGTTTTTCACACTGAACTTGGGATTGCGGGGCCTATCCACTGCTGGGTTGCTGAATTGTCGGCGCGAAGCATACTCCTCAATAAGTTCGGCAGCTTCAGTTGCCGACTTAATTTCGCCTCGGTCCTGTAACCAATTTCTTTCTTTTTCTGGGAGGCAGTTATAAAACTGCTCCAAAAGAATTCGCTCGACTACAGCGTCCCTATCACTGTAGGAATCAGTGCTCTTTAGCCACTCGCCCAAATTAACTCTTAAATTGTACAGGAATTCAGGGTAACTCTCGTCCCTGGACTTAGTAGCGTTCCGAAAACGTTGTCTGAACGCCTCGGCGCTAAGCCTATACTTTCTCAGAAGGCAAGCTTTGACCTTCTCGTAGTTGTCCGCGTCCTCCTTGCTTAGCCGCGCGACAACCTCCGCTGCCTCGCAGGGCAGAACCGTCAATAATCTCTGAGACCAAGTGTCTCGCTGGAAGGACAGTTTTTCGCAAGTTCGCTCAAAGTTAGCCAGATACAGACCGATATCCCCTGATATCACATATGGCTGCATGTACTTTGACATCTTGAAATCTGCCTCCTTGTTGAGACGAGGTACCGCTAGCTGGGGACAATCGCCCGACCTCTTGCTCAACTCTAGTTCTAATTTCCGGAGCTCAATGTCTAGCTTCTTTTCCTCTCTTTCCCGCTCTTTCTGCTGTCTGAGCTGTTCCTTTTTTTGACCGATGAGGTTCCATGCTTCACTGAGCTCCTCATCATCGGCTCCCAAATCTGTGATTGCCTTTATAATCAAAGGTTTTCGTGCCAAACCTCTTGTATCAATTCCCAATTCCTCACACAATTGCAACAGTTCCGGTTTCTGCAGCTTTTGTAGGTCCATGATCGCTCCGAGTGTCGGCTACTTCCAAAACAACAGTGCAAACTACCAAACCTAAAGGCGTTTCAACACTTTTTACCAGTTCTAAAATCTAACCCTGTTCTAGAACCTGGTCCACATCAGAAGAAAAGCCAAGCACTCACCCACACATGCGATCGATGTTCCGAGCTGCTCTCTTGTTGGCCGATTGTTGCGCCTGCTTGCTGCTTGAGATGCCACCTCTGATCACAAGATGTGGCTTGTAGATTCTGATCCACCTCGAATCACCAGATGTTGTAGCTTGTAGATCCAGATCCCACCTCCAGTCATCAGATGTTGTGGCTTGTAGATTCAGATCCCACCTCCAGTCATCAGATGTTGTGGCTTGTAGATTCAGATCCCACCGCTGGACACCAGTTGTCGTGACGCTGGGGCTATGTCGACCCGGCCTTCACTTGGTAGCGTGCAGAGACTCGGGGTTGAAGTAGGATTGAATCTTCGAAGTTGGTGAAATATGTACAAGCAGGTTTAATGGCACTTTGAGAAACTTATTTACAAGATTATTTACACGAAAAAGAAGGGTACATCAGCAAAATGGCAAGCGTTAAGAGTTCATAGCGAGAAGCGACTGGATGAGCCGTTTACCCAGGGCCCAGAGCGACATTTCGTGCTCTGCAGCGTCCTTAAAACCCCCTATGTCCAGCCCCTCTCTGAAGATGCTGACCAACCAAATCCAGGGCACGCCCCTCAGGTATCGGCATCCAATCGAACACATCACTGCACTGATGGTCTGAAGCACTGACTGGTCCGGCATTCATTCGTTGGGCGTGATCACTTGTTGGCGGGAAAAGCTTGGGAACGGCGAGGAGAGGAGGTACATTTCTATTCTTCAGCAAAGAAACCACAGGCTGGTTCTGACAAGTGGTTTTACTTCTCAGAAACCCGAGTGCACGTGGCGCCGCATCCGCTCCCAGCATTGTCCGTTTTCGACAATTGCAAACCTTTCCTGCATTCCTGGGAAATCACTTAATGGCTGTATGCGTCATGCTCCTTTCTTGTCCTGCACGTCAGCGGACATGTCACTCTGTCGTCTCCTTTGGAAAGTAGGCATTCCTCACTGGAGGATAGGGCTTCTCGACTGGAAGGGTGAACAAAAGAAAGAAAGCACTTCCTGCATTTTCCCGCAGGGGGACGTTTCTTTGTGTTTTTCCAGACGTTCTCTTGACAGGGTCAATTTGGCATTTGCAGGTTGTCCACAAAGCAAAACAGGCTTACAAAACAGGATTCCTGGAAACAGGCTCACTTAGAGCCATTGGACCATCACCACATATTCACAGCACTTATCCATGCCCACAGGCGAACAATAGAGCGCGCAAATGCGGATGCTTGGTCGTAACAGCGGGCAGGGCGACCAGGACGTTGAAGATTGGTTGGCCTCGTATGAACGGGTGAGTCACCATAACAACTGGGATGGCCGCATAAAGATCAACAACGTCATCTTCTACCTGAGTGACGTTGCTAATCTCTGGTATTGAAATCATGAAGCCAACATGCCAACTTGGGCCAACTTCAATGCAAAGTTCACGGACGTTTTCTGTCGTCCACAGTTCGGAAACTACGCGCCGAAGAACTACGCGCGTACGAGTTCAGCATGAAGAGGAAGGCTTCACAAGCTACACTGAAGACGTCGTAAATTTATGAAAGCGTATCAACCCGTCTACGGACGAGGCTGCCAAGATAAAGTACATAATGAAGGGCATTGATGTCGATGCATTTCACATCCTGTGGGCAAAGAGCCCAACTACGGTGGCGTCAGTATACAACCTTTGCCAAAGTTTCGACGAAATGCTCAAGCAACGCCTCTGCACTCGTCGCTCTATCGCACCTGCTGCGTCCATCTCTGGCCTGGTTGCGAGCCGCGACCTTTTCATCATCATCATCATCATCATCATCATCAGCCTGATTATACCCACTGCAGGGCGAAGGCCTCCCCCATATTTCTCCACTTAACCCGGTTCTGTGCTAGCTGCATCCACTTGACCCCTGCGAACTTCTTAATCTCATCCGCCCACCTAACTTTCTGCCTCCCCCTGCTACGCTTTCCTTCCCTTGGAATCCAGTTTGTTACCCTCAGCGACCATCGGTTATCCTCTCTTCGCACTACATGTCCTGCCCATGTCCATTTCTTCTTCTTAATTTCCACTAGAATGTCATTAACTTGAGTTATTTCTCTGACCCACTCTGCACGCTTTCTATCTCTTAATGTTACCCCTACCATTTTTCGTTCCATAGCCCTCTGGGTTGTCCTCAACTTAAGTAGAACTCTCTTGGTTAGCCTCCACGTTTCAGCCCCATAGGTGAGTACAGGCAAGATGCAACTGTTGTACACTTTCCTCTTGAGCGATACCGGTAAGCTGCTAGTCATAATCTGCGAGTGCTTGCCAAATGCGCTCCATCCCAATCTTATTCTTCTTGATATTTCCTTTTCATGGTCTGGATCTGCGGTTACTACCTGTCCTAAGTAGACATATTCGCCTACTATTTCCAGTATTTCGCTACCTAATGTAAACTGCTGTTCCTTCCCGAGGCTGTTGAACATTACCTTAGTCTTCTGCATATTGATTTTCAAGCCTACCATTCTACTTTTTCTGTCTAGGTCATCAATCATTATTTGCAGTTCATCCCCCGAGTTGCTTAGCAAGGCAATGTCATCAGCAAATCGCAGATTACTGAGGTGTTCTCCATCTACCCTTATCCCTAACTGCTCCCATTCCAAGTCTCTAAATACTTCCTCTAAACAAGCTGTGAATAGTACTGGGGAGATTGTGTCTCCTTGCCTAACACCTTTCTTTATGGGAATTTTATTGCTTTCTTTATGTAGAACTATGGTTGCTGTGCAGCCACTATATATATCTTCCAGCACTTTCACGTACGGCTCGTCTACCCCCTGATTTCGCAATGCCTGCATCACCACCGAGGTTTCAACTGAGTCAAATGCTTTTTCGTAATCAATGAATGCTATGTATAAGGGCTGGTTATATTCCGAGCATTTTTCTATCCTTTTGCGCGACCTTTTGGCTGAAATCAAAGCTTTTGTTCGAGATGAGGCCTCCCGACAGCTTGAGCTTTTATCTGGCCCACGCCCGTCGTCTACAGCCAGCTACTTACCCCTGCGACCCGACTCACCATCACGCAAAAGGTTGCCGATGCACTTCCCAGTTTTGGCCAGCCGGCGCCTTGCACACCTCATGTCGACCCTGTACCACTGCAGCCCACACCTCTTGCTGCACCGTTGAGTTACAGCCCCCCTGTTGTCGTGCAGCCTCTACCTGTACCAGTACAAATGCCTCCCACATATGCACAATTTACCGCCCGCCCTCCGCCGCCACAGTCCTTTGCGTACGTGCCGACTATGGCGTCATCGACTGTCGCTCCACGGTACCAATCAACGACGCCACCCTACAATCCTTGGCGCACGAATGACAACTGGCCTATCTGCTATGCCTGCGGTATTCCAGGCCACGTCGCCCGCCTGTGCCGATCGTACTTTGCGTTCTGCCCCAGCACGCACTATGGCTGACTGCAATTATCAGAACGACACCTTGAACCCACCTTCGGCGACATCTCCAGGGCAGCCGCACAGCTCATCGGACCGCCAGCACATTCCATTGCAGCATTCGCCGTCCCCTCGCCGTCGGTGCTTGTCACCAATGAGGCGTCGCAGCGTGACACAAGACTCCGAAAACTAGCAGCCGCAGTTCCTGGGGCACGAACTTCGCACATTTCGCCTACCCCGACTCCTCATCTGTCTCCGCTGAACGTTCTCGAAGTTTTGTTGGCGGTGTTCGTACTCGTGCACTCGTCGATACAGGCGCCACTCTCTCCGTCATTAGAGAACTTTTTTGCCGCTCGCTTCATAAAGTCACCACCCCACCTTCTAGCTGGACTCTCTCTTCGCAATGCCAGCGCCGATTCCGTTCGTGCGTCTGCTGCTTGCACAGCGCGTGTAGTTATCGCGGACGTCTTATACATCATCGACTTTTTAGTGCTCGCGTGACGCTCGCATGACTTAATTCTGAGCTGGGACTTCCTTTCCCGTCATAACGTTGTTATTGACGGCGCCCGCGCCCACGTCGCCTTCTCTGCGCTCTGTGATGCGGTTCTTGACCATGCGCCGTCTTTTTCTTGCGCCAAACTTGTTGTCGCCGACGACACCGACATTCCGCCCAACTGTGCTGTGATTGTTCCCACGTGTGTACCCTTTTCTTTCGACGCGAATGTTCTTTTTTCGCCTTCTCCCATGTTCACCTCTCGCCGTCACCTTCTTCTTCCTTTTGCTATCATCGATATTAACTGCGGTGCCGCTGATATTGATGTTGCGAATGCCTCAACCACTGTGGTCCCGCTACTTCGTGGCGAATGCCTTGGTCATATTTAAGTTGCTGACCTCATCTCGCCGTTTGAGGTTGAAGGCTATTTACCACAGAGTGCCCACGTAGCCTCCCTAACGCCGATTACTGCATCTTCCGATATACCGAGTTGGGACCTTTTTCAATCGTCTGTGGCCAGTGACCTCGACCCGACTCACCATGAGCAACTGTTTGTTCTCCTCAACCAGTTCCGTTCTTCGTATGATGCTCAGACGACTTCCTTCGGCCGTGTGACCGAGGTTGTTCACCACATCGACACCGGCAGTCATGCCCCTCTTCGCCAGCGCCCTTACCATGTTTCACCTACGGAGCACCATGTTATTGCTGAGCAGGTCGACGACATGCTACAACGTGGTGTAATTCAGCCTTCATCTAGTCCGTGGTCGTCTCCTGTGGTACTTGTGAAAAAGAAGGATGGCTCTATAAGATTTTGCGTTGACTACCGCTGTCTTAACGAAACTACACGTAAAGACGTATACCCACTACCCCGTATTGACGACGCCATCGACTGTTTACAAGGATCAGAGTTCTTTTCGTCCCTGAACCTGCGCCTGGCTATTCGCATATCCCTATGTCTGAGTCTAACCAACCCAAGACAACCGTTGTTACCCCTGATGGACTATATGAGTTCACTGTGATGCCGTTTGGCCTTTGCAACGCTCCTGCTACGTTTGAGCGAATGATGGACAACATCTTACGCGGCCTCAAGTGGAACATTTGTCTTTGTTATTTGGATTATGTCATCGTTTTCTCTCCCGATTTTCCGACGCACCTCGTGCGCTTGCACCAAATACTGAGTTTTCTCACTGGCACCGGTCTCCAACTTAACCTAAAGAAATGTCGTTTTGGCGCCCACAAGCTGACAATGCTGGGTCATGTCGTGTCCAAAGATGGCGTCCTGCCCGATCCGGACAAATTATGTGCGGTCACTGAATTTCCGAAACCGACATCTGTTTAAAAGGATCAGAGTTCTTTTCGTCCCTGAACCTGCGCTCTGGCTTTTCGCCTATCCCTATGTCTGAGTCTAACCAACCCAAGACAGCCTTTGTTACCCCTGATGGACTATATGAGTTCACTGTGATGCCGTTTGGTCTTTGCAACGCTCCTGCTACGTTTGAGCTTCGTCGGCCTATGCTCATATTTTCGCAGTTTTGTCCGCAATTTCGCTACCATCCTTGCACAGCTTACAAAATTGCTGAATGGTCCCGCCGACTTGTGCGACGATGCTTTCACTACGCTGCGACGTCTACTAACTTCACCGCCCATCCTTCGCCATTACGACCCATCCGCTACTACAGAGGTGCACACTGACGCCAGCGGCATCGGACTCGGTGCTGTATTCGCTCAACGCAAACCCGGCTTTTCCGAATATGTGGTTCCTTACGCTAGCTGAGCGCTAACGAAAGTTGAATCTAACTACACCGTCACGGAAAAAGAGTGTCTTGCAATCATGTGGGCCTTAACAAAGTTTCGCCCTTACTTATGTGGCCGCCGCTTCAACGTCATCACCGACCACCATACCCTCTGCAGGTTGGCTTCCCTGATATACCCTTCTGGACACCTCGGTCACTGGGCCCTTCGCCTTCAAGACTGCCTTTGACATGATATATCGATCGGGACGCAAACACTCTGACGCGGACGCCTTGTCGTGCTTGCCGCTGCCTTCTTCTGCACTCTTGAACTCGATATCCGAACCCTATGTTGCAGCCTTCACTTCTGATGACCTGCATTTTGAACAACGCCGGGATCCCTGGATATCTTCGCTCCTAGACGTCCTCACCGCATCCTCAACGTCTTCATTCCCGCGAGCTCTTCGTCGCCAAGCTTCCAATTTTACGATCCGGGGTGGTCTACAATATCGCAAAAGCTATCGCCCGGATGGTCGCAAATGGCACTTGGTCATTCTGCCCATCACCATGCCGACCCGCAAAGCACATGCTGGCTTGTTCAAGACATACGAGCGCCTCCACCAGCGATACTACTGGCGGGGGATGTACAACTTTGTCCGCCGCTATATTCGCTTTTGTACTGCTTGTCAGAAGCGCAAGTCGTCTCCGCGACCCTCTGCCGGCCCATTACAGCCAATGCCTTGTCAAGCGCGACCCTTTGTGTCGGCATCGACCTCTATAGCCCCCTTCCATCTTCGACATCAGGCAACCGCTAGGTAAGAGTCGCCATGGGTCACCTCACTCGCTACGCGGAAACTGCAGCCCTGCCCACGGCTAGTGCTCGTGACGTCGCCTCCTTCATCCTGCGTCACTTCGTTCTACGTCACGGGGCTCCTCGTGAACTTCTCAGTGACCGCAGATGCGTCTTCCTATCTCAAGTGATCAACGAGCTGTTGGACGCTTGCCAAACGATACATCAAACCAACACAGCTTACCATCCTCAAACCAACAGCCTTACAGAAAGGTTTAACCGAACT
Organism: Amblyomma maculatum; assembly: GCF_055883805.1. Taxonomy (NCBI): domain Eukaryota; kingdom Metazoa; phylum Arthropoda; class Arachnida; order Ixodida; family Ixodidae; genus Amblyomma; species Amblyomma maculatum. The sequence continues at coordinate 23,888,863 of NC_139348.1, forward strand.
CTTGGTGACATGCTCGCCATGTACGTTTCTTCTGACGCGTCTAATTGGGATCGGGTGCTTCCGTACGTCACCTATGCCTATAACACAGCGTCTCAAGCAACGACTGGATTTTCCCCATTCTTTCTCCTATACGGTCGTGAGCCTTCCTGTCTACTAGACACCATACTTCCTTACCACCCCGACAGTTCAGAGCACACTTCTCTTTCTGCTCTTGCCCGTAATGCTGAGCAGTGCCGTCAGCTGGCTCGCTCATTCACGTCGGACATTCAAGATCTTCGCCGACATGAGAGCGATCACGGCAAGCCCGCTTCTGACTTTCCTACCAACACCCTCGTTTGGCTCTTTGTTCCGGCTAATTGCAAATTGTCTGCAACGTATAATGGCCCTTATCGTGTATTAGAGCGTACATCACCAGTTGACTACGTCTTGGAGCCGCAACGCCTTCTTCGGACCACCGTCGCCGCGGCCGAGAAGTTGTTCACGTCAGTCGACTTAAGCCATACTACGATCCCCTTGTCATACCCTCGCCTTAAGTCGCCGGGATGGCTCCCTCTTTCCGCCGGGGAATTGTAAGGAAGAAGATGATACAGCGCCGACACAAACGACGATGAAGACGCCGATCAGCTGGCGCGCGCATTGAGAACTAAGACTGTCTTGTTCGGACGAGATTGTGCTTCCCTCTACGATCGTCTGGTGTCATCGGTCGCCGTCTCCAGTCCTTCGAATAACCCCCAATAAAACCCTCTTCACGCTTATTATTATTATTAAATAGAATGCCTGCAGTAAAATTTCAGGTTCTTTGTTTTCTTTTGTTCTTCTGCGCCTCTTCAACGTCCACGTCGATTTGGCTGGCGATGTGTAGTTCACTGACACACACAGAGTGTGACGAAGGACGACGAAAGTGAAGTAACATGGTGAAAATTAAGTTTACAGGACACAAACACAAGTTACAAAAAAACGTGTTTACAAAAATAGAGGCGACTGCACTACAAGAGAGGCTGACTGAATAAAAACAACGCATAGCTCCATAGCTCCACGAGCTTACACGCTAAGAGCAACATCAGCTCTTTGCTATTTTTACGACTGCTACGTCGGGGCCTGCCCGCTACCGCTACCTTCGTCGACGAACAGAACCAGAACCGCCGATGGCCGCGCGGCTCACTCTTAAATAACCAGCGCCAAAACTTCCAGGCGCGGAGGAAGAGCGGGAACAGCTTAGCGCTACCAATGCTATCCCCCCCCCCCCCCTTCTGATTCCCCAGAGAAGCCCAAAGTTACTGGAAGGCATCGTCAGCACGCGCGTGCTTCCCAATGAAGCGAAATGAGGAAAGCCAGGTCCGTGCGGAGGGATGCACAGTCTAGGTGGCGTTAGATGCACGCGCGAGCAGCCCAAGTCGACGAGGACGAGGAGGCACAGCGCGGTGGCCGAGATTGCACAATCGGTCGCGTCGCCGTCCGGAAGCTGCTCAAACTCTCCATCAGCGCTTTCTGCGGCGCGCGCGCCGTAAAATTAGATAATAGGCCACCTTTGCCTTACGCGTCCCACCATAAAAGGATTGCTGGGCTTTTTTGCCCAGCCAAGCCGAACACATACAAAAGGCCGCGACTTAGCGTCCACTAGACCACCATTACATGCACTGTTTCTGCTCGCAGCATCTTCGTGGCATGCGTGACATTGAAATCAAGTCACTGTTCTAGTCCCACAAAGTTCACAAGCACTTTTGTCGTTCCCAGTCGCAGCACTGCATGCAAACGTTTCAAGATAGGTCCTAGATCCTGTCGACTGCGTCAGTAAAATATCAGGTTCTTTGTTTTCTTCTATTCTTCCGCACCTCTTCAAGGTGCACGCCAATTTTTCTGCAGACATTTAGTCCACACACACACACACACACACACACACACACACACACACACACACACACACACACACACACACACACACACACACACACACACACACACACACACACACACACACACACACACACACACACACACACACACACACACACACACAATGTGACGAAAGACGACGAACTTGAAGTAACACGGCGAAAATTAATTTATATGGCACAAATACAAGATATAGAAAATTTGTTTACAAAAAAGAGCCAACTAAACTACAAGAAAGACTGACTGGCTGAAAACTACGCGTAGCTACACAAGCTTACACGTTAAGAGCAACATAAGTTCTGCTTTTTTTACGACTGCTAAGTCGAGGCCTGCCTGCTACGGCTAGCTTCATTAACGACCAGAACCAGAACCGCCCATTGCCGCGTGGTGCGCTCTTAAATAACGAGCGCCGAACTTCCAGGCGCGGAAGAGGAGCGGAAACAGCTTAGCGCTCTCAATGCTATGCTCCCCCCCCCCCCCCCCCCCCACCTCCGATTGGTTGGAGTATTGATAGATTTCGCTTCACACTATGTTGAACCGAATTTAAAGTACAGCCAAATTCGTTTCCTTCCTCAATGCCCGGCTGCGTGAACGTCCACTAAGTGGTGGTTTGTTGCGGCCTATAGCATCGAAGGCTGCGCAAGGGCAAAATTAAAGAAGTTTGTTTCCGCCATCTTTCTGCACGGGGACGTCACAATGCCGGGATGCAGCGCAGTCGGGACGGGCCGTCAGACAAAGCGGAAGGTGTGCGCCAACCGTTCCTGCAGTTATTTCATCGTGACCGCTCTGTCTAACCTATTGATCCTGCTAGTTCTGCCAGCGCTTTTGATCGGTGTCTGTAATCAGTGCCCTCAGCGCAAGAAGCACCATAAACGCGACTGCTATGCCCAAGTGTGCAGACCCAACGCAAAAAGAGGCCAGACGATCCGTCACCACGAATGCCGGTGCGATTAACATCATGTAGCGTTTTTTAAATATTGGCGAGGCAGCAAAACTTAAAAAGCACTAAAGAGAATGGCATGTCAGCCTTAATGACTACCGTCTCTGACGCTGCTGGCCTATCTTCTTTTTTTTTACAAAAAAGCACATTTTTCTTTTCCTGGCAACAGTCTCTTACTTTTGTGTCTCTGCTAACTCACTATCTATACATATTAGTGTATACTTGTAAGCTACCACATGATCTGCAACACCACCCGAAATAGATATATTGCAGCGTTTGAACACGACGGCTTCGTGCCCCTGGGCTAGGTTATCATCACACCCTCTAATCTTGAATGGGCGGTCAAGCTGGCCACTCTCGCCAACTCCACCATGATATAGTGTGGTTTCATGCCATCACATAGCCTGCCGACCAATCATCGGTTCACTTAGGTCTTTTGGACTTTAATTCCGTAGTATTGAAACACTTCCCGGAAGAATCCTTTTGGGAAAAGATGCAGGTGAGTGGGCCGTATGAATGACAGTTTTACTCAGTGCAATAAAAATGCTAGGATTATAAGAACTATATAAACTAAAGATTCATCGCGTGCCTGAGCTCCTCCCTGTCTGTTTTTCCGAACTATGCGCATTGAATTGGGCATGAAAGAGAGCAAAATAGTGGAGCTACGAATTGACGGCACTCTTGACGGCACGACTTGGAGAACTTCATCTGTCAGGTTACGGCTTATAGAATGCCCAAATATATATATATTTTTTTAAAATTCACTTCAATTTTCATATGTCATACCCTCCTTTGGAGGGCCTTAAGGGGTAACCTGAATACATAAATAAACAATACATTCAAATTATTTAGGATTTCTTTCGTTACAGAAACAAATGCAAGGGCAAAAACAAAAAGCTGCTATATCAGCAGCTAGATAAGGCTCCTATCCTGTCTCCTGGCTACGGATCGTTCATGCCTACAGTGAAACTAAAGTTGCAATAATTTTTCAGCAAAGAATATACAGCGAGAATAATATTATACAATGAAAAGCGACATGGATTAAACAAACATACAGTGCAATGCAATAGAAAGCTTATCCAATAGATCGCGATAGAAAAAAATAGTGCATTCGGAGATTAATGCAATTTACATGCATTCATTCATTCAAAACTATATTCACCAACAGCCAGGATCAATCGCTGCCTCTGTACATTTTCAAGCACATGCAAAGTATCAAATGCACCGCCCCCACCAAAAGAAACAAGACCGTGAGGCTTGCCCCTCCGAGCCGAATGGCGGAGCCTTCCCGGCGCCGAAAGTATGTAGTTGAAGTATAAACCTTACAAGCACCTTTGTTAGTAAGGTCATGAACTACCTGCTGGTCAGCCGAAGGAGTGTGCTTTGTAGCAGATTGATTTCAGCAATTATTCCGTGTCATATAATTTCCCCAACTGATTTGTGGACCAAATGACTGCACACACATACATGACCTCTGCAGACTATTCCTCAGGAAGCTAATGCTACTGAGGTTGATGAATTTGATGCTATAATATCATAATGGAATTATTTGTAGCGGCGTGACGAGGGTTGTCTAGAACGCTCTTAGTCAGGATAAAACAGAATATTATAGGAAATATAAGGCAGGTTGTAGTTTTCATAATCAATCCGCACTCATAGCTATAAAAGCATAAGGATAGTTACCGAAATATTGCAAGACCGGAAATAGGACCGGCATTGATGGCTGTTCACCTCCGTACTCGCACATGAAATTCAAGTGAGGAAAGTTTACATAAAAAAGAAGTTAAAAGATTTGTAAACCTTCATGGTTTCGAAATGACCAAGACCTGATTTAGCTTGCTTGCTCGTTACCTGCCTGTATTGCGTTTCTGTATGTAGGCTGTTCTAAAGTAGCATTGGTCTTTCTTGCCTACTAGAAGAAACTTTAGGGCAATCACGTACGAAAATGTTTAAATGTAATGAACATGAGCACTGCGTCAAGAATCGTAAGCGCGCCAACAAATGTATGGTGTTTGCCGGCTTGAAGGCATGTTATTAGTTCAGATAATTACATATAATAAGTTGACACAGCTCTATACGGTTTTGTGTAGTAAACCGCTGGAAAAGGAATGGGAAACTTCTCGCCGATGTCTGCCCTGCAGCGTGATTGTTTTGGGCGGAAAGACAAGCGCACTTGTCTGTGGAAGGAGAGCAGCAGTTGTGACATGCACCGATCAATCTCAAACCGGAACTTAAAGCCATTCATATCTTCCTTCATATATTAATTTCTACTTATCTAGCGACATGCCAACCGCGGTTGCCATGGAGATCACGCAGCTGATGTCATGGCGTATCCTAGTAACAACGTGACTTCATGGAAGAGTTCGGCGGCGCGATGGCGTTGTGGGGAACGAGCGGCGGTGCCATCAAAAACCTAGAAAGTTCGAGCGCGTCGTATCCGCTTCAAGCGCTTCCGGGAATAAACTTTATAAATCTCTAATGTCACACTTTGTCAAATCACTTACAGACGCTAAATAGTCAGTAAGCAGTCAGCCACTGTTCAGTAAAGAGCGCGATACGACTCGACAACCAACACAATATAAAGGCTCTCGCCTCATAGCACTTTCGTGGTCCAAAGTATCCCCTCGAATATTTTGTGTACACCATGCAAACTTATACCTATGTTTGGAGGCTAGACAGTTTGAATCCACCAGGGCATGAATAGAGGTATTTTGAACGCTGCAGGTACCGCGAGACTCCAGAGGTGGCGTAGAGATGGAACATCTGCCTCGCTCGCTAGTTGGAATTTTCCACCGTGTAATTCGCGTGTTTATGGAATTTCTTTAGGGACCTCACTGATGTCGGTGAAGAACTTAGGAAACTCGCTCTCTCATCAGAACAGTATTTCGCTACGTGGGATGAGGAGCAACTGAACACGGTGGCGGTGGTTAGACCTGTGACGCAGAAGAGGGTGCTGAGAATCTCAGGCTCCAGACGGGCCGCAATCGGAAATTGACCCTGATAAGATCTGCGAAGCAGTGGAGGATGCTAAGAATTTCTGGCTCCGGACAGGCCGCCGTTGAAAACTTACCCTGGCAACGTTTAATGCTAGAACCCTAGCTAGTGAGGCTAGTTTAGCAGTGATTGTAGAAGGAACTACGGGAAAATGAGATATCGTAGTGCTTATTAAGGTTAGGAGGCCAAATGAGGCACATACTGCACTGAAGGGCGAGCATGTACTGTGTTATCGATTTTTACCTAAGAGATGAGAACTAGGAGCATGTTTTCTTGTCAATAAGGATATAGTTGGTAATGTAGATGAATTCGATAATAATAATGAGAGACTGGCAGGAATCTCAGTTAACCTTAATAAGCGTATAATTTGAATGTTGTATAAGAATACGCGCCTACATGTAGCAATATGATCAAACATCGGAAAGCTTATACGAAGATATAGACTGTGAAATTGGGGAAGTATAACGCAGTATACTGTACTGATGAGTGACTTTAATGCCAAGGACAAGCTTGAGACCAGAGAGTGGACAACTATGGCATTGGGTTAAGAAATGGCAGAGGGGAGGTATTACAAGTGCGAGATAACAAGTGTGACGGAGGTATTAGTTGAGTTTTGCTGAACGCAATATGAAACGAATCATGAGGACCTTCTTCAGCGGACGAAGGAACGGGAAGCGGACTTGCAAAAGCTCTAACAGGAAGGCAAAGAATGCAATTCATTTAATATGTGTTTTAACCCTTGAATTGTACAGGATGTAGTCGTAAGCGGAAAGGTTCGATGTAGTGATCACATGATTGTAACGTCTCGAGTTAATATGGATTTGAAAATCAAAGGAACACATTAGCGAGAAAGAAGCCCATGAACTAATTAGCGGTAAGCGGAATAGTAAAATTGTTCTGGCTTTCGCTGCAGAATAGATATTCACTACTAATCGACAAAGCCGACCTTAGCCTAGAAGCAATGAAAAATAATTTCAGAGATCTGAATAATGAAAGCGTGATAGAAGTAGACAGTAGAACTGTTAGAGATGATACCGATGAACTATCTCAGGAATCGAAAGATTTTATTAAGAAGCGGCAAAGCATGAAAGCCTCCAACCTGACAGACCGGATACAACTGGCAGAGATATCGAAGCTAATCAATAAGCTAAAGGTGGCCGACATAAGGAAACATAATATGGAGAATTTGAGCATGCTCTAACGAACGACCGTAGTCTGAAAGTTCTAAAGCGAAATGTTCAACAGCCGAGGGAAGGAACGGCAGTTTATGTTAGGATGCGAAGCACTGGAAGTAGTAAGCGAACATGTTTACTTAGGACAGGTAGTAACCGCAAATCGAGATCATGAAAGGGAAATAACAATGAGAAAAAGATTGGGATGGAGCGCATTTGGAAGGTACTCAAACATTATGATTAGCAGCTTACCGCTATAACTCAAGAGGAAAGTGTATAACAGTTGCATCCTTGCATCCTACCGGCACTTACCAATGGGGCTGAAACATGGAGGTTAACAAAAAGGGTTCTACTTGCGTTGAGGGCAAATCAGAGGGCTATCGAAAGAAAAATTGTAGGGCTAACATTAGAGGCTTTTAGTTTAGCGCTACTGCTTACCTCTACCGTCTAGCGCCCGAGCGTCAGTATGCATGCGCAGATCACTCCGATGGCGACAGATGGCGCTGCGTTCCTGTGAAATTCCGGTGAACACTGCACGTAGGGATCAATCAGCGAGTGCTGTGCTGACGGCGCGCGGTAGCTGTAGATAAAACCCCTCAATAAACTAAAAGTAGCGCCATCTCCTCTCTCCTCCTCCGGCGGCGCCGCTCCTCCTCTCGCATTTCGACCGTGGCTCCACCTACGGGGTGCGCGACTAGCGCGCGCTCTCCGGAGCAGGCGCCCTTCACAGCCGTCTCGATCAGTGCCGCGCGCGCGCCGATCGAGGCGGCCGTGCGCCGGGTCTCACCAGAGCCTTGCATTTTGTCGCAATGTGTTCAGGTTAAAATATTACTCACTGCTGAAACATAATTACCGAATGTTGACAGGGATTTCCCGCCAGAATAGTTTCAGCTGTGAGCGTGTTACACCACATGTACGCGATTTCGGCGTTGGTTCAACTCGCCGTCATCTCCGTGTGTCCGTAGTTCGTCACATTTGGCCACTCAGCGGCATGCTTTATAAAATTTGTAACTAGGTGGCGGACAGGAACAATTTTGGAACAGTCTGTGTATGGTTTCTTTGCAGCGTTGACTGGATTGCGAGCTGCCGGTAAACTTGAGAAGTGTGGCAGCAGCTGTCTTCCATGTATTTTTTCAACTTCAGCTGCAGATCAAATTAACTATAGGCGGCGGAAGCTGCAGTCTGTGTGGAGTCTTTGCAGCTTTGATTGACTTGTGAGCTACCGGTAAACTTGGGGAGGGAGGTAGCAGTTATTTTTTTTTTATATTTGGCGTTGAGACTGTGCCGTGTTCAGCTGCCATGGTGTGTCAACATACGTACACGATTTTGGCGTCGATTTAACTCGCCTTCACCTCCTTGAGTCCGTCAGCCGTTGACAAAAGTGCGCAACATGCTTGAAAAAAAAAATTAACTAGGCTGCGGAAGCTGCAGTCTGTGTGGTTTCTTTGCAGGTTGGACTTAATTGTAAGCTACCGTGAAACTTGAGAAGCGTGGTAGCAGTTTTCTTTTTTATATTTTGCGCTGAAACGGTTCCGTTTTCAACTGTCAGTGCGTGACACCATTTGTACGCGATGTCTGCGTTGGTTGAACTCGCCTTCACCACCGTGCTTCTATCAGCCGCCGGCCAAAGAGCGCAACATGCTTGAAAAAAAAAATTAAATAGCCAGCGGGAACGATTTAGTAGCAGTCCGCGTGGCAGCAAAACACTCGGTGATATGTGCCGCGCGCGCGCCGCCCGCCCCGCTGGAAAGGAGGAAGCTGCACGCCCAGCAAAAAAAAAAAAAAGCGCGCGCGCGCACGTGACGGCGCTCGGCCAATGAGAGGGTCGACCGACGAAGGAGAGCGCAGGAGAGGAGGCGGGCGGCGAACTTCACATGTTGGCGCTACTTTTAGTTTATTGAGGGGTTTTAGCGGTAGACGGCCGCGGTATGCGAGAGAGGTAAACTAAATGTCCATATTGAGTGATAGGAAGCATGCAGAGTGGGGCACAGAAATAACTTGTTACGGCATTCTAATATAAATTAAGGAGAAGAAATGGGCAGGACATATAATGGGAAGAGAGGATAACCGATGGTCGCTGAGGACAACAAGCTGGATTCGTAAGGAAGAAAAGCGTAGCAGGGGGGGGGGGGGGGGCAGAAAATTAGGCGGACGGATGAGGTTAAGTTCGCAGGGATCCAGTGGATGCAGTTAGCACAGGACCGGTTTTTATGCAGAAATATGGACAAGGGCTTCGTCCAGCAGTGGGTATAGTCAGGCTGATGATGATGATGATGATCATGATCATGAAAAAACTGAACTGAGGCACAAGGCGGGCAATGTCATTACTAGCATGGACATGGTAATCAAGGTGGCAGAGGGGCTGTATATGGAGCTCTACAGCGCCCAAAGTAGTCAGGACAAAAATGAGACTTTAGTGAAGAGAAATCACACGTTCCGCACATAACGAAGGAAAAGGTTATGCAGAATTAGAAGCTATGAAAAGGGGGGAAGCTGTTGGGGAAGATCAGGTTAGTAAAGTTTTTTGAAGGACGGAGGGGACATCGTACTAGAAAAACTAGCCACCCTATATACCCAAAACCTGTTAACGTCGAACGCACCAGAATCTTGGGAGAACCCTAACGTCATCTTAATTCTTAGGAAAGGGGACGCTAAGGAATGGAAAATTACACACCAAACAGCTAACTGTACATTACGTGTCAAGGTATTTACTAAGCTAATCGCTAGTGGGATCAGGATAACCTTACACGTTAGGCAACCAAAGAAGATTCAAGCCAGATTTAGAAAGTGTACTCGACCATCGATCATATCCGCACTATCAAACAGGAATGATAAATGGGCCCGGAATATAAATAACCCCAATACACAGCATATGAGACAGCACTTGACTCGGTTGAAAGCTTAGCAGTCATGCAGGCATTGCGAGATCAGGGCGTAGGAGAGAGATGTGAAAGTACTGGAATATATTTAGAGCGGCTGCACAACATGCACAGTTCTTCCTAAAGAAAATGATAAAACTTCAATTAGGAGAGGCGTTAGGCAAGGAGACACCATCTTCGGAATACTATTTACAGCTTCCATAGCGAGTGCATTCCAATACGTGGAATGGGTGCAGTTTGTCATTGGAATCTATGGGGAATATTTCAGTAGTCTGCCATTTGCTGAGGACATTGCCTTGTTACGTAACCCAGGAGACCAATTACCAATAATAATTTAGACATAACAAGCTGCAAGGTAGGCCAGAAATTAACATGCATATGGCAAAAGTAATGCTTACAGCATGGGGAAAGGAGAGCAGATTAATAAACGTGGAGAAGCGCTGGAAGTGGTAGGCGAATATGTCTACGTAGGACTGGTAGTAACCGCTGATCTGGACCCCGAAAGTGAAATAACTAGGAGAATAAGACTCGAATGCAGCGCGTTTTGAAGGTATTAATACATTATGGCTAGCACGTTACCGGTATAACTCAAGAGGAAAGTGTATAACAGTTTGATCTTACCGGTACTCACATATGGGGCTGAAACATGGAAGGGAACAAAAGTGGTTCTACTTAATTTTTGGACAACGCAGAGGGTTATGGAAAGGTAAATAGCCGGTGTAAAGTCAACAGATAGCGTGCAGAGTGAGTCAGAGAAAGGAGTCAATTTACTGACATTCTAGTCGAAATTAACAAGAAATGGACATGGGCAGGACATGTAGTGCGAAAGGAGGATAACCGATGGTCCATATGAGTAACCAATTAGATCCCAAGTTAAATAAAGCGTGCCAGAGGGCGCTGAAAATCAGGTGGGTTGATGAGGTTAATTCGTAGGGGTCACGAGGATGCAGCTAGCACAGGACTGGGTTAATTGGAGGGATATGGGAGAGACGTTCTTCCTGCAGTGGGTATAGTCAGGTTGATGATGATGATCACCTCAGTAATGTGCGATTCTCTAATACCAATGCCTTGATAAGTAACTCAGGTGAACTGCTAGGAATTATTGATGACGTAGACCGGAAAAACAGAACTCTACTCTTCACAATCAAAATGCAGGAGACTATGGTACTCAGAAACAGCCTCGAGAAGGAACAGCAGCTTACAATGGGTAGAGAAGCAGTGAAATGGTAGGCGAAAGTTAATACGTAAGACAGATAGTGACCGCAATATATAAAATGCAAAGAAATAACCATGAGAGTGCATTTGACAAGTATTCGCAGATCATGACTTGGAGCTTCCCGTTATCGCTCAAGAGTAGCGTATATAAAACTTGCATTTTGCCTGTACTGGCCTATGGAGCGGAAACGTGGAGGGTAATGAAAACGTTTCCACTTAAGCTCAGGGCAATGCCGAGAGCTATGGGACGGAAAGGGCAGGTGCGACGTTAAAATATAGCAAGCATGCTGCAGTGTCTCAGAGAAATAGCCCGTGTTATTGGCATTCTAGTTGAAACCAAGAAATGAGCATGGGCAGGGCATGTATTGTGCACAAAGCATAACCAATGGTCACTATGAGTAACCAATTGGATTCCAAGGGAAGGAAGGCGTAGCAAGGGGCGGCCAAACGTCAGGTGGGCGGATGAGTTTAAGAAGTTCGCACAGGTAAAGTGGGTGCAGGTCGCGTAGAACCGGGCTAGTAGGAGTAATATTGGAGAGGCCTTCGTGCTGCCGTGTCTAATTCGACTGAGGATTACGATGCTATGATTTTCGTTTAACCTGTCCACATATATAGAGCCTGAATAATAATTGAGAATTGGCAAAAGAAGCGGCCGCCTTTAAGCTTATGACGCTGTCGTTTCATGCCCTTACAGACAGAGCTATAATGTATGCAGTTTTTACATATTATTTTGCTTTGTATATAGGTTGTAACATATTGGAGTTTCGCTCTTTACAAGCCTGGAGTGAGCATAGCTATAGAAATGTAATTTTCAGTTATCTCAAAGCAGCACAAAGGGTGTCACTCAATTTAAACCCGTACAAAAATTTCCTATGGTCATCTATACAAAATCCTTTGTATGGTCTGCTACAGATATTTGACCCAAAAAGCTATAGCCGTTACTATGGTTGCCTTTAGGTTTCGCTAAATTCTGTGCTATAGAAATCTTCAGCCGTTTCTATCGACTTATGGTTGCCTATGCACTGCAGGCTTTAGCATTTTTTATGATGATGTACAAACATTTATGGTCACCTATAGAAAATCCCTTCTATGGTGGGCTATAGATACTTGGCCCAAAAAGCTATAGCCTGCTATAGAAGTCCATAATTCATGAAATAATTCTGGTGTCCTAATGTATTGCAGTCTTTAGATTTGCTATGGTCAGCGTAGATAATTCGCGTGCACATGTGTGTGTACGTGCATGCGTGTGTTTGTGCATGCGCATGTATGCTGGTTAATGTGTGTCATGCTCTATATTGTAGCGTGTGCAACAGCAGCCGCTAGGCGGCTGCTCATCGAGAGTCTCGTGCGCGGACTCGAAGAAGTGGCCCCGTGGCGTTCGAGAAGAAGCTGAAGTCTGCTGCTGTCACTCAGTGCTCTCTGGACCTGCTCTTCTGTGCTTATTAGGTCAACCCCCCTATTAAAACCAACCTTCTGGTTACGGGCCTGAACGGCTACGTGACACTGGTGGAGGTGAGGCCTTGAATTACATGACTCGGGCCTCTCGCAACCGCTCATCGAGTCCCAACCGGCTTCCGCTTGTGTCGACACCCGTTCATCGCTGCAGCCGTCGCCTCCGAGGTCTGGCGCCGGAATTCGCTCCTCTACCTGAACCGACACCAGCTGACCAGCAGTTCGAGACTTCTGTAATGGCACAGGCAAGTCAGCATCAGTTGCTGCTTCAGCAGCCTCGTACGCCCCCCAGTTTCCATGGCGCTACTGCGGAAGATGTCGACGACTGGATCGAACAGTTCGAGCGAGTGGCGCAATTCAATCAGTGGAGCTCTGCTCAGAAGCTGCGCAATGTATATTTCGCCCTTGAAGACTGCGCAAAAACGTGGTATGAGAATAGGGAAGCCAGTCTTCAAAGCTGGGATTCCTTTCGCCAGCAGCTGCGGGACACTTTTGCCAGCCATGACCGCCGTGATCGCGCACGCCGCCTCCTAGACGCTCGTGTGCAATTACCTAACGAGAGCGTGGCCATGTTCGCTGAGGACGTGACCCGTCTCTGCCGACGGGCTGATCCCGACATGACAGAATCAGCGAAGTTGCGGCACCTGATGCAGGGCGTAAAGGAACCCCTCTTCGCTGGTCTGGTTCGCAGTCCACCCCAAACCGTCGCGGACTTCATCAATGAAGCTACCCTCATTGAGCGAGCCCTGCAGCAACGATACCGGCGCACGGAGTCTGCCTGTCGTCAACCCTTCAGCAGTGTGGCCACATTGAACGGGTCCACTGAAGATCACTCTCTGCGTGAGCTGATACGCGAGGTAGTTCGCGAGGAGCTCCTCAAGTTCAATCTTGGATCGTCTAACCCGACTGCCGCGGCTGTCACCGAAGCCGTGCGTGAAGAAATCCGCCAGACATTTTCACCGCCTGAGTCAATGTTGGAGCCACGTTCTATGATCTACGCAGCGGCTCTTCCTCGGCCTGCAGTGCCTCCTGCGCAACAGCTTCGTTTCGAAGCACAGCCGCCGCCCACTCTGCAGTCACCGCTCTACCAACCTTCCTACCAGCCGCCAACCCAGCAGAGCCTCGTCATGCAGCCGTCCGCTCCTCAGCCGCTATCCTACCAGCCTCCCTACCAGCGGCCATCCCAGCAGAGCCCCGTCATGCAGCAACCGGTTCGGAAGGCAGACGTCTGGCGCACTCCTCGCCAACGGCCGCTGTGCTACCACTGCGGAGAACCCGGCCACTTGTACCGTCGTTGTCCATACCGTGAACTCGGTCTTCGGGGTTTTGCTCGTGATTCCCCGCATCCCCGGGTCGGCGAATGCCCTCCAGAAATCGAAGAATATCTGGCAACCCGGGCAACCTCTTCGAGCGACAGTACACAGTCTTCCCCCGTGCGCTACTCGTCACCCGGCCGCCGTGAGTTTAATCATGTGTCGAGGCGCCGGTCGCCAAGCCCACACCGGGGAAACTGAAGGCGGCGACCTCAGGGGGGCAGGTTGCTGACGAACGGAATCGATGTCCCGAAGACCCTCCCGTGACGACTCAGCCCGATGCTGTGACTACGATGCCTCCGCCGCCCCATGAACCCGAAACTCCCAATCAACCTCAAGCTGATAACGTTGTTAGCGCCGACCTTTCCGTTCTCGTCGACGGACACCCAGTAACCGCTTTGGTAGACACCGGAGCAGACTTTTCAATAATAAGCAAGAATTTCGCAGATCGGCTCTCCAAGGTGAAAACTGAATGGCTGGGGCCGCAAATTCGTACTGCTGGCGGTCACCTTATGACGCCGATCGGACGATGCACTGCCCGAGTAACCATCGCCGATTCAGCCTTTGTAGCCGTTTTTGTTATCCTGCCGCACTGCTGCAAGGACCTCATACTCGGCATGGACTTTTTACGTGAGCATGGGGCCATTATTAATATTCCTCGCCGTACTGTAACGTTTTCGACGCCTGCAACAATGACCGCTGACTCAGAACGACGCCACGCACCTTTACGCATCGTTGACGCGGATGTATCCATGCCGCCACGTTCGTCTGCTCTCGTCACAGTCAGCTGCGACGACCAGTCCTGTGCTGCCGGTGTTGCCGAACAGAACACAGAGCTTCTGTTACATCATGGAGTCTGTGTTGCACGCGGTATAGTTCATCTGACTAATGGCCTAGCTCACGTGCTGATTACGAACTTCGGAAACGAACGGCAACGCATCGCTAAAGGCACCACGGTAGCTTACTTTGAAGGTGTCGCAGAAACTGCCCACGACTGCTTTGTTCTTGAGACCAACACGTCTGCCAGCCAAACGCCCAACTTTGACCCTGATGTGAATCCCGCTCTATCACCGGCAGAGAAGGAAAGACTCGTCGGGCTACTCTTTCAGTTCCAAGACTGCTTCTCATCCGCCTCCGCGGTTAAACAGACGCCCTTGACCAAGCACCGCATAATAACCGACGACCGCACCCGACCAGTCCGACAGAACCCCTACCGAGTGTCACCGCGGGAACGCGAAGTCATTGCTCAACAGGTCGACGAGATGTTAAATGACGGTGTCATCCAGCCATCGAGGAGTCCCTGGGCTTCGCCTGTTGACCTCGTTAAGAATAAAGACGGAAGTTTAAGGTTCTGTGTGGACTACCGTAAGCTCAATCAGGTCACAAAAAAAGACGTCTACCCGCTGCCACGCATTGATGACTCATTAGACCGGCTGCGCCACGCGCGCTACTTTTCATCGCTTAATCTTAAGAGCGGTTACTGGCAGATCGAAGTCGATGAACGTGATCGCGAGAAGACAGCGTTTGTCACGCCCGATGGACTTTATGAATTCAAAGTCCTACCTTTCGGATTGTGCTCCGCTCCAGCGACATTTCAGCGAATGATGGACGCAGTTCTATCTGGTCTTAAATGGCAGATGTGTCTAGTCTACCTGGACGACGTTGTTGTGTTTTCACCAACGTTCGAGGAACACCTCCAACGTCTCTCCGCGGTGCTACGGGCTATCAGATCTGCCGGCCTCACGTTAAAACCACAAAAGTGTCACTTTGGCTATGAAGAGCTCCTGTTCTTGAGCCACGTCGTCAGCCATCGAGGAGTTCGTCCCGACCCCGCTAAAACAACAGCCGTCACCAAATTCCCTACTCCATGTAACAAGAAGACAGTTCGCCGTTTCTTGGGCCTCTGCGCCTATTACCGACGATTTATTGAAAACTTTTCACGCATTGCCGCTCCGCTGACACTTCTCACCTGGGATGATGTCACCTTCACCTGGACGGACGAACAGCAAAAGGCATTCGACGAGTTACGGCACCGCTTGCAGACAACACCTGTGCTTGCCCATTTCCATGCGAATGCCGAGACTCTGGTCCACACAGATGCCAGCAACGTGGGTCTAGGTGCTGTACTCGTCCAGTGGCAAGACGGTGCCGAGCGAGTTATCGCATACGCCAGCCGGACTTTGTCCCGTGCCGAATCGAACTATTCCACCACCGAAAAAGAATGTCTGGCTGTTGTATGGGCGGTGATGAAATTTCGACCCTATCTTTATGGCCGGCACTTTCGGGTTGTGAGTGACCACCACTCTCTGTGCTGGTTAACGAACTTGCGAGACCCCTCCGGACGCCTTGCACGATGGAGCTTACGGCTACAGGAGTTCGACATGACCATCGTGTATAAGTCTGGACGTCAGCACAACGACGCTGACTGCTTGTCCCGTTCACCTGTCGAGGCTGCGCGGGAAGACGAAGAACCAGACTTTCCCCTTATCGCAGCCGTCGACGCGCTCACTGTTTCGCAGCAGCAACGTAACGATCCGGCTCTCGCACCGCTTATCGATTTTCTGGAAGCGCGCACTACAGAAGTTCCCCGTCTCTTCGCCAGAACGCATTCATCGTTCTGCATGCGAAACAATGTCTTATACAAGATCAACTTCGCTCCGACGGGAAGAGATTACCTCCTCGTCGTACCACAGTCTCTTTCCGAAGAAATCTTACAGGCATGTCATGACGAGCCCACCGCGGGTCACCTGGGGTATGCTCGAACTCTGGCCCGAATTAAGAAGAGTTATTACTGGTCAAACCTTGCTGCCGCAGTACGACATTACGTGAGAACATGCCATGATTGCCAGCGACGGAAAACACCGCCTGTGAAACCGGCCGGTTTACTGCATCCTGTTCAAGTGCCAAGATGCCCATTCGAACAAGTTGGCATGGATCTGTTGGGTCCTTTTCCAATCTCTGATTCCGGCAACAGGTGGATAATTGTCGCTGCAGATTACCTCACGCGTTACGCTGAAACGAAAGCCCTCCAGCGTGGTACGGCAATCGAGGCAGCGAAATTTTTCATCGAACGCATAGTCCTGAGGCACGGCGCCCCGACAGTTATAATAACGGACCGAGGCACTGCTTTCACTGCCAAGCTACTGGAATCTGTCATGCAGCTAAGCGGCACTACCCATCGCAGGTCAACCGCCTACCATCCACAAACTAATGGCTTGACAGAACGTCTGAACAAAACTCTCGCCGACATGATGTCCATGTACGTGGATGTTGAACATCGGTCTTGGGATGACGTCCTCCCGTACGTCACGTTTGCGTACAACACGGCGCAGCAGGAAACAACGCAAATGACGCCGTTCTCCTTATTGTATGGCCGCGAAGTTTCGACAATGCTCGAAGCCATGTTGCCCCACGACGGCCGTGACCTCGAAGTTGGCGCCGAGGAGTTCACTCAACGCGCAGAAGAAGCGCGACAGCTGGCGAGGGCACGCATCCGGAACCAGCAAGGCCGAGACGCCCAGCGTTACGATCACCGCCACCGTGTAGTGACTTTCGCACCGGGCGACAGAGTGTGGCTCTGGACTCCGATTCGACGTCGGGGACTATCTGAAAAACTTTTGAAGCAGTACTTTGGGCCATACAAAGTGCTCCGTCAGCATAGCGACGTCACGTACGAAGTGCTTCCGGACGGCTTTTCTTCTACTCGTCGCCAGCAGAAATCCGAGGTTGTCCATATCGTGCGCATGAAGCCGTACTTTTCGCGAGAAAATTAGCGCACCGCCTAACGCATGTTTCTTGCTTTATTTTTTTTTTCTCTCTGCATTCGAATTCATCAAGTTGACATTTCTTTTTTTTAGAGAGGGGGGTAATGTAGCGTGTGCAACAGCAGCCGCTAGGCGGCTGCTCATCGAGAGTCTCGTTCGCGGACTCGAAGAAGTGGCCCCGTGGCGTTCGAGAAGAAGCTGAAGTCTGCTGCTGTCACTCAGTGCTCTCTGGACCTGCTCTTCTGTGCTTATTAGGTCAACCCCCCTATTAAAACCAACCTTCTGGTTACGGGCCTGAACGGCTACGTGACAATATCTTCAGAAGTTTTTTTTTTCAATTCGATGCCTAAAGAACTGAAATTTGGCCAGCAGTCCCCACAATTAAAACCACTGTGGGTCGTAGGTACTCACCGCAGGCAGACTTTCATGCGGGGGCAGTGCTCCCACCAGTTATACCAAGATTGGGACACAATCCAATTTTCGTACAGAATGCCTACTGGTCTTGAATGCGCATGTGCAATAAATAAATAAATATATAAACGGTTTCTCGCTGCATACAGCACACAATTCTTAGCCAAGTTAGAGGACGAGTCGGTAGAGGGATTCGAACCGACAACATATGTACCTTCATAGAAGGATGTGTGACTATTGCTCTATAGCTCGTTGTATATACAGTATTCTACAGCCAGCTAAAACGGGTTATATGGCTCGCAGCCTGCAGCTTTAGAGGCATTGACATTTCTATAGACAGCTAAAGATAACTTTATGGCTACTAGTTCATAGCTTCAGGAGCATGCACATTTCTGTCGCCAGCTAAAGCAGCTCATATGATTTGCATTCTATAGCTTTAGAGGCATTTTCATTTCTATAACAGCTAAAGGCAGCTGCATGACTGCCAGTCTATAGCTTTATGAGCATACACTTTTCTATAGCCATCTTAACTAGTTTGTATGGTTCATAAGCCTTAGGCACAGTGGTATAGAATTTTTTATAGCTGCCTATTGATATTCCTGTAGCACTTTGGGGCTGACTATAAAAGTTCATAGATAGGCATAGTTGACCTTAAGGTTTCCATTGAAGTACATAGACCATTTTATATGGGAAGCTAGTAGCACTCATGAAGTATTTATATTAAACATTTGCATTGAAAAAAAAAAATCATTTTATGCATTACGGTAAGATATATACTATTTTAGGGCTGTACCGCATTTAAGGTTTTCACAAGTATTTGTCAGATTTTCCCAAGATTTTTTTTCCTTTCTATTATGCGTTTCGTATTTTTCAGGTGGAATGCTTATTTTATCTAAATGAGTGGTTAAAATCTTTTCTAATCGTTTTGAAATATGCATGGCTTATTCAATAGAATACCGACACGTATTATAAGCAATATTTTGAACTGAAAAACAGGGAATTATGTAGAGAGAGCATTTAAATATCAAACACCTGCTCTTTCAGGCTAAACATAAGAGCTAATCGATTGACAGGTTGTATCGACATGAAACTGCTTTCAACTTTTTAGTTGCAATACCACAGATATCCCTACGCTTCGGTGTGCTCGAGGGCCTAGTATAGCTTGCAGAGCTTTTTTAGTCTCATACTACAGGATATTGATTAAGTGTATTTTGCCATCTTCTTACGAGTATATCGAGAGTTGCGTTAATTGCGACTGCAATTCTGTTGAACAGATCCAATATTTTGTTTTGATACCTGATTTTAAATTTGCGGATTGTAATTATCTTTAGGTGGCATGTATTATAGTAACCTTTCCAAATTATATTTGCAAGCATATAGAGAATGAGAATATATTATTAGCACACCTATCCGTTATTGCTGTCGTTTCAAACTGTGGGAGGGAAAGAAACTTTTCGAGGCATTCCACATATATCTTGTTTCGATTCATATTTCAGAAAAAACATTAATCATATTTGATTTCGAATAAAAAATTATCGGCATCGGTGTTGCGTTGTCCTTCCGCATTTTGCAAGAAAAGCTTTTAAAAACATCAGCTCTGCTTACCGTGAAGTGAAGGGACAATTCCGCTAGAAACAACTTCTTCATCGTATAGGCACTGAAAAATAAGCGTAAAGAAGGGTTGAATTAATGTTCACGATGGAATAAGCTAAGCTATTTATGGTATTTACTGGAAACGAGATCCCTTGACTGCGTCTGAATACCCCCCACAAATTCATGTGTCCTTCGGAGATGCGGTACTCGGGTACAAATTTACTAGCGAAAGATATTAGTCACGCCAGAGTTGCTTTGGCGAAATAAGGTCAACCGCGATGCTGACCGGACCTTTGCCTTTTGTTGTTCAGGTGCTCGAGCTCGGCGGTGGTCTTGCTGGCCCTGCTGGTTGGTCATAGCCACCGCGTCGGTTGGATTCATCGTCTTTAAAGCTTCCGTAATACTGCACACTCGGATTAGTGTACTTGTTTCATGGCCATCTCCTCATTAATGTCAGCATGGCGTTGAGACCTCTGACGTCATCCTCGGCCCATGCTGTAAACCTGTCCACGACAGCTGCACTTCAGTCATACAGAAATATACCTACGTAAGTAACGATCTGACAACTCGCCAGGCGGTGAAGCCATATGTGCGTTCACTTAACATCGAAGGTATGCTGTTTATCAACGTCCACCTGGTTGCATCCATGCGTCCCATTTTGATATAGATGTTGGTGCTGTGCCTGTCATAAGCTGCCGGTTGCGCCCACCTGACCGCCAATTTTACCGCCTAGCTACCTTTTTCCGGTAAGCGATTTTAAAGCGGCAGCTTTTTTTTTTTTTTTTGAAGGTATGAAGGTTTATTAAAACGAAATACAAATCAATCATGAAGGCATAAAATGTTTGTACAGTAGGAGGTTCCAAAGTAAGACTGTCTGGGGACCTCCCATCAGGGATACATGAGTATAAATAAGCAAATGTGGCAGATGATCTGGAAAAAGATATAATCTAATTGAAACCCATTAGTAAAATTTGGGGAATGAATAGGCTACACAGTAGTTACCCAACGTAAGTTTAACAAGAAGCATTATGAAAAACAAAAAAGAAATCAGACACAGAATGGGCAATGGAAGGATGCAAAGATAACAAAAACAGAAGCGGAGAGAGATAAGAATGTTAACAATGACAAACACTTTGACCGTTTGCTGTCGGAGTGGGCAACAGAACGTGCGATTAAGGAAACCTTAGGTAAGGTATGAAGCTGAGTTGTTTGATAAGAGACGCATTTTCAGTAGAGTGTAGAAAGCTGGTTGTGAACGTGCTGATTTAACTTCTTGCGGTGATGAATTCCAATTTTTTTATTGCGGAGAGAAAAGTGGATTGTTTTTGTAATTTGTGTTGAATTTTGGCACTAGCATATTGCTTTGTTCAGAGAATCGAATGTTATTACTCTTAGCGAGGAAAGCTTCAGAGAAACAGAGAAGTTGACATTTAGCAATGCGAGCGCGGTAAATTAAAAGGCCTAACCTAAGATTAAAGATGCATTTCTAGGGAAGAATGTTTAGATCAGAGTAAAGGCGTGAAGCAGAGGCTGTGTAACGGCCTAAAGATATAATTCGAAGCGCTTGGTTTTGAAGATGAGAAATACATGATAAATGGCATGAATATACATTACCCTATAATAATATGCAATAATTGAGGTTGCTGTTAACGACGGCATATTATAGTAATAACAGAACATGGCGTTGAACAAAAATGTCTAGTTATTATCACCCTTATTCCAAATGAGATTATTTTACAGATCGATTTGGTGTGTAAATTAAACTTTAGATCACAATCGAGCGTGATGCCAAGAAATGTAACGGATTCGGAGACAGAGATATGATCCTCCAGACAAATGTGTGGCTTCATGATAATTTGCATTCGAGGAGTGCAGAATATCATGAAGGTGGGTTTTGTCGGGTTAAGTTGTAGCGTTTTATCTTGGCCCCATAAAATAATATTCTGTATGTCTATGTTTATTTGTATATTAGGCGTGTGAGATTACTACCCTGAGTGAATATATTTGTATCACCCACGAAAAGTATACACTTAGTGTTAGGGACGAAGGCAAGTCATTGATATAAATAAGAAAAAGAAGTGAACTTAATTGGAGCCTTGTGGCAATCACAAATTTATAGTTACAAGGTTAGAGAGAGTTTCTTGCAACCGGTCAATTTGTGCATGGTTAGTAAGATAACTACGTAAAAGAGTTAAAGCAGGTCCAACAGATGCCAAGGGATTCTAATTTGATGTACAGTATTGTGCTGTGAAGAGTGTCAAATGCTTTAGTGAAATCTAAGAAAACAGCGCCGGATAAAAAGCCATTATCTATATATTGTTTAATTCTGTCTGTGAATTCGATTAAAACAAGCTTTGTGGAGTAATTAGGGCGAAACCCAAATTGCTCATCTGCTAACAGTTTGAACTTAAGGAGGCAGTTACGATCACGATTACGGTTAGCTTTTCTATTATTTTAATGAAAAAAGTACTATAATAATGAGACATTAACTAGTTACGCATACTTTCTTGCCTTTTTTGAAGATCGGTATGACTTTACCCTTTTAGGTTGAGCGGGAAAAACACCAGTCCTAAATACTAGATTAATTATGTGACATTTCGACAGCTCAAGACCAACCAGCTTTATTTTGAAAGACGGAATTGCATCCACTCCAGGAGTAGTATGTTTTTTGGCTGGAAATTATCTGATACACTTCGTCTGGTGAAGTAGCGCGTAAGCAGAGTGAATGAGGGCATCGACTTGGGCCACAGAAGCTGCTTGGAGGCAAGAAACCGCGGCGGAAGAAAAAGAAGTTAAATGCATTGACAATGTCGGATTGATTAGTTAAATTACTATCGCCACCGGAAACTTTTGTTATGCTTATTGTATTTTCAGCTAGGCTTAAAAATTTTTTGTTTCCCAATTTTTACGAGTGTCAGTTCCATTTCTAAGTATCTCATTTGATAGCATTCTTGTTTACAGCGTTTAAGTGCTGCGGAGAAAATATCCGAATATTTTTGAAAGCGCTGCTCAAGGTGAATGTTAAATGGCTGTGTCCTAACCTTTCTGAGAAGGTTATTTTTTTTATACAGTTGAGAAGGCTGTTGGTGATCCATGCGTTCCGCAGAACTGAATATCAATGAGTGAAGCGAATTATTGGTGTGCATGAGCTAATCAATTCTTTGAGTTTGACGGAAAATTTGCTGAAAAATGACTCTGTTATCAGCAGGGATGTCAACAAAAATATCCCGCTTTTCCCGCTTTTCATTGGATCAATCGAGGTGTGACGTCACAGGCCGCGAATTTCAAACGAGACCAACTGTACTTCGATGAGTATTCACCTAACTAATTAGAGGGTTGGTGAGGTAGGACACTGAGTGAGTCTCGGTTGATTTAGTTAATTATCCAAACAGGCTAATTCACTAAACTGTACTAATGTGTACCTCGTCAGTAGCCAGCAGTAACTAATATTAACTAGTCATTACAACTTCTAATAAGTCCTTAGTCATGACTAAATAGTCATGAGTAATGACAGATGACTGAATGTGACGTCTCAATTGGCTGTGTCTAATAACCGGAAGTGATAATGACTTCACATCCGGTCATGACGTCATGACACGGGAGACGAAGGGCTCCTTTTTGGTGGAAATAAAGTTTTCATTCATTGAATCCTTAATTCACGCATATATCAAGCTTACCCCGCCGGGCGTCGATCGAAGCGGATCCGTGCGGCGTGTTTCATTTGGCGTTTGCTCGAACGCCGCACCAAAGAGCATATAGAAATAGACGCAATGCTTCCGCCTTGAAGCACTTTAGTGAGATAAAGGGCCCCCTGAATTTTTTATTTGATTTTTATTTGTCTTGATGACATAAATATGGAGTATGTGAATAAATTTCTACACAAGGTGGCCCAAAGACAAAAAAACGGGAGGGGGCCTCTTTTGATTAACGATGATATTATGGCAAGCCAAAGATACATACGTGTGCCCGGGAGGAGGCCTGAGCCGAAACGAAGAGGCGTCCGTGTGCTGTGCGATGTCAGCCCACGTTAAAGATCCCAGGTGGTCGAAATTACTCCGTAACCCTCCACTACAGCTCCCCTTTCTCTCTTTCTACTTTAAGTCCCACCTTAATTACTCCCTTCTCTTACGGCGTGGTTCAGGTGTCCACAGACAAAAGTGTGACAGATACTGCGCCTTTCCATTCCTGTGAACCAATTATTATTATTATTACTTTTGATTAAGTGCAACATTTAAGCGCGAATATAAGGCAGTAGAACAAGATAGGTGCACAGAGAGGACTTAAATCGTGAAAAGAAAGCAAATGGAAGGAATGTATGCACAAAGGTCGGTACAAGCAGATACGTAAAGAAATTATAGAAACAATAGTAAACGATAACAAAAAAACTAATCAATACTATTGGCAAGGAATGCCTAAAGAGGAAAGAATGTTATCATTATTACAGAAAAACTACGATATAAAATAATATGAATACATATTTGTCAAAAGAGAGCATAATATTTCGGACACTAATCACCAGCAATAAAAAAAGAAAAAGGAAAATGATTCACAGTGGTAACGCATTTAATAAATAGTTCTTCAATGATTGATGAAATGATCGTGGGTTGGTAATTTCTGAAAATTTGTTATGTTTGACTGGAAAAGGGTGCCAATGAAATCTAATTTGCGTTCATTATTACGAATGCAACATATAAGCAAGATAAATTAGCCTTAAGTTGAAGGTCGAGAGGAAGAATATTTAGGTTAACGTGTCCTTGGAAAGTAGTCGATCTGAATGGGGCAAAAGTGATTCTACGGATGGCGTGATTTTGCAAATCACGAAAGCATGAAAGTTGAGTGTTTTAAGTATTTCCCCACGATTATAAGTAATAAGTTAGATGGCTATGTACGAACGAATAAGAAAGAGAGCGAAGAATATGCAGCTGAAAAGAATGACGTGTTCTAATTATTAAGTAAATTCGAAATGAACATTTAGAAATTATATACCCAAAGTAAAAATCACAGGTTCTTCTTGTTCTTCTTTAAATCTTCCGCACCTCTCCAAGCTAGGTGCTCCTCGATTCGGCGGGCGACGTGCAGTTCAAACGCAAACACAATGAGACGAAGGCCGACGAACTTGCCTTAACAAAACAAACATTAACTTTATAGAACAAGAACACGAAGCACAGGATACAGAAAACTTAGTTAAACGAGACAGAGAGGCGACATACTTTACAAAAGAGACTGAGCTAAAAACTAACAGCAAAACGAGCGCATCACTCTTTTTAACGACTTCTCAGTCGGGGCCTGCCTGCTACGCTGTCTTCTCCGAGCGAGAATCGGATCAGAAACAGAACCAGAACCGTCAGTAACTGCGCGGCGCGCTCTTAAATAGCCAGCGCCGAAACTTCTAGCTGCGGGGGAGGAACGGAAAACAGCTTAGCGCTGCCAAAGCTATGCCTTCCCCCCTTGGCCTTCTGGAGAAGGCTCGAACGTTCTCGAACGTGGTCAACACGGGCGGCCCTCCCGCGAGAAGCGAGGAGGAGGGCCGGGACCGTGCGGGGGGATGCACGCTTGCCTCCGCGCATGGCGACGAGGGCGAGGAGGCGCAGCAGGGTGGCCGAGATGACGCAATCGGTCGCGTAGATTTCTCGTAGCTTGGGGAAACTTCCATCGCCGTTTTCTGCGGCGCGCGCGCCGGAACATTAAAAAAAGGGCCACCGCGGCCTTACACGCCCCACCATAAGAGGATTGCTGGGCTTTTTTGCCGAGCCAAACCGAATACACACTAAAAGGCCGCGGCTCTTCGTCCGCTGACACACGGTCTACATGCACAGTTCCCTTTGCTCACAGTCTCAGGGTGGCACGAATGACATTCAAAGTTGGTCGCAGTTCCTGGCGCAGAAAGCTCACAAGCACGAAGTTCAAAAGCACTTCTCTCGCGCACAGTCACTACACAGCAGGCAAAACGTTCAGGGTAAGTCCCAGATCCTGGAGTTCCACACACATTATATGCGGTCAAGTCCGGCAAGTGTTCTTCGCGCGCTTCGCTTGTCACTCCGTGCTCGCGAGCGCACACTCAAGCACAGGCGAGCAGGACCGCTCACGCCCGCCGGCGCAACGCTGCTCAGGCACAAGTGGAGAATTTATTTCATCTCGACACTCGTTAGAACTAGGGAGGGGCGCGGCATCATGCGGCTCGTGTAGGTCTGCAACAATGCAGCCTGCCAAACACTCGCCTTCGAATGGTAGACTCGTCGCTTTAATGAGCGTCTCGTGATCACAAGTGGTAGCGGCGGCCAATTCCGCGGCTGTTGCGGTGTTGACTGATGTTCGCGACAGCTGCTGGGACTTCTTCCCTACAAACCCCATCACTCGTGCCCGCTGTCACTGAACCAACTGTGGCGCCCTGTTCTTGGTAAGCGCTCGCGCCCGGTGTCGCTGTTTCAGCCGCATTTGCTACATTTAACGCGTCGGGATCAGTTTGTAAACACGCTGCAGCTTTACGTTCTTCTATTACCTCGTCTACAGCGAGTTTTAGTTCGGTCTCCTGCTGCCGCGCGTCTTCCCATGCACCTGACAGGATGCTGACGCCTTCGGTAATCTGAGCGCACGTGGGCACTTCTATCGCTACGGCTTCCACAGTTGTTTTGGGGTTGTTTACTTCCTTAGCCGACGACGCGCCGTTCATGCCGACTGAATTTCTCTCCTCGGCGAAGGTCGTCTCCGCCGGATCTATGCTCGCGGTAGTGTCTGACGCTGAAGCTGCAGCGTTACCTGACACATTCCCTTCGAGCACTATTCGGGGCCGCTCTTTCGAAACGCTCTTTGTAGTTTCTTCTACTTTACTTGCTTCAATTTGGCGTCCGAGGGGCATTTGTCTTACTTCTAATAACTGGACCTCTGCTGGTACACTTAGAGCTTCAGCTATCGCTTTTTGAGTTTCCAGTTCGTACTTTCTCAATTCTGCCTCCATCGTTCTGAATTCTATCTCCATCTTTGCGATTTCCAATTTAGCTGCTATCTTTCTCCTTTCCACCTCGGCTTCCATCTCCATCTTTCTAATTTCTAATTCAGTCTCTGCCTTCACCTCTGTCTCTCGACGCTTCGCTAGGTCCTTACTATTCGTCTTTGTTACGCAATTCTTCCGTCTCAGTGAGGCTATGGGGACTCTTACGGACACTCTGGTCCATCCGGAAAACACTGACTTTCTAGTGTTCATGTTTGCTAACCTAACTACACGTCGACACCGCGCACCTCCCGCTCCCAATGCCCGAGCCACGCACACCAACGGACGTAAGAAATCCCGCTCACCTGAGCAACGGTCCCGCCTTTCTCGCCGCGTCGCTCCTCGCTGTGGGGCACCTCCGATCGTCGCTGCCTCTGACCGTCACCGCTGGGGGTCCCTGGGTCCTTGCACGCGTCGACGAAGCTCCTTACCCGAACGACCGGGAGATCTCGACACCTCAGCAATGGTTGCTCCCTCCTTGCCGCGCCGCTCCTCTCTGGTGGGCACTCCTATTCGCCGCTGCCTCTGACCGTCTCCTCTTGGGGTCCCTAGGTCCTTGCACGCGGCGAAGCTCTTCCACCTAGAACGGCCGGCAGACTTTGGTGAGCGCCGATAACGTTGCGACGGCTCGAGTAACGGGCTGGGCTTGCGGAGTGCCGCAGTTGCCGAATCGTCCTGTCGACTGCGCCAGTAAAAATCACAGGGTTCTTCTTCTTCTTCTTCTTCTTCTTTAAATCTTCCGCACCTCTCCAAGCTAGGTGCTCCTCGATTCGGCGGGCGACGTGCAGTTCAAACCCAAACACACTGAGACGAAGGCCGACGAACTTGCCGTAACAAAACAAACATTAACTTTATATAACAAGAACACGAAGCACAGGATACAGAAAACTTAGTTAAACGAGACAGAGAGGCGACACACTTTACAAAAGAGACTGAGCTAAAAACTAACAGCAAAATGAGCGCATCACTCTTTTTAACGACTTCTCAGTCGGGGCCTGCCTGCTACGCTGTCTTCTCCGAGCGAGAATCGGATCAGAAACAGAACCAGAACCGTCAGTAACCGCGCGGCGCGCTCTTAAATAGCCAGCGCCGAAACTTCTAGCTGCGGGGGAGGAACGGAAAACAGCTTAGCGCTGCCAAAGCTATGCCTTCCCCCCTTGGCCTTCTGGAGAAGGCTCGAACGTTCTCGAACGTGGTCAACACGGGCGGCCCTCCCGCGAGAAGCGAGGAGGAGGGCCGGGACCGTGCGGGGGGATGCACGCTTGCCTCCGCGCATGGCGACGAGGGCGAGGAGGCGCAGCACGGTGGCCGAGATGACGCAATCGGTCGCGTCGATTTCTCGTAGCTTGGGGAAGCTTCCATCGCCGTTTTCTGCGGCGCGCGCGCCGAAACATTAAAAAAAGGGCCACCGCGGCCTTACACCCAATACAACTGTTTCCTTTTGCCTTCAGAAATAACTTACGGGATTCTTGGGCTACGGACGTGTTATCAAGTCATTTCCAATGCTTATTGAGCATATTTTGTAGACGTAACATAGAATAGGAGCCGTGAGGATATATACACAGTAAAAAATTTTACACCCTTATGGGTGCTCCTGCAAAATACACCCACTGGAGCACCCTTCTAGCACCCTAATTCTCATATATACACCCTTCATTTCAGCTCAAAAGGGTGCTTTCGCCACTAAGCACCCTTGGTTTTATGTAGGGTGTTGCAAAGGTGCTGAAAGGGTGCTAAAAGCCTGCTCAGAAATGAGTGAAGATTGCATTTCAGTACTTACATATACCTTATACAAAAATGAACAAGCCCGGAACCGCGGTTAAAGAACCGCCAGTGAAGTACAGTTTTCCAAAAGTGCAGCTCTAAAGGGTAATTTGTCTAAATTACATGCTGGAATACTATCTTCGAAACATAAGCTTTCCAAGATCGCACGCCATAATGAGCATTCCGAACGCGCCATCTTACCGCATTGATGACATGGAACAAGCTATGCCAACAATCATCCACTTTATTAACTCTCTTCTTTCTAGCGCGATATTCGTCATGTATATATTCATGTAAGTTACAGTTATTCTTCCATCAATATAAGAATGGATATAATCTTTTTGACTGTGACCTTTGCATTTAGAGAGATTCTAGTATTTGATGATTAAATTTACATTTTATTTCAATCATCAGCTAAACAATCAGGCACAAAGGAATGTCTTTCAACAATCGCTATTTTATTCATATGTAGTAAACCAATGCATAAAACATGGATATAAGAGAGAAGATGCCTAAGGAGACACCCCGGCTAAAATATCTGACCGCCTCACCTACGGTCACGAAGAAAATGTGAAAACCTGTCATGTGCAAGGAAAAAGGGCCATATTTAATTAGTACTGCTTTTATACCGCTCTTCATGGAATCGCGCTGTAGGATGTACAAACTATTTCAAAAAATAGTTTATCTGCGAGAAAAAAAAACATACGCCATCAAAGTTATTATCCAGCCTCATCCCCACCATTTGCGCAAATTGAAGCCGAAGAAACTGTTCGTCCACTGCAATTAATTTCTCTAAATCAAAACAATGAGCTGGGATACAACCTTTTTGGTGCAGGGCTAGCGCTTAGTACTATAGGCCAACGCTGATCTCGTGCACTTCAGTGTACAAGAACCGACCTGAATCAAGAGTGAAAACTGGGTCTGATTAGCTGCAGCATCTTTCAGTCGAGCATTAAACAGATTACTTGCAGCCTTAACAGCATATCGTATCGAAGCCTGGAATGCATCTGCTAAAGATAAGGAGAGAGCCGAGTCGGTCTAGTAGGTGGGTAATAACAGAAACGACAGAACAGCGCTGTATAAGGGTTTTTGAAAATACGAACTAAACTTATTAACAAAGTAAAACCTGAATTCGCACAATATAAGAAAGCTCGAAAGAGACAAGCTGGGGCGTCAAAAGTTCAAGGCGATTGAACAGCCGATCATCGAGGGATTAAAAAAAAAAACGGCCACCTGCAACGCTTTTTACAATGATCCATATATCCAACAGCTAGCTGCAACACGATAGAACAGGGGCGGAACAGCTTTGCTAAAGCCGACAACGTGCGCTCGCTGATAGCCGATACGGTCCGAGCTGCCAAAGCGCATACGTGCGCCAGCAAAACACGTGTGGCGCTCGTGTTTCTGCGTTTCTCTACTGCCTTTTACTTTTGTATATTTCGTGGTTTCTGCAAGGCTTCAAGTGTACAGCAGAGAACGGTGATGTGAAACCGAACCGGTGCGGTAGTCCAAGAGACGACGGTGACCCTATGCCGCCGTGCACAAAGGCCCCAAGTTATTCTATCCGAGTGATACGCGTTGAAAGCGCCACGAAATGCACTGTGCGCTCTCAGACGCTGGCCATTTATTTTTATTTATTTATTATTTTTTTTTTGTCGCTCCTTTCCTCACACTCATGTTGGCTAGCTCTGCCTCCTCTGCTTGGGTGGAGAGGAGGGCGCAGCACGACGCCGACTAAAGCCCCTCAATAAACTAAAAGTAGCGCCATCTCCTCTCTCCTCCTCCGGCGGCGCCGCTCCTCCTCTCGCATTTCGACCGTGGCTCCACCTACGGGGTGCGCGACTAGCGCGCGCTCTCCGGAGCAGGCGCCCTTCACAGCCGTCTCGATAACGGCGATATGTGCCGGCGATATGTGCCGCGCGCGCGCCGTCCGCCCCGCTGGAAAGGAGGAAGCTGCACGCCCAACAAAAAAAAAAAAAGCGCGCGCGCACGTGACGGCGCTCGGCCAATGAGAGGGTCGAACGACGAAGGAGAGCGCAGGAGAGGAGGCGGGCGGCAAACTTTACATGTTGGCGCTACTTTTAGTTTATTGAGGGGCTTTAGACGCCGACGCCTTTCCCACTTTCCCTCACACTAGGGTGCCTCGATACCAGCGCCGCCGTACCGGGTGGTGACACCCTTTGGCATGCCCCGCGCCGCCACATTCTCCGCGCTCGCCATCTTGGGGCAAGTCGCTTCGTGCAGTTGCTGCAAAGTGTCCGAAACGGTTGTGTTCTGCGCTGGGCGATTGTGCTGTGTTCAGTCATGCAAAGTAGCATGCCAGGATGTAGTGTTCCATTCTGTGCTGGCTCAGCAAAAAAAAAAAAAAAAGGAGCCAGATCATTTTGTTTTCCACGACATAAGAGACGGAGAAATGTATGGGAGGCGAAAGTGAAGCGTGAAGACTGGACGGCGAATGGCAACGCAAAGATCTGCGAGGTAAGCCACAATACCTGTGCTGCTTTTATGCATCCATAAAATTTCTTTTGAGCGAATAGGTGCATTTCGATTGTGTAAAAAAAGGTCTAGTGCAGACACAGACCACTAGAAAGATGACAAACACACACAAGCGCCTGCGTATGTGCGCGTGTCGTCTTTCTTTCGGTCTGTATCTGTTTATACGAAAGTGTTTTACAAGATATTTTTGTACTTTTCTAATGCAGTTACCCACTCCTGTATGGAATAACATTATCTCACGCCGCTTCACCCATCTGCTTGTAAGCACGAGCTTTGTGCGATTTTTGGCTTCCCAATCTAGCATTGTGCGCAACAGATTTTGGTCTGCCTTCTTAAACGTTGAAGCAGGTCGAAGCATCGCATTGCCTGGCATCGGGAGTAGCACGGAGTGTTATTTAAGTCTAAATTTTGAATTTTCAGCGTACGTGATGGCTTCTAAGCTAAATATATGGACAATTGAGTCTATGTTGTAGTCACTCGGGAAAATTTAGTGTAACTGTCAGTGAGTGGCACTCGACCTTAGTATCATTCGCGTAGTGTCACACAATAATATCTGTTGTTGAGGATCTCCCTTTCTGTGTTCATAGCCGCAGTCGAGCCTGGTATTTGTCAAAGGAATGCACCATTGCGCCCTTTCGATCGCTCCCCTTTACACTCGATCTTGAAAGCTAACGTCAACCACCGAGGCTTCAGATTCACACGGATTACATTCCCTCTCCCCTTCTCGGGAAATATTACAATGGAGACCGACGGATGGCATGTCACCTCGCGACAGAGTAGGAAGTGAAACGCAGTTTGTAACAATTACTTTGGTCGCAAAAAAAAAAAGAAACTTCCCGTGAGTGGGCCCGC
This sequence comes from Amblyomma maculatum, assembly GCF_055883805.1. NCBI lineage: Eukaryota > Metazoa > Arthropoda > Arachnida > Ixodida > Ixodidae > Amblyomma > Amblyomma maculatum. The sequence continues at coordinate 23,920,589 of NC_139348.1, forward strand.
TGGAATTTGGTAAGTGGGCTTATCGCTAGTACAACATTTCGCGAAACAGAGATAACAGGTCGTCTGAAGCTGCTTTTTTTTATATATATACACAGGAGCAGATTTTCGCGAGGTTTGTGAGATTCGCAATAATATAAAAAGTTGGGTTCTCGTGAAAATTAGTTCGTTTTAAGTATATGATTGGCAGCTCGACAAGTCACAAAGAAACTGATCTCGTGAGCTGTAAGGTGTAGCGGCATCATCTTGTGAAAGCGGTCGTGAGGAAGCAAGGTGCTTGCGCAGTACAAAAGTTCATCCCGAATGCAGCTTTTCCTTCCCTGTGTAATTAATTACCTATCGCAAAGCGATGTGCACACCCTGTTGTCCCCGCAAGTACTCGTCTAAGGTTAGGCCAAATTTAGGTGAAGCTAAATTTGACCGCCTGTCACCCGAATTGGTGCTGTCTCTTGCTTGGCATCCATAAAATAATTGTGCTATCGCACATGTAAATATCGCATTGCTTCTATAATGTTTTTATTATTTCATTTATTTGCGTGCACACTACAAAAGACGCAAAATGACTGTTTCGTCGCCTATCTCATTTCAGCGCCAGTTCGAGGGCAAACACTGTATGGACGGCGGCTCCTCAAGTCAACGGCTGTCTCGACATCGTTTGATTGCGTGTAAAACTTTATTGGAATAAAACGACATCTGCCATTTGAAGAGTCTAGTAAAATCCGTTAAATGCCTTATCGAACAAACCGCTCCGATTCCAGTGGTTAATTGCGCGGAACACCCAAAGCTGATCAGCAGACTGTTAGAGCGGTTTGGGACGATGCGCTTGCACATTTACTTGAGTTGGCTAAGTCAGCCAGAAAAATCAAATGATCTAAGAAAATCGAAATCAAATCGGCAGCTAAACTGTAGCTGGCGCCAAACTTGATTAAAAGATGTCTCCTAGGCGTGCATCCAAAATCAGCTTCGAAGTCTTGATGAGGGTTGTTTTGGAATAAAATGCCGTGTGCATCAGCCTGCGGCACGTGTCAAAGGTTTATTTACGTATTGTTTTTTGCTGTGTCTTTGTATGGTTTCTGCGATACAAATAATTTGCGATATACGGCTGACTGAAACGTAGACATGGTTGTTGATCTATAGCAATAGACGCAACTGAATGTTATGCACCTCATAAACTCATTCATATCCGGCAGAGCAAAGTGCATTGCTTTATAAAACAGCCAGTCTTCAAAATAACCGCATTTGAGCATTCGAGACTGCGAACGAGTAAAGGCTTACTATCTGCAATTTGATCATTTCCTCTTAGAACTACGTCGCATGCTAGCAAGCAGTAGTTGCTTTCACTTTTTTTTTGAGCAAGAAAGCGCTCAGGATTGCGAGTATGTGTGTAAAAACGTTAACTAGCTGAGCCTGCTAGCGCAAGCGCATGCTGAATAAGAAATCGGGCCGACGCTCCATAGCCCGCCGTGTGTACGCTTGCCCCAACATGGCGCCGTCGACGGCGGTACCCTGTACGGCGGCACGCTACATCGAGGCACCCTACCTTACACATAGAGAAAGAGATTGGTAAAGAGCGGTCACTCGGCGAAAACTGGCCCCAGGAAATGACGCGCGACTTTTTGCGCTGCCGCCGATTGATTAATGGCGGCACCAATGTGCGCATGCGCGGACGCGCGCGCGACGGCACTCGCTGCAGCGGTAACCCGCCGGAGCAGACGACAAGAAGTTGTCGAAGGGAGCGGTTGTGTGCTCGTGCCTCGCCGCGCTTGTGCCATAGAGAAAGAGATTGGTAAAGAGCGGACACTCCCATAGGGCCCAGCGGCCCATTTGACTGTAGTGCACCAAGCGGCCGGCGGCAACTACTTCCGGTCTTGCTGAAAGGCGCGCGATTTGAATGCTAGCCATGCGCTGCGCCCTTCCCTGCCCTTTTGGCGCATTATTTTGGTTTTAAATAATCTGCTAGTGTTTCTATTTATTTTCAGCATGCATAACAACAGGAAAAATAGATTCCCAGTTCTCTAGACTGGCCATCAACGCAGCTGCGCCACAGCCTTTGCAAAACAGTATTGCAGAAAAGACGCCAAGTGCTTTGTGAAATGAATTTATTTTGCTGCATATAAAACACGAGATGCAACAGATGTAGACGGATGCATTGACAATACTTGACACACATTAGGCGATGTGCACAATACAGAAAAATAAAAATACACAAGGTGAAAAACAGCACTTGGGTAGAGTAAAAAAATAGCATAACGTTGATTTCCGAATTATTGCAAATGATATTTAACAAAACGGGCATTATACATAAACTACACAGTCCCAGTAGTGGCTACCTTAGCAAGGGTAACTTGTATTGTCCAGGGCAGAGAGGAGTACTGACGCTTGAGGGAAGGCCACACCATTCACTCGTCGCATCTGCCGTGCTTCGGCTGCAGTCCGTGGGTCCATGCAGTGCTGTTGGAAAAGGAATGAACATGATGCAGAAGGTTGCAATGAAATGTAAGGCCACTGCACCGCGCACACATCTGTGCATGTGAGTGGGTACTGAAAACTTAGTGAGCAGCAGTTATGGTCCAGAACAGAAGAGCTGTCATTCGTAAAATTGATACAAAAGCTACTCTTGCAACGTAGATTCTACAGAGCGTGAAATAACAGCCACTAATCTAACAATATTCCTCAAGAGCACTGAACAGCTGAAGCAATGAAGCTTGCCACATAATAAAACATTTTTCACTTTAACGTTGTCCCGTTAAATGTAACGCGACACCACGCAAAAGTAGCCGTTCGCAAAACCGCGGCCTGGCCTCACCGCGACCGGCGAGCACGTCATGTTGGTTTGCCTTTTATACGCGACTTTGTGAAGCGCAGACCACCGCGCTGAGCTAAACTGCCCGAAATGCCTCGCAGTTTTACAAGAATTAAACATTTTTCACCTTGCGGTTGCCCTGTTAAACGCGACACCACGCAAAACTAGCCGTTCGCAAAACCTCACGCCAGGTCACATGTCATCGCGGCCGGCGAGCCATATTGGCGAGCGCCTTGTCATGCCTGTTGTCTGCCCTTCACGTGCGTCTTTGTGAAGCGCAGGCCGCCGCACTGAGCTACACTGCCTGAAATACTGCGTAGTTTAACAAGAAAGTCAAGAATGAAACGTTTCTCACTTTACCGTTGCTCTGCTAAACGCGACACTTAGCAAAAACTATAGCCGTTCGGCAAACTGCGTCAGCATGGCCGCACCGGCCGGCGAACACGCCATTTTGGCGCAGCGGTGTGCCTTGGTGCCTTCACATGCCACTTTGTCAAGCGTGACGAGCTAAACTGTTCGAAATGAAGCTGCTTCCCGGGAACACAACATATTACACCTCGCCGTGGTTGGAAACCGCCAGAATTACGGCGTAATGAACTGCGCCTGAACAGCCGGCGCGCCTGTTCACGAGCTGCGAAACTTATTGGCACCGGCCGACATGATCAGCGTAAACTGCTTGAAATGCAGCGTAGTTAAGCAAAAAACGTTGCTCACCTTGCCGTCGTTTCCAACCGCTGTCGTTCTGCGCAGCAGTCCACGAGAGGTCTGTGCCGCACAAGCGCGGCGAGGCACGAGCACACAACCGCGCCCTTTGACAACTTCTTGTCGTCTGCTCCGACGGGCTACCGCTGCAGCGAGTGCCGTCGCGCGCGCGTCCGCGCATGCGCACGTTGGTGCCGCCATCCATCAATCGGCGGCAGCGCAAAAAGTCGCGCGTCATTTCCTGGGGCCAGTTTTCGCCGAGTGTCCGCTCTTTACCAATCTCTTTCGCTATGCTTGTGCGGCACAGACCTCTCGTGAGCTGCTGCGCGGAACGACAGCGGTTTGAAACGACGGCAAGGTGAGCAACGTTTTTCGCTTAACTACGCTGCATTTCAAGCAGTTTACGCTGACCATGCCGGCCGGTGCCAATAAGTTTCGCAGCTCGTGAACACTCGCGCCAGCTGTTCAGGCGCAGTTCGTTAAGCCGTAACTCTGGCGGTTCCCAACCACAGCGAGGTGTAATATGTTGTGTTCTCGGGAAACAGCTTCATTTCGAACAGTTTAGCTCGTAACGCTTGACAAAGTGGCATGTGAAGGCATCAAGGCACGCCGTTGCGCCAAAATGGCGTGTTCGCCGGCCGGTGCGGCCATGGTGACGCAGTTTGCCGAACGGCTAGTTTTGCTAAGTGTCGCGTTTAGCAGAGCAACGGTAAAGTGAGAAACGTTTCATTCTTGACTTTCTTGTCAAATTACGCAGTATTTCAGGCAGTTTAGCTCAGTACGGCGGTCTGCGCTTCACAAAGTCGCACATGAAGAGCAGCCAGCAGGCATGACAAGGCGATCGCCAATATGGCTCGCCGGCCGCGATGACATGTGACATGGCGCGAGGTTTTGCGAACGGCTAGTTTTGCGTGGTGTCGCGTTTAACAGGGCAACCGCAAGGTGAGAAATGTTGCATTCTTGTAAAACTGCGAGGCATTTCGGGCAGTTTAGCTCAGCGCGGTGGTCTGCGCTTCACAAAGTCGCGTATGAAAAGCAAGCCAACATGGCGTGCTCGCCGGCCGCGGTTTTGCGAACGGCTAGTTTTGCGTGGTGTCGCGTTACATTTAACAGGACAACGTTAAAGTGAAAAATGTTTTATTATGCGGCAAGCTTCATTGCTTCAGCTGTTCAGTGCTCTTGAAGCATATTGTTAGTTTAGTGGCTGTTATTTCACGCTCTGTAGACATGCATTTTTAGATAGGTTCGGTTAGCCTGCATTTCCTGACCTCTACGTTGCAAGAGTAGCTTTTGTATCAATTTTACGAATGACAGCTTTTCTGTTCTGGATCATAACTGCTGCTCACCAAATTTTCAGTACCCACCCACATGCACAGATGTGTGCGCGGTGCAGTGCCATTGCATTTCATTGCATCCTTCTGCATCATGTTCATTCCTTTTCCAACAGCACTGCATGGACCCACGGACTGCAGCCGAAGCACGGCAGATGCGACGAGTGAATGATGTGGCCTTTCCTCAAGCGTCAGTACTCCTCTCTGCCCTGGACAATACAAGTTACCCTTGCTAAGGTAGCCGCGACTGGGACTGTGTAGTTTATGTATAATGCCTGTTTTGTTATATATCATTTGCAATAATTCGGAAATCAGTTATGCTATTTTTTGTCTCTACCTAAGTGCTGTTTCTCACCTTCTGTATTTTTATTTTTCTGTATTGTGCACATCGCCTAATGTGTGTCAAGTATTGTCAATGCATCCGTCTACATCTGCTGCATCTCGTGTTTTATATGCAACAAAATAAATTCATTTCACGAAGCACTTGGCGTCTTTTCTGCACTACTGTTTTGCAAAGGCTGTGACGCAGCTGCGTTGATGGGCAGTTTAGAGAACTGGGAATCTATTTTTCCTGTTGTTATGCCTGCTGAAAATAAATAGAAACACTAGCAGACCATTTAAAACCAAAATAATGCGCCAAAAGGGCAGGGAAGGGCGCAGCGCATGGCTAGCATTCAAATCGCGCGCCCTTCAGCAAGACCGGATGTAGTTGCCGCCGGCCGCTTGGTGCACTACAGTCAAATGGGCCGCTGGGCCCTATGGGAGTGTCCGCTCTTTACCAATCTCTTTCTCTATGCCTTACACATGTCCACAGCGCTGCGGTGTTTATCTGAAGCGCTGATCACATGATGCGATCCTTCCCGTCATCCCTCCGTTTTTCAAACTGATGCGCCGTTGCTGACGCTTGGGCTAACGGGTTCCTTTGTCGCCGGCCGTTCGCAGCTGGTAATGTTGCTTGTGCGTTGCTTTGCTTGGTTTCTGCGTTCTATGTCAATGCGAAGAGGATGTTTATCTCTCAAGGCTGCTAGCATACTTGACACAAGAGCAGCGTCATGCACTGTGGAGGTCTCGTCAACCCGTCGTCGGTGAAATTTCAGGTAAGCATACCTAAATTACGTCCTCTTTTTGTCAAATACCAATCTTGAAATGAGGTAGGCTTATGTTTGTGGAACTTTTATTTGTGCTTTGTGGATGTTTCATTCAGTTAGGCACTAACACTCACAAGTGAGATAGTTGGTCATGGCGCTTGCATTGTTGGCCGGTAGTGCTGTGGGTACGAACGACACTTGAGCGCTGTCAAAGTATCTTCTAGACCTGCCGAAAAATTTCTTTATTCCACATGGCTTTCAAGAACGCATTACGTGATAGTAAAAGCTTATAAAGGTAACACGTAGCACAACTGCGGATAGCAATTGAGCTTTTTTTTTTTTCTAGACGCACTGCTCGCCCTCACAGGAAGGAAATTAGAAGGGAATCCGTAGCGTGAGTGTTTTAAGCAGAGAGTTATGCGTGGGAAACGGGTGGCATTATAGTTACTTCGGGGCTTCGAATAGCCGACCGTTCTCATAAATAGAGGCGCACGGGCAGCGTGCCGCGCAGCAGACACGTTGATCTCTACAGCGAGTGCGCCGTGTCGTTTTGTGATTGCTTTTCTCTGGTTACTACATGCAGAAAGAACAAAATTGCCGCTTTTGTTTCTAGTTTAGGTTCCGACTAGCAATAGGCGGCAACGGACTAATTCTGTGACTCTAGACCTCTTTGCCTTGAATTCCTAATAGCTCACAGAGGTTAATGCTGTAAGCCGCTTTGCTTACCTCTGCAAGTTTGTCTTAAACATTCGGGACTACCGCAGTAACATGTTCCCCTGCTGAGTTCCCTCCTTGACGACAAAGCGCTAGCGAACATGACAAGCTTTTCCAGTCGCTATCCCAAAGTCGCATCATATGTCCGCGAATAAATTAAAATGTAAAAATAAATATAAAACTGAGCGCATGTTGTCATTCTATAAAAGTGCTTATGGCTTGCCCTTGTGGTGTTGGCGTCAAAAGTTCGATTTATTTGCTGAATTTAGCTATACTTTAACTTATGCAATATCCAGAGCCTTCTCAATGCTTGTAATGTCATTTTCTGCTTGTTGGTAGCGTTGATGATTGCTTAATGTGGAATAAATTCGCTATTTCATGGTACAAAGCATGGCTAACAATGCATTACAGCCTGCCTACACCAAATCCCGAATCATTAATCTGAGCCTCTGCCTGTGATTCGTAACTGACTGCAAGTAGCCGCATGCCTTTGTGGAGTGTAAGTGACGGCAGAAGTTTTCTCCATCCTGTGTACACACACACACGCACGCGCGAGCGCGCGCACACGCACGCACACACATGTATAGCTAGGTGATGTGCTATCCCCCCCCCCCTCTAGTTTATAATTATGCTATTTCAGTTCTCCATAACGACAAACATTGACAATGCCCTATTTTTGCAGACCATTTTTCTAATCTGCATATAATTTTAATCATAATCAAAACACTTTGCGGCATGACAGTTTAGGTAGAATTTTATATTTCATTATAGCAGTAGCACAAATGAGCCGAGATGGCGAGCGTTCTAGTCGACAGAGGTATATAGCCCAGAAAAAGACGAGCTAACACAGAGCAAAACCGCCGTTCACCTAAACTGCAGGTTACGTACACTTTGCAGGTTAGGTGGACAAGGGGTTCACCGCGTGTTGGCTCGTCTTTTTTCTGGGCTAGATGGCTCAGTCGTCAAGAATGCTCATCATCTCGGCTCATTCGTGTTGCTGCTATAAATAAATATAAAATTACAACTAAACTATCGTACTGCAAAGAGTGTTGCTTATGATTCTAATTATGTGCACATTAGAAAGATTGTCTTCAAGAACAGAGTATTTTCAATTTTTCTCATAAAGGAGAAATGAAATAATATAATTAGGAACTGGATGGATTAGCTCAGCTCTTAGCAAAAAAATAAAAAATAAGACAGTGAAAAAGTTCGTCACTGACGATGTCCCATGAAATTGCTAGAAATAGCGAATTCATTCCACTTTAAGCAATCATCAGCACTGCCAACAAGCAGAAAACGACTTTAGAGGCATTGAGAAGGCATTGGATATTGCATAAGAGTAAAATGTAACTAAATTCAGCAAATAATAAATCGAACTTTCGACGCCAACACCATAAGGGCAGGCCATAAGCACTTCTATAGAATGACAACATGCATTTAGTTTTATATTTATTTTTACTTTTAAATTTACATATTGCGGTACAGATTCGATACAAATTGAAAATGTGGCAGTTTTTCAAATCCGAGTCAAAGTTGTTCGTTTTTTTATAATTTTAAATTTCGGCCGATTTCAAAATAATATGGAGAAAGAAAAAAGTAATCTACAGCTTCAATTTTTGCAGAAAAAGAGAACTAGTCCTGCATAATGTAGCGAAAAAGTTTCAAGTGCAACTCTTTATTAAGTCGGGCCAGAATGTAGGACTATGATGCTGGCAATTTTCAAAACGAGCATTCAGTTTTATAACTTTTATAATTTTAAACAATATAATGCAACACTTTTTCAGGCTGTAATATTTATGAGGTAGTGAGGATTACTGTGAGGGATGTTCTTAAATATTGATGACGTTTCTCTATAAAGTTGAGTCTTTTTTGCTGTTTTCGAATCTTGGGCGAATTTTATGCGTTGTGGAGAACACACGTAGCAGTTTAGAGTTCCAAATTTTACCTGAAATTTAGGCAAATATCAGAATAAAGAACGGAAAAAAGACAATGCTAAAAACATGAAGCATCACGCCTGTATTTAAGGTTGAAAATGGACTTTTTTGCCGCACGTTGCTTCTGCAGCAATGTTAGAGATTTTTTACTAAACCAACTGCAACAACAAAACCTGTTTTTAATAATTCCAATACAAGTAAAAGTTACATACATTTAGTGGGCAAAAAACAATAGATTACAAAATTTTAGTACGCTAACCGCAGGTCTCCAAACTTGCAACGTTTTGAAACGGCAAAAATCGCGTTTTTCCACTGTAGTGAACAGTGATATAGGATTTTTTTTTTTCGAGAAAACTGCACCGCATCTTGCAAAAATAAAGCAAATTTCTTTGTGCTGAGACATTTGCCCACCATATACAAAAATTTGAAAAAAGAAAAAAAGGTCATAGAACTTCTATTACTGTTCTTATCTGAACACACCCTTAAAGAAAAAATGCATAATGAAAAAAAAAAATTGCCTAATCGGCACGCACAAAGTTTCTTGAGATGAATCACGTGAAACTGCTGCAGCGTAAAGTTGTGCAAATGTCACAATGATGTTCAGCCAGCAGAGAGACCCAAGAAAAAAGGTCCAATCCCCGGGAATGATTCGCGGACATATCATGCGACTTTGGGATAGCGACTGGAAAAGCCTGTGTCATGTTCGCTAGCGCTTTTTTGTCAAGGAGGGAACTCACCGGGGGAACATGTTACTGCGGTAGTGCCGAATGTTTAAGACAAACTTGCAGTGGTAAGCAAAGCGGCTTACAGCATTAACCTGTGTGAGCTATTAGGAATTCAAGGCAAATACATCTAGAGCCATAGAATTAGTCCGTGGCCGCCTATTGCTAGTCGGAACCTAAACTACAAAAGCGGCAATTTTGTTCTTTCTGCATGTAGTGACCAGAGAAAAGCACTTACAAAACGACACGGCGCACTCGCCGTAGAGATCAACGTGTCTGCTGCGCGGCACGCTGCCCGTGCGCCTCTATTTATGAGAACGGTCGGCTATTCGAAGCCCCGAAGTAACTATAATGCCACCCGTTTCCCACGCATAACTCTCCGCTTAAAACACTTACGCTATGGATTCCCTTCTAATTTCCTTTCTGTGAGGGCGAGCAGTGCTTCTAGATAAAAAAAAAAAAGCTCAATTGCTATCCGCAGTTGTGCTACGTGTTACCTTTATAAGCTTTTACTGTCACGTAATGCGTTCTTGAAAGCCATGTCGAATAAAGAAATTTTTCGGCAGGTCTAGAAGATACTTTGACAGCGCTCAAGTGTCGTTCGTACCCACAGCACTACCGGCCAACAAGCGCCATGACCAACTGTCTCACTTGCGAGTGTTAGTGCCTAACTGAATGAAACATCCACAAAGCCTAAATAAAAGTTCCACAAACATAAGCCTACCTTATTTCGAGATTGGCATTTGACAAAAAGAGGACGTAATATAGGTATGCTTACCTGAAATTTCACCGACGACAGTGACAACGGGTTGACGAGACCTCCACAGTGCATGATGCTGCTCTTGTGTCAAGTATGCTAGCAGCCTTGAGAGATAAACATCCTCTTCGCATTGACATAGAACGCAGAAACCAAGCAAAGCAACGCACAAGCAACGTTTCCAGCTACGAACGGCCGGCGACAAAGGAACTCGTTAGCCCAAGCGTCAGCAACGGCGCATCAGTTTGAAAAACGGAGGGATGACGGGAAGGATCGCATCGCGTGATCAGCGCTTCAGATAAACACCGCAGCGCTGTGGCAGGTGTAAGGGAAAGTGGGAAAGGCGTCGGCGTCGTGCGGCACCCTCCTCTCCACCCAAGCAGAGGAGGCAGAGCTAGCCAACATGAGTGTGGGGAAAGGAGCGACAAAAAAAAAAAATTAAATAAATGGCCAGCGTCTGAGAGCGCACGGTGCATTTCGTGGCGCTTTCAACGCGTATCACTCGGATAGAATAACTTGGGGCCTTTGTGCACGGCGGCATAGGGTCAACGTCGTCTCTTGGACTACCGCACCGGTTCGGTTTCACATCACCGTTCTCTGCTGTACACCTGAACAAAAGTAAAAGGCAGTAGAGAAACGCAGAAATACGAGCGCCACGCGTGTTTTGCTGGCGCACGTATGCGATTTGGCAGCTCGGACGGTATCGGCTATCAGCGAGCGCACGTTGTCGGCTTTAGCAAAGCTGTTCCGCCCTTGTTATATCATGTTGGAGCTAGCTGTTGGATATATGAATCATTGTAAAAAGCGTTGCAGGTGGCCGTTTTTTTTTTTTAATCCTTCTATGATCGGCTGTTCAATCGCCTTGCACTTTTGACGCCCCAGCTTGTCTCATTCGAGCTTTCTTATATTGTGCGAATTCAGGTTTTACTTTGTTAATAAGTTTAGTTCGTATTTTCAAAAACCCTTATACAGCGCTGTTCTGTCGTTTCTGTTATTACCCACCTACTAGACCGACTCGGCTCTCTGCTTATCTTTAGCAGATGCATTCCAGGCTTCGATACGATATGCTGTTAAGGCTGCAAGTAATCTGTTTAATGCTCGACTGAAAGATGCTGCAGCTAATCAGACCCAGTTTTCACTCTTGATTCAGGTCGGTTCTTGTACACTGAAGTGCACGAGATCAGCGTTGGCCTAGTACTAAGCGCTAGCCCTGCAACAAAAATGTTTTATCCCAGCTCGTTGTTTTGATTTAGAGAAATTAATTGCAGTGGACGAACACTTTCTCCGGCTTCAATTTGGGCAAATGGTGGAAATGAGGCTGGATAATAACTTTGATGGCGTATGTATTTTTTTTCTCGCAGATAAACTATTTTTTGAAATAGTACATCCTACAGCGCGATTCCATGAAGAGCGGTATAAAAGCAGTGCGAATTAAATATGGCCCTTTTTCCTTGCAGATGCCAGGTTTTCACTTTTTCTTCGTGACCGTAGGTGTGGCGGTCAGATATATTAGCAGGGGTGTCTCCTCAGGCATCTTCTCTCTTATATCCATGTTTTATGCATTGGTTTACTACATATGAATAAAATAGCGATTGTTGAAAGACATTCCTTTGCGCCTGATTGTTTATCTGAATTGAAATAAAATGTAAATTTAATCATCAAATACTAGAATCTCTCTAAATGCAAAGGTCGCAGTCAAAAAGATTATATCCATTCTTATATTGATGGAAGAATAACTGCAACTTACATGAATATATGCATGATGAATATCGCGCTAGAAAGAAGAGAGTTAATAAAGTGGATGATTATTGGCATAGCTTGGTGCATATGTCATTAATGCGGCAAGATGGCGCGTTCGGAATGCTGATTATGGCGAGCGATCTTGGAAAGCTTATGTTTCGAAAATAGTATTCCAGCATGTAATTTAGACAAATTACCCTTTAGAGCTGCGCTTTTGGAAAACTGCACTTCACTGGCGGTTCTTTAACCGCGGTTCCGGGCTTGATTATTTTTGTATAAGGTATATGTAAGTACTGAAATGCAACCTTCACTCATTTCTGAGCAGGCTTCTAGCACCCTTTCAGCACCTTTGCTACACCCTACATTAAATCAAGGGTGCTTAGTGGCAAAAGCACCCTTTTGAGCAAAATTGAAGGGTGTATATATGAGAATTAGGGTGCTAGAAGGGTGCTCCAGTGGGTGTATTTCGCAGGAGCACCCTTTTAGCACCCATAAGGGTGTAAAATTTTTTACTGTGTGCCAGCTGCAATGCCACACTTGAACGCCCGCAAAGGAACGCTACGCGACAGGAGTAATGGTGTACCATCCAAACGCACACTTGCCGGAGAAAGTGTGATACTGCGCCTTTCCTTTACTGTAAACCAATTATAATTACATGTAGCACTGCAACGAATACCGAGAAGAGGCTAACGATGAGAGGCAAATTATAGGATAGGAAGGGTAGGCTTTCGCCTTTCTCCTCTTAAGAGACATCTAAGAGACCTACTAATTTTTTCAAAAGTCACTCGTAACACCTTCCGCTAAAAGCACAAAATTTAGTATCCGTGGCTTACCCGTTTAGTAAAACAAAGCTTTTATATGGCGCTCCTCGAACTGTCTAATGCTCATTTGAAATTATTTTGTGACGGCTGTTAACCACTCTATATGCATGATGCATGCAATTCGGCCAGATTAGAAATGGCGGCTTTACTTCACGTGTTCTTTCTGGTTTGGTTTGGTTTGTGGGGTTTAACGTCCGAAGACGACTCAGGCCTAAGACAGGCGCTGGAGTGGAGGACTCCGGAAATTCCGACGACCTGATGTTCATGAACCTGCACTGACAGCGCGCGATACACGGGCGCCTTGGTTTAAGCCTACATCGAAAAGCGGCCGCCGCGGCCGGTATTCAATCCCGAATACTTGGGCAGAGGAACCGAGCGACTAATCTCATTCCTAAAACATGCTTTTTGTGATTTGAAAAGCACTGGTGCTGCTGAGGGCCTGCATTTTTGAGCCTATATATTGGTATTTGTCACGTAGAGTAGGCTCTCAGTAATACTAACGAGAACTGTTGTGACCTTTACTTCCTGTCGCGAACAGCGCAGAGCTAAAGCCTTATTTCTTTTATTTTTAACGCTCAGACTAATCTAAGCAATGCCAAGAATAAATTCTGCTCTTTTGTTCTGCCATTTTCAAGCCACCAGGCACGGCTTTATCATTTTTCCCGTCGCACAAGATGCCTCGAGACGTATCTCGAATGATAGCAGCCACTCGTCTCTGCTTCCACACTGTTCCAGATTGCTACAGGCTCCAAGCTCCAGTTCCAGGTTTTAGCATATTTTCTTTCTTGTTGCTCTTAGTATTATTACGAATTTTATGTGACCTAATATTTTTCTCTGCAATTCTTATGTAAACGAGAAAAAAGAAACTTTTTTGTATGGAACCATGGGCTTTTATTTTGTGCAACTGAAAAATGCAGCTCAATGACGGCAAAAATGTACAATAATAACTCTGATCGCAATATTAGAACCTGCATGAACTAATGCTTTGCTTAGATTATTCAAGAATGTTGGCCGTATTTCCAGTGAAATTGTTGCGATCCGCAACTGCATTAAGGCGTAAGCATTCTATCGCCCTGTAGGCGGGTTTCGCATGGAAATGACTTTGTCGGTGGTGTAGAAGAATATTGTATTGAAGAATACTGGTGTAGAAGAATGGTATATTAGAAAAAGAATAATACCATCAAATAAAGCGTCACATAAAGTTTTGCAAGTGACAAATGGGTTATGTGGGTTAATAAGGCAATTATTAAGGACAATTAAGTGTGTAATTGGGAGCCAAACGGCTTTCAGCCTACATTCGGTTTCGGTTTGGAGCTTCCGGTAGCGCGTCTCAGTGGATTCTACGCGTCTCATTGGAACGCCCCTTGCTCCTTTGAAAGCATCAAAGTTCACCGGCAGTTTATAATGGGCTTGCAGGAAAGGTGTATCTGCCACTCGCGGAATCCCGCTGACACATCTTGCCAACAATACAGCAACCCTCCGGCCTATTTGTCCGGTGCAGATTCTGTAGTTATCACGGAAGAGTTTACATCTATTTGCATGGCATGCGTAGAAATGAAATATTAATTCCCTTCTGCTCCGCTATAAATACTCTAGCTGAGTATTTTATTAAGCAACGCTAGATCAGTGTCGAAATTATTCCTATCGAAAAAGCTAAAGCACGAGCCAAAAAGCTCGGAGGATGAAATTATCGGTCTGACCAGTCGCACAGGCGCTAGCGGCAATGCAGTATCTAGGCTCTATATGTATGCTTTTCTATGCTTCAGTTTGGTTGCTGAAAGGAAATCAGCTGCAATTCTGAAGAGACCTTTATTTTTGTTGTTCAGGTTTGTTACGCATCATACGTAAAGTATGTTAACAGAAGTCTTATTTTGCCGAGCCGATGCTGTAGGCGCCGAGCCGAGAAGTGGCTGTAGGCTCCTGAGGTGATGAGGTGACATGCTGGGCTCCAGTCGGGAGGTCGTCAGCAGAGTCGCTACCGTCCGATGAGTATGAAGTGAAGCGCTCCCTTGTGGCGAGCAAGTGCTGCCGGTTGCGCCTCAAGATGCTTCCGCCGGTTTGAACGTGATAGGACCGCGGTCCGGCAGGTGATATCACTTTAGCTTTTCTTTCCCAAGAGGACCCTTTTATCCGTACGACGTCACCTTCTGCAAGGGCTGGCAGGTTCCGCCTGTTCTGGCTCGACTGCTCCCAGGCAGCACACCAACATCGCACCAATCCCGGCCCAACGTCGACAAAAATTGGTACCAACATTGGCGTAACACTGGCTTTTTGAGAAATTACTACATTTTTATATATTGGTCCGGCTTATATGCCAACATTGTACCTGTCTTGGCACTGCCAACATAGGCTATCAGCTGGCCGTGCCCCTAGTGTCACGTATTGGCATGCCACTAGTATTCATTGGCCCAACTAACATTGGCAATAATCCGGCCGTGCCGCTAGTATCATATATTGGTATTAATTGGCATGCAACAAGTATTCATCGGCACACGTGGCCTGCCACTGTTAAGCCACCTTTAGCCATGCAGTTATTTCACCCTTGCCCTTACTGCTGCCATTTGCTCAACTGTCACTCTGATAATTGTGGTTTTCTTATGCAGTCATTTCCCAATACCACCTTGCATGTCATCTCCCTAAGGAGCCATAAAAACCATGCAATTAAATGAGGCAAGCAAAATATTTTCCGAAAACATTTTATTGAGAGCTCATATACATGTAAATGCCACAAGGACATCAGAGGGCCAAAATGCAGTGCAGGAGGCATTGGATACAGGGTTAATATGGGAGAGGCTAGTAGGTGTAGTTGGAAACAGGGCACTAAGCAGCACATGACCAGGGAGTGCAGGTAGAGGTGATTGGGTGCAGTGTGCATTGGTCATGATGGAAGGGGCTGGACATGTTGAGCAGGGTTGATGCACTATAGCCTTGTAGTGCGAGAGGTGTTGCAGGAATAGGAGGCTGAGCATGGGTGCATTTCAGGGCAGTGTCCACCATGGATGGAAAATGGCAGTGGACTGTGTTGAGCATGATAGTTGGCAGTGAAGGGTCAATGGATCAAGTGATGAGGTTGAGGGGGCGGGGGCGGGGGAAGCACATGGCCCAGGTAGTAAGCTGGGCACCGCGCAGGAAACAACCGTTCAGGAACAGTTTGTTGAGGAGATTGGTCCGTGGGTCTTACAAATCACATCTGCACAGAAGACAAGCATATATCACAATAAGATCTAACCTCACCTTCTCAACACTTATCCAAACACATATTTGAAGTCTGGGTGCTCTATACGATCGAGTACAAAATACAGAACCCCGCTTAGTAAAACCTCTGATATAGTAAAGTGAAACTGAAGTCCCAGTTCATCTTCCATAGGCAACTGTACATTTTCCCCCTTTATAGTAAAGATGTTTTTGGTAAAAATCGGTTAAAGTGCTTCTGACCCTGGCGACGACTCCCGCGCACTACCTAGAGTCGCGAAGCCAAGACTTTTTGTATTTGAAAACAGAACAATAACCCCGAGTGTTCGTTTAGGTGGCTTTACTACTAGCCGTAACAGCAGTCAGATGAAGCCTACTTTACAGAAGCCTTGGAGCCGTGAGGGAAAGCGCACAACGCGAAGAAGAAAAAAGTAAAGCTGTCTACAAACATAGCAAGGAGGCAGCGTGTTCCATTCAGGAAGTAAAGGAGTAAACGTGCAGCAAGAAATAGGGAAGGGAAAGAAATGGGTCAACATTCACTGCAGTGTGCAGTACAAATCATGAGGCAGTGGTGGCAGAAAGTGGAGGTGCAGCGAGTAAGGTCTTACAGCACTTGAGTGCCATGCGAATTTATTACTTATTGCCTTTTAAAAGACAGAAAGAGCAAAAAGGGACACCATGTTCATGCAAGGCTTTAGTTTTTACATGAAATCGAACTTGGTTGCATTCGTAATCACGTCTTCATGCTTCAAAGGTACTTCCACAATATGTAGAGAAATTTTATAATGAAAAAATTACACAAAGAGATGATAAAAGCGAGATGGAAGGTATTTAGGTTTTTTGCATTAAGCAACAAGACGTGTTCAGTAAGTGCCTATTTAACTACTAGACAGCACTTTCAGGACCATGTCATCACAGACCACTGATACAGTAAAGACCATGATATAGTAAATATTTTCGCTGGCCTAAGTGGCTGTACTATAAAGGGGTTTTACTGTATACATTGAAAGCCTATTGCCACACATTCTTCTTTTAGAGCACTTTGCGACAGGTTTCTGGGCCTGCAAAGGCATGCAGCATCTTATGACGTAGGGATGATAAACCTATATGCAAAATAATATCCATTCCAGATACAAAAGAAAGATATTCGGAAGTAAAAACCTGCTTCCGGCAAACCGATAACTTCAGGTAGATGCTTAGTGTTCATATAGAATTACAGTTCCTGAAAATCTGACGGTTCAGGCTCCAGAACTTTCAATTTTTAAAAAAATCTTAAACATTCCTGCAATAGACAATATGGATTACTAAGCATGCAAGACTGGATGATATTAAAGAACACATTAAAGAATATTTTTCTGCAGTACACCAGTTACAGGCACGCATACATTACTGCGGCCAGAATAAAGAAATAATTGCCCTGACAGAGTCAATCAAGCTATCTTCAATCGGCTAACTGAAGGAGATGTGTAGATCGCAGATATTATCAAGGCTGTGTACGCATATAATATTCTCAAGATAACCGTACCATTTCAAGTTCCAGCTTTTTAGTTTTCACAGCTTTATTGCTTGCTGCATTCTACTATAAACAATTGCCTTAATTGTAATGTACCAAGGAATAGTTTTCATATAGTGCTCATTATAAATTAAAGATACCAGAACAACATGCACACAAACAAGAAAAAAGAACGGGACAGAGCGCCATTCACAACTGATTTATTGTGCAGAATAAAGTACATATATATCTCACTGCCGGCATATGCGCAAAGAACCCATTCAGCATCATGTAGTTTAAGATATGTTCAAGAAGCCCATGCCTCATACCACAGCCTCTTTCTCTGAGAAAGCATTTCTTGAACATAGCTTATGTTAAACTACATGATGCTGAATGTGATGTAGCTGAATGTGTTCTTTGGGCATGTGCCTGCAGTGAGATATATATGTACTCTGTTCTGCACAATAAATCAGTTGTGAGTGGAACTCTGTCCCGTTTTTTTCTTGTGTGCGTGCATTGTTTTGGCGCCTTCAGTTTATAATAAATAAACACGAACAAGCCCAACAAGAAGTTCTAGTAATCATACAGTGCATGCTTGTTCAGCTAAAATTATTACAGGCAGCCTGCAATGAGCAATTGAGCAAGTACTAGAAATTTACTTTGCATAGGCAGGAAAATGTTATGCTAGATCTAAGTACAATGATATTGTACTTCCTTATCAGCTAGCAGCCTACCAGGTATGCATTTTCTTTCATCACAGCTAATCATATGGCCATACCATCGGCAACCTTCCACGTGCAAGATTATATTCAGTTAGGCATACATGGGTGATTTTATGTCCAGGTAACAGGTGTGGTGCTCGGGCATCTGATTTCTTAAAACCAATTCATAGTAGTTGTTGGTATAGAGAATAGTAATCTGCCTGAATATCTGAGGCCAAATATTATTTTCATTGCTTAAGCACACCATAAATACAATGCTTGATGTGACTATGGGATCATAAAAAAAACGATACATCTAGCATGACAGTGATTTTTCACTTTCACCCTATCACAATAAGTTCCTTGAAAACCCAGTTTAATCCTGAGCTGAAAAGTTGTTTCGCACACATTTTACATTTCAGTATCTATAAAATGTTGCTATTTTGTGAATATATTTCAAAATCAAAATTTCTTAACAGACTCACAAATTGTTTTTTTTTCAAAAATGGACAATATTTTGTACTCAAATTAAAAATAAGATTGTGTCTGGAGAAATAGTACTGTTTGCAGAACAAAACAGCACATACGCAAGAAAGCACCAATATCACTCAAATTTAATGTGCAATACACAAAATGAGAGTTCACCTAAAATTACAAGTACAATAGCCCTGTTTACATGGACTCGACAGCACCGGGTTGAATCAGCCTTGAGTAAGCAAGGTCATCATTCTCGACCCGGCTGATGTCTACATGAACTCGCTTTCTAGTGAGTAAGTATCGTAGCAGAGCGTTGCATCGAGATTCGAAGTTATTGTGCAAGTTTATACTCGTATTTGATCCCATTGCCTTTTACTATCGAGAGCTTCGATTATTTTTTATCGTTGATGAGCGCTAAAAAGCATTCATTTTGAGTGACGCTCGTCGCCGCTCCAGAGGATTTTTCATAGCCCAGAGTTCCCCATAACTAGACTCCCTGACTGCACAGCGTCTACATGCCTTTAGATAAGCGGGTCAAGCGAATTAACCTACCCCCTGCAAGCGAGTTAACGCAACCCGCTCCGCCGCCTATTTTACTCGACCCGACTGTGTATACATGAACCCCAGAACTGATTTTTCACTCGACAGATGTACTCGACCCAATACTGCCGAGTTCATGTATACAGGGGTAGAACGCACGTGTAACAAGTAGCAATGCTGCTAAGAATCCAATCTGCTTTCTTCTGGCTCCCCATCCAGTTTTCTAAAAAAATATCTTGTCTGACAAAGGAGGATATTTGGAGCTAAGCAGCTAAGCAACACAAGATCCATATGCTTGCTCTAACGCATGACTCCTCAGTGCACTTACAGTTGCAATTTGCTTGGTCATGTGGCAGTTCACTAAACTGTCTGACTAGACATGACAATCAAAAAAATAATCGGCGGATCATTTCTACTTTTATTTAGACATGTAAAAGCTTTTTGGTTGTTGACTTAGCATTTAGAGACTGTGGGAGTTTGGCAGTTTTATACGTCTTACTTCGTTTGGCAGTTGCAAGGGGATGTAGAAGAAGAAATATGAGTAGGGAATATAAGGGGTGACAACATCCCGAAATGAAACTAATGGGCCAATGATGCACACTGCGTATCTTAAGTGACGTCACTGGTAACATCAAACACAGAAAATCGTCCTTGAGTATGACAAATTTGAAGCCCAGGAGATGAGTTGGTTGTGGGCAAGTAGTTTGTAAAGGGCAGTCCCCCTGAGAGGTGGGCGGCAAGATCACTGCCACCCATTATGGGGAAAGCCCTGGCAAGCATGCAGGCAAAGGTGCACATATATAAGAGCAATAAATGCACAAGGAATGCACGCCTGAATGAGCAGCTGCACTAATAATTTCCTTTTGTCTTGCAGCCCACCCCTCCTGCACTGTAAGCTAGTCTGCTGTTTTCCGAACACCGAAGCATATGCAAAAACAAACAGAATGTCCTCTAAAATTTACAAAATTTGCACGAGTATTGCATGATGATCTCCTTTCTGCAAATGTCTTGCTCTAGGGTTACAGAATAAATTCATTGCAGCTGCGAATAAAGCGAGTTGGGAGCTAATGGCAAATCTCAATGGCTTGGGGAGAGAATTAATTATAATTGTCACTTTGAGCAAAGTAAATAGCCTGGTTTAGATCAAAGTAATATTACATCTACATGACTGAAGCCAGTGTAGGCAACCAGAAATGTACAAGCAGTCAGTAACTGCATGTCTGTATGAACAAATACATACAGTGCAGGCAGCAGTAATGAAGGGAGAGTGGAAGGCAAATAACCTGAGGAATACGTAATGGCTTTCTTCTCTGAAACCTCAATACAGGCTTCCTGCGAATTCTTGTAATGCAAGCATAATCAAGTATGCTAAATATTCCATCACTTAAAGCACCTGCTCTCCCGTGTTACGCAAATGACAACTACTTCGTCAGTTCAACAAGCTATGTCTGTTATTGTGCTATTACACCACAGGTTCACTCAATCATGCCTCAACTTGAAATAGTCACATACTGTTGAAATAAAGCAACGAAATATAGCAGCAGCTATTAAAACACTGCCAGGGACATGAAGGATATTATTTTCTGCATACTGTGGGCAAGACTTCTGAACAAGTAAGTCTTGAGCTAAAAAGCTAGAAAAAGTCATATAGCATGCAATCATATAGCGAAAAGCCAGCAGAGCCTTTTTTAAAGCCTTTATATAAAGCAAAACAAAGGCAATGTATCATACCTACCGAGGCAATGCTTCCTTACACACAGCATGTTTCATGGCAAGGCTCCCACAGTTGTTGACAGGTTATGCAGCACCAAAATGATGATGATGTTGTCTGCCTCACATTCACGCAGCACTCCTTTGATGGCAGATGATTGCTTGTGCAAAAGCAGTGCGATGATACAAGTGGAGCAGCTGGACTGCGGGCGTTATAGAGCAAAGAGCCCTAAATGCAAGGAAAGAAAGTCTCCATTAAATCGATGCCTCTAAATCATGATAAAAGCATACCACGATTGCAACTCTATGTTACACATGGTATAACATAGCTGTGCCTGGGCCGTGGGGCGATCAGTTAGCATAACGACCGGAAAATGCATACTGATGTTTCATGCAGTCTTGATGCTGGAGCAAAGTGTCATGGTGCGGAGAACAAAATTAAAAGCATGCACGGGCGCCAAACGTGTGCTACACAACCGACGCGACTAGAAGTGTGCACGGGCATTAATTTTGAGCCCGACCCGGGCCTCATGCTACAAACCCGAACCCGGCCTGGAACTGAAATTGTCTGAGCCCACCCAGCGCTCACACTGAAGGCTCCCGCCCTGCTGGACATGCTATAACAGACCAGTTGCAAAACCTACAAGTCGGCTTCCCTATGAGGCAGGAATTCATGCACAGTGGCGACAGAACCTGATTCAGGGATAATAGTTAGGTGCAGTACATGCATCTACCACAGTCCACGCTGTTTGGGATGCAGTTCCCCACGCACAGGCCATTGTCAGAGAAAGGTTTTCAGGCATTCTTAACACTGGAATAAAGGGGGGAGCACTGTCACCCCCCGCCACCCCAAAAAAATGGTCCCAGCGCAGCGGCGTGCTACTATACTGCGATGCAGACATGATTGAAAGCAGTGGCGTTTTTCTGCAACTTTCGAAAATTAGCAATATCTAGCCACACTAGCCTTTTTTTTTTTTGCAATACTACCCTACCAAGCTTTTACTAAACCGTCTCGATGCGTTCATATATGCACGGATCAGACGAAATGAGCGTCTGCAAGATTTTCGCTCATACCGGACAAGGGAAACAAACTTTGCATGCAAAAAAACAAACAAAAAAAAAACAACGAAGGTGAGTACCCCAAAGCCTTTTGCGATTGGCTGCCTCGCGAGCTGGTTCCAGCATCATGAGCGATTTCTAAAAACCCAGAACCTGGGAGACAGCGCCGAGCGGCAAAGCTTTAGCGGTCCTCAGCTCACTGCGCATAGTGCTGCCGCGCGACTCATGCGGTTAGCGTTTTATCGCACCAGACACGAAAATATATGCTTTTGCCCGGACTCCACCGACTCCGCCCGAGGTCACCCGAGGGAACCCGAGCGGCCGAGCCAAGTGACGGCTATACGCCGTTCCAGCCACTGTAACGCCGTGAATATCCGAAGTTGGCTTTTAGGGCTACGATGCGACGCAGTTGTTTACTTTAGGAAATCAGTACTCTGCAAAACAGCAACGGTTTAACTTGAAATAAGCTGCAAAATGATCGGAATCATGTCGCGCATACTTGAGAACCACTTTTGAAAAGTTAACAACGTAAGAAATATGCTAAAAGAAGACAAGTCTCCCTAGCACATGGCTTACGCAGCCTGCAGCAACAATGAAATGTAAGACAACGCTTGTAATTTAAAAAATGCTCAATCTAAGAGGCTAATATTTTGCTCCAATATACACAAACGCTTTATAAAACCTGAATGAAAAAATTTGAGAACTTACATGGAATATTTCTTGAAGAAAGAAGCATTTTCCGTGCGCGGTGCCACCGAACGTCGAGCCGAGCGAACGAGCGGCCGTTGGATGGACGAAAGAACGGAGCGCCCTCTTTGAAACAAAATACAACTGCCGCCGCCATGCCGGCTAAGCGATTGTCGCGTCATCCTTCGAGCTTTTTAGTAATCGCTTTTTCAACAGATCGATGGTCTCGGTTTTGTACCCTCCGTTTAGCAAGCGTTTCCTAGATGACAGGACTTGAATCAGCCTTGCTTCTGTTGCCGCTCATCTATGTAGGGCTCTGTGCCAGCAGCGAAGCGCGTCGTCGTCCTGGAGAGGCGCCTAGCTGTTTTGTTTACAACACCCAAACCTGTTCAAGTTGTATTTTGTGAATGCTGTGTTCTACTACGAATAGTTTGCTCACTTTTAGCATACCAACGAAAATGCTTTCATACAATAGTGCTCAATCGAGTGGAATATTTCAATCACCCTGAAATGAGGATTTGAAGCAAGTTTGTTGAAAATTATTGAGCTAAGCATCTCAGTACCACGACTTGCCACCTCTTTATAAGGTAGTTGCATACGATGCTTACATTTTTTCTCATATATCCGCACCGTCAGCATCATTCTATCTGCTAGATTAGTCGTTTGTTGGCCCGATTCATTAGGCGCTTGTTTCTTTCTCAGTTTAGTTTCTTGCATATATTTTATTGGCCAAGAAAATGCGGTAAAAGCACATTTCTCTATGCAACCTGTTGTGAGAGCCCGGAAATGTTTGAAAGAAGTCTCGAGTCTGTTAGCGTTTGTCTTTTTATTACTGCGCAATTCCTTCCCCTGGGCGGCGGCCGTCCGCCCCTTGGACCCTGAGTGGTGCGTCGACCCGTCCACCGCTTTGGCGCACCTGCGTGGATTTCGACGCGCGTATGCAACCTCGGACCTTGCTCGCATCGCATGCGGTGAGAGAGAGCGATCGGGGAACGACAGGAGTGCGAAGTGCGCGAGGACGGGATTGAGCGGTGCGTCAGCACGGAGAGCAGGAGAGCAGGCGTTGGAAAACTGTGCGAACGAGCGTGTGCGAAACAAAGATGTGTCATTGTAATCCAGTTGTTAATATACCCATTGTACCTTTTCGTATTTTATTTGTGTTTCCAGTCTTTTCTTTCACATTTTTTTTCGTTCAAATGCTAACAAGTCAGTTTACATGTGGGTATCTTCTCTCCATACACAATATTTGTAAAAAAAAAAAAAAAAAACTACCTTCCCCGCGCACGCCTGTAACTGTTCCACCACGAAGGTAGTTAGAGAATAAATAAGCTTTGATACCGAATTAAGCTTAATTGTAAAACAACGACTGCTTTATTTAGTTTTTGAACTCTACAGTTATTCCTTGTTGCCATATGTAGCACAAGCATTGTATTGCAGTGAACGACGACGGAATCGCGAAATTGGCGGTGTGAATAAAAGCGGAGAAACGTTAGACTTCTTTTTTTCGCACTTGTGCGAAAAAAAGAACAAACAAACGAGAAATTCTAAAATTATGCTATCCATGCACTTGGCATGGCGTCGAATCAAAGCTGTTCTGCTTAGCTGCCGCTCTTGTATACTGGCCGCTACACGAAGCTATTTTGTGTTCCTATGAAATTCAGTGTGGTAAAGCCCCCCGCGGGTATATTTCGCGTTTCAAGTTCTTGTGAAATGTGGAAGCCGGCCCGCCGCCGTGCCGCGGGCGACTCTATAGCTGGCTCTGCGATCATTTTTGCCACTGCAGTGATTTGAATATTCGCGGCCTGTTTAGCAAATAGCTGGCGTACTCTTTTGCCGAATGAGTGTTTCAAGATAATCATAGAGCATTTACCAGTACCGTATGTGCGCGATGTTCCATCAGTGATTAATGCGCCATGGTCATTGTAGTCGTATTTTTGATTTTACACGCATGGAATGGTCTACTCTTGCAAACCCTAAGACGTCAGTTACGCTAGCTGCACGTATCTCAAATAGGTATATGAAAGAAATAGAGCCTTAAAGTATAGCGGCTGACGCACTGCGTCGTAAATTCCCGCCCGGGCGGCGGCCGTGTGCACCTTAAACCACACGTGGAGCGTCAGGGCCTGCGTCTTGGATTGCATCGCGCAGCGTGTAACCCGACAACCCCACCTGCAGAGCGCATCCACTCGGGCAAGTCGGCGCCGCTGTTGCTGGCGCCGTGCCTCAATGTTTTTCTTCCTTTGTGATGTTTTCAATGCACCCTAGCAAGCAGCGAACAGAGCGTCCATATTTCGGCGCGAGTGAGTGCCCTCAGTGGACTGGAACAGAAGTGCGCGGTGTGTCGTCAACAACAGCGGACGCTTGAGAAAAAACAAATGTGCGAACGAGTGCGATGAAGAAAAGTGAAACTGTAACCCAGTTATTTGTTTCAGCATAACCTTAATATTATTCATACTAAGATTGTACGTGCAGTGTTTTCTCTCCATTTTTTTCTAATACTTCACTTCTTAGAGCGACAACGAAGCAGGAAGCGTCGATACGATTTGCCATATGTGGGAACGTTCATGCATATGCGGACCGACGTTTAATTTACCGCTCAATAACCCAGCTTTAATTTAGATCACCATTGTTGAATCGTTTAAGCGAAAGTATGTGCTGCGATCCTTCGTATTCGTATAGCTTGAACGGCCAAGTGTATTGTTAAAGTGTATTTCGATGGAAGCGCGCTCGCCATACTCGATCTGAGTCACGTACGAGCCTTAATAGGCCGACGCTTATCGCTCATTAATTGCATCGCACTGCATGCCTGTCCTGCGGTAATCGTCTGTTTGAAGCCACTGTTGTTAAAACTGATACACTCGGGGGCAAAGAAATTTGCTAAAACTTTTGGAATTCTCTTCACCCAGAACAGCAGGAATCGCCACGCGAGCAGACATGGAAGAACCTAGACCATTGCCGAATAGAATACAAAAAATAGCAACCATTGCCTATGCACGATATATGACATGTCGTTTTGATTCTTTCTGATCTTTCGGTTGGCGTGGAGCTATTTATCGCCGCCGCCGCCCGGACCAGCAAACGGTGGTGAACTTATTTGATGCCGTTGACCGATCGTCGGTCTCATCCAAATTCGTCACAGTATACATGTGGATTGATTACAGTGCCAGCTTAAGTCAATGAAGATCTAGTGTAAAAGAACATGGTGTAATCCCAAGCAACATCAACAACAGCTAGGTGGAATTAAAGCAAACACGACGGAAACCAGCACCGCGGAACTATAACTATTTAAACACAAGATTTCCGAAGCATTAAAAATTGCAAAGGTAACTTGAAAACATCGATTATAACAGCACAGTTAACGACTCCAAGTATTAAATGAGCCTGCCAACCGCAAAAGCATGCTAATGCGATTTCCCACGGAATATTTCCAGCCACATGCTAATTTGCATCTAATATTGACCAGTAGGTGAAATAGACAAGACAATGTTGACTAAAGTGTATGCCAATGCATCTGGCGGGACATGGTAACAGAACTAACAGTATTGTCCAGCATATGCCATATAATAGCCAACGTCAGTGGAGTAATGGCTAACGCTGTTCGATATAGCCATCCTTATGAAAGGGCAATGCCAATACCGTTGATATGTAAGTTATGCCAGTGTATATCTGACATTGGCGGGCCATTGTAACAGAGCTGACATTATTGTCCACCATATGTCGAATATTGGCCAACATCAGTGGACTGCCGGCTAATGCTGTCCGTTATAGCCATCCTTATCTCATGGCAGCGCCAACACCGGTGATACGCCGGACATCCAGGCCCATCGTTGCCATCCTTGTATAATGGTACCACCGATATTGTGAGGGCATCGGATATGACGGGCCAATGTTGTTATCATTATAAATAGGTACGAACAATATTGGTTACCAATGGAATCCTCAGGGCCAGTGTTGGACGTGTTATAGAATGGCACAACCAATACCAGCCATAAGATGGCAGCGCTGGGCCTACATAGGGCTGATCTCTGCCAACTCACTGACAATATTGGCCCGGGCTGTTGTGCTGCCTGGGCTTGTGCTTGCCGACCTGGATGGTCGGCTGCGGGCGGAAGACAGGTAATGGAGTGCGAAGACTTTTTCCTTGAAGCAGCTCTGCAGGCGATCGGCCGTGTTCCAATGGACTGGTCCTGTAATTTATTACACCAAACCAAATATCTTCATTTCTTTCGCTTGTCTTCTTAAGAATCCTTTTGATCACCTGCACGCCCTTTTCAGCAAGACCATTTGAGCGCGGAAATTGTGGGCTGGATGTAGTGTGATTAAAGTCATACAGTGTCGAAAAACGAGCAAACTCGCGGCTAGAAAATTGAGGTCCATTATTGGTGCAAAGTTCAGCTGGGATGCCATATCTTGAAAACATTGCACTGAGCTCGTCAATGACTGTGCTCGCACTCAGATCAGAGAGCTTCTCTACATCCGGGAAATATGATATTGCGTCATAGGCGCACAAATAGTACTTTCCCCCGTACTGAAATATATCGGCACCAACACGCTGTCAAGCATGATTCGGCGTTAAACGAAGCATTAGTGGTTCTGCTGGCTCACTGTAAGCGTACTTCCTGCAGATTCCACACTTCTGGTTCAATGATTCTATGTCAGAGTTCATCCCAGGCCAGTAAACCAGTTGCCTAGCTCTTGCTTTGCTCTTGGCTATACCGAGGTGGCCTGCATGATTGCGCTGCAATATCTCGGCACGCATGCTTGTGGGAATTATGACCCTGGTGCCCTTCACGAGTACGCCGTTCACAACTGATAGCTCCGGCGCGATAGGCTTCAAACACCCGTCTTTAGGCCCGCCTGTCGAAATGCGCTCGATCACACCCTGCAGATAGGGATCCGCCGATGTCTCGCGCACAAGGCGCGTCATTGTTCTTTCACTCACGGTTGACATTGATGGCGTGCACTTCGACATCATCCGTGTCCACAGCAACATCAGCAGGAAGCGGTGACCTTGACAACATATTGGCGAGCTCCGTCTGTTTGCCAGGAATATACGATAACACGTAGTTGTACTTCAAAAGCCGCAAAAAGAAACGCTGCACTCTAGGCGGCATGTCCCCAATTGCCTTCTTAGCGATATCCATCAGCGGCCGGTGATCACTTTCTGAAGATATCGGATGGGCATACACAAAATGATGGAATTTTTCGCAACCAAAGACAAGGGCAAGTGCTTCTTTCTCAATTTGTGAATATCGTTGCTCGGCTTCTGTCAGGACTCGAAATGCATATGCTACCGGTCTGAAGGTAGCCCCATGACGCTGTAACAGGGCTGAGCCTATGCCAGCTTGTGATGCGTCTGATGTCACTTTCGTTTCCATAGTTGGGTCAAATATTGCCAGAAGAGCAGCTTTGGTCAATGCTTTGCAAATGTCCTGCCAGTCCTTCTCATGATTAAGTGTCTACTCAAACAGAGCATTCTGCTTGACAAGGGACCGCAACGCTGTCGTTTGCTGAGATAGTGCTGGTATTTGCTAAGGTAGTTCACAACGCCAAGCATTCTCTGCACCGCTTGTTTATCTTTCGGTTTTGGCATTTCTAGAAGGCACTTCACGAGGGTGTGGTTTGGTCTTATGCCTCTTCTGCTAATAATATCGCCCAAAAATGCAATTTCTTCCACACCGAACTGACATTTTGCCTCGTTAAAGGTCAGTCCTGCCCCTTCAGCCGCTCTTAGGACGTTATGCAGCCGTTCGTCATGCTCTGCCCTAGTTGCATCCCAAATTATAACATCGTCGACATACACTCGCACACCTGGGAGGCCATCAAATATCTCATTCAGGGCTTTCTGGAACACTTCGCCGGCTGAGGCTATGCCGAACGGAAGGCGTAGAAAACAATAGCGTCCGAAGGGCGTCGCGAAAGTGCATATTTTTGACGAGTCCTCATCGAGCGAAATTTGGTGAAACCCCGCATTCGCATCAAAACGAGAGATTGGATTGGTAAAACGTTTATTCGGGGTCGCCTGCCAGCTCCGCCTCCAATGTCCTCTCGACGAGGCATCTGGTAGTGCTCTCGTTTCAGACTCTCGTTAACCTTCCTGCGGTCAAGACATGCTCTCAACTTGCCGTCTTTTTTGCGCACAATGACTAATGGGCTTACCCAGTCGGTCGGGTTTCTCATTTTCCGTACGATGCCCTCTTGTTCCATCCTGTCCAGTTCGGCATGCAGAGGTTGCTGAAGAGACAGTGGCACTCTTCGCGCCGGCTGTACGACGGGAACGGCGTCCTTGCGGAGCGTTATTCTTGTTTTCGCTGAAGGCATCCTGTCCCCTTGAACAGTCCAGGAAACTGCTGGGCTACGCCTCCCGCTGTGGTCGTGACTGCCTCTACCTGCTCGTTGGATCAGGCCCAATCGTTCGCTTGTTTCAAGTCCCAAAATGGCTTGGTGGTCCTTTCTTACCACAAAAAAGTCAGCGGCCACCTCTCTGTCTCCAACTATTACGCTTGTTGCAACCACGCCGCAATGCTTGATGAGCCCACCGATACAAGACCGGAGTGTGGTATTACTGGGTTGCAATGTAGCCATCCGTAACTTGCGGTACACCGACAAGGGTATGATGTTAGCTTGTGAGCCAGTGTCCACTTTAAACACCACTTCTCGGCTGCCCATCTTCGCCTTGATGCGCCACTCGCGGTTGCTGTCGATGGTTCCAACAGCGACGGTTAGCACTTCGAAGATTTCTTCTTGCTGAATCTCATTTACACCCGCAGTTCTGCAGCAAGACGCGAAGTGGTTCAGCCCATGGCACGAGTAGCATGTCTTTCCATATGCTGCGCAACGGCGAGGGGCGTGTACTCGGCCGCAGCGAGTACACCGGCTGTCTCGTTGAGGACGTCTCGAGGCTTTTGAAGTATGTGTGCTCGAGTAAACGGCATCCACGTCCGTCTCTTCTTTTCCTGCGTTCCAAACTTCGTTTTGACGGGCTGCAGTCTCCGCCGTCTTGCATAAAGCAACAGC
The DNA here is from genome assembly GCF_055883805.1 of Amblyomma maculatum. Classification (NCBI taxonomy): domain Eukaryota; kingdom Metazoa; phylum Arthropoda; class Arachnida; order Ixodida; family Ixodidae; genus Amblyomma; species Amblyomma maculatum. The sequence continues at coordinate 23,950,073 of NC_139348.1, forward strand.
TTTTTCAAGCGTCAACTTTTTTTCCCTTATCATCTTCTCCCGAAGTTTGGGAGAGTTTGTGCCAAAAACGATTTGATCGCGCACCATGTCGTCGACCATTGTGCCAAAGTTGCAATGCCTGGCTTGTTTCTTAAGATCGCGAAGGAACTGCTCGAAAGACTCCCCTTTTTCTTAAATGCGAGTGCGAAATATGTATCGTTCGTGAACGTCATTTTCCTGCTCGACGCAGTACGACTCGAACTTTGCGACCACTGTACCAAAGCCCTCTTTGCTTTCCCCTGTGGCAAACGTGAAGTTATTGAAGACTTCTAACGCGTCTTCATCCGCAAAGCTGAGAAGGTGTGCATATTTCACGGCACTGGATCTTGCCTTTTCACTGCACGACGTTGCTTGCCAAAATATTTCAAACTTCTGCTTGAAGATGTTCCAGCTCTTACCGCCGTCTGCGGTGATGCGCAGTTGTTCCGGTGGTCTGATGCTATCCATTCTTGCTCTTGTAGTCGGCAACCGCCACCGCTGCTCTCGGATGAAGGTGGCCATCCCACTTCTGACACCATGTAGCGAGAAGTCGACCGGAATGACGAACGGCACCGTCAGGGAACCACCCCAGCTTTATTACGGCTCGTGCATATATAGGACCGTGGGGAGAGAAGGCAGGGTTAGGAAGAGAGGAGGCAGTGCAGCACGTTTCACATGAGCTGGTGATAACAAACGGGCACCGGCACTGATATGATACAACCACCTTTTCAAAAAAATTTTCAGCGCCTCACAGTGCTAATCTTTACAAGCACTAGTGCATTCATTCATACACCTTTATTCATAAGGATGACCTGAGGCCTAGAGGGGAAGGGGGTGGGTTAGGTGAGGTTGAGGGCGCCAGACTCGGACATGAAGTCTAGCAGGGCACTAAGCTTGCGCTTGGCGTTGGTATTGGGGGCTGTCCAGTCTTCGTAGCTCTGAATGTGGTGAGCAGATGTGTAGCGTGCGCGGAGGCCAGCCGTGGCAGGACAGGTCCAGACCAGGTGTTGCAGGTCAACGGAGTCAGCAGGGCAGCTGATCTTGGTTCGGCGCCATTGACTCAGGATGTCCGGTGTGTACGCTGCACCGGCTCGCGCCTTGTGAGTTAGAACTTGGGCTGGACGAGAGAGGCCGGAAGGGATCGGAGGATTAATACCGGGGACAAGGTCCCGCAACAGACCCCTCCGCTCATGTTTAAGCCGCGTGATGACAGAGTCCGGTATGATGAAGGAGACGGGAGAACAGTAAGGGTGGTCCGAGTTGGACGGGCCCACATCAAGGCTATGCCGGCGGTCTTCCTCTAGCTGCGCGCCAGCGGCCTCGTGGGCCATTCTGTTCACAGTTCCTTGTGCGTGATGTCCAGGTGTCCAATGTATTCGTACCGAGACTTGTGAGGTCTCTCGCAGGTATCGGCAGCGCTCTTTGATGCTGTGTTGTACCGAGGTCTTGTAAGAACGGGCTTTCAGGGTTTTTATAGCCTCTTGACTGTCGGTGTAGATGTGGATGAAACGATCTGTTCCTTCGGTGCAGTGTTGAAGGGCCTCGTCGATGGCTGTTAATTCGAGTTCAGTTGCGGACCAGTACCTGCGACCACTGTGGCTAGTGGCGTGCAGCTGTGAACCCTCTTGGTAGTAAGCAGTGGTTGCAAACGTGATGCCGGTGTCATCGTCATGATATAGGGCAGCGTCGGTATAAATGCGGAGACCGATGTGCTGGTCTTGTGTATCAATTATGTGGCGTTGTCGGTGATCTCTTCCTGGTCCTTTGGTGTTGGTTGGAATGGGTTTTGGATCTGTTACCAATGTTTCTGTCCATGGTGCTGTAAGGTGGTCCAATATGGGCAAGTGTAGGTTAGCTTCGTCAAAGATTCGAGTGAGGAGGCGATGCCCGTTGGGTGTGTGACGCAGGCGAGTTTCATGATTGGCTCGGTGCGTAGCAATAAGTGCATCCACTGGTGGGAGCTGAGCGAATCTGTGGAGCTCCGTGATGCGCGTGTGTACGGGTAGACCAGTTATAACCCTCAAGGCAGAGTTATAAAGTAAGCCAAGTGTCTTGTAATTGGCTGCGGTCAAGTCAAAGTAAGGGGCACCGTAGCGGAGCTTAGCGAGCAGAATAGCGACGGTGAGGCGACGCGCTACCTCCGTCCCTGCGCCCCCACTCTTGCTGCTGAGCCGTTTGATTAAGTGGAGCGTTGGCCTCCATTGAGATTTTAGCTGAAGGATCCAATCCTTAGCAGTACCATACTGATTAATGGGAACGTAAAGTATCCGGAGATAACCTTCGGGGGGTTGTGCGATGTTTTGACCGCCGAAGTGAAGGTTGACGTCCACGCCGCCAGGCGGTGGATGTATGACCAGAAATTTAGTTTTTTCTGGGGATGGACGCATGCCTGTAGAATGAAGTTCAATCTCGATTGTATCTAGTGCTAGTTGCAGCGTCTCCGTTTGTTCTCGAGCCGTATTACGGTACGTGGTCCAGAGCGTGATGTCGTCCGCATATATTGGGAACCATAGGCCATCGATTTTGTCTAGTTGCCATGCGATTTTCGCCATGACGATGTTAAATAAGGTGGGGGAAATGACTGAGCCCTGAGGCACACCCGTGCGGTTTGTAAAATGTTGTGCCGTGTGATTGGTATCGATTTGAATTTCATAGGTTCTATTACTCAGGAAGGATTTCACAAAGTTGATGACGCGGGCTCCAACTCCAGTGTGGATTAGCGCGTCGACAATGGCTTGATGGCTGATGGTATCGAACGCCTTGTGTAAATCGACAGCTACGAGTATGTCAGGACGGCCTTTGCACCATCGGCGTGCTCTGTTCAGGTTGGTGCGTAGAAGATAAAGGCTGTCCTGTGTTCCTAGCTGAGGGCGGAAGCCAGTCTGGAACGGGTGAAAGTAATTTGAGGTCTCAAGGTAATGTGTAAGTCGATTGGTGACCATGCGTTCCATTAGCTTACAGACGGTTGATGTTAGAGAGATCGGTCGCAAGTTGGCAAGTTGCGTGGGGTGTTTTCCAGGCTTGGGAATGGGGACGACTACTGAGTGTTTCCAATGTGGTGGTAGGCAGCCCGTATCCCAGTGCTGGTTGATGAGGTCAAGCAATTTTTCCTTAGTAGGTGTGCTGGAGTTCCGGAGCATGCTCCAAGGGATGCCATCTTTGCCGGGAGCGCTGTTCTTTTGCATATTTCTTTTTCCCACGTTCTTGCTTTTCATACTAGGTGGAGCCACCTGCTAGGTTATATTGCGTTTTTTGTATTTCACGTGCAGCAATCGGAATGGAATCACGTGCGATTGATCCCAAGCTTTTTTACGGGTTTGTGGGGTTTAACGTCCCAACGCGACTAGATCTCCAGGTAAGTGCACATAGTGTGGCTTGAATAACTATATAAATCAGAGCTCATATGTGGAGAAGTGCTGCTGTGCAAATGACATGGATTATCAGGTCCTATTTGTGCTATGGCTTAGCTTTATGATGGTGGTCACTCCCGGTGGCCACCATGCCTGACGGGGCCTGTGTGTATAATTTTGCTTTTCCTTGCAGAAGCTCAAGTTGAACACATCCCCTGGGACACTGACAGTTATGCTGGCGGTGATGTGTCCAGTGATAGCGACGACGAGTGGGAGCCGAGCACTACTGCTAAAAGGCAGCGTGCCAGTTCCACGAAAGAAGCATGTGTTCATGCCGTCAGTGATTCATCGGACTCGCAAAGTGAAGAAGAAACGTCACGGACGCCAGATCCAGTGCCTATATGGAGCAAGAGCAATAAAGTATCGCCACCACTTTCTTTAATGCACCAAGCGGGAGTGTCTCAACACATCCAGGACCTTGAGGTGAACAATCCTTTCGATATGTGTTTCGCATTATGTGGACAGACGCGTTCACAGATTCGCTAACTTTTCAAACAAACCTATATGCCCAGCAACAAAACAAGCCCTAGCACCGACAACAGCAAAGGAGTTGTGCACCTTTTTAAGAATGAACCTTTTGATGGGCATCAAAAGAACACCGCGTTACCGTGACCACTGGTCTAGTGCTCCGGACCTTCATGGTCCATTCATATCACACCTGATGACAGGGATCGTTTTGGATGGTTGCTGTCTCATCTGCATTTGAATGATAATAATCTGCAGCCAAGCGGGAAGCCCGCATTTTGACAAGCTGTACAAAAGTGCGACCACTCGTCGATGAACTTTCCGCGACGTTTGCAGCTAGCTATTTGGCAACTGAATTTCTGGCAATTGACGAGTCCATGATAAAGTTCAAGGGAAGAAGCTGGCTTAAGCAATACATGCCAAAAAGCCCGTGTAGCGTGGATACAAAGTACGGATGTTGTGCGCCAGTAACGGCTACAACCCGAAATTTGACATTTATACAGGAAAGTTTGACAAAGACGTGCAACGTGAGTTAGGTGCCAGAGTTGTGAAAAGCCTTACAGAAAGCTGTGTTGGCAGGCACCACCAACGTTACTAGATACTTTGGGCACCACCGTGTGTTTTTTGACTTCTTCAGCAGCTACCCGCTCCTAACAGAGCTGAGAGATGCCTCCATATACGCCTGTGGAACGGTGAATGCCAACCGGAAATATTTGCCGCCGCTGCAGGCAGATAAAACAATGTAAAGGGGCGACACCGACTGGAACGTTAGTGAAAATGGCTTGACGTGCATGAAGTGGAAGGACAAGAGAACCGTCCACCTGTTCTCCAATTAACACGATCCGGCACTTCAAGCGCTCGTCGACAGAAAAAACAAGGATGGAACACTCACCAAGGTAGCTTGTCCAGATGCACTACAGGACTACAATCGGAACATGAATGTTGTTGATAAATTTTACCAAACAAAGAGCCAATATCAGATTGATGGGAAGTAAAAAACAAAATGGTGCATAGAATTTTTTTTTTAATTTCCTAGACTGCAGCATTGTAAATGCCTTTCTAATATACAGTGAACTAGAAGGGGTTGAGAAGACAACACTCAAAGATTTTAGAAAAGGCGCAATTTGCACATTGACCGCAGAAGCACAAGTCTTATCCCCAAGAGGAAGACAGTCGAGGAGCCGTGCAGTTGGAATAAAGAGGTGGAAGCCATATGTAGCTCCGCTTGTCCGGGCCACAGAATCGAAGCACCAGCCCAAAAAGTGTACACCGAGGCGGTGCGCGAAATGCAGCACAAAGGCAAATCCTTATGTGTGAAACGTGCAATGTTCCGCTTTGTCTAAGAGGGGACAGAAAATGTTTTGCCGACTTACATAAGAAGTGAATGAACCTTCTGAGATAATAGTTACGTGAGATAACCATCGTGGCCCCATTCCAGCATGGTGGTTACCTCAGGTGACCACCTCATATCATCAACACTGGCATGTGTGATTTTTTTTATTTTTATTTCCATTCTTTTTCTCAGTGCCCTTGTGCCGTTTGTGCAATAAAATTGGTTCTCTTACCAAAATAAACTACTGTGCCTCAAAAAGATAGGGTAATCGCTCGGTGCAAAAGCAAGTGTGATAGCGGATGATCACGCGATTCAAACACGCACCAGGCTAAGAATGCGAGGATTGGGCCTATTTGGTTTTTTGTTGGTTGCGTTGCATGAGTATTGTTTGATGACGTCTTTGCGCTGTGTTATCAGCTACAAGCGACACCGCATTTGGTATTCGTATATAGCCGGAAACTTGACTTGCTCCTCGCGAAAGCGCAGGGATGGTGAGTAGTGTATATGCAGAAACGCGCTTTAATCCGCTATCACTCCCGCTTTCTTGCCCGGCCGTTTCGTTGCACTCGAGAAACACGGCGGCATCGCTACGCCTAGCGACCATCACAGCTTCACAAATGCAGGTAGCGCGACCTTAGCGGCGCGAAAGGTATACGCAAGGCGGGGGATGGCCAAGGAAGCAATGAGAAGGCATCCCTCTAATTTGCCGCACATGCACGCGGCGCGCACAACTCAAGCTCAGAGCCTAACGTTATATGCCGTTTACTTGCTCCTCAGAGCGCCGTAGGCGCACCTAGAGAAGACTCTTCACCACTGTGCACTCCGGAGGCAGAGCAGCATACCGAGCGCCCGCTTTGTCCGCTGATTATTTATTTACATAAACTGATGTCTAGCATAACGAGACATTGCAGAAGTGGCTACATCTGCTAACAATCATCATAATATAGCAACAAGTGCTCAAAATAAAAGAAAGAAAACAAACATAGCCACACACTGGATATAAAAAGATCTGTTCAAAAACCACTGTCCCACATGTTTTTGCAGTCAATAGCCAAAGTCGTCATTCGGCAATGAACGGAAGGAAAAATTGACTGAATTCTACATTTCTATAGTGCGCGGAAGAACTGTATAAGAATCAACTGATGCCTGTAATGGAGCTAAGTTGAGAGGACTACAACAACGCGTGCGTAAGACAGAAGAATTGAAGAAGTGAATTGGCGTTTTGTACAGATAAAGTATAAAGATAAAGATGCATGCGGGCATGTATGCATGCGTCTGTGAGCAAGCGAGAAAGTATGCTTGTAAATTGCATCACCATCCTAATGATTACTGCAAAAATAAATATTTCGTAATAAAAGCCTGCGACCTCAACGCACCTGACAATGACTGGCCTGACATAACATCGAATTCACTTCATGAAAGTATTCCCTCTGATATTGTCACGGAAAGCAGGTCTGCACTTCACGAAAAAGGAAGGCGAGGCTTTATGAGCGAGCGTTCCTCCGACAGCGCGCGAACCCACTTCAATGTCCTTTTCCTTCAGGTGCCACCTGAGAACATCAAGTTGGATTGTCCCTCTTCCTAAAAAAAAATAACAGCTGAGGCCGAGCACAATGAATGGGCGGTACACGTGAATAGAAAAGATCAACACTCGAGTAGAAAAAATTCTAGAGGGCACAGTGAACCACTAAAGTGCGATGAGGCGAAAGCAACAATAGCGCGGTGGACCGTAGCCCTCCGCTACGGCACCTCTATCTCGACAAAAGCATTTTTTGGGCGAGTTGGTGTTTTTGATGATCCATAACTACAGCGCAAACGACAGGACAGGGATGAAGGAGGGACACCAAACAGCGCTATGTGGTGTCGCTCCTTCATCTCTGTCCTGTCGTTTGCGCTGTAGTTATGGGCCTCTATCTCTTCTTTCACTCCCACCTTCCTCATTTCCTTTACTGAGTGGTACATGTGTCCATGGAGAATTGTGGCAGATACTGCGCCTTTTCTATCCTATAAATCAATTTCAAACGCCGCTAATGCCTGCTCTACTAACGCCTCCTAGACATTTGCCTGGTTCTGTTTGCTCTATGGTGCGGCGTTTGAGGAAGCGGCAGAAGAAAGGCGCCGCACGACGCCTGAATCGGACGCCCGGCGAGGTCAGCTTCGTCTATGCATGAATCATAGAAAAACATACGCAAAGTGCGGACATTCGAGCCTTTTCGCAGCCGCGCAAGTAAGGGTCCGACCACCCGCGACGCGGCGTAGCGATGTTCGCTTCCACTCCACCTCAAAGGTAGATAGCTTATCATACGTACACCGGCTTGCATCAAAGCGTATACTTTCCTTGTTCTTTCCATATCCGCGTTGATGCTGCGCCGGTTATGTGCCGCAGGGTGCGCCCACCTCACCGTGCTTTTCAATGCGTCACCTCGTTTCTCCGGTAAATTGTTTCGTTTTGTGTGCAGAAATAATTCTGTTGTGTTTTGAGCTAATAACGCTTTTAGCAAGTCTTTTGTTGCGCAACGTGAACGTATTTTGCACGTGTAAGATAGAACAGGAGCCGTGACGCACTTTTAGTGTGCAGTTACGGCATGTTTTCTGGTCGTGTTTTTCTGAAGAACATGTGCTGTCCTTCAATTGTGTAATTTTCTATGACAGCATTAAGACAGATAATTTTCGGTGGCTCAGATGTATCTTAACACAATCTTTTATTTGGCAGTGCAGGCACTGTGTGTAGCGCATGTGGGATCGTTTTTTGAACGGTGTTTACTTCGCTGTATTTGCACAATGCATGGGCTTTTGCCGCTTCGTATACAAGCATCATTTTTACATTCCGAATTCCTTGTCATGGCTAAAGCATTCTTGTTGGTGTCTAAAAAGCGCTGCTGCCTGTTCGTGGCTAGCATTTTGGCGACATCTACTACTATTAGTCGCTAACAATGGATTCCCTGTAATACCTTTGCCATACGGGCAGAGGGCAATTTTGTCGGCGATCATGAGTATATGCATAGCATTGGGTTACCATTAAGTATTCATTGTGATGTATTTAAATTTCTGAACAGGCTAATTTATAAAAACTCCGCGCATGCTCTGCCTGCATTTTTTTCTCCTTACATATGTCTACCAGTTCACAACTCCTTTTTTGTTGTTCTCACGGATGATGTTTTAGAGCAAAAATACACAGCCAGTACGCGAAATTTTTTCATCGTGACACTGTTCGGCGTGCTTCACCATACCTTCAACCTAGTTGTTCTTTGTAATATGATATATTTTATAAAGTGTGTGATCCAGTATTTTTTCTGTGCCATTCAATGTGTAAATAAGAAAATAAACTTTTTTGCTTCGAACTACTGCCTCCTTGTGTGCCACTGAAAAAAGCGGCTCAATAACGGCAAAAAATTATAATAAGAACAGCTCTGATCGCATTATTCTAACCTGCATATACTAAGTCAGCCACGCCTATGTTCTGCGAGAACCTTGCCGGTATTTCCAGTAAAGAGGTTGCGATCCGCGACTTTAATACGTCCGTATGCATGGCATCGTTAAAGCACTTGAGCGCTACTCTAGACTATCTTGTTGAATATTTTAACAACTAAAGATAAGTCAGAATTTAAAGCATTTCTAGCGAAAGCGAAACCAAAAGAGAGCAAATCACGTGCCGAAAATCTCGGAGGACGAAATTAGCGGTCTGACCAGCCGCTCGGGGCGCTGGCGCTGATCGGCCGGAGTTGACAGTTGACAGCCGTGTGTGCGGACGCGTGTTCCATCGCTCCTCCGATTGCACGTGGCTACCGGAAACGGACGGACTGGCAACAGCGGGAGCTTCCGAAGCGTCAAATAGATGAGTTCTTTCTTTTATTAACTTTATTTCGTTTTCAGCTAGTTAGGTTAGGTGCAGCCTAAAAAATAGATTTTAGCTCTTGGTCCTAGCGGCCTGGTTTTTCGTGCCGGCAGCTAGGTTTTCTTGGCGTTCATTCTGTAACTATCTTGTTTAGATAAATACTTTTTTTCTAGGCTATTGGCATTCGCAGATATGGTTTTTAACGCGTGTTTGCTAGTCGTTTCTTTGTCTTCTATTGGCAATTTGTATATTCTGAGAATTCGTAATAGATATAGTTCAGTCGACGAGCGCTTAAGATGTGCAAGCAAAAGAAGGTGAAGTGTACTCAGTGTGAGGCGCAGGTTAATCTCAAAGAAACGCGTTTTGACTCTGTAGGTGAAGCGGAAGGCAGCGACTTTTTGTCTCGGTGTTGCGTACTGAGTGCGCGTCTAGATAGATTTGATCAAGAAAGGGGCAGTTTAGTGTCTGGTGTGGATGATTTAGAAAATGAAGTACGTTTGTTAAGGGCGGAAAATCAGAAACTGCTTGGACAGCTTACTCAAACTGAAAAAAAAGGGACCGACTTTATCCTTGGAACCAACGAGTACGAACATTCCAGTGTGGGCAACGGGGCTGGGACAAGCACTGACATGGAAGGCATAAGCAAAGTAGGTCAGCCGGATCCGAACCGACAGAGTTATTTAGAAGCAGCTACTAAGAAGCCGGAAAAAAGGAAGAAGTAAGGTAGAATGAAAATCCCAGAGAGAAGGACACAGATAACTGAAAGCAGGAGCCAACAGCTGGGAGAGGGAGAGAGAAGGCCCAGGTGCTTATCGCCGGAGATTCTAACATGAGCAGATGCAAGCGAGATATCTTGGAACCTGTAAAGGGTGATAAGCGAGTGTTAGTTGGAGCCTTCCCAGGGAGAACAATGAGGGCAGTGCTGAAAGAGTAAAAATAGGCTGTTGAAGAATTCCGCAGAGCGCAGCATGGTAATAGTAGCCGCGGGGCTAAACGATGTCCTAAATGGTGACGCTGCAGGAGTGGTGGAAAGTTTGGATAATGGAGTTGTCGAGATCAGGGAGATAGCACAGCAAACGCAGATAGTTGTATGCACAGTACCAGAGGTGCTAGGATTGAGCGGAAAGCTGGAAAAGTATGTGGTGACAGTTAATCAGGACATAAGAATGTTAAGCCTGGAGAAGCCTTTCGAAGTGGTTGAGGTAAACAGGGAGGTACAAAAAGCAGCTTTTGGTAGGGCGTTTCAGCGAGATGGCATTCATTTTAAGAGAAGGGTGGGAGCAGAGATCGGCTGGCGCCTGGCAGGCACGGCTGTAGCTTTTTAGGGGGTCCACGAGGACTCCGTGCACAGAGGTAGTTAGAAGTGAAGCAGAAGAAAGTGTAATAATGGAGGCTGAGCCCCCAAAAATGGCAAAGAGTGGGTCGAGAAAGAAAAGTACAAAAAAGAAATTTAACACTAGGATCAGCTACATAAACATGCAAGGAGGTAGAAAAAGAGCGAAATGGTTAGAGATAGAACAGCAGTTGAAGGATGACAAAATAGGTGTGCACGCCCTTTGCATTTGACTACCTCCAAGAACCTGACTATTTTCGAGCTTCTACCTGCGCTCAGAATATTAACAAATTCACATTGACGAATCTGAAAATGAAAACACCGCCTTTGCTACTCCCGATAGTCGTTATGCATTTAACCTGTTGCCTTTAGGGTTGTGCCGTGCGTCTACCAATTTCGAGTGCGTGTTCGACACTGTGCTTTAGGGCATGGAATGGAAGACATGTTTGTGTTATCTGGACGATATCATCATCTTTTCGTCAGACGTCACCGAGCACTTGCACCATCTGACAGATGCTCTCACATGTCCTGCGAGATCGCAAGAAAACCTATCAAAGTCATCGGCTGTGTCGTTGGAAAAGCTGGTATCTCACCCATTCCCGACACCATTGCTGTTGCAAATAATTTTGCTCGACCCAAACGACCGAAAGACCTCCGCAGCTTCCTTGAGTTGGCGACGTACATCGAACAATTTATCTGCAGCTTTGTTTCTTAGGGGCCGTTTTACACAACCGCCTGAAGTCTGAAGAACTATTCTTATGGTTCTCTAAGTGTGAACGGGCCTTCCAATTTTTCAAGGAAGCGTTGATTTCATGTCCTGTGTCTCGATATTGTGATGAAACAGCGCCTGCCATTGTTCATAGTGACGCCAGTGGGCAAGGCATAAGTGCGTTTTTTTTGCCACGCAACAGTGCTTCTGAAGAGCAAGTAGTGGCATTCGCTAGCCGTAGCTGAGCACACCTACACCATTGCGGAGCTAGAATGCCTTGCCATTTACTGACCAAAAGTTTCGACTCCACCTGTATGACCGCCACTTCACTGTCTCCTCTGACCATCATGCGCTCTGTTGGCTGTCGTCGTTAAAGAACTTATCAGGACGACTGGGCCGCTGCGTGCTACGTCTACAAGAATATAACTTCACCATTCCCTACAAATGCGGCAGAGAACATCTCCACGCTGTCAGCCTCTCTCGCTGACCGCTGCCTTCTACACCAACCAACAGCGCCTCACGTAGGCATTTTGATGATCATCTGGATGTTGTCCCTATAGATATTGTTATGGTGAAATAGCAAGGGGGTGTTTATTTACAGTGATATGGCAGTGAGACAAGGTGAAGCCTACTAGCCCCCAGGCACCAACGCTTTCTTCTCTTCTTCTGCCAGACCAGCACAATTCTTCCTCGTCGTCAGTGGCGTGACATTTCCGCCCTACTCAGCCTAAGCCCTCTGGGCGTGTTTGTGAGTCGTGCGAGGCTGACACGGCTTCAAGCAGGAACATGAAATAGTTCGGTTTTGGCAGACCGACGACCTGATGCTGTCAGGCAGGCTATTGCATAAGTTAAATCCCTGATGCGTTTGACAACCACATATGGGCCGTCATAGTGGGCCAAGACTTTTTGATGTAGGCCATGGCGCCGAATTGGACGCTACAGCCAGCCTAAATCACCTACAGAGTACGTGACCCGTCGGTGACTGGCATCGTATCACACTTTAGAACGTTCTTGTGAAGCACCAGACCGTAATCGGGCGATTCTCCGAGCTTCTTCGGAAGACAGAGGGTCTCAGCCAGGCAGGGGTCTTTACGGCTTGTCAAGGGCAGGATAGTATCCAGGGAGTAGCGTGGCGGTCTGGCATAGAGCAGGAAAAATGGACTGTACCCAGTCGTCTCATGCGTGGTGGTATTAAATGCATACTTGATGAAGGGTAGTATGGTGTCCCAATTCTTATGCCTTGCGTCCACATAAATGGCTAGCATGTTGGTAAGCGTTCTGTTGACGCGCTCAGTCAAGCCATTTGTCTGGGGAAGGTATGGCGTCGAGTGTCAGAAAGTTATGGCGCATAAACGCATGAGCTCTTCAACAACATCAGCAGTGAACTGTCGGCCCCGATCTGTGATGACAATTCGTGGCGGCCCGTGTCGTAACATGACTGAGTGCAGCAAGAAAAGCGACACTTGATGCGCCGTAGCAGATCGAAGAGCGGCGGTTTCACAGTAACGTGTGAGATAGTCCACGCAGATTACAATCCAGCAATTTCTACCCACGGACTTCGGAAGCGGACCTACGAGGTCAATGCCTACTTGATCAAACGGAGCTGTCGGGGTCTTCACAGGGTGCAGCAAGCCAGATGGAATTGCAGTTGGACGTTTGTGGCGTTGACATTGCTTGCAACTGGCAACGTATTGTTCAATCGTCGAGCGCATTCTGGGCCAGTAAAATCTTTCTTGAGGACGGTGGAGTGCCCGAACCGACCCCAAATTCCCAGAAGTTGGATCGTCATGCATAACACGCAATACGTCCGTCCACAGCGTCTTGGGAACTACGAGTAGGTATCGCTGGCCGACAGGCGAATAACTCTTTTTGCATAGGAGAGCATCACGCACACAAAAACGGCTTGTAGGTACGCTGGCATGGGCGGCGGCAAAGAGAGGCTTTAGACTGCTATCATTTTGCTGTTCTGTTTTGTAAACATTCGTGTCAGGGAACGCTGGATCGAGGGTCGATATATAATTGTCGAAATCGTCGCAGTCAGGTCTAGTCGTGGCCAGTGGCTTCCTATAAAGACAATCTTCGTCTGCATGACGCCTCCTGCTTTTGTACACCACGGCAAAGTCATATTCCTGTATCCGGAGGGCCCAGCGTGCGAGGAGACCACATGGGTCTGAAAGGTTTCGCAGCCAACAGAGTGAATGATGGTCAGTTACGATAGTAAACGACCCTCCGTACAAATATTAACGGAAACGCTGCACAGCGAAATCTACAGCCAGGCATTCCTGTTCGTTGACTGTGTAGTTTCGCTCCGGCTTGCTGAGGGTACGACTTGCGTACGCGATAACATGCTCTCGTTCATCGTGCCGTTGGACGAGGACTGCCCCGAGACCGATTCCACTAGCGTCTATGTGAACTTCTGTCACTGCAGCAAGATCGAAGTGACGTAGGATGGGTTTCGATATTAAAAGAAACTTCAGTTGACGAAATGACGCGCCGCAGTCTGGTGTCCGGTCAAAAGTGGAGTTTTTGTTGATAATGCACGTCAATGGGTAAGCAACATCAGCAAAGTGAGGTATAAAACTCTAAAATACGTACACAACCCTAGAAAACTGCGCACCTCCTTCACTGTCAGCGGGGTTTTAAAAGACTCAACTGCGGCAGTTTTCTGGGATCCAGCATCACACCATCACCATCGACAAGGGTTCCTAGCACCAGCGCTTGACGCTCTCCAAAGCGGCACTTTTTAGAGTTTAGAATTAGGGCGGCGTTGTTCAGATATTTCAAGACGCTTACTAGACGGTCATTGTGTTCTTGGAAGGACTTCCCAAAATATGACGATATCGTCCAGATAGCCAAGACAAATGTCCCATTTTAAGCCGCGCAAAACTGTCCATAAAGCGTTCAAATGTGGCAGGCGCATTGCACTGACCGAATGGCATAACATTAAACTCATAGAGGCCATCTGGCGTTACAAAGGCTGTTTTTTTCTTATCCGCAGGGTCCATTGGAATTTCCCAGTAGCCAGATCTGAGATCAAGACATGACAAGAAGCACCAGAGAGGCAGTCGAGGGCATCGTCTATGCGGGGAAGAGGATAGACGTCCTTTTCCGTAACAGAATTCAGACGCCGATAATCGACGCAAAATCGCCACGAACCGTCTTTCTTGCGTACAAGAATAACAGGTGCAGCCCAGGGGCTAGATGACTCCTGTATCACCTTCTTCCGTAGCATGTCCTCCACTTGCTCATGAATGACTTTGCGCTCAGATGGGGACACGCGATATGGCTTTTGACGAATGGAACGAACCGAACCAGTGTTGATGGTATGATGGGTCCAATATGCAGGGCGAGAGGTTGTTCCATATGTCTGAGAAAAGTCAAACATAGGCGAAAAGGGTAGAAGAATATCCACAAGAGTACGGCGGTGAGGTGAGCTGAGATCGGCGCTGATCATGCGGAAGATCGAAGTTTCATTTGCAGGCAGAGGTACGGTGGCACTCGTAGCATCTGTGACCAAAGCAATGATGTGGGGCGCATCGGGTCCACAGGAGGCAAGCTTCAATCCCGTTGGTAAAACTGCGGCCTCGGACGATGGATTGATTGTCCATAACGAGGCACTATCGTGATGCACGGAGATCATACAGTGAGGCATAACATTTTTATTCAGGAATGCTGAGAGAACTGGATGCACCACGGCCTGAAATGAAACTTGGTAAAGAAGTGGAGCGGCCAGGGAGACGAACATGGCAGACAAAGGTGGAACTACCGTGTCTTCGGTAATACTAAAAACTGTTTCTTCATTACGGCCACTTTCAAAAAGAGTCGGCAGATGCGAGCCGTCAAAATGAACCTATTGACTTCGGCAGTCCACGGTAGCGTCACAAAACTTCAGGAAGTTCATTCCTAAAATGTCATGCGTAGAGTGGGGTAAGACTACAAATTCGGCATGAAATTTTGCACCACCCACAGACACTTGCGCACTACACACACCCATTGGCCGCAACGCCTCTCCACTCACACCACAAAACGTTGAAGCACGGTCATACTCAGACATCACTTTGCGTCCCAACAAGCGCCTAAACTGATTACTCATCACAGACACAGTGGCACCCGTATCCACCAAAGCTAATGTACACACACCATCAATGAGCACACGAATTTTATTTTTGAGCATTATAGTTGGAGGAATGTTGGCACACAGCCCATTGGTCGCGCTGGTTAGTTTTCCTGCTGAGGCGACATGGAGCGCAGCCGCGGTGATGGAGAACTACGCGCACGGAAGGCGAGTCCCACAATCCCACTTCTCCCACTTCTTTCAGACCAGCACTATCCTTCCTTGTCGTCAGTGGCGTGTTCATATGTCTCCGCTGAAAATCACTGAGTTTCCGACCCTGCAGCAGGCTTATCCTTACAGCAGCACAAGCTATAGCCCGTCTCCGCGGTAAATCACCATCCTCCAACAATCGCATGCGTCGACAGCTCCACCTGTTCTGGTTTCTACGTGGAACGCTCTACCGCTCTTTTTCCCACCCTAGTGGTCACCGATGGGCTCTCGTGTCCCTGATTCTCTCCATCATTGTTTGTTGGAGGCTTCGCACGACGATACCACTGCCGGTCATTTAGGCCACCACAAGAAACACTACCGTATAAAAGGTCGCTGCATTTGGCCCAGGCTTTCTATAAGCATCGGGCAATGCATATTATCCTGTGCGTCTTGGCAGAATCGTAAGCGGTCAACCTCTCTACCTGCTGGCACCCAGCAACCTCTTCGTTTCCTATTTATGCCTTTCGGTTCGGTCACCATTGGCTTATTCGGCCCCCTTCTCGCACCCTCCGGTCACCGTTGAATTGTAACCGCCATTGATCATCTGACGCGGTAAGCTGAAACACCTCTCTTGGTTCAGGTACCGCTTCTGAAGTTATGGAGTTTTTCCTGTGGGCGATCGTCTTGGGCAATGGTGCTCCCCATATCCTGATTAGCGACCATGGGAAAACATTATTTCCCAAGTACTTGCGGAAGAACTCCGCGTCGCCAAAGCCGTCCTCAAAAAATCTTCATATATCACCCTCAGACTAATGCCTCATCGAGCGCTTTCACCGTACCTTGTCTTACAGTCAGTTCCATATACATCACTCCTGATCATATGAACTGGGACAACGTTTTTGCTTTTGTTGCCTATGCATATATTTCCACCGTACAACGCATCAACCGCTACGGCCCTTTCTTAGTTTGTGGTCGGCAACCCACAACATTATGCAACACTACCTTCTTCGCTTTTCCTGTCTCCCGATCTGCATGGTTGGGCGACCAGTTTCCTGCAATTATGGCCCGGTGACGCCAAACTGCTCGCCGCAGAACTGAAGCAGTACAGCAAGAATAAAAACACCACTTTGACCAGAACCACCGGACTGTCTCGTTGTCGCCTGGTGATGAAGTCCTGAATTGTGCGAGAAATTTCTGCATCGTTATATTGGCTCTTACAGCGTGCTGCAACAAACATCTCCCGAGAACTTCCGCGTTGTCCCCTCGCATACCGTCGCCGATCGGCATTGACCCCCAGATGTTGTTCAAGCTTCGCATATGAAGCCGTATGCTTGCCGACCCGCTTCCTTGTAAAAACGACCAGGGTAGCCACTTCATTTTCGGTGGGACTTGTTTGAGCACTGTGCACTAGGAAGATGAAGTGTCCTTGTGCACTCACAGCTTCTGTGTGCTGTGTGAGCTTTGAATTTTTAATTCCTCTCCTTGCTTGCAACGGCTATAAAGTTGCTTACGAAAACTGTTAAGGCCAGCTTAGCCGCCCGCGGCAAGAAGACAACAAAGAACTTAACCTACGGGTAAATAAATGATGAATCAACCTTTATTGGGCCCGAAATAAATCGATAGTGCACGTAGGCAGCAGTCGGGGTGGTTCCCTTGTTGCGGCACCCATATGTTTCCAGCAGCTCCTGAATTTGCCCGTCAGTGCGAGCTGAATAGACAGGGCGGTTCTCGATAACAAGGTATCTCATCGCTCGAGGGGTTGGCCTTTTGTGGTATTGACGGGAAGGGGAGGAGGGCGATCTAGAGTTGTTTGCATTCTACCAAAACGTGCGGCAGAGTTACCAGCAATCGACGTCGCACGGATGTTAAGCCTACTGAGGTCGCTCGGAGAGTTCTCACTGATGAGGCATTCAGCTTGGAGAAGATAATGGCCCTGCTAGTCGTGGCTACATCTTCGATAACACCGATGATGAGTGCCCGATCAGATCCACCCGTATTCAGCGCTGCAGATGGCCACGAGTCAAACCCTGGACCCAGAACATGGTCTCAGAACGACGTGGGGCACCGCACCAGCTCACAGCCGACCTACGTCAGCCATAGGCGATGCATGTGCGCGAAGCTTCTGCAGGTTATTATCAACGGATACCAAGGCCCGTCAAATTTTCAGGACTGCCAGTCGAAGCCACGCCGCCACAAAAAGGTAAGGACCGTCCTGAAGATGTCAGTTACTCCTTATCTAACTCCTGTCAACCAATCCATCCAAGTGCACATGAGATCAACTGTGCGATTTCATATCACCAAATTCCCAAACAAAACCATACAGAGTAATTAATGCCATACCTGGCACTAAGAAATACCAGGGATTTACAAGTGATGATCATCATTATCATTATCAGCCTGAATATACCCACTCCACGGCGAAGGCCTCTCCCATATTCCTCCAATTAGCCGGTCCTTTGCTAGCTGCTTCCACTTCAGCCCTGCGAACGTCTTAATCTCATCAGCCCACGTAACATTCTGCCGCCGCCTGCTAAGCCTTCTTTCCCTTGGAATCTATATAGTTTGTTACCCTGAGCTAACATCGGTTATTCACTCTTCGCACTTCATCTCCTGCCTCTTTCTTCTTGATTCCTACTAGAATGTGACCCACTCTGCCCTCTTCCTATCTCTCAATGTTACCATAATATTTTCCGTTTTAAAGTCTGCAGCGTTTTCCAAGACCTAAGTAGAAGCCTGTTCATTATCCTCCACGTTTTAGCACCAAATGTAAGTACAGGTAAGATGCAACTGTTGTACCTTTTTTATCTTGAGCGCTACAGGTAAGCTGCTAGTCATAATCAGGGAGTGCTTGTCAAATGCGCTCCATCCCAATCTTATCCTCCTTGTTATTTCTCTTTCATGGTCCGGCTCTGCGAATACTACCTGTCCTATGTAGACATATTCGCATCCCACTTCTAGTGCTTCGCTAAATAACATAAAATGATGTTCCTTCCCGAGGCTGGGGAACATTACCTTAGTCTTCTGTATATCAATTTTCAAGCCTACCCTTCTACTTTTCCTATCTAGGTCATTAATTTTTTTAGCAGTTCATCGCTTCAGTTACTTGGCAAGGCAATGTCATCAGCAAATTGCAAATTACTGAGGTATTCTCCATGTAGCCTTATCCCTAACTGCCTCCATTCCAAGTCTTTGTATACTTCATCTAAGCAAGCTGTGAATAGAACTGGGGAGATCGTGCCTCCTTGCCTAATACCTTTCTTTAAAGAAATTTTGTTACTTTCTTATGCACAACTATGGTGGCTGTGCAGCCGCTATACATCTCCCTGCACTTTCACGTAAGGCTTGTGTACACCCTGATTTCGCAATGCCTGCATGACAGACGATGTTTTTACTGAGACAAACGGTTTCTAGTAATCAAGGAATGCTATGTATAAGGGCTGCTTCGAGTATTTTTTCTATCACTGGGCTGATGATATGGACATGATCGATAGTAGAGTACCCTATCCGAAAACCTGCATTCTCTTTTGCTTGATTGCAATATAAGTTAATCCTGATTTTATTAGCGCCGCCGTGGTCAGTTGCTCCGTAGAAGCTGGTGACTGAGGGCCGGGTTTTATGGGGACTAATCATGGGAGTTTGCGGCCAATTACTCCAGTAGGGTGGCCATCTATTCTGATGAGGGAGTGCGTTCCCGGAGATGTTAACTGGTATCGGGTCGCACCCAAACCTGTTTACGCAATTCCATCAGCAAGCGGGGTTTTGTTTATCCAATGAAGAATTGCGCGGCACCGGGATTCGAACCATGTTCCTCTTGCATGCGAGGCGGACGTTCTACCTCTACGCCACCGCTGCACCCTCACACTAGTCAAAGGTAAATAAACCGCGTCACTGTACAGCCTTTCTAAAAAGTGTAGAGCCCACGATGTCTGCTTCCGAACCGTGTAGTGACGCTCATTTAGCATTAGTGGAGGTCCATCCCACTGGAGAGCGTAGGACAAAAAAAACTTCTTACCATCAAGAGATTCGGAACACTGGAAATGCATTATAAACCACATGAAGTGGCTCAGCAGCAGAGCCCCTGGGCTCTAAACATTTTACAAAGGCTGTACACTTAGCCCCTCGTGACTACGCTAAGAGGAGTATCTACCAGTTTAGAAATACTTTACTTCAGGTCCCAACACTTAGCGATCTGTCGTATACGACTTGGGCATAAAGGGTTCCACTAACACGGTGGTAAGATACCTGATATCAGCAACTCGTACTGTGTTGGCTGCATATTGTATGGAGAAATGGTACTTTTCTCGTCACTTTGCAGGGACCAGATATGCTGTCAGAGAGGTTTTACTAAAATGGGTGCATACCACGTCCAAAGCAGTATAAGCACAGATCAGTTTACTGCTACAGATGCTGCAGGGAAGGACATCTCCAATCATGTTGTCCCAATAGACCAAACCCGGAGTGCATACCAGAATCTGGGGAGCTGAAATACAGATGCGGACTATGCAAGTCAGATGATCACGACATCATTTCTTCTAAGTGTCCGACAGAACATCAAAAGAGTCAGCACGGGTTGGGCGATTGAACACAGGAACGCCGTTGGTATTTCGGGACAGATTCGCTGTGCTGTCCCACCAACTGTCTGATGAGATGAATGAAAAAGTAGAGCCATCATTCGAGTACGTGCAACTCAATTCGTGTTATGCTGCAAAGCTAAAAACTAGAAGAAATAAAAACGCGTTTCGGGGTGCTCAACTGATGCATTTCACGAGCTCGAGGACAACACATGCATACTAGATGACACACACCAACAAATTGCAATACTGGCATTCAAAATTGAAAAACTGTACAAATAAAAACGCGGATGGCAGAGCGCCGCAAGGAAAAATCACTTAGACCGATAGAAATGTCTGCCTGCAGCCCACCAGTAAGGCTGCCGAATATGGCAATTGGGAATTTTGGCGCTAATACTACAGTGTGGGAGGAGGTACTAAAAACGTGCGACCCTAACCTAACTTATTCAAAGCAGCATCCACAGTGACTAGACACAGCTGCAAACAACGCCAGGGTATAAGACGAAGAAATTGAGGGCTCGCGAATAAATTATGGACAATTAACAAAACTTGAAATTGGGCTAGCGCGTGTCCTGTGTCTGCTTCTCTTGTGTATGTTTCCTGTGCGCTTTATCTTTAGTCTAGGGAGAATTAGAACTAAGTTGTTATTTGGCAATTTGCATACCCTGGCATTCCTGCTACAACACAAAAGGTTGTATACCATCAGTGGATACATTGGCTACCAATGCCATTCAATTTCTGATAAGCGAGTAAGAACAGACGCAGGACTAGGAAAAGCTGCTATACGGTATATGTAAATATTCGCAAAATGCCCATTAATCTAGCGAAGTGGTGCAACAGTCAGCAGAAAGTCATTGTTGCACTCACGTGTCCAAATAAAACACCAATAATACTAGATTCAGTATACGCACGAGCAGAAAATAAAATAATGAATTTCGAATAGGTAAAATATATTCGTTTAACGTACCCAAGGACACCCGTGTTAATAGGTGGGGATTTCAACGCTCCACACAAGATGTTGAGATACTACCATGATTTAAGAGAATGAAATCAAGTTCACACTGTTTTGATCGAAACGCAGTTCACCCTGCTCAATTACCGTGGTGTCGAAACGCTGCCAGCAACTCTAACACACTATCCAAATTTGACGTGGTGGAAGGGTCCTGGTGCACGGTAAGCGGAGGCTGAATTAATTGTATGTGGTAGTGACCACACACTAACAAATAATCTTTATTTCAAGCATCAATAAAAAAATCTAAAGTAATGTATCGTTAACGCACTGGGATGACGTTTGACGGGATTACAGGATCAACGCTGTCACCCTATCAGAATTGGAAGCTGCTGTGAAGGAACACGCCATCACTACAACTGTAAAAAAGGATCACCTGACTCCCGATCTCTATCTCCAATTAAGGGCACGTAGAAAACGAGTGGAGATATAGGTCGATAGGCACACTGATGATATTCAAAGAAAAATAGCTACCAATGAACTGACTGCTAAGGCACAGCGTTATAAAAAGCAACTCACCCACCAAAGATGGACTGACTGGTGCAGTAATTTGGCCACAAAAAAGGACAGCAAAGCGCTTTGGAGGACATTAAGAGCAATGAAAAAAGGGAGGCAGAATAAAGGTCACGCCGAAAGTATCCAACTTGCCCTACAGATAATTTCGAAGGAGTTTGCCGATCAAGCCGCAGCCCTCTTTCTTCCAAATCATGCGCAACCTGCCGCCCTATCGCCGACAAAGGACTCGGCAGATAATTCAGGAATAACATCGTTTACTACTTTGGAGCTGATGTCTGCTATAGAAGAGTCAAGGAAAACACAATGCCGGGACATGATGGCATCTCAAACGAAGCGTTAAGAACTTAGGAGAAGGAGTTGCCGTTTTGGCTTTGATAATTGTGTCTGGGTAAAAGGCGAAATTCCCCAAAAAATTGAAATATTTGGGCGTCTTCCTGATTACAAAGGCTGGCAAAAGAGGTTACAGTCATTGCGTCCTACAGATACCCCGCTGCGATCTGCGCAGTGGGTCGTATACAGCAAATCGGACAATACGTAAGGTAGTCACTTAACCATAACAGACGAATAACCACCAAATTACCGAAAATGTTTTATATCCTTTAGGCGGAATCTCAAAGATACACGCATAGATGTTTGTGAAGTTGGCTTTCGCGCCTTGAGAACGCATAAAATGACATCACTCGTCCTATATCCTTAATGCCAACAATTTGTAAACTATATGAAAAGATGGCTGCCACAAGCTTATCGTGGTAGCTTGAAAGAGGAAAAAGATTCATCCACGCCAAATCGGATTTAGAGGAAACCTTGGCCCAGTAATAGCACTGGGACTACTGGCAGAAGAGGTTCTACAGGTGCCACCTCATAGCCACCCTCTGCGCATGGTGGTGGCTACAGACGTGAAAAGGGCATACGACAATCTGTCTCTACTCTAAGATAATTAGAACATGGAAATTTGGGAATTCCTTTGCTGGTTAAAGAGTTGTACATGACTTGCTTCAAGACTGGACATTCTCATTAGGCTCAATGAAGAACAAGTAGGCAATTAAACCTCCCACAGTACAGTACCACAAGGTCCAGTCTTAGCCCCTTTACTGTTTAATATAGCTTTCATACCATTGGCTTGGAAACTAGATGAAATACGAAATATAGAGTTCCTGATTTTTGCTGATGACATCACATATTCAACTAAATGAACATTTATTGACGCAGGCCTTCAATTACAAGAAACTTTAAACCCTTCGGACGGGTACGTACGAGAAGCAGGACTGGAAATGACATCTCAAAATCGAGCTACATTCATGTGAGAAACAAAAAAGGAAAAAAGAAATTTTAAGAAGATAACTTCACTTTGACGATTGGCAACTGCTCATTACAGGAAGTTGATGAGATGAGGGTACATGGGGTAGACATATATAATCGTGAAAAGAAACTCAATGGTTCCACAATACCAAAATGCAGCAGCGACTATGCTACATTTGACCAAATGAATCCCGTCTAGAGGAGGGGGGGGGGGGGGGCGAACAGATATACCTAGACGTCTTGTGCGCTCAGTACTTCAACCCAGGATGGTGTACGAAGCTCAGTTCCATAGACTGACGAAACTAGAGCAGGCGGAGCTAGAAACAATAAAAAGAACTTCTATGCGCACAATCACGGGTTTTCTAAAACTAACACCCACCCCTGTAATTTAGGAATACGTACAGTTGAATGCTCTAAAGAAAATTATTAAACAGAAAGAAGAAACAAGAAATTTAAACAGAAAGTATGTTTAGCCTGTTACAGCTTTATACAGTCAGGTGACAACGTAGATATCAAATATAATAGACTCCCCTCCATGCACCTACACAACAATGATGACTAACACAGCTAATAAGTTCCATTGTAAAGGACTTCCAACGAGACGTCTTCTGGTTGACATAAGTCTCGGAATATGTATAGCTTATACAGAGGCATCAGTGATTCAAAGTTTTGGGAAGAACAGCAACTACCAGCCCCACGCATGCACAGTTATTCACACATAGGGAATACTTAACGGACCCCCCGTACTCACTTGTAATGAAGCTTTATGCTATCCGCGATGTGATGGAGGCTATAAATGTCATACCGTCTAAAGATGAAGCTCGCATTCATACCGACTCTCTAGAGGCTACGAAACAGCTCAAGAGGGTCACAAACACCCTAACTAGAACAAGAGGAAGAAGATATGGTTTGAATGGGTACTGAACAAGGGTAGAGGTGAGTAAGCCTCAGTTCGCAGGTTGAGCCAGCGTGTAGACAAGCAGATTTGTCTTCGCCCGAGCGAAGACACGTCCACTTGTCGAAACGTTGGCTCGACCTGCGAACAGAGGATTCCTCCTCTACTCTTGTTCAATGCTCTTTCATACAAACGCCCTAAGCGTTACGAAGGAGATACATGCCCTAAATAAGAAAATAACAAAACGTGTTGAGAGGTATTGGAGACAAGAAGACGCAAATATTGATCATAAAAGCAGACACCGTTAAACATCGGGCACTTCACACGAGTTGCTCACCTACAACCCTCCCATTTGATCCTCGCTCCGCTTTCCCAATCTTGGGATCTGTTGTACGGACACGTGCACATGTCCTTTCATTTTTGCACTCCCTCCCTCACAACCTAACGATAATGGAGGAGGTGTCCCATACAAGGATTATGGTAGGGCGGCCCTTACCCCGTCGTCGACGTACCGATAGAGCTTTGAAGATGCAGCGCAGAACACATGTCCTAAGTTTTGTAAGCCAGCCGCCAAGGTGGATCATCGCCACTTTTATGCAGATGCCCAGGAATGCAGCAGCCACAAATAAGACAACTGCAAGAAGTTGGGCTGTCGGCTAGAAAGGAGGAAAACCGATACTTTTGGCTAATGGAGAATACTGAGAGCCGGAACTTCCTCCGGTGTCTCGAAGAAAATAGACTTCACGAAATACTTCCAGTTAAAAGACATCCTCATTTTATTCCACATGGCAAGTTTTCGAAGTAAAAAAATTTCCCCTTTTTTCACCTGTACATACACATCATCGTCATCATGCACTGCTGGTCGGAAGATCGCTCGCAGAATTCGACCTACAGCCTAGAATGAAGACGTTGGTTCGAGCAGTAGCTCACAATATTCAGTTCAGTTCAGTCGTTCAGTCGTGTCCGACTCTTCGTGACCATATGGACCATGTCACGCCACGCATTCCGGTCTCTCTCTATCTTCTTAACATCACATAACTTCATCTGCAGTGCCTCGAAGATGCCATCCAACCATCGCGTTCGCTGCCTACCCCTTCTCCGGCGACCCTCAACCTTTCCTAACATCAAATCTTTCTCCAGCGACTCCTCTCTTGTCATCAGATGACCAAAGTAGCTGAGCTTTAACTTTAGAATTTGACCCTCCAATGAGCAGTCAGGGTTTATGGTCGACAATATCGACTGATTTGATCTTCTGGCAGTCCAAGGAACTCTCAAGAGTCTTCGCCAGCCCCACAATTCAAACGCGTCAATGCTTCAATGGTCAGCCTTTTTCACAGTCCAACTCTCGCATCCATACTTCACAACTGGAAAGACCATAGCACGAGTTATACGGATCTTGGTTGGCAGACTAATGTCTCTGCTCTTCACTAGGCGGTCAAGGCTTGTCATTGCTCTTTCCCAGAAGCAGGCGTCTGCTAATTTCATGGCTGCAGTCTCCTTCCGGGGTAATCTTGGAGCCCAGGAAGAGAAAATCTGTCACAGCTTCCACTTCTTGTCCATTGATGCTCCAGGATTTGATAGGGCAAGACGCCATGATCTTTGTCTTTTTATTGTTCAGTTTAAGCCCAAAATTCCCACTCTCTTCTTGTACGCGCATCAGAAGTCTTGAGTTCCACTTTACTTTCTGCCATTAAAGTGGTATCATCCGGATACCTAAGGTTGTTGATACATTTTCCAGCAATCTTCACTCCAGCTGAAGACTCGTCCAGGCCGGCCTTCCTCATCGTGCACTCTGCATATAAGTTAAATAGGCAGGACGACAGTATGCAGCCTTGCCTCACTCCTTTCTCAATCGGAAACCAATCAGTAAGACCATGCCCAGTTCTGACTGTGGCCTCTTGCCCTTCATACAGGTTCCTGAAAAGACAGATGAGGTGAAGTGGAACTCCCATCTCTTGGAGAGCTTGCCACAATCTGCTGTGATCTACGCAGTCAAACGCTTTCGCATAATCGATAAAGCAGAAGTAGATGGGTTTCTGGAACTCTCTTGCTTTTTCCATGATCCAGCGAAGGTTGGCAATTTGGTCTCTAGTTCATCTGCCCTTGCGAAACCCAGCTTGCACGTCCGGAAGCTCCAGATCCACATACTGCTGCAGCCTACCTTAGAGGAATTTCAACATCAACTTGCTAGCATGCGAAATAACCGCGATCGTGCGGTAGTTGGAACAATATTTGGCACTGCCTTTCTTTGGAATGGGAATGTAAACTGACCTCCTCCAATCCTGTGGCCACTGCAGGGTTGTCCAAATATTCTGACATAATGTATGCAGAATGTTAACAGCGTCATCGTTGAGGTTTTGAAGCAACTCAGCTGGAATGCCATCAATTCCGCTAGCTTTGTTTTTAGCAAGGCTGGCTAAGGCCCATTCAACTTCACTCTTCAGGATGCCCGGCTCGAGATCAGTAACCAAAACCGTCTTATGTTGGGTTTGCACATCCTGGTCCTTCTTGTACAGTTCTTCTGTGTATTCCTGCCACCTCTTCTTTACCTCTGAGGCTTCAGTGAGGTCCTTGCCTCGTTTGTCCTTTATCACGCCCAGCTTAGCACAGAAGCTTCCTTTGATATCTTTGATTGTCCTATGCAGAGCTCTTGTGTTCCTTAATTGGCTGTTGTCCTCAACTGCTTGGCACCGTATGTTCAGGAAGGCATTCTCATCTCTCCTTGCTATTTTCTGAAATCCGCATTGAGAACCTTGTATCTTTCTCTTTCTCCCATAACTTTTCCATCCTCCTTTCCTCAGCTATTTGCAAAGCCTCTTCAGATAACTAGTTTGCTTTCTTGCATTTCTTTTGCTTTGGAACTACCTTAGTAGTGTAGTGTGGTAATCTTCATCGTTATTGCCACTGACATGCATCGCGTGCTGGCGCTCTCGAGGACGAAGAAGTTGGTCGTTGTCTTCGTGATTCGGTACGCCTGACGCTCCGCTGCGAATTCATCTTGAAGAGCTGAATCCCTCTGCTTGGACTGAATAAACACACCCCCTACAATTGGTGGAGGTGCTGGGTAGGGACGTCACACAAGACGGTATCACAAAGAGGTAAAAAGGAAACTTCCGCGCGGGCGCGTCAATAACGACATGATGAGTGGAAAGGAAATCGTAGCCCAGGATGATGTCGTGTGAGCAGCGAGATAGTACAATAAACTCGATGGTGTATAAGACGTCTTCGATGAGAACACGGGCCGTGCATGCCGCTGAGGGATGAATGTGCTGTGATGAGGCGGTACGAAGCGAAAAGTCGGAAAGCGCGGTGGGCACCTTACGAAGACGACGGCAAAGAGCTTCACTGATGACGGATACGGCAGCGCCCGTGTCGACAAGAGCGAGTATTGCGACGCCGTCGACAAACACTTGTATTACGTTAGTAGGAGAACACCGAGCACTTGAAGAGTTCGAACCAAGCGCAGTTCTTGCCCCGGGGACTGCGACTGTTAGTTTCCCTCAACAGTGCCGGTAGAACGTCGAAGTGGGGACGGGGAACGGCGACGAGGGGAAGGTGATCGGCGAGTGGTATACGTTTGATTGCTGCGAGATACAAAGTCGGAACCGGGCGGAGTTCTCGGCGAGGGCTGGTCCGTATCGCAGGAGTGGTTCCAGAGGTCAGCTCGAGAAGGTGGAACCGTTGGCGGCAAAGGCGTGCGACATGGCCTGGCAGCCCGCAAGAGTAGCAAATTGGCCGGTTGTCGGCGGTTCGCCAAGGGATCGTAGAGCGTTGGCGTACCATTGGAATAGGGACATGGAATGCAGACCCAGGCAAAGGCGAAGGAAGGTTAGAAGAAGTGGCCTGGTAGGAAAGAGATGCTGATGGCATTAGCGGCCTGGCCGCAACTTGGGCGTAAGTCAGGGGTGCCGTTACTTGCGCCGGCACGGGGCTGGGCGGCAGCACAGGGTTGGGCGGGAGCACAGGGCTGGGCGGGAGCATGGAGCTGGGCGGAAGAACATCAGCGATGTGATCTTGCACGGCACGCCGTATGGTAGGGGCCCAAGACGGAGCCATGTCAGGAACAAGGCGGCCAGTATCCTGTAACTGAGGGATCAGTGATAGCTGGCGGGCGACCTCTTCTCGAACGAGCGCTTTGATTTGTTGAAGCAAAGGGCTGTCTTCTGATGGAGTAGAACCGCCCAGCACTAGTACAGAGATGGCGTCGTCTCTACCAGTGGACCGCCGGGTAGAAGCGCGCTTTTTACGAAGCTCGTCAGAGCTCTGGCAAAGTTTGATCACGTATCTGAATGCGGCAGGACTTTTCACCCACAGCATCTGGCACGCGTCCTGAGAGATGCCCTTTAGGATGTTTTCGATCTTATCCGCTTCGGACATTAGGGGGTCGACACGCTTGCAGAGGTCAACGATGTCCTCTATATAACTTGTGAATGACTCTTCGGCATGTTGAGTGCGCTCGCGCAAGCATTGTTCTGCTCGGAGCTTGCGAACTGCAGGGCGGCCGAACAATTCCGAAAAATTCTTCTTGAATGCAGACCAAGATGGCAGGTCTGCCTTATGGTTGCGAAACCAGAGGTTCGCCACGTCAGTCAGATAAAAGATTAGGTTACTTAGTTTGGTAATGTCGTCCCATCTGTTGTAGCCCCTGACACGCTCGTACGTCGACAACCAATCGTCGACGTCTTGATCGGCCGTGCCACTGAAGAGGCATGGGTCACGCTGCCGTAGAGCTCCAGAGCAGAGGACCGTGGTTGGGAGGGGAGGCGATGCCGAGGCGGTATCATCCGGCATGGAGGACGTAGATGGCAATGTGCGGCTTCTTAGTTCCAGGGTGGACGGGAACGTAAACAGGAGCACCTGCACCAATTGTAGGGGGTGTGTTTATTCAGTCCAAGCAGATGGATTCGGTTGCTCAGGATCAATTCGCAGCGGAGCGTCAGGCGTACCGAATCACGAAGACAACGACCAACTTCTTCGTCCTCGAGAGCGCCAGCACGCGATGCATGTCAGTGGCAATAACGAAGAAGATTACCACACTACAGTAGCATATCACGAACATCAGTCCACATCTCTTCGGGCTCTCTGTCTTCTAGATCTAATACTTGAAATCGATTCCGCACTTCCACAGCATATTCCAATGGAATTTGATCCAGATCATACCTGAAAGGCCTTCTAATTTTCTGCGTTTTCCTCAATCGAAGCTTAATTTTGGCAACAAGAAGCTGATGATCGGTGCTACAATCGGCCCCAGGCCTTGTTTTTACTGCTTGTATAGCGCTTCTTCATCTCTGCCGGCAAAGAATATAATCGATCTGATTCCTGTACAGACCGTCCGGTGAAGTTCATGTGTACAGGCGCCTTTTGTGCTGTTGAAAATGAGTATTCGCTATGGTCAGGTTGTTTTCTTGACAAAACTCTACTAGCCTCTGCCCAGCTTCATTTGTCTCGCCAAGACCGAACTTACCAAGATACTTTATTGGGCGAGTTGGTACTTATTCATTATTAATATAAACAGCGCGAACACGAAGACAAGAGACAAGAAACAAGAAAGCCAAAGTACATGCGCTGACTCACAACTAAGCCTAAGCCGTTTACTCCAAGGCCCAGAAAAACAAACACGAAGAAAACGAAACAGTCACGTGAAACAACCCCTGGGTTCACCCGCTGCATAAAAAATTACTTTAAAAAATCACTTAAAAAAGACACCTCTTTGCTAGAAAGAGCAAGAGACGTCTTGCTGACACACTTATTGTCCGTTGAAATAAAATACGATTCCACTATCTCTCTCGTTATCTTCTCTTTGTGGCGATATAAAATCTTAACACTGTCAAACTTAGGAGTGCACTTCTTCTTCTCCTTCTTCATTATTTCACATGACTGGCAATGGGATACCAGAAACGTTTTGTCCTTTCCAATTTCCAAGTTGTTACAGTGTTACAGGTAATACAAACCGGACGGTGTATTAATAAGAGACTACAGGAACACTGTAACAACTTGGAAATTGGAAAGGACAAAACGTTTCTGGTATCCCATTGCCAGTCATGTGAAATAATGAAGAAGGAGAAGAAGAAGTGCACTCCTAAGTTTGACAGTGTTAAGATTTTATATCGCCACAAAGAGAAGATAACGAGAGAGATAGTGGAATCGTATTTTATTTCAACGGACAATAAGTGTGTCAGCAAGACGTCTCTTGCTCTTTCTAGCAAAGAGGTGTCTTTTTTAAGTGATTTTTTAAAGTAATTTTTTATGCAGCAGGTGAACCCAAGGGTTGTTTCACGTGACTGTTTCGTTTTCTTCGTGTTTGTTTTTCTGGGCCTTGGAGTAAACGGCTTAGGCTTAGTTGTGAGTCAGCGCATGTACTGTGGCTTTCTCGTTTCTTGTCCCTTGTGTTCGTGTTCGCGCTGTTTATATTAATAATGAATAAGACCGAACTTGCCTATAATTCCGGATATTTCTTCACTCCCGACCTTAGCATTCCAGTCTCCTATGAGAAAAACGACGTCTGATGATGGGGTGCTGTCTGAAAGGCATTGTAGGTCCGCATAAAATCTCTCAACGTCAGCTTCTTCAGCAGTAGTGGTTGGTGCATAGACTTGTATAACTGTTATGTTGAGAGGGCGACCTTGGATTCGAAGTAAAATCATTCGGTCGTTTTTGGGGTTGTACCCTAGCACTGCTTTGCCCATTCTTCTGTTTACTATGAGAGCGACCCCATTCCTTCTCTTGGATTCGTGCCCACAATAAAAGACATAATGGTCGCTGGAGTTAAATTCTCCCATTCCGGTCCACTTGAGCTCACTGATACCTAAGATATCAATGTTCAATCTGTCCATTTCTCGCTTGACGACATCCAGTTTACCTTGCGTCATAGATCTTACATTCCATGTTGCTATGTGATATTTCTCCTTGCAACATCGGACATTCCGGTCGCTTCCCGACACATCCACAACTGAGCGTCCTTTTGGCTTTAGCCCAGCCGCTTCATTCGTCCTGGAGCTACTAGGAATCGCCCTTAGTTCATCCCCAGTAACATGTGGGACGCCTTCCAACCTGGGGGGCTCATCTTCCGGCGCCATATTATTAATGGTATTGTGACTGGCCGTAGGGTTTTCTTGGCAGGGAATACTGGAGTGGGTTGCCATTACCTTCTCCAGTGAATCACATTTTGTCAGAACTCTCTGCCGCGACCTGTCTATCTTGGGTGGTCCTACACAGCAGAGCTCACGACTTCATCGAGTTTCGCAAGCCCCTCCGCCACGACAAGGCAGTGATCCATGAAGGGACAATATTATTAAAACATAAATCGCATAGAGCTCTAGTGACAGATATTAGAAGTACGAAAGAGGCTGTTCTAATCTATTAGTGGCAATTAGATAAAAGAGTAAAATACTGGTTATTTTGAGATTTTGACATTTCTACAGCATATTGGTTTAGATATATATTGAGAAAATCATTTGCGAGAATCATATATACATATGTGCAGTGTAAAAGCTCCTATTTAGATCCCGCACATGATTATTATTTATATAATATTGTTTTTCTAGGGTATTCGGGGAGCTAGAAAGAGGCATATGTTTCAGGTCCCGTACCAACGCTTGGTCTTGAAAAGCGAGGTCTATCAACGAGTTTAGAGTGATTGTCACAGCAGAAGGAGGCATCACTATGCGTCATCAACCTTATCTTGGGTGCGAGGTGTGAGGTGTGTGAGGTTTTCGGGCCCGCGGCACCGACGGAACTGATTAGCGGACGGGCGCCCGATCTGTTTCAGACAGCAGGCCGAGCGAGAACTTGACACACGATGAGTTAACGGTATGAATACTTGCGCTTGTCTGTAGATCAACGTGGTTAGAAAAATGAAAGCAGGCAGCTACACTTTATATGTTCCCCCTTCTCATCAGCAATAACCTTGGCCACAAATGTCCGACAGCGCCCAACAGCCAGTCCGGTCCACGACAGGTAGGCCCAAGGTGAGTGCGCGGGGTTCAGGCCCACTGTTTCGGCTGTTACGGAGAGTGCATTCACGAGGTTTCATGTGGCCATTGAGTGTAGTTCTGGCAGTAAAACGAGACCCTCAGGATACCAACGCTGCTATGAACGTGTATTTTGCATCAATGACATTATGTGTTGTGGGAGGCAGCACAGAATCATTCCACCACAGTGGCCTAGGTGACGACTCTCTCATATGCTGCGAGTGCTAACTGTGACAGAGTCGCCCCCTAGGCCCCCTACATGTGCCAACCGGTTAAGCCATCGCCGGTGGCGATGTCGCTCATTCCAGTAATGAAATCCCAAGACGTGTGTTCTACAATTGCTAAATCAATGTAACACAAAAGGGCACGATCGAATTGATGGCTCTTGTTTGAAAGCTCCCATTGCGTATAGTCGGGCCCATTAATATACGTCGCTAGTCCGTAATTCAATAGCCCTTTAATTTGGTATTCTATTCAGCACATATTCAATATTGAAAGCGAGCTCTACCAGTGGAGCTGGCGGCGCTAGTGTCGACCTAAGGGAGCAAGTGGGATCACGTGACTCCGCTTACTGCTGCTGAAGCAGGCGCTGGTTTGAATTTGTATGTTTTACAAGGTAAATTTCATGGTTTTCTTTGCAGTTTTGGTTTTTGACAATTTTAGTAAAACACTTTGTGGGGAATCTTGGTATATAGCTACTAATATTTGCAGCGCAACAATGGAACACAGATAAAGAACGACAGCGCATGTCCTGTCGTTTCTTTATCTGTGTGTCGTCGTTGCTGCGCTGGAAATATTTGTAGTTGGTTTTTGACGTGTTCCAGCCTCACACACTTTCATCTTGCGCCGTCAATGCTGTCACTTTATTTTATTTAGGCTGTTGACATGGTCTGGTGACTAATCTGTATACGCGACGGAACATGCCGCAAGCTCTTATTTCTACCCGACAAATTACCTGAAGGAAGCTTGGTTAAACAAGTTCCCAATGTGTAGAGAGGTGCGTTGTACGAGATGCGGTTCATCGAGCAAGATTTCATCTATATAGAGTTGGAGAGTTCCGTGAGGTGCGGCCGAAGGGCGGCCGCTAATTGAATGTTATGTTCTTGCGCTTATCAAGTGTGAAGCTAACGAAGAATTGCTGGCGGGATAGAAAATATACTGGCTTCTTCGCCGAGCTGTACCTAACGAGAGCAAGAAATGTTTGGCCGAAAGTGTGAAGGGTCAAATTTCTTCTTAATGAATGCATTCAGGTCTAAAACTAAACGTTCGTGCTATCACGCGCAGCAGTACGCGTTGTGATGCGCCTTAGACAACTTCAGCTGTAATTTCAAGTGACCAAGAAAATAAATATTCATAGATACCATAATCTACTCACGTAAGGGTAAGAAAACTACGAGGAAAAGCATCCACCTAAGCTCGAGGGGCAATGATCGCGGTCAGTGTGCAATAAATAACACACCTGTGCACAGCTGGTTTAAAACATTTCTTCCCAACATCGCCGCTGTAAAATTTGTCTGCACAAGGACCAGCCGAATGGTGCCGTTTTTGCCGGCACGCGCGAAGAGACCCGCATCTGTGCACCTGATAGCTCCGTTCCTACAATAGAGAAATATGATTACCGAGGAAAGCAAAGTTGTGGTGGTGCAGCGCGTAATTTCTTCATAACGATTGCTGTTATTTATGACCGCTTATTTTTACTTGATCTTCCACATGTTCCCTTTCTTTAACAACAGCGACAACAACGTTGCAGGTGTGCGGCTTTGTAGTAGTAGGTCAAACTCGTCGGGCAACGCTTCGACAGCTCACGGACTCTGTGAACTGCCTTCTTCCCGAATAGAGGTGGCCTAATACCTCAAATGTTTTCCAATAGTCCAGGATGGAAGTGTATATGAAAGAAAGAAATCAATTCAGAATTAACGCGCGGTTAAACTGCCTAATAAAAGATCACACAGCAGCAGTTCAATGCGCGTTATCCCACTTACTGCGTCACGCGTCGCTGCCAAACGTTGGCGCCGCGGTATGTCCTCGCACCCGATAATATGGTATATGAAAAAGAACCGCAGTATATGGAAGAAAAACCGGTCATAGATGTAAATGCAAGCATTAGCCATGCCGTATTAATTCCTCTACATTGTCTTGAGGCAGCTGATATAATACAGCATACGTGGTTCCAAGAGGGTGGAGCTTTGATGTCGTATCTCACGGACGAAGTTCAAGATACCAGGTAAGGCCAGATAAGCTATGTGATATGTTCACAACACGTCCCTGTACCCGACGACAAATCAGGCAATAACTATTTGACCTGCGACCTTCTCTTCGTCAGAGTTATGTCTGTAAGTCGTGTTCGTATTGTCGCTAACTTCGAAGCGGGATTTCTGCCGAAAGGGCAATATTGTACTGTCGCTTTGAAATGCAACCTGATCTGCTGCAGCGCGACACATATCGATGCCTCGAGACAAGCTTGTCGATTAGGACTGCCAACAAGCAGAGATGTGCTTCCGGCAATGGTAACTTATTTTTACAAACTTTCTTTTCCTTCCGTCATCATCTTTATTCAACGGATTGCACCCATTTCAAGTTAAAGGGCTTCTATATTGTCCTGTAGTAATGACAAGGTCGTACTCACCAAAAGAAGGCAGTCGTGATGGTACTGGAATTAACTCTTTATTGGGCTGACTTCAGCCCGCAAAAAAAACAAAAAAACTAAGCAACTCGGCAGCGGCGATAGCAAGCAAACGTGCTCGCCGATCGTCGAACTAAGAATTCACGTTTCACTAGTCAGCGCTGAATTTAAAGGCGGCGAGGAAAGATCTAGATAGAGCCGCAAATGGTTCTAGCATGACTTGGAACATTGTAGAGACACCCGCGAGCGGCTGGAACATCGAGATACGTCCCGACGCATCTTTCGCGACAAAGAAAATGATAACGCGTCGTATCGCGACAACGAGCATGAACAAACACGGAATACAGAATTAATAAGCGCGCCAGAATCACAATGATAACGCCTCATGCTAGCAGCTGTCGAACAAAAACAAAGTTTTAAACAGTTCGCGGCAATATTCCTTCGAACAACATGGGCCTGTGCCAGCGGCGACCACATTATGAAAAGTTTGGAACCTCAGCCATAATAACATATTTATCCTTACCGATATGTCCAAATCAATTGACGCATAAAAGTTGCTTTAGCCTACCTCAGGGAGACTTACTTAATGACAGCCTTTCCGCTCAAAATTGTAGGTTTGCTAGGCAGCGATGGAGGCTAGTGGGCTGGACAAATTAGTTCAAATTGCATGCTACTCAAGGAAAAAAGGCGAACGAGGAAAAAAAGCGCTCATGTGTTTTTCTTTTTTTTTGTCTTAAGTTTCTCTTGTGTATAGTTGGTTTTATTTATCTTGTCTCTTTCCTACTGTATCGAAGAGCTTCCAACAATGTTTTGGGTTAACTGCATAATTTGGGTTAACTGCATTGGTTCAGCTTAACTATGAACCCATCGCAAAAACATTCCTAAACGCTGCGCACTCTCAATGCGGTATAGGACGCGTTTTAGGGAGAAAACATATATATTTGCACTTCTCTATTTTCACTAAGCCTGGCAAGTCGTAAAGTTTGAAGAAGTGGGACAAGTCCTACCTCGATTTTAGCAGTCTCTCCTTGCTGGCCAGGAAGGCGCTCAGTGCGGGTTCGGAGGCCACAAGTAAATAGGTAACCTCCGAGGCTACAAGGTGAAGCAATTTGGGGAAGGTCCACCACGGTCGATCCTTGTTTAACAAAGAAAGCGTGGCACTGGTCTGTATGGACACGTACACTGAAGTAGTCCCTGTTGGGATGGATTACGGCCAGCTCGTACCTGCAAGGCGGTGACCAATTCGCCTTTCAATACATTGGCGTAAACCTACGCTATCTATATTCTAGGACATGAATTGTGCGAAGTATATGTAGCTCATTTTCACTTAGGTAATTATATTGTTCCTGTTTCAAGTGCGCTAATAGTGTACGTAACAACAGGTCGATTTTATGTTACAATTCAACAAGTTCAGTCTACGATAGAACGAACTTATAAGCAAGCTGTGAAATGAATGGCAAGAAAACTGCCACTAAATCCACAATATGTCTACCTATTTTAGTCTTTCCTTTAGGCAGTTGGCAGCAGAAAAGTGAAAGGCAAGTAAGTGAAACGCATTGCTATTTTCAATTCAATATTAGCTCACAACCGCAACCATTTTTTCAGTGTATTAGTGGTCAGCTCCAAGTGTTCACTGCAGGAATGGGAAAACGCCCAAAAATAACTAGATAATGATCTGTCAGAGGCTACAACTGAACATTACCTACACACAGCTTGAATTAATTCACGTAGGGAATCTATAGTTAACACTTTGGCTATGACGTGGCACCTTTGGAAACTGCAAAGAAATATCTTTTCCTTGAAATGAAAAGTATGCATATTCTTTTTTTGTAGTTTTATACTCTTCATAATTCTTTTGTTCATAACTACACTGTTATAGGGTGCCTCAAACTGAAAAATCGCCCAACATTCTTCTGACGTTATTTATCTATACTGCGGTGGCAATCTGCATGACGCAACGGTAAGAACCAAAAAGAGAATTTTAATAATATGCCCTACATACTTTAACTTACAGGTGGAACCTATTAGCGGTATGGAAATAATATCACATATGGATCACAAAAAAAAAATGGCAGTGGGTTAACTCTGCGATGCCTGGATATACGTAGCGTAAAGTTACTGTTATGCTTGGCGTTGAGCTTGCACTTTCACTTAGTTATATCGAATATTCAGTCCACCGACGAGTGCTGGAATCACTTTCTTCCTCCTCCTCGTTCTCTTCCTCACTTTCCTCCGGCTGCTGTTCTTTAGCGGCGGCCATAGCACGTCGTTGAGCTTCCTGACGACGTCTTTTCGCTAGGCGTTCTTCTCGTTCTGGGAGGATTCAGTGTTCTGGGCCCCTCTAGCGGCCCCTCTGGGAAAGCGTCTTGTCGTGACGGTACACCACGCGCCCCTTTTCGAACACAACTAGCATTTCATTGAACACATTAAAGTTGACCGGCGTTCTCTATTAGTCTGCAACTAGCGGAATCCCGCTGCCATTCTCACTGTAGACAAGAGAAATTATGCAGAGCGTTTCACTATTCGGGGCGTTCCTTGGACCCTCAACTGCACAATCTATAACAAACCAGAGACCATAGATCACGTTTTTATAGACTACTAGGATCCTGTTGTTACTGGAGTATGTTACAAAGAACTTTAGAAAAAAGAACTCCCCATTAATCCTTACGGCATCCGCTTTCTACCCATACAAAGTGAAGAGGTCCCATAGTATATGATTATGGTGCTGAGCCTCCACAGCATTTGGAAAACACGGATGGCATTTAGGCACGCCGAAGAAAATGTGCGATCGGTCAGAGAAAACTTTATTGGAAGTGTCACATTTCTCGGAGACATTTTCCGCAGTCAGCCTGAGCAGGTTCAGTTGATGGATGTGATTGACGGATTGATCAAAATGAAAGTTTTAATACATCGCTTAAGCCAAAGGTAGGATAGTGATTTGTATGTCTGTATGTACTATGTTGACCGGCAATAAAGAAAATAAAGTTCCGAGGCGTGCCGCAATGTCGCGACATTGCGCCACGCATGTATTAAAACTCTTCGATGTATTAAAACCCCTTCATTTTGATCAATCCGTCAATCATATCCATCAACTGAGCCTGCTCAGGCTGACTTCAGAAAACATCTCCGAGAAATGTGACACTTTCAGTGAAGTTGTCCCTATCTGTGTGTGTGTGTGTGTGTGTGTGTGTGTGTGCGCGCGCGCGCGCGCGCGTGCGTGTGTGTGTGTGTGTGTGTGTGTGTGTGTGTGTGTGTGTGTGTGTGTGTGTGTGTGTGTGTGTGTGTGTGTGTGAGTGTGTGTGTGGAGTAATGTTTTTATGTGTAAAATCTGATATTAAATTAGGCAATAAAGAAAAAAATGCGTTGCGCATTGGTAAAGCTCTGGGCTGGGGATCGAAGGGATGGAGGCTCGATTCCCCGGTGGAAAACAATGTCTAATAATTTTTTTTAAAGTATCGATTCAATAGTGAATGAGCATGAAGACTTAACAAGTTCGATTTGCCGTTCTTGCCTTCGGAACTGCGGAATTCAGTTTTCCCCTTCAGTGAAATGGAACGTCGGGAAGTCGAAGGTGAGCTTCATGTAGTGTATTGAGCACCAGGTGGAGACGATCCAGAAAAGAGATTGGACACGGCTGGCTCTGGATCGAAATGGTACTGACGCACATCATTCGCAGGATGATGCGGACGCCGCTGATGAGGGGGCACTCCGCTGCAACGAACATGATCATACAGCCGCTGATTTGAAGCGAAAGCGTCACTACCCGTGTCAGACCGCAGCTTCACGTGGCTCCACATAGCATAGTTCTTCGCATGCGCGTGACGTCACAGCCAAGGCTAGCTACGCAGCCCCTCGCTAAGCTCTGTCAGCGTTGCCTATCAACGCTTAAAAGGTGTGCGACTCCTTCTCATTAAAAAAAAAATTACTTTCCACCTGGAATCGAACCTCCATGCCTCCGATCCCCAGCCTAGCATTACAAGCAATTGCGCCACGCCCGTATTTTTGTTTCCTTATTGCGGGTCAACAAAGTACAAACAGGCATAGATATCACTACCGTACCTTTGACTTAAGCGATATCTTATAACGTTTTCATTGTCATCAATGCGTCAAACACTTTCATCCACTGAGGCTGCTCAGGTTGACTGCGGAGAACATCTTTGAGAAATGTGACACTTTCAATAAAGTTGTTCCTAACCGATCGTGCATTTTCTTCCGTGATCGTGACCAGCCGATATAGATGAAGAAGCGGGCAGCAGCGTGGGTAGCAGCGCTCGCGCTAGGCCCAGTCCGGTAGAGGTTAATGAGTTATGTTAATCGATAGAGGGTGACCTAATGTGTCCAAAAATAATTAGGCCAATAAGTTGCTTAGGTAAATAATTACAGGCGAAACCCGTGAAAGTAAAGGCTAAATGGTCTCATTAGCCAATGGCTTGGCGCCACATTTGAATGTATCAAATACTAAAATAGTTAAGTCAGTCAATTAGGGCGACTTCGAGATGTATCAACTACTAAATAGGTAATTAAATCAGTGAATAAGGTGACGACATGCAATCTGTACTCGAGCCAAAAAAAGGGCATAGGAAGGGATTGTAGCGCAATTTGAAAGTACCAAATTCTTAAATAGTTAATTAAGACAGTCAATTAGGGTGACGCCAAGGTTGTAACGTCCCGCAACCGGAAGTAGAGCCGAAAAAGGGCATAGGAAGGGATTAGCGCTCAATTTGAAAGTACAAAAGACTTAAATGGGTAAACAAGAAGTGAATTAAGCAACCACAAGCAACCAGGAGCAGCATCCGTGCTTTCGCATTTCTCCAATAGAAATTCTGCAGTGCTCTTTACTTTTTTGTGCATACTTTCCTTCTATGGATCCTTGCTCTATTACATTCCTCCTTTGGCCTCACCTAATCCGCCACGACTCGTCAACTGTGTGAGGCTGCCACGCAGCTTCCTGTGAACATTGACAGGACAGCAGAAGACAGGCCGAATTCGTCACATTAAGCTACAGTCGAATACTCTGTCTTGCAACCACACAGTACTGTCACAACAGCAGCTTCGCCTCACCTACTAATACCGCTTCCCTTCTGGAGCCATTCGGGGCACGCCGCTGCGACGAACGTGGTCATGCAGTCTTTTCTTGCAATGGACCCTTGCTCCGCTACATTCCTGCTTTGGCATCATATACTCCGCCACCGCTCGTCAATACAGCGACGCTGACACGCAGTTTCCCGTCAAAATTGACAGGACCTCAGAAGACAGACCGAATCCGCCACATCTAGCCAGAGTCGAATACTCTGTCTGGCACTCTCACTACAACAGCTTCGCCTCGCTTACAAATATTGCTTCCCCTCTGAAGCCATTAGCGGCACGCCGCTGCGACGTATGTGGTGATGCACCCGTGCCTTTTTGCGTAAGTTAGTTACCTTCGTTAACACGGAAAGTTGAGCTAGTTGGTACATATTTTTAAGGAATAACAGCGCTGAGACGAAGGACGAGGAAGAAGACAACACCTGCGCTGTTGTTTTCGTTACGCTAATTGTCTCCGAACAAGTAGTCCTTTCTTGGCCGCAGTGTCGTACCCCGATGACCTGCTTGATCGTTGTGTAGACTACTGTCTCCGTTATGCCATTTATGCTTCAGCACCCACCTGGTGTGCCTCTTGCTTGGCATGTCGGGAGATGAACTGAATCCCGGACTTCCAAATTATATCCCCCCTGCATTCCTCGAACCGATTTCGCAGACACTGCCCTGCCTAGAACTGTCCTAAACCACTGTCCTTGCCGCACTTTCGCTAATCCGCGCTGCCCAAACTGATATAGAAGGTACGGTCGACAGCCTGACTTCGCGTGTCAACGCTTTGGAAAAAGTTGTCGCAATTAATGAACTGAACGCCTCAGGTTCTCCTTGAAACTTGAAAACAAGCATCGAAAATGTTCTGCGGAAATCGCAGCCCTTACCACAAAATGTGATGACACAGAGAATCGTCTTCAACGGTCCAATTTATTTTTTTTAATACAGAACGCTAATGACGAAATGTGGGCCGAGTCTGAGACTCAAGTTATTTCACTCTGCTCGGAGAAACATGGCGTAAGCGTAAATCCCGATGACACTGAATGCACGCACAGGCTAAGACAATTCCAGCCAGAAAAAACAAACAAAACAAAAACATCCGATTATCGTTAAACTCACGCATTTCAGGGTGAAATCGATAATTCTATCGACGGACCCAAACTTAAAGGCTCCTTTTACGCAGTCCGTGTTGATTATTCAACACTTGTGAGAGCAGGCCACAAGATGCTTTATACTTACCCCCAAGAAAGGTGCACTAATTTTAAGTTCGGGTTATTACAAGCTCACCATGAACGACAAGAAATTCGTGTACAATTCAGAAACGAATTCTGCCGAGGAAGTGCAAACGTAGCCACTACCGCCCGTTTACAAGCCAGCGCCACGCCCGGGCCGCAGTCGCAATACGAGGGGTACTTCGCACCGAGTTATCATACTTTAGCCATTCTACTTGCCAACATTCGCAGCTATCTGCCCAATACGCCGTTGAAGGCTTCCGAACAATGGCAGTACTGATATAACTATATTTACCGATTCATGGCTAACCACGGAAATCTTGAATGACGAGCTGCTGCACGATCTACGCTCTGCATGTAAAG
Organism: Amblyomma maculatum; assembly: GCF_055883805.1. NCBI lineage: Eukaryota > Metazoa > Arthropoda > Arachnida > Ixodida > Ixodidae > Amblyomma > Amblyomma maculatum. The sequence continues at coordinate 23,990,985 of NC_139348.1, forward strand.
TTGCATGTAAAGTTCTGAGCCATAGAAGTCTCTTCACACTGCGCGGGCGCTAGCGGCAACTAGCCGCCACGTTTTATCTTCTAAAGCCCGTGACAGTGGTCTACTTGCACCGCGCGCACGTTTCGTAGAGTTTCTGTGGTGTTCAGAACCCATCTTCTGGCCATGAGTGCACAGCTACCTGTTTTCCCTGCGGAGGCGATCACCTCACCAACTCAAACAGATGCAGACTTAAATATCGGACACCAACCCCCCGAGGTCAGCGATCTGGCACCGATCAAACCAGCACCCGCTCATCCAGGGACAGACAACGCTTGCAGCACCATGAGCCACATAAACATCAGCGCCTGCGGTCGTCCAGCGGAGGCTCTGCAAACTCCCGGCTTTCCAGCACTTCACCCGGGCGGCGAGGCGGCAGTCAAAGAGAAGACAAGCGAGACGGCTCCGCACAAAAGGTGAGCTGGGCTAAGGTAGCCATTACTTCCCCTCAGTTGTTGGCACAAACCAAAATGCAAGATAAGCTCAACACGCTCGAAGCCGAAAACCGCCGGTTAAAACAGTTCTTATCTCAACCCCAAAACAACACATCACCCACGCAAACCAACCCCCTACCCTCCACTGACACTAGCGCCTCTCCACTCGCACCCAACCCCCCTACCATCCGATCTGAAGCCACAGGGGAACCCGAGCAGTATACCGAAATTAAAACGGGGGTAACCCAGGCTATAGATAACATAAGGACAGAACTTTTTCAAAGTATGCGGCAGATGATTCAGGAGGCTATGCAACCAGTCGTGCCACAGATGAGGGAAGAAATTAAGCTCTTACTAGAACCTATGTTTCAAAACCAACGAGTTCACGACGCTAAGATAGCGCGCCTACAACAACAGGTGGCGGAACTCATGCGGTCTGCCTCCCCACGATTGAAAGGCTTCCGTCGCCGACACGCTGTCGCGGACGAAGACTTGGAATCCTGCCTCGAACCCGACCTCGAACCTATGCGTTCCATGTCCGAAGAATCTTCTCCACCTGTACCATGCCTACCGCCCGGACAGCAACCACCCACAACTTAAGCGTCCTACAGTGGAACTGCCGCAGCTTCCGCCGTAAGAGAGCCTCACTCCAACAATACATTGAATCTCTCCCAAACCAACCAGATGTCATCGCTTTACAGGAGGTTAACAACTCCGCAAAACTCATTAATTACTCCACACACCAACGCACTCCAGCAACTTGCATTATGGTTCACAAGGATTATACTGCACTTGCTTTAGATTTAGAAGAAGAAGATGATGTAGTGTACGACTTTGTACAAATCCTACCTAGACACCGCAACGGTACGGGCACCTACATTCTCAACATTTACAGTAAACCCACCCAAATTGCCTTCCCTTGCGCCAGGGTGTTCACAAAGGCACTCACTGTCGCCCAAGGAGCTCCGATCCTTATTTTGGGCGATTTCAATGCGCAACACCCATCCTGGGGCTACCCGAAAGCAAACAAGAAAGGCCGAATCCTAGCGGACACCATATCAAACCTCATGCTTACCATGCTTAACGACCCGACCCAACCTACTCGACTTGGCAACAGTGTCACGCGTGACACCAGCCCCGATCTCACACTAACCCACGGCGGTAAAGCTTGTCTATGGGAAAACACACTGGAAACTTTAGGCAGTGACCATTTCATTCTGATTATTCATCTTGCAAGCAAAACGCATCGACATAGCGCGGTACTGCCAAAATCACTGATTGGACCGCGTTTCGAAAAGAGCAAGCTGACCTTGATCACCCAGATATCACTGATTACGCTTCCTGGGCATCGGACCTTAGGCACCTGTCCTCTAAGTACACCCGAGCCCTGAAAACATCTTTAGACCGCCCTGCTATTGACTCCCATCTCCTGCACCTGTGGGACGCCCGCAGAGGCCTGGTGAAACGTTGGCGCCACCAGCGCCACAACAGAACGCTCAAACGCCGCATCGCAACCCTAACGCAAGCTGCAGAGGACTATGCATGGAACCTTGCTCAATCAAATTGGCTGACAAGATGTGATTCCCTGAGTGGTAACCTTAGCTCGAAACAAACTTGGAGCTTACTCAGATGCCTCATTGACCCCAACAACTCCAAAAGCGACCAACGCAAGAACCTTGCTAGGGCTCTACATGGTTACCGCGGCTCCAATATAGATCTCGTACAAACCATCAAACAAAAGTACTTCTGCACCACAGTTGACACGGACCCCCTCCCTCCCTATAATGGGCAGCCAAACGAGAAACTAGATGCGGAATTCACCGTCAAAGAAATACAGGCCGCCATCCTAGCCATGCGCAGAGGCACAGCTCCTGGGAAAGACAAGATCACGGTGGGACTCCTCGCCAATCTCCACGACGCAGCCCTCACGCAGCTCGCGAATTACATTAACAACTGTTGGCGCATGGGCCGCCTGCCAAACGAGTGGAAGACTGCGGAGGTGAACTTCATCCCCAAACCGGGCAAACCCATAAATATTAACAATCTACGGCCCATCTCTCTCACCTCCTGCGTAGGGAAAGTTATGGAGAAGGCGGTACACATCAGGCTCGCCCGATATCTTGAAGAAAACGACTTGTACCCACACGCCATGTTCGGATTCCGGCCTGGCCTATCCACCCAAGATATACTCCTCCAGCTTAAGGAAGAAGTCATAAACCCCCCTAACAAGCCTTTCTTCAGGACAATTCTCGCTCTTGACCTCAAGGGGGCGTTTGATAACGTAAAGCACCACTCTATTTTGGAAAATATGAGCCACATCAATTGTGGTGCAAGGACCTATGGATATGTTAAAGATTTCCTTCACGGTCGTACCGTCTACGCCGACCTCGGTCTGGCAGAACCCAGCCAAATACAGCTAGGCACACGCGGCACGCCACAGGGAGCTGTTCTATCACCCTTACTTTTCAATATTGCTTTAATCAAACTCCCAGCCCAGCTAAATCAGGTATCGCATCTACGGCACGCCTTCTATGCGGATGACATCACTATCTGGACCACTGCCTATTCTACCGCGGAAATCGAAGACCGCCTTCAAGAGGCCGTAACCATCGTGCAAGCCTACGCCGCTAACTGCGGCCTTACTTGCCCCCCCGAAAAGTCGGAGTTGCTGGTACTACACAGCTCCCGCCAACGCAGACCCACTGTTGAAGTCAACCTCAATGGAAACCCAATACCACAGAAGGACACCATCAGGGTTCTAGGGCTTTACATCAACGACAAAGGCAGAAATGTGTACGCCCTCACTCGGCTCAAAAACACCAGTCTGCAGGTTGCGCGTATGATAGCCAGGGTCACTACCAACGACAGGGGTATGCTCGAACAGGACACACTGCGCCTGGTTCAAGCATTCATCATTAATAGAATTGTGTATTCGACACCGTATCTGCACCTCAAAACGGGAGACTACAAGCAAATCGATTTCATTATACGCAACGCAGTTAAAAAGGCGCTGGGCCTGCCACAAAGCACTTCCACAGAACGTCTTTTGCAATTAGGGGTGCACAATACAGCCGAAGAACTCCTTGCCGCCCAACGCGCCACCCAGATAAATCGCCTAGCAGCAACCCGCACGGGCCAGATCGTTCTTATGGACCTTAACCTGACTAGCCCGCAAGGTCTCGTACAAAAACAGACTATACCGCCCGGGTGGTTAGACTCGTTCATAGCCAATCCCCTACCCCGCAATATGCATCCTCTGTTCCACCAAGGGCGCCGGAAGGCGCGGGCCAAATACATCCAGGAAAAGTACGGGACGGACACTGAATCCTACTACGTAGACGCAGCAAAGTCAGAAGCGGGGTACACGGTAGCAGTTGTGATTCACCAACAACAACTGGTTGATGCCCTCACCATCTGCGATGACAATATAGAAATGGCGGAGGAGGTGGCCATTGCTTTAGCCGCCACGCATACCACCTGCGCCTATATAATAACAGACTCTATGGCTGCCTACCGCAACTACATCAAAGGGCGAATATGTCCCCAGGCTGCCAGAATATTGAAAAATTATGGACACCCCGAACAAGACAAATGCCTCGTCTGGACACCGGGACATCAAGGCGTGGAAGGGAACGAGTGCGCCCATGCCGCTGCCCGAGCTCTCCTCCCCCGGGACTCGACACCTCCATCCTCCACACCGCCCTATCCCGGCCCTCTGGCGACGTATGCGGAGAGGTTACAGCACTGCAGACTCTCTCGCAGAAAATATCCACCCCCAGCCAAGGGGCTCTCCAAAGCGGAGGAAGTCAGATGGCGACGCCTACAGACAGGTACATATAACACACCAGCCCGTTTAAACACAATACACCCCGGGTTCTGCGACCCCAAATGCAAATATTGCGGGGAAAAGGCAGGCCTGCACCACATGGTGTGGACCTGCCCACACAATCCTCCAGATGTTCCGAATGCAGTGCCAACAATTGAGGGGTGGGAGGCTGCCCTATCCAGCTCTGGACTAGAGGCCCAACGGGCCCTCGTGACACGTGCGCGGGTAGCAGCGGCAGCCGCTGGAGTCCCGGACTAGGGACCCCACCTACACATCCCCCTCCCTTAAATATCCTAATAAAGTTTTTCACTCACTCACTCAAGTAGTTGACTCGCAACACTGCACTGACGCAAACTCCCCTGCAAAGACGCCATCAACGAATAACGACAACAATTCACTTACTCTCACACAGCCAGCGCGACTAGATCTCCCTTCCTCGCCCTAGATGAAGGGACCCTTTCTTCCTCACCCTCTATACCCTTGTCACCATGCGCTCACCAGAGAAAGGCACGCCAACGCTCTGCCCCGTATCTGAGCCGCATCCCTTCGGCGTGGGCTGTATAATAAGTACGGGGACTGCACCTATAAGGCGCCACACGTGATTTCTCTTGAATTTCCAAAGGTTTTTATTGTCTTCTCAAATATATTGCTTCGCGTAGAAAGGTATATTTAACCTGTTATATTATTGTTCAAGCAAACCGATAACCAGCTTACATATTGTGAGCACTGTGTGGCGCTTCATCTTCCACATGGCTGAACGTGCTGCTCCGTCTTCATCCTGCTCTCTCTTGTGAATACACCATCGTCGTCGCGGAGTGTGATTGGCTGCAGTGTACGACCAAGGCTTCAGGTCTCCAATAAAACTTGATCCCCCAAGTCCGACCTTCGCGTTACCTTATATGTGGTGGAGGTGCGGGGTGGAAGAAGATAATGTGAATGATATGCTCCGACGAGACATTATTCGGCCGTCAGCTAGCCCCTGATCATTTCCGGTTGTCTTGAACAAAAAAAAAAAAGATTGGTCCTGCGTTTTGCGTTGATTACCGCGCACTTAACAAAGTGACTCGCAAAGATGTTTACCCTATGCCACGAATTGACGACTCCCTCGACTGTCTTCAGGGCGCCAAATATTTCTCCACTTTGGATTTGCGTTCCGGTTACTGGCAGATTCCGATGCACGAAGCCTACAAAGAAAAAACCGCATTCGCTACTCCCAATGTGCTTTACGAATTCAGTATCATGCCTTTTGAACTTTGTAATGCCCCCGCCACGTTTGAGCGCATGATTGACACTGTTTTTAGAGGGCTTCAGTGGAAAACATGCCCGTGCTTTCTGGACGACATAGTTATTTTCTCTGCTACTTTTTCTGATCATTTATGCCGCCTTGATCAAGTATTAGCGTGCCTGTCATCCGCCGGTCTCCAGCTGAACACAAAAAAGCGCAATTTCGCCAAGAAAGAAATCAAGATCCTGGGCCATCTCGTCAGCCGCGATGGCATTCGACCCGACCCTGACAAGCTTGCTGCAGTTTTGAACTTTGCACACCCTCAGCGGACTAATGATCTACGCAGTTTCCTTCATACGCAGTTTCCTTCCTTCAGTTTCCTTCTTCATACTTTCGCCGTTTCATTCGCAATTATGCTACCTTTGCTGCACCGCTCCACCACCTTCTTACCAACCGTACTACTTTCAATTGGTCTGAAGAATACGAAAAAGCTTTTCAAACCCTGAAGAATGCCCTCACTTCGGACCCTGTTCTCGCTTACTTCGACGACACTGCTGCCTTCATTCTCCACACCGATGCCAGCAGCCTCGGTATCGGCGCCGTACTTCTACAACGTGATACCGCTTCTCGGTAAAAGGTAATTGCTTTTGCCAGTCGGACTCTAACACCAGCGGAACGCAACTACACCATCACTGAGAAAGAGTCCCTCGCCGTCGTTTGGCAGTTCAGAAATTCGGCCCCTACCTCTACGGCCGCCATTTCACGATCGTTACCGATCACCACGCTCTGGGTTGGTTATCAGCCCTCAAAACTTTCACTGGACGCCTGGGCCGTTGGATTCTGCATTTGCAGGAATACCACTTCGATGTCACATACAAATCGGGTCGCAAACATTGAGATACTGATGTTCTTTCCCGTTGCCCGCTCCAAGAATCACCACCTAGTGCTTCTTCGTACCTTCCTGCGTGCACTCTCGACGTCCCAATGTCGCCCACAGCTCAAAACACCACCTGTGCTACTTCTGCTGCTGCTCCAGATCGCTACGCCATTATTTCACACCAGCGAGCAGATCTCTACTGCTTTTCCCTAATCGACCTTCTCACCCTCCTACCGCTAGGATGCGCAGGCAACTCCAAAAGTTCATACTTGACATCGGCGTGCTCTCCCGTTATATTTATTGCTCTGAAGGCACCCGTTGGGTCCCCGTTATTCCGAGAGCGCTTCGCACCCGCACCCTGGCGGCTTTCCACGATGATGCTACAGCCGGTCACTTAGGCTTTCAGAAAAATTACCACCACGTGAAAACCCGTTTCCTCTGGCCAGGCCTCGCCTCAAGCGTGGCAGAATACGTCGCCTCTTGTCTGCCATGCCAGCGCCGCAAACGGCCCACTTCTATTTCTGGCCTACTACAGCCGCTACCTTGCCCTGCTACTCCTTTTGCCGTGGTTGGCATAGACTTATACGGGCCACTTCCATTGTCCGCACGAGGTAATCGCTGGATCGTCACTGCCGTCAACCACCTAACACGCTACGCTGAGACCGCTGCCCTGCCTAATAGCTCAGCACATGAGGTCGCTACCTTCTTTTTGGAATCGCTCGTACTGCGCCACGGGGCCCCTCAAATGCTTCTCAGCGACCGTGGTCGGACATTTCTGTCGGCGATTGTAGCCGACGTTCTTGAGGCCTCAACCACACATCACAAATTGACCTCCAGCTATCACCCGCAGACCAATGGGTTGACTGAGCGGTTCCACCGCACGCTTTCTGACATGTTGTCTATGTACGTCGACTATCGAAACTGGGACGTAATACCTTCTTTTGCTGCGTTCGCTTACAATACGGCTGTATAACGGACCACAGGTTACACCCCGTTTTTCCTCGTTTACGGCCGTTCTCCCGCTACCCTTCTTGATGCCTCTTTCCTTTCCACACATACCAGTTCCTCATCCTCTCTTCCTGACCAGTTCCTTTCCCGAGTGGCCAAATCTCGCCGGCTTGCTCGCGTCAACACGGAAGCTAGCCAGGAAGACCGCAAGTGCCGCTATGATGCAACCCACCGCCATGTTTCGTTCCGTCCCGGCGAAGAGGTGTTACTTTGGACCGCATTACGCACTCCTGGCATCTGTGACAAGTTCCAGCACCGTTACATTGGTGCTTACATAGTTCTTACAAAAACATCCCCGGTCAACTATCGCGTCTCCCCTGTTTACCCTCCTCCGGACAATCGTTACCGTGGCACTGAAGTTGTCCACGTTTCACGCATGAAGCCTTTTATTCGGCGCAATCCTGCGGACTAATTGCGGCCAGGCTGGCCGCTTCAACTGCGCGGGCGAAATAGTGTGAGCACTGTGTTTCGCATCATCTCCCACATTACTGAACGTGCTGCTTCGTCTTCATCCTGCTCTCTCTTGTAAATACCCATCGTCATCGCGGAGTATGGTTGGCTGCAGTGTGCGACCGAGGCTTCAGGTCTCCAATAAAACCTGATCCCCAAAGTCCGACCTTCGAGTTACCTTACAATATTACTGTCATCATGTTTTCTCACAGCAACCATAAGTTTGATTTCAAAAGAAATATAGCGCAGGTGGTCTTCTTGCTTCGCAAAATGAAGGGCTGCGTTTTTGCTTGAACCGGATTTCATGACATCGAATATTTTTTTTTTTTTTTTGAAAACCAGAGTACAAATTTGGGCTTGACTGAAAATAAAAAGGTGGGGAATAGGCTTAACATGAGCACAGTGCAGACCATCCAATAGCGGCTCTCGCAAGTAGTGTGCCCTTCATTTTAAGCGCGAAGTAGAATGCTCTGACATTCTGTCGCCACACAAAACTGCTTCTTTCCCGATTAGCCATTGTTGTACCAAAAAGGTAAAACCATAGACATTAAATTCTGTAGGTGCTCATCCGATGCCTAAAGTCGAAAGTAATCTGTCCTATCAGTGATATGCCTTTATCTTTACTGGAATCATAAAAGCCTAAAACCACTAAATAACCGAAGTAGACATACTGTTGTGCAAAATGCTCAAACCAAAAAGCTATATGACCGAAAGTGCGAAGCAAAGCAGAGGCTTCGAAATTTTCTTCAAGGCCTCGCGCATTTTCATGTGCTCTGCGGGATGTACTATTGACGGGTAAAGGGCTGCGTAGCCGAGTAGCGGCGTTGGCACCTGGCCAGAACAGCAGATAGGGTTTTTTGGCGCATATGCGCGGTAATCCAGACCAACGCGGCCGTTAATGGGTTGTTGGCACCACTTTGCTTGATGCACTGGTCATTATCTTACGTGTCGATTCCAGCTGGAACCACCACCACCTCTCATGTCCCAACGATTGTGACTTTAAGGAGATACAACATTAGAGTAACGTTGGAGAGCAGTGGAGCAAACAAATGCATGAAAAGAGTTCGAATACATGTAAAAGACCGAGTTTCGACCACATAAATGCCCAAATTAGGTACAATTGTTGAAACAGGAGGTAGAAATGAAGCCAGGAAAAATGAAAAACAGAGAACGTTTGAACAGAAGTATGTGCAACCTGCTTACCTGTTCTACTGAACGCACAATTGTATAAGTGTAATTAACCTAGTCGATAGCTTTCGGTAAATATGCTAAACCATCCGCGTGGGCTTAAGGTTTAAGCGGCACTACGCACATACGTCCCTTCAAAAGCCTAGTAGCAGCGCTGATTAAGATGTCACTTTATTTAGAAGTCATTACGATCATTAGCACTTGTCACAGTTAAGCGGGACGCATAAATGCGGTAAAGTTGTTAAATGCGAAATAAAGAACGCAAGCTTGCAAGCAGAGCAAATCAGGTCAGTCACACAATAACGCGTGGTATATACTACATTAGAAATGATCGATGATTGACGAAAACCGCGGAGGGTCGTCTTCATTAGATTCAGCACGTATGAGCCGAACGGCATTAACAGAGTCGATGAAAGGGCATAGAAGCTGGCGGACAGAGAGCTGCGCGCAGCGGCTAGGATCGCCACGCAGATGAATGGCGACTGGTCGTATCGAGAGCACGCTCCTCTGCTAGGGACCGACCGTGGCATAAGAAGCGCATGCAGTAGAGGCGCACGACTGAGGAGGACTTTCTGCTGGCCGCTCACTACAGCAAGCATTATTATGCGAGTATCCCGTTTTGAGAAATCGTATAAATGCGGGAAAACACCTACTTTTGTAGCTCGTCGTGAAGCGACGCTTACAAATTTTGGCCTCTCACCGTACTTGGGCTCCTTCAGGTAAAGTGAAGAAGGATATCGGACAGATCGAGCAATGAGGCGCAGCCAGTTTGCGTAGCTTTTACTAATCGCGACCGCCAGAAGCAGCATCATTACTAGGGGCGATTGTGTCGCACTTTTTGCAGGCATTCCTAGGGTTCTTCTCGCACAGGCACTTTATTTCCATGCATACATGAACTCGCGCACTTGAAGCAAATCATTTTCACTGGAGGAACGTTCCTTTAAAGGCCTGGGCTCCGACTTCCATATTTAGGAGCGCCGGAGAATGATACCTTCTCCCTGGTGTGCGCTTATCCACGGTTGAAGCAACGTAGAAAGCATTTATATATCTAGGGAGCGTAATTATGCTCTTTCTTTCGTGCCTGAATGCACTAAATAATCAAGACATCTGAATAAGTTGGCTGTCTGGGTTTAAAATCTAAGAGAATGCGCTACATGGTCCCTGGACATCGCTATCCCTCACTCAGCAGACATTCCGATCATACAACCAGGAATCGATGTTGGCGGCAAGAAGTTATTAAACGATTTTTTGTCATAAGTGGCTGCCTGCGACATGCGGCTTCTGCTTTGCAGTTTCTATAGCTACTAGAAAAGACAGCACATGTCTCTGCGTTCGAAAATTGGGAGATTTGGACAGTAAGTGGCAGGAAAGTGCCTAACTACGTGTCTATCTATATCTAAATAAATATGAATCAGGCATATTGGTATGTTGCAGAGAAGGCGAGAAATTTTATTCCGCGTGCAACTGGTCTATAAGAACGCCAGAAGAATTGGCGGAAAGCATAGCACACTAAAAATGTCCTGACACTAGCGGCCCTGTGGCCGTCATCTCGCCTAAGCGCCGGCGCGACGACGTAGTATTTTCTCACTTCCACAGCGTCCTTTAACGCGAGGGACGACATGCTTTGATCTCTGCGTATATGACCGAGCATGTGTAAAATAAGAGGCTATGGTTGGTGATTCATTAAAGGGTAGCAGCACAAACAACGTAACGAGAACACAACGAGCGCTGGCTTTGAACAATGTTTATTTCGCTAAGCTAAGTATATATCAATATATATATCACAGCACCACATGTGCCAGAAGTGCCAGACATGTGATTTCTGCCCAATGTGATAAACATGCATCTGTGAGCTAGAAGAAAGCGCTATGCGTTTAAAATCTCCAGCTAGTTTCGATAGAACAGGGCACGTTTCGCTGACGCACTGTCCTTGTAATCTAGCTATCTCAGCTGCCCCTATTAGCTCGATCACTAGTTCGTCCTTCTTTTTTTCAAGCACTTCGCAAGTTTCAAGTTCTGCGGCACAATTTTTTTATTGGAAATCTCTCACATGTATTGTGTCTCCGCACTTCAGTTCAATATTATATTTTGTGTTCATTCAGTCTTTGATTGTACATCTGCCTGTTAGCCCTATATACGTCTTTCATCATTTAAGTGGTATAGAAAACCGAGCGCCTTCCGTGAATTCCCCAAAGCGAATGTAGTGGTTTTATCGTGTGCTCTTGATGCTCTGACGTCACTTCAGCGTTAGCACGTCGGGAAAAGCCTTTTAGATGTTTAGAGGCGGCGAGCACAAATTAATTCCTGCTTTAGTGCCAATGTTTTTCAAGGGGTGGAAAATTTTTAGCACATATAGCAGGGCCGCAATTCTTCTTTCGCTAGTCAGCTTCTTGCTCTCATGACCTCCTTCGCCTCTGATAAACTCCGACTCCGCGCTCTTATTCAACCGTTCACCGATAGACACAAGAACGTGCAAGGGGTAGCCAGGAGAGTCCCACCGGGTGAATGCATGACTTCTTCAGCGCACTTGATAAACACAGTCTAGCAATAGCTCTTTTCACTAGATTTAAATGCGCTGCTTGGAAGGTAAGGGCGCCTTGTCGCCTGTGAATTCATAGGCGCAGCATGCATGCCCCTTAAAGAAATAAACTATCAAACACTTGAGCCGCAGAAGTTGAACTTTACAAACTGCTTGAAAAACACAATGGCCAGCTAGTGCGCGAGATAATAGAGGCAGATAAAATAGGTAGACTACAGGAGCAGTACGTCAGCAACACGTTCCTGCTGCTATCAAAAAGAACAGTGATTATTACGATTGCACAGACGTCTGCGTATTCCTTAGGGCAGAGGTATTTGGTGCGTGTGCTGCTGGAATATATGAATGTGTGCTTATCGAAGCAAACATATTTGAAAGTCAGTGGTTGTTGTATCGTCCGGTTTTCTCGTGTTGCGGTTTCGTTTTTTGCTTGGTTTGTTTGATTTCTGGGGTTTTACGTCTCAAACCTTCTCAGGCTATGGATACGCCGTAGTAGACTTCTCCGCAAATTTAGACTAGTTGTGAGTCTTCACGTGCATTGACATCGCACAGCTTACGGGCGCCTGGCTTTTCGCCTCCGAAGAAAAGCGGCCGCCGTGGACGGTATTTGATCCTGCATGCTTGGGCACAGTAGTTAAGCGCCCTAACCACTGCCCCACCACGGCGGGGTGTTACGATTCCGCTGTGATCTTTTAGTGAATTACCAACAAGCCCAATGTGCTGTTTCGGTTAACTAAATTTCTTATACCTCGCGCGACCTCCAATGCTTCACTCTCGGATTTCCAGCCTTCATTGCTTTCATTGTGAATGCTGCCTGCTGACCAAGAACCATTTCCTTCTACCCACGCATGATGATTTTTCTCTCAGAAGTGACAATCCTCTTTCGAGAATATGCACCATCTAACCAGCTCCCAGGCATATTTTAAGGTTTTGAAGTATGAATTGCACCGTCAAGCACGCCTGTATAGAGATTGCTTGCACATCCGCATCCTCACCAACACCCGGCTGCGGCTGGACACTTTGAGCGTTATTGAGAGACATGCCGAAGCTCTGCGGAATGCCACAACCCGAGCTTCATCCCCAGCATCGCCACTGAAAGAACAACAACGGAGTGATAGGTGTCTAGAATCAGCATTCACATCAGCGGAGTCGAGGCTCTGCCTTATTTTGCTTTGAATATTTTGCGCCACGCTCAAAGCTTGCCGTTGAGCCGCAAAAAAAGAACACTGAAACTACTGGCTATGGTATGACGAGTCGCCCGTGCGGGGCCTACGCAGGAAAGTGCCAGCTGCTAGCAGACGGAGTGGACGTGGTTGCACGCTGCAAGCTGCCACAATAGAAGTCTGTCTTCAGGATGAGTGGTGAAGTGTCTCAAAGAATATTCGCAGTGGTTGCTAACCTCGGATAAAGAGGGTGGCTTTATGTTGATGCCTAAACAACAGTGCCAAGCTAAGCCATTACAATCAATAAGTTTTGCTGCGAAAGCAACACTACGCCAGCCAGCTCAGCTCGTCGCGTATGCTCATATGCCTAGCCACAAATGGCCAAACTTGTGTCTCTCATTTCACATGGAACGGTTATGTCAGAATCAGCCTGCTAGGACACTGGTATTCACGTTACCCCTATAGGCCACTAAGTTACGTTCATATGGCTTGGTTAAAGCGGGGCTTTATATGTGGGCTAGTAGCTATGCTATCGCCTCATAACCTTAAAGGCAGAGCTTAAATGGCCCCCATATTTAGATGCAATAAACTTTTTTATCAGCACGTCGTCAGCAGAGTGGAAACCAAGTCCCACTACTTCACTGATCATCGCAGCGTCATCATTGGTCTAAAGAATAAAAGCCTAGTCGTTACCTGAACAGTTTCTCTTGTCTATACAATAGAGCTAAAGCAAACGCTTACTCACAAGTTACAACCACTTTCGCAATTCAGCTAGCCTTAACCAGAGCTAAACCACAACCAAATTTTTTTAACTACCAGAAAATGCATGTGCTACACAAGACAAAATAAGTCAGCTGCTAAGAAACTCACATGGTAGTGACAAGCCTGGTAGCCAGAAATGAGCGCAATGGCCTTGTACTTGAATTGAACTTATTTTTGGGCCTGACTTGCGCTCTAAAAAAACTAAGAGAATTGGCGGTAGCGACAAAAACAAACGTGCTCTCGGTCCAGTGAACTAAAAATGCCATTTCGCACATCAGCCCTCAATTTATAGGTGACGAAGAAAAATCTAAATAAAGCCGCAAAGCGTGACTAGCATGCCTTGGAACATTGTAGAAGCACATGTGCGGGGCCCGAATCTTTTGAGATACTTCCCGAAGCATATTATGCGACAAATTAAATAATAAATCCGCCTCTCGCGACAATTAGCATGAAGAAACAAATAACAGAATTTATCTGCGCGCTAGAATCACAAAGATATCGCCGCGTGCCGGCAGCTGCTGAGAAAGAAACAATAAAGACGAATGTTTCGCGGCATTACTTCCCTTTAAAAGACATCGCCTTGATGTTCCAAAATAAACAGAGAAAAGTAAACAAACACTAGAAAGTTTTTAGGTCCCGTATACTTTAAGGCGCCTAATATGGCTTCAGACGTACAATATGTACTGCTTCTGGCCGCTCCCAGCGCCGCTGGGATGCGGTCGCGTCATCGGGATGACTTAGTAGTCAAGTTGTCCTAGACACCGAATGACTTAATATGGCCCAAAGTATCGGCGCAGAAATTTTTCACTTAGTCCATGACGGCGAACTGACGTCCATATCCACACTTGTCTTCTGGCTTGTAGTCTGCGTGGCGTCCTGGGAAGTTGTATAGGCGCAGGTCGGTGGGCTTTTGGTCTCTGATACGCAGCCGTGAGAGTCAACGCACTTCCTCTGCACGCTGCTGTTTGGCGGCGACGTCAATCTTGTCTTCTGTTACGTGCGACGGCCTCGCGTTGAGAGTTGTCGTGGGCTCCCTGCCATACACAACCTTAAACGTGGTCGCTCTGGTTATCTTCTCGATGGCCATATTTTATACGCGATGATCATGTAGGGCAAGTTGGTATCCCAGGTCTTGCGGTAGGCGTCGACTTATATGGCGATCATGTCTGTGATGGGTTTGTTAAGGAGTTCTGTAAGTCCATTCGTCTGCGGATGACAGGCAGTTGTCCTACGATGGTTTGTTTGTCTGTAGTTCAAATGACCTGCGTCAGCTCCGTCGTAAATGATGATCCCCTGTCAGTGATAAGCATATCGGGTGTGCCGTGTCGGAATGCATTCGACGAAGAACTTCGCGACTTCTGCCGTGGAGCCATTCCTCAGGACTATCGCTCCGGCGTTCCGGGTAATATAGTCAGTGGTCACGATGATGCACTTGTTTCCCGCAGATGAAGTTAAAAAGGGGCCAATCAGATCCATTCCATTTTGCTCAAATGACCTATTCGGGGGTGGTATAGGTTTGGGTAACGAAGCAGGTCTGGTCGAAGGTGTCTTGCGTCGCTGACAATCACGGCACGTTTTCACGTATGGGCAACGTCAGCAGGCAACCGCGACAAGTAGTACTTGTACCCGCAGAGACAATAATGCTTGATCGGGGCGATGCAGTCAATTCCCAGTCGAGAACATTGAGAGCGAAGTGATGGCTTTGTCCGTCGAGAGCTTGATGATCTTTTTCTTGGGTCGATGATCGCTCTAGGCTCATTCAGAAAATGCATACCCAAAATCTCGTCCCGGAGCATTGCTGGAGGATGATGAAGCTTGTAGCGTGGGTACGTCCATTTATGTAACCCTTGCGGTTCATCGCACCAACGCCGTAATAAGGTCACCACCAGTTGTGCGGATGAGCGGGACATCGGAACTAGTCGTCCTTTTCATAAGCTGGGCGGCTAACGGTCTACTGATGAGAGAATAGTCAGTTCCAGTGTCCAATAAGTGAGTAGCCGTGCGACCACCGATAACCACTTCAAGGACACTTGTTCGTAACCTTACACTACGCAGGGGCCTTGGCGTCCAATCTCGGCTCTGTCGTGTACTGAGGTCATAGAGGACAGTTGTCCTCGCACCCAGTTGTCACTTGGCTGGGCGGCCATGTCTGCTTGGATTCTGGTCGCGTCGTCGTGGACGCTCTAGTCTTTTGTATGGTGGTGTAAATGTTGCAGCTTAGTCACTCCTCGTCCGCGGCGGAGCATCTTCGCTAGTTCGGTGTTTAGTAACCTCGCCTCCAAAAGTGGCTGTCTTTAGTTTCGCCTAAGGGGCTAGGAGACTTTCTTAGACTAAGTGCTGCCCGGCGACACAAGTCGGGCGCAGTACGGCGATGAAGAGCGGTATCAGTGGATTGGTTACTCTGTCCTGAGCAAGTACTGTGCGATTTCTTGTGGTGGCTCGCCAGGACGGTGTCGTGGGGCGTCGATGGCAAAGCTGCGCAGGTCGATGCTTCTGTATGAGTGGTGGCGTTGAATGTGGCCGGCGTCCCCGCAGCGGAATCATAGTGGCCGGTTCCTCGCAGTCTTCCAGGCGCCGCAGTTCCTGGGGCTTGAAGGTTGTTCGTATGCTTGGCGGGCAGGGGGCCAAGGTGCAGTTTGATCACGTCGTGGAAGATTACGTCCAAGTGCAGGACGGCATATTGTAGTAGCATATTACTTCTCTGTTGCTTCTGGCGTAGGAGCTGTCGGCGCCGTCACTTCAGAAATGCTCAATGCTTGCTGTACTTCCTCCCGAATGCCGTCCGTGAGGGACACAAACTGCGACTGCATTGGTGATGGGAGGAGTCTGCGAAATTCTTTTCAAACTACCTCACTGATACCTCACGTAGGCTGTCCCCACTTCAAGCTGCAGCATCGCTGTATACAGAAAACATTTGGAGAGGCCGATTGTACAGTCGTGTACGGGCCTCTAGGGTTCATTCGAATTGGTATTCTCGTTCGAATTCGGCCACTGTTAGTGATGAATTTCTAAAGAGGCAAGGAAAGTAATTCTTAGACACCTCATATAAAAAAATTAACTTTCTAACATTCATTCATGGATGGGTTGGCCCAAGGGAAGAAGTATTTCATTCCCTCAACGTTGCGAGGACGGGCTCATTTGGGATCTGAATTCTTAACTTGAGGAGGGCCTGGCTTCTTTCTTTTCGGACGGAACTCGCAAAGGCTGTAAAAACTGCGCTTTGAATGTCTTTGAATCCTTCAAAGCAGTCCCGTGATTTTCGAGCCATTTTCGGCCAGGTCCCTGAAGAATACAGTAGACTTGCCGGAATTTCGCAGCGTCGTTCCGTGCACTGAACTCTGCCAGGCGGTCGAGAACGTCAGTCCAGTCTTCTCTATCTGCAGGGGGCAGTCCTTTGAAGATGGGGGCTCGTGGGGCTGCACGAAGACAGCCGGTATTGTAAACTGTGCCATCGTCAATGCTGGGGCGTTCTTACAGAAAGGCGTCCGGTAGCAGACTAGAGCTCTGGAAGTCGGAGGCTGTCTCGGTGACCTGCAGGGTAGTAGTCTAGGGGGACAGGAACGATTCTGAGGTCTTCGCTTGAAGGAGTAGGCCGGATCTCAAAGGCCAGCACATTTCCCAAATGTCACGTAGTGGTAACAAGCCCCGTAGCCACAAATGAAGACACTGGCATTGCACACGAATGGAACTCTTTATGGCGGATGACTTGAGCCGGCAAAAGAACAGAATCGACGGCGGCGATAAAAAAAAACGTAATAGTAAAAGGGCAATTTCACTCGTCAGCATTCAATTTAAGGGTGGCAAAGAAAGATCTAGATAAAACGTCGAATGGTGACAGGCATACCCTGCAAAACTGTGGAAGCACATGTGCATGGCTGCAATATTTCGAGGTACATGTCGAAGCATCTTCTGCGGCAAAGTAAACGATAAAGGCACGTCTCGCGACAATGAGCATTAGACAACAAAAAGTACAGGAATCGATCAGCACGCTAGGACCACATAGATATGCCGATGCCGCATGCCACAGAGATGCCGCCTTCAGAAAGAACCAATATAGACGAATGGTTCGCGGCACTATGCATTAACCTGGAACTTGACCGCTAAGTGCATGCTATCGAAACTAGCAAACATCGTCCCTTGAGATGTTTTTAGAGAAAAACGCAAACACCTAATTTGCCCTTAAAATTTATTCTATCTAGGAAGGAAAAAAACGATAGCCCTGTTAGTGTAAGAATACCTAAAATACCTAGCTTTGACGATTCTTTACAGGCGAGATCCTCAGATTATGTAATAGGTTTTGAAGTGACAATTCTAACAGTGACTTTGTGGCATGCTCTGTAGATGTGAAAAAATTGTACTATTCGTTTCTCAAGGAGGAGATGCTGGTGTGTGTGTAAAATTGCATAGAGAAACACGGCGCAGTCACGTTCCGTAATGCCTTGTGGAGTGTCAACGGGGGCTTTCTAGGAACTCTTTTCCATGTAGTACTTGAAGTCCACCCATGTTCTCTGGGCGAGGAATGTGTATCTCTAGAAAAGCAGCGTGTACATAGGATCGTTGATTACACCAGAACTTAGTGACCTGTACCTTGCCCAGAAAGATAGAGCCTTTCTTACTGTCCTCACCCTAACAATTGATCTTATCTTATCTATACATGCATCCACATTCGCGCGCAAGTGCATTACAGTCGGGGTGTATACCAGAGTATTCCTCATATATTGGCGCTGAGGAGACAACGTAAAGGAATGTCCAACAATAATAGAGAATAATGCAAGCAGTGCTGTAAGACATAGCAAGATGATGCGGACAAAATATTGTTACGTGAAGACTCAGTCTATTTCAATCTCAATCTGTGCTCCCCTCACGCGAAGTGTTGCTCTTGCTCATACCGTCGTCACTATGACCGCGAACCAAACATGCCTCCCTGTTCTGAACTTTGCGTTGCAAGTCCAGCCTCTCACTCAAGACATCTTGCTCGGCACTCCGTGTCCTATAAATGAATCTGATCTTTCTATTGTGACCACCGGTGTACCGTCCTCTTCTGACTGTTCAATCTCTGAAGTTTCCAGCCTCCAAGACTATGCTAAGAGGATCGTTACAGCTCTTTCTCCTCCCCAAGCTCAAGCACTTTGCCATCTGCTGGCCTCTTTCAGAGACATTTTTTATTTTGATCAGCGCCCTTTGACCCGAACCGCTGTTGTGCAGCATCGCATACACACCGGCTACGCCGCTCCTATTCATCGCAGTCCTTATCGCGTATCAGGTGCTGAACGCCAGGTGATCCAAAAGGCGGTTGACAAGATGCTCGCACAAGACATCATCGAACCTTCGACGAGCCCGTGGGTGTCCCAATAGTTCTCGTTGAAAATAAATACGGCATCTGACACTTCTGTGTCGATTACCACCATCTCAACAGCATCACTAGAAAACACGTGTACCCTCTTCCCTGAATCGATGATACCCTAGATTGCCTCCACGGAGCTAAATACTTTTCTTCGTCGATTTAATCGCAGATCACTGTTGACGAGCAGGACCGTGAAAAAACAGCCTTTTTCACGCCAGACGGCTTGTACCAATTTAAAGTCATGCCGTTCTGTATCTGCAATGCCCCAGAAACCTTTGAACAAATGATGAACTCCCTTCTTCGCGGATTTAAATGAACAACCTGCTTGTGCTACCTCGACGACGTCGTCGTTTTCTCGCCGACCTTTTCTACGCACCTTGAACGCCTCACCAGTATTCTCACCGTGTTCCGTACAGCCGGCCTCCAGCTCAATTCATCGAAATGCCAATTTGGTCGCTGCCAACGTACCATTCTCGGGCACATGGTTGATGCCTCTGCAGTACGACCTGATCCGGCTAAAAGTCAAGCCGTCAAAGACTTTCCGCGTCCCCAGTCTTTGAAGGATGTCCGAAGCTTTGTTGGCCTCTGCTCCTACTTTCGCCGCTTTATCAAAGCTTTTGCCTGTGTCGCTCGTCTTCTCACCGACCTACTTAAGACCGACCCCACTTTCGTGTGGGAACCCGACCAGCAAGGAGCATTTGCAAAGCTTATCAGCTTACTGACGTCTCCCCCGCTCTTGGCTCATTTCGATCCCTCAGCTCCTACTCAAGTTCGAACAGACGCCTGCGGATATGGGATCGGTGCAGTGCTGGTCCAACAACACCACGGCGAAGACCGTGTCATCGCCTATGCTAGCCGCCTTCTCTCTAACGCCGAATGTAATTATTCGATTACTGAGCGTGAGTGTCTCGCCCTTGTATGGGCTGTCGCTAAATTCCGGCCTTACTTATTCGGCCGGTCTTTTTCAGTTGTAACTGACCATCACGCGCTTTGTTGGTTGTCATCCTTGAGAGAACCCTCCGGCCGCTTTGCTCGATGTGCACTCCGCCTTCAAGAATACTCGTACAACGTAGTTAAGTTGGGGCGCCTTCATCAAGACGCTGACTGTTTGTCTCGATATCTTATAGAGCCCTCTGATCTTGGTGACACAGAGGCCATCCCCTGCATATTCGCCCTCTCGAATCTCGCTAGCATAGGAGTTGAACTAAGACCAATCATTGAAGGCCTGACATCTGCAAGATTGGATTCTTCCCTCCAGCGTTTTGTTGTACAGGATGGTGTCCTCTACCATCGTTACTTTCATAATAACGGTTCTCCAATTCTGTTGAAGACTCCCAAACAGCTCCGCTCCTCTGCTATTGAAGAACTTTACGACCTGCCCACAGCTGGCCACCTCGGTGTGTCTCGCACTTATGACTGGGTACGGCGTCGCTTTTTTTGGCCTGGACTATACCGCAGCATGCGGCGCTACATCGCAGCCTGTGACACGTGTCAGCATAGGAAACAACCATCGACACCACCAGCTGGCCTTCTCCAACCTATTGACGTGCCCCTGGAACCTTTTATCGTGTTGGTCTTGACCTTCTTGGCCCAATCCCGATGTCAAGGTCAGGTCATAAATGGACCGCAGTGGCAACCAATTATGCGACACGCTATGCCTTCACACAAGCTTTACCCAAGAGCTGCGCTACGGATGTCGCTGATTTTATTTTACACAGCGTAATTCTTCATCATGGCACTCCTCGCCAATTAATCACCCACCGCGGTCGCTACTTTTTGTCACGAGTTATCGAAAACATCCTCCGTTCATGTTCTACGAAGCATACGCTCGCCACCGCTTACCATCTCCACACCAACGGCCTTACCGAGCGTTTCAACCAGACACTCACTGACATGTTATCTATGTATGTCTCGCTTGATCATCACGACTGGGACCTCGCGTTGCCATATGTGACCTTTGTCTATAATTGTTCCAAGCACAGCACAATGGGTTATTCACCCTTCTTCCTGCTCTTTGCAGGAACCCCGCCTTACCTTTGGACACGCTAATCCCGCCTGCTGGCCGTTGTTGTGCCGGTGGGGTTATCACACAGTAGCCCACCGTCAACAGGGTTGTGCCAGTGGATCCTGCAACTGCCACCAATGTTGTGCCGGTGGGGTTATCACACAGTAGCCCACCGTCAACAGGGTTGTGCCAAGGAGTTGGTAACGCAGCGCTCGTCACCCGTTTCGTGAACGAGGGCTGTCAGCTCCCTGGGCGGTAGCGATGAATCCGAGTCGGCGTTGGTGAGATGAAGAAAAGGCTTTATACACTATTTACATGCATTTACACAACAAGATCGGCTCTGGGGCCGAAAGCTAACATAGCCATACGCGACTGTTCTCGCGCAGCGACGGCCGGGGAGATTCCGCCGCGTCCGCACTGTCAGGGGGCGAACTGCTCCCGATGGACGCTCGTGACGAACTCACACTCGGAGTCTCGAACGGAAGCACTTGAGACTCCGTTGCCGAGAACCGTTGACGCTCAAAATGGTCCAATCCGACGGCAGCACTTTCGCAGGGCCAATGGGAGAGCTTGCTGCGCTCTCGCTTCAAATATGCCGCGGGGCGAGAAGGGGTTCACCGTCAGGGCCACGGCGCGCCGTGCTGTCTGGATGTTCAGCGCATGTTAAAACACGTCGCTTCTGTCCCTTTGGTACGGCTCGCCTCCAGTGCATTGGTGCTTTGCAGAGAAGTATCCAAAGTTTGTGAAGGAGGCGTTCGCCGAAGAAGTTTGGCGTCCGGCTGAATTTCTAGGCGGCTTTGGCCAGGCACAACAGCACCCCCGCCATCAGACAATGCGCCGGGAAGACGAGCTGCTCGCATGTGGCTCGGATGCCGGGCGCGCTCGTTCACCAGGTTCCTCCAAGCTCACGTACAGTGTCCGGGCGCCAGGTACCCTCCCGTGCCTTGGGTTCCACTCGCCAGGTCAGGATCTCTGCCGACAGCCTTGTTGCCGGGGCACGCCGATCAACTTCGCCCGGGTCGCTCCGATGCCCTTGCCTCTCGCCACTGGTAACGGTAGACTGTTCTGCGGCTTGCGAAACCGACCAACAACAGGCAACACCCAACACAAGCAAGTACCCTCGGTCACCCGTCAAACACCAGACAGAGGCAAAATTTCAAATTCAATTAGCTAAATTGTTGTCCCCTTTTTGCTCCCACTACAACAAGAGACAAGTGTATAGGATGCAGTACACAAGGTTCAAACAACAATTTTGCGCCTTAAGGATACATTAAATCGCAAAGAAGATTAATAATCAGTAAAGGAAAAGAGTCTCCTTGAAATCACTTAGACCACAAACCACAACTGAGGAAGTAAGGAGGTCATTCAATTTTGCCCCGATCTGCCTAGAACATTACCGTTAGCGACGAAACGCTCGTCGAAGGTAGCTATGTTTTGAATGCATAACTCAAAGCATCCGAGTTCGCATTGTCCTGCTCTCTTCCGCAAGCGGCCGAACGCGAAGCAGTATTCGGGCGGTTTGGCTCTCCTCCCTCCGCTACAGCCTCGGCTGTCCATTTCTCTACGAGACCTTTCTTTCCACTTTGGGTGTGAAAGAACAGACGTGCACAATTTGCTAGCTTTGTTGAACGATCTGTCTCGTTCCTTACGCTTTGCGCACCAATCGCGCATTTTCAGAGCACGGGTGCATTTGTGCCACTGGGATCGCCGCTTCTTTTCCTTTCGCGATCGTTTGCGTTTTCTCACCTTTCGGTGACAGCGTTCTTTCATGCACCTGCCTTTCCGCTCTTTTCGGCGGCGGCACTTGAGTTTTTGCTTTCTTTTTGGGGCCAGCTCTTTCAAGCTGCCGATAACCGGAGCTAGTATGGCGCCGACATCGTCGGAGTGCGGCGCCGCGCCTGCATCGCGGCCAGCAGCGCGTGACTCACTGCCAGTCGCGTCCGAACAAGGACAAGGCTCTCTGACGCCAGCCCCCGAGCTAGGCATATCCTCTGCAGGCTCGCCACTCAAGTTACACTGATCTGCCGGTGTGCCGCATCGCTCAGCGCTAACCGGCGCACGATCCCGTTCATCCGACAGCTGCGGCGCTTCGGATCGCGTGAGGTCCATGTTCGCACCAAGGTTGTTTTCGCCAATACAAATGAGCGCGTCAGGACAGGAAGATTCATGGCTCCTGTCTAGTCGCTCGCTGTCGACTTCACAGGTGCGATTCTCGACAGCGTCCGCGTCATGGGCCTGCCTTAGCTGTTCAACACTTGTGAGCTGCGCAATTTCCATGACCGCAACTTCGTTTTTCTGTGTGTCATGATGTACGTCGACTCTGACTTCGGAAATTGCCAATTTGTCGTCTCCTAGCCTGACTACATCTCCGCCACGCTGTACAACTGCTGCTTCTGAGGAAATCGCCAATGTGTCGTCTACTAGCCTGACTACATCTCCGCCATGCTTGACAACTTCTGCTTCTGAGTTGTCAGGCGGTTGATTTACTGCCAGTTCCTCACTCTCGATTGGTGGAATCGGATTGCTTACAGCTACGTGAGGCGGCGTGCAGGACGGTGTCACTGCGGATTTCTCGCCGATGGAGTCGGCTCCAACCGTCTCAGCTGCCAGTGGCTCGACCAAGGTAACAACTTCTGTTCGAGGCTCGATCAACTCGCTGCTGCGGTCGCTTTGCTCGGCCGCTTCCCCAAGTTGTGTCTCATTCTCTGGTGCAAGCACAATTTGCTCTGAGACTTCCTGACTTTCTAGCCATTCGCTTACAGCGGCTTTCAACTGATAGGCCAAATCAAAGTATGCCTTGTTACAATGTTTCTCGCGCTCATATCTTTTCCGAAGATCCTGAGGCGTTATCTCATATCGTATCAGCAATGACTTTTTTAGTTCATCGTAATTTTTCAAGCGGTCGCCAACCAATCGCTTGATTTCTTCCGACGCTTCAGCGGAGAGAATAGCTACCAATGTTTGTGCCCAAGTATCTCGCTCGTAGCGCTTACTTTTGCAGACACGCTCGAAATCTTCCAAATACACTGCCATATCCTCGGCGATGAGGAACGGTGGTGGACAGTCTCGCGGTATTGAACCGTTACAGTGAATGACATTAAAAGCTTTAATCTTTTCCACGCTCATTCTAAGCGCTGAAATCTCCAGCTGCATCAGTTGCCTTACGCGGGCGTCCTCTTTCTCGTGACGTTCACGATCCTCTTTCTCGTGACGTTCACGTTCCTCTTTCTCGTTTCTCTCTTGAATATCATCCCAGGCCTCTGCGGCTTCCTCAACCGTCACGTCCTCTGCCTGCATGATCTCAAGGATTTCCTTTTTTGTTTTTGTTGAGCCCAAATCGATGCCCAACTCCTCACAAATTTGGAGAAGTTCTTTGACCTTGTAACTCTCCATCTTTTACCGGCCTCTTGTTGTTTGCCTTTTTAGAATAGTGTACTATACGTTCGCTATCTCGCTCCTAGCAAGAGATGCGCAAGCCTTTCTCACACTGATTCCCTTCTCAGCATCCCCTGGTTTTCAAAACACTTCCTGTAGGCTTGAAACACGCAAGGTTAACACAATGCTACGCTCAGCCTTTCTCTAAGCTACCCTGTGTGTTAGAGAAGTCTGGCGTTTGAGGGAAACTTCAGGTACTCACCGCGCCGAGGTGCCTGACGCCGGTCAATCCCGCAGCTGCCATCCAATGTTGTGCCGGTGGGGTTATCACACAGTAGCCCACCGTCAACAGGGTTGTGCCAGTGGATCCTGCAACTGCCACCAATGTTGTGCCGGTGGGGTTATCACACAGTAGCCCACCGTCAACAGGGTTGTGCCAAGGAGTTGGTAACGCAGCGCTCGTCACCCGTTTCGTGAACGAGGGCTGTCAGCTCCCTGGGCGGTAGCGATGAATCCGAGTCGGCGTTGGTGAGATGAAGAAAAGGCTTTATACACTATTTACATGCATTTACACAACAAGATCGGCTCTGGGGCCGAAAGCTAACATAGCCATACGCGACTGTTCTCGCGCAGCGACGGCCGGGGAGATTCCGCCGCGTCCGCACTGTCAGGGGGCGAACTGCTCCCGATGGACGCTCGTGACGAACTCACACTCGGAGTCTCGAACGGAAGCACTTGAGACTCCGTTGCCGAGAACCGTTGACGCTCAAAATGGTCCAATCCGACGGCAGCACTTTCGCAGGGCCAATGGGAGAGCTTGCTGCGCTCTCGCTTCAAATATGCCGCGGGGCGAGAAGGGGTTCACCGTCAGGGCCACGGCGCGCCGTGCTGTCTGGATGTTCAGCGCATGTTAAAACACGTCGCTTCTGTCCCTTTGGTACGGCTCGCCTCCAGTGCATTGGTGCTTTGCAGAGAAGTATCCAAAGTTTGTGAAGGAGGCGTTCGCCGAAGAAGTTTGGCGTCCGGCTGAATTTCTAGGCGGCTTTGGCCAGGCACAACACCGTCCCATAGCCACCTACGCACGAGACGTCATTGCTCAAGCCACAGAAGCGCGCCAAGTAGCCCGTCGTTGGCTTCTGGCCTCTCAGACTTCCCAGAAGTCTGCCTACGACATGCGATATCGCCACGTATCTTATGACCCTGGGTCCATAGTTCTTCTCCGGTCTCTTGGTCGCCGCGGTGGCCTCTCGGAGAAACGTTTGTCCCCCTACAGTGGCCCTTATCGTGTGGTGCGCCAAGTCACCGATGTGACGTACGAACTTGCTCCTCTTGTGTCTGCATCCTCCTCGTCTCGCCCCGCTACTGACATTGTACATGTTTCGCGGTTTAAGCTCTACCAAATCACTCCTTCTTTGGCAGTTTATCGCCGGGATGGCGCTTACACCGCCGTGGGTCATATTACGCGAAGACGAAGAAAAAGTGTTTTCCCCCCTTGCCTCGCAGCAAGATATACGACGAAGTGGGACTGTTTTGCTGTGGTGCCGCTCGCTGCTATGCCAGTTGCAATCTTGTAACTAAACTGTAAATAGATTGAGTCTTCACGTCACAATAGTAACGTAAATGAGCATTGGGAATGAAATGATTATACATGTTAATATCGCCGCACACAATAAAAACTTAAAACGTTTTAAACATGGTAAAGAGAGCGAATATTACGACAAAACCCTTTACAAACAAACCGGAGATATCAGTGTTGAACCAGAGAAGCATCTAGCGTAACAGAAAATTAATATTCTCTGTGGCCACAGCTATTGCCACGGGGAAGATTTCTGGATCTGTGGGTGGAAATATGTATGTGCAAAAACTGGGGTACGCGCTGATATTTCTTTAATTTTATGCGGGTGACCACGATGCTGGGAAATGTAAATAGGTCGTAAAACATAGCCATCTTTGATCAGTGTGGTGCGATAATGAAATATGTCTCGTAAAAACGCTAGTAAAAAAATTGCTGACGAGAGGAAATAAGACGCCATTTTTTTATTAAGTAAATGTGCGTACGGGTCCCATATGACACAAGCATATTCCACAATTGGGCGGCCATTTGGGACGTACAGTAGATTTCTCATTTTTTGTGGACCATTTTTGAAGTTTAGTTTTACAAAATTAAAGAGGGGGAAGCCTTCAGTGTTATTCTACATGGCGATTCCATGTCGTCAAAGCTCAATGTTATGCCTTGGTATTTTGCCTCGCTTACTTGAGATATCATTTCACTATTTACAGTCCAGCCCACTTATAACAGCCGCAGATATAACGAACGCTCGCTTAGTACGAACGAGGGCGGTGTTACAGTCAAAATATATATTGGGGCAATGGCACAGTGTCCCACATAGAACGAACTGTTGTGACCTCAACACTCAGTTACAGCGAACGCGAAGCTGTCGGGCCCCCGTAGTTGACCAAGCCGGCGGTGTTTGGCGCGGGTTCGCTCGACTGCGAACCCGCGGCAGGCGAATTTCGCGCACTTTGTGTTCCCCTGACACGACGCGAACACAGAGCGCACAAAGCTTCCCCGGCGCTTCTTTGCGGGTAAAATAAAGTAAAAAAGAAAAAGCGCGCGTTGAAAAATGAAAACGAAAAAGCGCGCGCGCGCGGTGACGAAAAAGAAAGTGGCGCCACCCGCGTCGCTGTGATGCATCCACGTGATCTGCGTCGGCCAATCCGGAAAGTCAGGCGCCTGCTCTACCGGCTGAAACCGGTTCTCCATTTGTTGCTCCGTTGCCACCCCGCGCTGAGAGCATTGCGCCGTCGATTCTTTCTGTGCGATGGCACTGCGTTGACATCGTTGCCGCATCCGTGCCTTTCCCAGATCGGGGAGTTGAAGGCTGCCTCAACGCGCGAACCCAAGGGCTTGACTTGCACCTGGTGCGAGGGAGGACTCTACGCCGGCCTCTTCAGGTGCTAAAAGGAAAGCTGTCGACATCGCAACGAAGATGGCCATTGTTAATGAACTTGCTCAAGGTGCAAAAAACTGCGAACTGGTCAAGATGTACGGACTGTCGAAATCGACCATTTCAACTATTGCTAAGGGCAAGGAAAAGATTCTTGGTGCTACCGTGAATGCTGACCCGACGACTAGAAAGCGCCTTCGGAAGGCGATCTACGCGGACGTTGAGGACGCACTGCTGAAGTGGTTCGCTGACGCCCGGTCTCGCACCGTTCCGATCAGTGGACCGCTGATGCTCTCCAAGGGTAAAGACTTCGCCTTCCTTTCGGACTTTCCCGATTTCAGCCCAGGCAATGGATGGCTCCACCGGTTTAAGGCTCGCCAGGGAATTATTTTCAAGGCGGTCGTCGGCGAGGCCGCGTCTGTGAACAACGAGGACGTCGATGCGTGGCTTTCTGACAACCTCCCAACAATCACGAGCTATGCTCCACTGGACGTTTACAATGCCGACGAGACTGCGTTGTTTTATCAGATGTTGCCTTCTAAAACGCATGCCTTGAAAGGCGACAAGTGCGCAGGAGGGAAGAACAGCAAGTTGCGCATAACCGTTCTTCTATGTTTCAATATGGAGAGCAGTGACCGGCGGCTGCCTTTTGTCATTGGCAAGTCACGTAAGCCGCGGTGCTTTGGAAGCTACGTGCCCGTATGCTACAGGAACAATACAAAAGCCTGGATGAGTCGTGACTTATTTGCAGAGTGGCTTGTCGAGTTCGACCACGAGATGGCACGAAAAAACAGGAAGGTCCTGCTCGTGCTGGATAACTGTGCGGCGCACCATGTGCAGCCTTCCTTGAGTGCGGTGACAGTGCTCTTCCCAATGCAACCTGCAAAATTCAGCCGCTGGATATGGGCATCATTCATGCGTTCAAGGTGTGCTACCGGCGGCGCGTCATTCAGCGCTTGTTGATCGCGATTGATGCTCCCATGCCAGTTCGCTTCAGCTTGCTTGCCGCCGTGGAGATGTTGAAAGCGGCGTGGATAGAACTCACCGCGGAGTGCATAGCAAATTGCTTCCGCATGGCGGGTTTAATGGGCCAAGGCGCCGAGGACGCCATAGAACACCCACCGGAAGGCCGGTTGCACGAGGACTTGTGGCAACGCGTCGTTGACACGCAGCTGGCCGGACCTGACGTTGCCTGGGACGAATTCGTTTCTGCTGAGGACGACGCCGACATTGCGGAGCCATGCACTGACGAAGCTATTGTGCGTGAAGTGCGAGCCCTTCCTGACTGCCCAGAGACCGACGAGGACGACGACGAGGATGCTGCTCTACCGCCGGTTGCTGTGAACGCTTCAACCGCGATCGGTTACATCGCGTCACTTAAGGAACTCGTGTGCAGCAGAGGCCTTGGCGATGAGCATTTTACCGCGCTGGACAAATTAGAAACGGCAGTGATGCGATCAGCTTTGAAGAAGCAGACGTGCATCATGGACGTTTTTCAAAAAAAAGTTAACTTTCGTCTCGCTCGCTCTTTTTGCCCGTATTATAGGTGGTCCACTTACTACGAACTTTGGATACAACGAACAAATGCCGCGTGACGATCAAGTTCGTTATAAGGGGGCTATACTGTATATAGCATTGTGTATTGATCGAGTTAGGATTTCGGGCAAAACGAACATGCTTGCACTTAGACACATTTAGATTCATAATACTGGAGGCCATTTTGAAGTTGCAGCCTGTCGGACTAATGCTTTTTTTTTCGGTACAATCGAATTTTGGGGGTTATACATCAGCCAGTGTCGTTTACGTAGATCAGAAACAGCTCTGCGCCAAGGACTGACCCCCGGCGTACACCTTAAAATGCGAAAACCTCTCATCGATTAGGAACCATTAAGACCTTTTGACGGCGTCTTTTCAAATTATATTGCATCCAGCCAGCTATATTATGCGGCAAGTAACTTGTGAAAAATAAGGTTGTGGGAAACAGAAATCGACCGCGTTTTGTAAATCAAGTACTAAGCAATCCGTCTGTGTCTTTTCATAAAAGGAAGTATATATGCTATGTGAGAGTTCTACTGAGAGTTCTACTGCTTAATACAAGAAATGTCAGAACAATGCCCATGTTGATGGTGAAGAAAATTGTGATTGCTGTTGTGTTCGAATAACTTTTCAGTAAATAACACGTTGCAAAGTCTTGCTGCAAAGGCTAGTTAAAGATATGGGCCTAGTTTACTACTTGGGTGCGAAATACACTGTTCAGAACAGGCACAGCGTTAACCATCTTCCACTCTGTTGGTAAAGCATAATTACTAGGAGGCAGGTTAACTATTATGAATAAAAGTGTGCAGATATTTATCAACAATGATATAAGATGGTCGATATACCATCAGGGCCTAAAGCTGAAGTCGGCTCAATTTTTTCAAGCGATTCGTATTTGTGATCTTTTCAATGAAGAGGCCAGGCATAGGTTCACAAATACAGCTTGAGCAAACCGGCAGCTGGCGAGGTACGGGCCTTACAAAAACCAATTCGGAATATTCATTACAGATTTTTGTTTTATCGATATCATGTTTATTGCCGGCATTATTGAAGGTAATTGTTACAATGCCGACGTCGTCATTGCGGTTAGGCTTAACCGACTTCCAAAGTTCTTCAGGGTTTTTCTTCACCTTTGAGTCAAACTTGCAAAAGTAAAATATTCGGCGCTTTGATTAGAACTCACCTAAGACCTGTGCCACTTATTATAAGCCTTTATCAAACTTCGCATGTATCGTTTATATTTACGCTTTCTCGTGCTGATAAGTGTTTTGACATTGTTTGTGGACCATGACTTATGTCCTACTCTTGGAGTAAGAGTCTGGTACGGGATGTACTGCTAAGCAAAAAGCAACAAATTCTTTCTGAATAGAAACCATACATTCTTGGCATTAGAAAGAGTGCTGCTAAAGAATGATTCAAACCGATTAATTATTCCAGCGCAATTTATGCGGAATTTCTGCGCTCAAAATGAATTTTATGTGGTTTTTCACAGAAGTATGCGGTCGCTGGCAATCAGCTTGCTCAACTGCTGTATCGTGATCACTTATACCGGGGTAAGGAAAACAGACTTAACCAAGTAACTTATATTTAAAAACAAAAGATCAAGAGTATCAGAAGATCCGCCATAAAGTCGAGTGGGATATTCACAAACAGGAACAAATCCTGCGTGGTGATAAGTCCCTAAAAGCCAGAGATAAAGAGCCCTGTGATGAAAATATAGACCGTTTGTTAACCAAGGAAACGTCACGCCTATTATATAATATCCGAGGAAGAAATAATCTGTTGTAACTATTGCGGGCGCTTCCTCCACCCAAGAGAGACGCAAGACTCACACGCAGTGAGCCGTGAAACAAACATCTTTATCTCACAGAGGGCAGGCTAACAGATAAATGAAGGCAAGTCCGTCAAGGCACATCCGGGGGATCAGGGGGTCGTCGTCGGGAGAGCAGCATGGGAGCGGGCAGCAGGAACCAGAAGAGGGAGCGACGCGCCGGCGCGCCTCATTTTATGGGGTGCGAGCGGAGACCGGTTTCCCCGTCGGTGAGAGAGGGGAAAGGGGCAGTGTGGTAGTGCACAGAGAGTGCCGGGAAGCGGCGCGCCCTTCAAATGTGGCTGGCGCGTTGCGCTGCCTCATGCGTGGAGCAGGGCCCCACATCGCCCCCCCCCCCCCCCTCGACGTCCGACCCGGGGTCCGGCAACCGCCGGGGCATGTCCGAAACCGGGTCAGCGTTCAATAATCAGGCTTGTTGCGTGGCTCTGGCGTGATGCCCGCTCAGCTGGTCCGTCAGGCGACAGGGAAGCAGCAGGCGTGGTGGGACTGTTCCGGCTGGTCCCTGTTAACCTCCTCCTCGGGGTCACAGCGCAGCTAGGCTCGGGCACGAATACGCCCAGCAGTGGCCCGGAGTTGCTTCTCCACATCGCTGTCGATCCATTTCCACGAGGCGCCATGCCGAATTCTCCGGGATCCCTTTTCTGCAGACGTTTCCGCCCTGGGCACATCTGGCTCCCTGAGGACGTACTCCAGGCCTGGGCAGCGGGCTCCGAGCGCAGCCTCTTTGAAGACGGCCAGCATGGCCGCACTGGCCATGAAGACGGGCCACAAACCACGACAAACTAGGGGGGGGGGGGGTGCCCGTTTAAGTGGCCTCTCCTTGAACCGTGCGCCGAGTGCGGTTTTTTACCCCAGCGACAGTGTTCCTCTTGGTGCTGCAAAATCTCACCAGAATTCATTCTGAAAGAAGCAAAGACATTAGACGAAGTAGTGTACCACCTTGGTTTGCGTCGCTTGCGAACTGGGTTGCTACCTGGCACATGCACGTCTTACTTGGGGGAAGATTGCTGCATCGCCTTGAGCTTCCACCGCTTCGCCGTTATGGCCCTTGCGAAGGTGGTAAGCCTTCAAGTCTGCGACGTGCCCCGGACCGGCGGTTTCACCGCTCGTCAACAACTGCAGCTGGTAGGGGAGCGGCGTAGTCCGTGCCGCGGAGCTTTGCCGCGTACTGCGTAAGCGGAGGGAGCGCGGGCCCTGCTGCGTCAAGTAAGGGCATTCTCTACCGGAAAAGTGATCTTTTTCCCAAAGTTCAAGTAAGCGGGTGTCATACCCACCGACCTGTTCACGGTTGTTCTAGTGGCGAACGCCAGTTCCGACAGCCGTGCGTCCCAATCGCTGTGCTGGTCGGTCGTCGCGACTAGCATGCTCTTAGCATTCCGATTCACCCTCTCGGGTATGTAGCTCTGAGCGTACTCTGAGACAAAGGCAAGTCCACTTGTCGAAACGTTGGCTCGACCTGCTAACTGAGGCGTACCCCCTTTACCCTTGCTCAGTGCTCCTTCATACTATATCTGAGCGAGCGGGATAGTGACTCGTTTTGATGTGGTAAATTTGAAGCGCCCGACAGGAATCCACAAAGACTGTGAAATACAAAGCATTGTCTGTAATCATGTCCGAAGGGAAACCAAAATGATTGAATGACACCCACAGTTTCTCTCAAATTCGTTTCGATACAAGCTTCCAAGGGGAAATACCTCAACCCACTGGGAATAGTGGTCCGTTATTACCAGAATATATTGGTTTTCGAGCGCGGACCGAGGAAGGGTTTCATGATATCGCACGTGACAACTTGTCACGGATAGTTGCTAACTACAGGCTTTATTATGCCAGCGGGCGTCCCCGCCCGAGGCTTGGCCAGGTATACCTGGCAAACAGGACATGTACGGGCGTAATCCAGCCCATCTTTTCTCATACCTGGCCAGGTCGCGACAGGGCATAACTTGTCGTATATCTTACTGCCGCTGCCATGGCCTGCCAGCGCTGAGTCATGGAAGTAATGTAGGAATCGTTTCCGCAACTTCCTCGGGACGACCACTCGGAAGGGGGATTTAATCACCTCTTCCTCGTCAAGTTGGGGCATGTAGCGGAGCAGTAAACCATCATCGCCCAGCAGACACACATCGTACTTGCCCTCAGCGTTCCCGGTGCACGCTGCACTACTCGCAAGCTCTGTCAGCACCCGCCGGCATAGACCATCTGCTTTCTGGGCCTCAACTAGGTCTTCCCTACTGACCGCTACTCCCGAAGACAGATTTCTCTCTTTCTCGTTCCTTGGCAGGTGAGCAGTCGGCGCCACCAGCTGCTGCGCAATTTCTCTCGCAGCACAACGCGGGACCTCTGTCGATCATCTCGTTCTCTTTAACTAAGCAAGGCGCGACATTCGCGTCCACCCTCTCCAATAGCGGCGATGCCGCTTTCAGCAGTGCTGAACTGCGCCTCTGATGCTCTTCTGCCAGCTTTCCACGGTGCACGAGATAAAGCGCGGCCACCTTGTCCGTGCTGCCCCGGCTCGGTACTCAATGGCGTACGCGTAACGTTGCAACGTCAGCGCCCATCTCGCGAGTCTGCCTGCGGGTGTAACCACGAAAGTGCTTGGTGATCTGTCTGCATGGGGAAAACCGCTCAGTCTAGGTACATGTCGAAATCTGAC
The DNA here is from genome assembly GCF_055883805.1 of Amblyomma maculatum. Lineage (NCBI taxonomy): Eukaryota > Metazoa > Arthropoda > Arachnida > Ixodida > Ixodidae > Amblyomma > Amblyomma maculatum. The sequence continues at coordinate 24,024,179 of NC_139348.1, forward strand.
AATGCGAGCATTATCACCTGGCATTCTTTTTCGATCACCGAGTAGTCCCGCCCCGCCGATTGAGCGTGCGGCTAGCGAACGCGACAGGGCGCAGCTTGTCCTCGTTTCCTGCAACAAAACAGCTCCTACACCGGCATCACTAGCATCTGTCTGCAAGACAAACTGCTTGTTCAGGTAGGGGAGGCGCAAACTAGCGGTGTTCGCTATTGCGTGAGCCAAGGCTACAAATGCGTCGTTCTCTTCTTGCCCAGACCAACTTCGAACCTTTACGCAACCGCAAATGACACGGCTTTTCGAGCTCCTAATAAAGAGGGATGAATTGCCTGTAGAACACAACCATTCCCAAAAACCTTTGCACGCTTTTCACGTCCATCGGCAGGGGTGGTTCAGAATTGCCTGCAGTTTGTCATCTTCCGGTCTCAAAGTGCCATCATCAACCACAAAGCCCGAGGTTCACTCTCTTTGATGCCAACTGCAATTTCTTTGGGTTGACCGTTAGACCCGCACGTCTTATCCTTTCAAGAACAGAATTCAGGTGAATGAGGTGCTCTTCGAACAACTGTGAGAATGTCACGACGTCGTCAAGGTACATCATCGCGTAGATGAACCTTGCATCGCCCAGCACGATGTCCATCAATCGCATGAACGTGCTTGGTGCATTATGCAAACCAAACGGCAGTCGAATAAATTCGAAGAGCCCGCGGTGACAGGTGAATGCGGTTTTCTGAATGTCACCTTCCGCCACCTCAATCTGCAGGTACCCTCAAGAACCTAGCGTTCCCTAACGCGTACATCACAGCCTCAATCGACTGGAAAGGGTACGCAACCGTAGGCGTCCATGAGTGGAGCTTTGTATAATCAACGCAGAGCCTGACTGAACCATATTTATTTAGCGCTAGAACCACTGGGGACGCCAAGCTACTTTGCGAGGGTCTCACCGCGCCAGTATCAATCATCTCGTTAAGGGCGCTGTCGAGAAGCTGTCTCTTATGCGCGCTTAACGGCCGCGGGTTACATGCGGGTTTCAATCTCGTGCTGAAGCACGACGGTACTGCCCGGTTGCTCTGTGAAGCAATCCAAAAACGGGAGTAAAGTTCCCGCAAGCTTTCGGCGCTGACTACCGGGTACTGTAAAGGACGCGATAATTCCTTCTAATGGGCCACCGTCTTTGAGCGTCGCGGGGGAGCCGTCTGCCATATAAGCATGAACTGCCGCCCGCTGCTGGACGATGCATTCCTGCCTGGGTGTGCTAACATAGGGAATGAGGGAGGTGAAGGGGCTGTAGCGATAGCCATTCTCCCTCATGTCGAGCACAATGCCTTCGCTCGAAAGAAAATCCCTTCCCAGAATGACTGGTATGGCCAAGCCTGGCAGGTAGACGAAGCGATGCCTCCGCTTTCTGCCGTCTAAGCGCACCAAGAGACGCACTGCTTCCTCCGCTTTTGCCGTCCCGGCTGCTAAGCTCAGAGGGGTTTCGGCTGGCCTGACACAGATGTTACACCTACGGCAGGTCTCGAACGCGTCGTCACTGACCAGTGGCAGCGTTAACATAATGCAAAAAATTGAGGAGAGATCGGTGAGGCAGGTAAGTTACACGTGAAGCTATGTCGAGTCGAGTATTCAGGATTAAATGATGAATATTGGCAACATTATTTGTTAGTCTTATTGCTTGCGTGCACTTTTACTGTTGTGAGAAAACTAAGCATGTATCTAAAAACCCACTTGCTAGAGACGAGCAAGCTGACAAAATGGGAATGTCGGAGCTCCAAGTAATGTTAGAAAACTTGAAATCACAGTGTAGAAATAACGGAGATGAGACAAAGCGTGTAAAAGGTGAATTACTAGCATCGTAAAGTTCATTGCAAAATTTGGGAGAGGAAGATGGTGGGCGATAACAAACTTCTATTATAGATTTAAGCGTTGCTCTTGCCCATACCTTTTCTTAGACGAGTGAACGGGGATCTGTAATATAATGCTTCTTACAGGTGAATTCCCAGAAAAAATGAAGTCCGCCCGTGTTACAGTAATTTTCAAAGGAGGCAATAAAATGACCCCAGTAACTATCGTCCTATTTCCGTACTGCCTTTGTTTTAGAAAGTTGCAGAGCGAGTTATCTTTACGAGGGTATACAAATTCCTTAATTCTAATAATATATATTGTAAGGAGCAGTATGGATTTCAGCCTGGAAAATCCACGCAGGCAGCAATGCTCGAAATCAACAATAGTTTGATTAATAATATTGAACGTATGCTTTTCACTGTCTGTGTATTTCTTGACTTTTCCAAAGCCTTCGATTCGGTCAAGCACGACATTCTACTTCATAAATTACACAGATATGGTATTCGTGGAACGTCTCACAGGTTACTGCAAAGTGTACTTGTCCAATCGCACTCAGTACACACGACTAAACAATGCCGCATCTGAATCAGAAATAATAAACTTTGGTGTTCTGCAGGGATCCGCACTGGTGCCCCTTCTTTTTATATTATATATCAATGACATAGTAAATATTTCTACTTATTCTAACATTGTTTTATACGCAAATGACGCGAACATTTTTTTTTCTGGTTGTGATCTTCGCGAACTAGAGCGTCACACCAACTCCTGGATACATGAACTGGTGCTTTGGCTTGCTGTGAATAAATTGAAATTGAATGTTAAGAAAACTAAATTCATTTTATTCCGTCCTAAAAATAAGCCTATAGATTATCCCATTCAACTCCGGTTTAACGATACCCTGATTTAATCTGTAAACTCCTGTAAACTCCTGGGCGTATTTTTCCGTAGTGACCTAGGTTGGGGTGACCATGTAAATCATGTTCGCCTGCAGGTAGCTCGATCAATTGGTGTGCTCAATCGTATCAGACACCTGTTGCCCTTGCAGAAAAAAAGAACAGTTGTATATTGCCTTAATCCATTCTAAACTGGTGTACTGTAATCTAATCTGGGGGACTTGCAACAAAACTTGTTCAGACAGACTATTTTCTTTGCAAAAAAGAGCTTTACGCGCTTGTTCCACAAACCCCTCAAACGGCGACCACTCATTTCACGCCCTACATATTCCTCCATTCTCTGTGTACCATAAGTATTCTGTTGCTGTACATATCTTTCATAAAATTAAGCAAGACATCACATCATTTAGAAATATATATCTGAACAGGAATACCGGCTACAGTGTGCGTTTTACCTCTCTTGTTTCCACTCGCGCCCTGACTAACCACGGCACCCAAAATACAGATAACCAAATTAGTATAGTATGCAAATGCCTATCCCTTAATAATTGATAATGCTATTACCAGTAGAACTATTTTTCAATTTAAAAAGAAAATGAAGTTGCTTTTTTCCACTTCTTAGGAATGCACCAAATCTATGTGACTTGTAGTGCTTGTCTTATATTATTTTGTTTGCATTTTGTGTCGCGAATTGTAGCGTTACTGATGTACTTTCCTTGTTTACGATGCCATGGTTCTTATCTAATTTCTTAAAATGCCAAATATAATCTATGAGATTTTTTTTTCATTGGTTATGTTTTGTTTTATTTTGTCTTGTCTTGGTGAATTTGACCTTGACCTTGTCCATCCTTCTGCCATTGATGTGTGACCCGGGGTAAGGCCTCGTCAGGAAGATTGCCATCAGCTTCTTCCTTTTGCCTCTTTCCGTGGGCATGTTCTGTGTACATGATTCATGTCCGAATAAACTTATTATTATTATTATTATTATTATTATTATTATTATTATTATTATTATTATTATTGTCGGCCATTCATCGTGATAAAACAGGGCAGCTAAGACATGAACGAGGAAGAAACACGGCACAAGTAAAAAAAAAAACAGCACTTGTGCCGTGTTTCCTTCCTCGTCTGTGTCCTAGCTGTGCTGTTTCATCACCACACCTCTTCTAAATCAGTGGGAACTTGCGTACATAATGAAGTAATATCATTTGAAATAGTCAGCAGCAAGCCTCCGCCCCTCTGTGTTCCATAATAGAACTAAAATAATGAAAAACTATGAGCGTTAAAAAAAAAGATCAGAGTCACGTACACGTGCGGTGCGCCAGGTTTCGGTTCAAGCAATGGTTTTTACGAAACACGCGCCTATAGCTGTTGATAACAAGATATATTCGTTCGGAACACTTCTGATGTTAGTAAAAGGGCTTCAGATACCCGACCACCACCGCTCATGTGTGCCTTAGATATTCTGGGTTTCGCAATCGGCTGCGGGGGAATTAGCCGGCTCTGCGTGTTTAAATGATGACGATGTTGTCGTGGCCGAGTATTACATGTAGCCGTGGTCATTAATATGTAACTTGTAGCGCAGTTTGGGTTTTGGGCACCAGATTGGCTTTTAGCAAAATCTTTAAGTATTTCCAAGCGACTCTTGTTGCAGCTTAGAAATCTTCAGTCAAGGTGATTTTATTGTCCTTCAGACTGTTGCATGCAGCTTGAATAGTGTATTTTGTTTTCCAGTTTAGAAATTTGGCTTCGACGGGATGACATTTATTCGGCCTGAAGACACCCAAGCAATGGATACGTTCCAAGGCATCTGGTAGGAGAGGAACGGTTAGGCATTTGTTATAGGCAGTAGTTAGTTTCGCTTCTCTCTCTTGCCATGTCTCATCAGAATCTTTAACGACGTAGAATATAAGGTTGTTTCGTCATACTCTGTCGTCGGGGTCGTTTCTTCGTGTTTGTAGAGTCCTGAGTATCTCGGAAAGTTGATCAGGCTGAGTTTGAATACTGGAAACTTCATGGCTAATTTCTTCATCCTTTTATCATTTTCCTCCAGTACATCTTGTGGGGCTACCGCGCCCCTCATGGTCTTTTCCACTACGCGCAACCCTCCGTGCACTCCGTCTTGGTGGGCGCGGAGTTAGCGCAACTACCCATGTGTAAACTTTATCGCGGAACGTGAAATGTGCTTGACTCTAGAGTGAGCCTTGATAAGGGCGGCGGAAAGCCAAGAACGGGGATTCCCAGACAGCGCGCGGCGCCGCCATGCTGTTAGCAAGCGGCACGGTGCCTCCCCAAGGTCAATGCAAAAGGTCGCGCTACTTGGATGAAAACGCGTGCAGCTTATTGCCAGCGGTATCAACTCGATGATGATTATGAACAATGCAAAGGGCGCATGCCAACTGTGCGGGAAAATATTAAAACACAAAAGATAAGATTACTCCAAAGAAGTAGAAAGTAAGTATAATATTCATGCTCAGAAATGAATGCAGTTTTCGTTTCTTCTGTAAAAAAAAAAAAGAAAAAAAACGGGTCATTACATAATAATATTTTAACTTGTTTTTACTGACCGCTGTCGGCCATTTAGTACCCGCTGCGTAGTTTCCCTAACTACAGACATGGCTCAGACAAGCGTTTTCACCCGCAAGGTGGGTGCGTCATCGGACCAGGTTCAACTTTCAACGTTGTGTACTGCGTGCAAGGTAGGTTACAGTGCCAAACAGCCAGTACTTTGTTCTGCTGGTTGTGGTAGAGCATTACAGCAAGGCGAAGACTGTGCGCGCTCGATGAAAAAGTGATTGCCGCTGCATTTGCGCATTTTCGGACGATTGGACAATGCTGCGTCACAGCTCGGCGGCTCGGCTCGGCCAGCTCGGCTCCCCCAGGCAAGTCACGAAAGTGGCGGCTTGTTTTAAGGATACACGTCAGCAGGAACGCCGTCTCGCAGCATCTATTTTAATAGAACGTTGAAGGTGAGATTTTATTGCCCGCAAGACGCGTGTCGCATTGGCCAAAGCCTTCCGTTCCGCTACCTTTGATGCGTAGTTTGCTTATTGCGGCGCGTTACCGCACCAACGTTCGCTGAATGTGTTTTAGCTGGTATCACAAGGATATTCCTATTGTCAGAGGTATTTTTTCATGAATTTATTGAATGCTGAAATTGTAAATTTGTAGCCTCACATTGACACCTCTCAGCGACAAATCTCAGACACATTAACTTCTAAATAGTAGAAATCCCCATTCGAATTTTTTATGCTCTTACAGCTACGTGTTCTATCGCTAGCATTACAGTTATTCCATTGTTTTTTTTTTTCTTCTTTGGCACTGATATATACTTTGCACAGTCGCAAAATCTCTCACCCTTTTATAACCTCACCGTGTCTCGTTTCGAGACTTGCGCTCAGGTTATTTTGTGTGCTTTCCTGCAGTTGAAGATTTTCATTGTCGTGACGCGTCTATTTAAGTAATCGTGAAATAATAAAGCCTGGCTTTCGGTACAGCACAGCTTCACTCATTTATGCCCTTAATGAAATCCCTTAAGCCATGTGAATCTTATCCACGTGCTTGCCAAATTCACTTATAGGTCTTTTATGTTCAGAAACGTGCGCGAAATATGCACCGGAATGCGTTTACATGACGCGCGACGAAATACCAGGCTAACGACGACGGAGGCAGAACGATGCTATGATAAGGTGGTTAAAGATGCCGTAACATCTCAGTTAACGTAAAACTTGGTAGTAGAAATACATGTCAGGTTGGCTGAAAAGTTACGATGTCCATTTTTCCTCTTTTCCGAGCATCGTTCTGCCTCCGTCGCCGTCGTTGGCGTTATTTTTCGTCCAAACGTAAAAGAAAAAAAATCAAGTCCCCCGCCAACGGTACGTCACTGGGACATCACGAGCGTTTGTGACATTACAACTCACGTGTATGCTTTGCCACACAGTCCGCAGGGGGCGCCCAGCAACTAAAACCTTCCTTAGAGTCGACACGCAGGCCTCTATGGCATTTACACTATCATTTACCATTTATTCCATGGCATCGCGGGTCAACACGGACGGCAGAGCGGTTCTCAACCAAGATGAAGATGGAAGCGGTGCATTTGTAGAAGAGGTACGCTGTTTGCGTGAGTTGTTGCCACCCATCGCAAAATCCACTCCCCGGCCGCAAACATTCTAGCATCATCCCCTCTACCGAATCACCTCATCACCCTCCTCTGGGTCCCTGCGCACAGCGAACACCCAGGCCACACGGCCGCTCACTCCCAAGCCCGAGCACTCGTCAACCGGGCTGAGAGCAACCTGGTGCCTTCGTCTCGCAGTGCCAGAGATCGGCTTCTTAATTACCACGACCTCACCATATTTTATAGAAATTCCTCCTGTGCACCTCTCCTGTTCAGACAAAGATAAAATCAACGCCTTAATCCGCATGGCTACCAAAGCAGCGCTCAACCTACCGAAGACCACTAGCACGGACAGGCTCTTAAAACTAGGAATGCACAACAATATACAAGAACTTATAGAGGCACATCGGTACACACAGTACCTTCGGTTGGCTGGCACGCAAACAGGACGACATATACTGGATACTCTCGGCATTCGCATACCCGCATATGCTGAAGAGTTAAACCCTCTCCCTCAGGCCGTGCATTCAGCGCTTATCCTCAAACCTCTTCCTAAGAACGTCCACCCAGAATACCATCAATCTCGCCGCGTCGCGCGAGCCAAAGCTCTCCATAAACACTATGGGACTGCAGAGGATGTCCGCTGGGTGGACGCCGCATGTGGTTCAGACCGTTCGGTAGCTGTGGCCTACAATCCAGCAGCCCCCCCCCCCCCCCCTCCACCCGACTCACTCACTTCATAGACCCTCCCTGTAACTCGGAAGAAGCAGAGGAAGTGGCTATAGCCTTAGCAATCGCCCAAACAGATGCGGCTTACATACTTAGCGACTCCAAAACAGCCATACTTAACTTTGCCCGAGGACGCGTACATCCTCCCGCATGGCAAATATTGAGAATGTGCACCCTGAATTCTGACAGGCGTATTGAGCTTATATGGGTGCTGGCTCACTCTGGCAATCCCGGAAATGAGGCCGCCGATAACATAGCCCGAGGACTTATTAGCCGGTCAAATGGCGACCCATGCCGGGATTTCTCGAGGGAGCGGGCACATACATTTTCTGAGCTCACACAGCAAGCACGCCTTGCCCGTCGACTCTACCCCCCTCCCCACTCTCAGCTGTCTCACTCCTAACAAATCCTCTGGAGGCGTCTTCAAACCCGAACGCTTCTCACCCCTCAACGCCTATCCTACTACCGACCCGTTTCCCTTGAGTGCATCCTCTGTGGAGAGTTGCACGCCACATTGGACCACATTCTTTTCGGCTGCCCTGCCGATCCTCCCCCGCATGGAAAGCCCGCCATCGGATCATGGGAGGAATGGGAGGCCCTCCTTACGTCGCAGGACCTGGACATACAACTTCGCTGTGTGGACCGGGGTGCCAATGCCATGGCCCTACGTGACCTGGACACATGCGCGTAATGTGAGGGCCGTGCGGTGGCCCTGGGCCCTTGAAGGGTCCAAACTCGCTCGTTTAATAAAGTTTTTTTCTCCTCCTCCTCCGCCTGCTGTACCCTCCTCCGCGTAAATCTCTTCCCAAAAGCGACCAGGCTTTCTGGCGTAGACTTCAGACTGCCACAGTCATGACCCCTTTCCTTCTCTCTATTAAAAACCGTGGCGAAACCTCTCCTCACTGCCACTTGTGTCCTAGCACCAGAGCCGACTTTACTCACGTCTTCCTGAACTACCCGAACAAACCCAAGCCCCCGTGGCAAGGGCCAAGACGTCAGGAGCGATGGGAGGCTGCTCTGCGCAACTCGCTGCCGGAGTTACAGCTTCCGACAGTGAGCTGGGCCCGAGGGGTCGCCGAAGCTCGAAAGTGTCCGGCCATCTAGAGTGGCCTGAGGGCCCATCGTCGTCCATGCTCCCTCACTTCCCTTTACCCCCCTCACTTAGTTCTTTTTTGAATCATTAAAGTTGCTACCTACCTACCTGCCACGCGCGAATCTATTTCTCTGATGCCGCTAGGGGCGTTTTTGCCGTTCCGCGTCCCCCTATTCGCGTCCTTGTTTGTTTTGCCTTGCCGCACCATGTAAGAGACAGTCCATGGTCCTTTTGTTATCATGGCATAGCACTGCCGCAAGCATCGATTGTATGCTTGGCTCTGCAGTGTCTTGTGATGTTTTATCGTTCCAAAGTGCCCTTTTGTTGAACAGGGATAAACCGGTGTTTTTTTACCCAAACTGTGGATTTGTGACCCATCCGGAGAGACCATTTCCTTCGGATCCATTTTCCAAAAGGTGGAGCCTTCCATCTAAACGATCCTGTATAGCTGTGAGCTTGGTTTTGATGTTTTGCGAAGGGTAAATACTTAAAGATCAGCTGCAGGTTCATTCTGGGATTTTGAACTTTGCACAGACCGCGTGTAAACATCTTTAAGCAACTGAAACATAACTTTCGTTTGTTCCGCGGGATCAGGAAGCAAAGAATCGACGTCTAGAAGAGAATCAGAGCGCAAAGTTGAAAGACCGCGGCTACTCTCAATGTCACCGGCCCATAACAGGAAGTGTCAGAAAAATATTTGCAAAAAACTTCGCTCAAAACTTAAGGGCACGGGAACAGGACCAAGCAGACATCATTACTCCTCGCATACAAAGGAAAGTTTGTACCCACCTGCACTGTAAAAAGGAAAGCGGTTGAGTATCTGGTCAAAAAACTTCCTGTGTCCACTCAAGCGGTACGGGCTGAGTTGGCTTCTGAAATCCGTGATAGTAGATGATGCCTATGTCACTAGGTTGTCACTATGTCACTATGTCACTAGGTGGGCGGATGAGATTAAGAAGTTCGCAGGGGTCAAGTGGATGTAGCTAGCACAGAACCGGGTTAAGTGGAGAGATATGGGAGAGGCCTTCGCCCTGCAGTGGGTATAATCAGGCTGATGATGATGATGATGATGATGATGATGATGATGATGTCACTCCGGGAGATTTCTTGAAGCTCAGATCAAACAGGCCAGGCCCAAGCAGGGGAACATCTGGCGACGTACCATTCTTCTGAAAGCTAGTGAGGGTTAACGTAGAAAGACGGGCTAGTTGGTCTTGATAAGTAGAGTGCATATTTTGGCAGCGTAAAATTAAAGACAGGACTAAAGGAGAAAGACAAGGGACAAACGCTGACAAACAAAAGCGTTTGTCCCTTGTCTTTCTCCTTTAGTCCTGTCTTTAATTTTACGCTGCCAAAATATGCACTCTACTAGTGAGGGTGCTTCGAAAATACGGTAACCAGCATCCATCTCCTTAACGTCGTATTCATGAACAATGTTGAAACACATAATTAACAAAAATATAATAGGATGTTTAGAATGCAATGCTATGGTAACTTGGGAGGGTAGAAGGCAGGAAGCGAAGGAAGCATCATATTCTATGCGCAAGTGCTAACTAGATCAGATGCCGGAGGTGACAAAGCCAGGGATATCGCACCGCAGGAGGCGGCTGATCGACAATGCATGAGGAACACAAGCCACGCCCGCATTGTAAAAGGAAAGCGGTAAAGCGTCTGGTCGAAACAACTGTTCCCATGTCCACACAATAGATCGAGAAGGCACAGAAATAAGATGTTTGCTGACGCTGTGCATCCTCCTTAGCCAGGCAGTATTCCCCTCCCTTCACAGCATCTGGAAACCCTGAGTCCTTCATCATGCGGAGGAGCCCCACTAACCTGTACAACCCAAGAGCTCTTCCTCCGTGCGTTTTATATATATCCAAGGGTCGCCTATAAGTATTCGGTTAATTTAAAACGCCAGCAGCTGAATAATTGTACGAGATCAGTATGCAATTTTTTTAATAATTATGCACTGAATATTGAAATGCTGTTTACCTTCTAACTTGTTCCCCCTCTCATATGTGTTGTGCCAGCCGGCGCTGAATGCATGTATCGAGAGTTAAATACGCATTGTTTCTTGAATACTTTACCTCCCTATTTTTGAATACGTTCTGTTTTTTTAGAGTAGAAAGACTGGCTGCCACGGAAAGGTAGAAATGACAGAAGGAAGGTACCCTACCACCTGTTAGGGTGCCTCGATACGCGTGCCCCCCTCTGCCACTGCGGAGGGTGGGGACATTCTATGAAAGGGTCAATGCCGCCTCTACGCCTCCATATTTGAGCCCACGCAAGTGTGCTCCGGTTTTGCGGCGGCTGTCACGTGGCATTTCTTGGCGCGCGTTCAAGTTTGGGATTGCAGAGGGCCAGAACGCTAGACAAGATGAGACTCCTGGAGGAAAGACGCAGTATCTCACATTTTCTCCGAGAAGTGTGCTTTTGGATTGTACGCCATCGCTCCGGTCGCATGGATTTCCTTGGCGCGCGTTCAAGATTGGGACTGCAGAACGCTCCTGAAGCGCTATGAGAAGGCTAGGCCAAAATATGGCGGATTTGTCTCCACCCTTCGAGGGCGCGAGGGCGCGCGCATTGAGGCGCCCTACCACCTGTTAGAACCACGGTGGTTAGAACACAGCGCACCTACTGGGAGAAGCACGAAACGCCCAGCGTGCCTACGAGCCACGCCCCGCCGGGGTGGTGCAGTGGTAAGACGCCCGACTACTGTGCCGGAGTACCCGGGTTCGAACCCGACCTCGGCGGCTGCGGTTCGATGGAGGCGAAACGAAGAGGCGTCCGTGTGCTGTGCGATGTCAGCGCACGTTAAAGATCCCCAGGTGGTCGAATTTACTCCGTAGCCCTCCACTACGGCTCCTCTTTCTCTCTTTCCACTTTCACTTCCCATCTTCCTCCCTTCCCTCACGGTGCGGTTGTGGTGTCCACAGAAAACAAGTGAGACAGTTACCGTGCCTTTCCCTTCCTATAAATAAATCAGTTCTACGAGCCACGCTATGCTGAAGAGCCGACTTGGTAGCCCATCTTCGCCTCGCTTATGGCGTCACACCAGGGATGGATGGGTGGAATATAGGAGCCTCCCCTTCGACACGGGGTGGTAGCAGTAGCTGTCATGCTCATTTTTCTCCCTATATCTTAATTATTGTTTTAGATTGGTTAACTAAACCATCATTCTATTTATTAGGTTTTTGCTTTTACGTTACTAACATTATGTCACTTCTCTGCTTTCAAGCCACCAATCTTCCAGTCGTTTTTAGCTAGTTTCCACCGCCGGTTTATTCACCCGGCCGCTGGTATCTCTAAACCCCAGAGCTTCAGGAACAGTGATTGCGCCTGCATCAACTTCCGGATGGATACCATTACATTCGAGTATAATATGGTCAATTGTTTCACTGGAGTTTCCACATATAGCACATGCGTCATCTCCATTGTTAAATTTCTTTTTGTAGCTGCGTGTTCTAAGGCACCCTGACCTAGCTTAAAAAGTAGGGCACAGCCTCTTGAGTTATCAAAGAAAGCTTCCTTCCTGATCTGCATTTTCCACTTTCGGTATAATTCCACACTCTCTTTCTTTTCCATCGAATTTGTCTAATTTTACCTTCTGTGGTTTTCACCTGTTGCCTAATGCTCTTTAATTCTCCGTCCTTGTGACTAGCATACTTATTAGTTAGTTTTCTAGTTCTTTTCCTCCATTGTGAGTCAATGCTTTTTAAGTACAGGTATTTAAATACTTTAGCTGCAGATCTATTACTGTCCAATTTCCTCGGGCGTTCCTTGTATAATTTTTTACTCTGAGCTGCCCGTATTTCGAAAGATGCCCAGCCCATATCTCCCTATCTCCCTGTACCGCCTCATTCGTGGTTTTGCCGGGGGCACCTAGTGCTAATCGTCCAACGGCTCTCTGATTTATTTCTAACCTCGACTGCACCTCTGATTTTAGGCACAAAACCGCATTTCCGAAAGTCCGGGCACCATAATTCCTTTCCAAATACCCCGCGAAACCTCGTACCTGTTGTATCCCTTTATATGCCCTATGCTTCATTAGCCTGTCATTTCTTCGCCCTTTGGCCTTAAGTGATTGCTCATGTTTTCCAATGTATGCCAGTCCTTCGTCTACCCAAACCCGCAGATATTTGTATTCTGCAACTCTGGGTATTTCATGGCCTTTTATTTTAAGACCCTGATCAGTTGAGCTGTTGAAAATCATGAGACCCGACTTAACTGCGCTGAAACTGAAGCCTAAAGCATCCCCTTCGTCTCCGCAATACTTAACTAGAGTTTGGAATTCTTCCAGACTATCAGCTAGCAGCACAATATCGTCTGCATACATCAAACCGGGGAGGCGCTGCTCTACCGCCTTTAGACCTAATCTATATGACAGGTTAAAACCTAGGATACTGTCGTGTAACCTTCGTTCCAGGTTTATCATATAAAGCATGAACAGCAGCGGTGATAGAGGACAGCCTTGTCTTAATCCTTTGCATACTTTGACATCTTCCGTACTTCTTATCCCTTCCCACGTAATTTCTACTTTGTTATCGCGGTATATTTCCTGTAGGAACTCTATTATCTCATAGCCGATACCTTCTTCTTTTATATATGTTCTACAGAAGTTCCCTGCTTACGTTATCGTACGCCCCGTTTATGTCCAGGAAGGCCAAATACAAAGGTCTATTTTCCACTCTAGATATTTCGATGCATTGGGTAAGCACGAACAGGCTATCATCTAAGCGCCTACCATTTCTAAAGCCGTTCTGAAGTTCTCCGAGTATCTTGTTACTTTCTACCCATGCCAGCACGTTTAATTTCACCGCCTGCATGGCCAACCGGTACATAACGGATGTTATGGTAATTGGCCTGTAGGATTTTATATGCATTCATTCTCCTTTCCATTTAAAAATCAAAATCATTTTACTCTGCCGCCAGCTGTCCGGAATTTGCTTATTCGTTATGACTGTTTCAAGAGCTTTTAACTACGTTTTCTTACTTTTTGGACTAAGTTCATTAATCATTTTGATCGGAATTCCATCTATTCTGTAGATGTGTTGTTAGCAATATTTTTTCTGCCTTTTTTCAGTTTAGATTGGTCAATTCTAAGCCTCTTTGCATTCTGCTAGCTTATGTTGCTTCCTGATTTGCGGTGATCTATCGTCGCTCTTAAATTACTCGGCTATAACTGATGTGATCTAGTTCACTGCATATTCTCCCTTTAAACAATTTCCCTAGTTATCTTGAATCCGATCCTGCTTTCTTTGATTCTGCTGCTCTAGCCAGCTTATATGGTTCCAGAATTTTCTTTCTCCGCCTCCAGAGGCATCGTGTGTGTCAGCCATCCAGCGATCGGTGGACTGCTTTTTTTACTTTGGACGAGGGCCTGCACCTCAAGTTTCTTTTGTAGATATGATTCCCATTTTTGGTCGATTTCCTCCTGAGATAACTGTGCTTTCTTTGCCACTCGGTGTTCTCTTGAAGCAGCCCGTGTTTGTTCAAGAGCTTCCCTGATTTCCTTATTCCACCAGCTCCGTGGCTTCCTCTTTCCATTCCAGCCGTTTGCTATTTTCACCTCCTTAATTTTCCTCCTTATGAGTAGTTCTACCTGTTCATAATCCCAGTCTTCCATGGGGCTTTTATCTATTGCTTTCTCTATGTCTGCTGCTATCTGCGCTATTTGATCGTCGTATAATTTTGAGTTTACGTTTTGCCTAAGTTACATTTCTCTTTTCATCAAGGGCCCGTATCTGCAGAATAATATGTTTATGATCACTTCCCAGACTACACTGCCCTTCTTCGTCTATTTCCATTTTTGTGACCTTGCTATAAATTCCCTGCGACATTAGATAGTAGTCTATGGTCGCGTGCCTGTTGCGGAATTCCCACGTGATTTAGCCTTCACATTTTGTTTCTCTATTTACTTTAACTAGATCGTGTCGCTCACAGAAGTCTAGCATTAGCTTCCCGTTACAATATGTGTATCCATCCAGATCGTCGATGTGGCCGTTGATATCCCCCAGCAGAATAATATCGGCCCCGTCTCCAAATTTGCTTATATCGTCACAAGACATTCGACAAGACCCTTGTTTTCTAGCCTGCATTGGTGTCCTGTTTCTAAATAAACTACCCCTAGCCATGTCCTTATGCCGGTAATTGTTCCTGATACCCAGATATGTTTTCTACAAGAGGAGTTAATTCTTTGCCAATTTGTTCCCTGGTGTATAAACATACCTAACCCTCCACCCTTTTTTTTCTGTTCTCGTTCTGTTGCACCCTCCCCAGACGTAGCCTTCTATAAACGGCGGATCTTCTAGATCCCTGAGATGAGTCTCGCAAAGAGCGTACACACCTATTTTGTCATCCTTCAACTGCTGTTCTATCTCTAGCCATTTCGCTCTTTTTCTACCTCCTTGCATGTTTAATTAGCTGATCATAGTGTTAAACTTCATTTTTGTACTTTTATTTCTCGACCTCCTCCTTGCCATATTTTGGGGCTCAGCCTCCGTTATTACACTTTCTTCTGCGTCATGTCTAACTACCTCTGTGCAGGGAGTCCTATTGGACCCCCTAAAAAAGCTGCAGCCCTGCCTGCCAGGCGCCAGCCGATCTCTGCTCCCACCCTTCTGTTAAAATGAATGCTATCTTGCTGAAAAGCCCTACACTGTAAAAAAAAATTGGTCAAAATGACGGAAAATTCTTGGCAGCTCTATTTCCAAGCATTATCCGTCATTTCAACTTATGGTGCTTTTAGTCATTTTGATGTTTACTTGTCAAACTGGAATACATTTAAACCGTCAATATGACAATTGACCATCATTTCTAAATGACTGTGCATTTCTTCATTTCGATATAATGTACTTAAGTTGTAAATATGACAGTTGATCGTCATTCTCAAATGACGGTTCATTTCATTATTTGGTATAATACACTTATGCCGTCAGTATGATGGCTGGCTGTCATTCCCACATGATGGTGGTGTTAATCATTTTGACGTACTGCTTGTGAACCAGGAATACAACGGAGTCATCAATGTGCCATTGTACAATGTGCCGTCATATTGACGGTTGCTGTGTCAGTTTGAAATACATTTAAAGCGTCAATATGACAACTTGACATGTTTTCACTTCACGGTCCAATGACATTAAGCACTTTTTTGTACAGTAAAGCATCAGTTCAACATTTTTTATCGTTTAACATAAAGCATATTTAAGCCATCAATATAAACCTATAAGAATCCATCAATATCATTTCAGCTATTTGAATCTAAAACACATTTATTTAGAATTTCCTATAGCCTCGGTTGTAAGAAGCTGAGCAAAATTTAAGTTAAAACTTTGTGCCGCTCTGAAATCGAGCCTCAAGAGCAAAGTTCAACTGCTTCTCTTTGTCATTTGGATCTGTTCCTTTTTATTTTTAATCAAGGACTTCCACTGCTGCTGCTGTCAAGCTGCAGACTGACTCGCAGATTATCTTTAAAGAAGACACAAAAATTAGCACTTTCAAAAACCTTTATTGTTATAAATGCGCTAAAATGTAATGTAAAAATACACTTTGAACTTGCAGCTTGCTGCTCGCAGATTCTTCCCAAAATCATGCATGGTGTATCTAGAAAACAGAATATGACGTATACTCATATTAGATACATGATCATATTAAGGGTATTTAAATAAAACAATATGGGGCCATAAGAAAAGCATCCAACATATGCTGAAACTAACTTCGGATATAAAAAATACAAACATTCAACACGTGGGCAACTTCTGTTACCATCATTGCATTCCAGTAATTTCTATAAAATGAGACAACAGAAATCTGTCCAATTCGTATTTATGAACTTTGAGTCTTTTTGTCCAGCCTCTTCCCTAATTCTGCGAGAGATTGTGATTTTGTCAAGCTAGCCCGACATTCCAGTTTCCAAGTCCACTTATCCCAGCTGTTATTTCCCAAAGCCTTAGAAAATAAACAATTTGAACAGAGATGAACCACAAAAGTTGAGATGAGAGTCAAATTCTTTATAGTACCGTAGTTCAGGTAAACATTTTACACTGTCGGAAGGAATGGCTTCATTTTCTCACTTCATTACCATTTCATCTCTAAGCCATTGAGATTATATTCATGCAATTACTTTTATGTTTCCCATGTGAAGGCAACTATATTGGTGAATTTTCTTCCTTTGCCTGATTCTTTCAGTTAAAGAACACAAACGCTTAAAATTCCTCAAGGTCAAACTTTCACTTATGGGGCACTTCATATGCTGCAATTTAGGCACAGTCTTAGTTGAATGCATCAGTACCATCTCACTCAACTGGCCAGCTCCGAGAAACAAATTGTCTCTCCCGCAAGGCACATTTGCAACCGCCACAAGACCGACAACAAACTTTTCAGATTCACTAGGGCTGCAGGAAGGTTAGAAAAATCAAATTTTGTACAAAAACATGACTTTACATAAACTTCCAATTGCCAACATGGTGGAGCAAGAGATTCGCAGTTTTGTTTCCGTTCTGATGCTTGACTGTCTCAGCACATTGTTTACATAGACGATAAGCAGTAATCGATGATAATGGCTGTAGTGGTTCTGCCAGCCTAGGGCAAACATGGGCTTAGACGAAGTTTAGACTCAAAATAAACCTGCCACTGTGAGTTCACTCAAGGGTAGATGCTTGGGCTTGTTGGTTCGTGTTATAAAAGGAAAGAAGCATAGCAGAAAAAGACATGGACACACGGTCAAGACACACAGTGCGAACTTCCAACAAATGTTTATTTTAGTAAAGAAAGGTTTTTACACCTTCATATTACAGTGGGCCATCAGGCATGCACTAGCAAAGTATTTCTGACAGATACACAAGTTCCCTTGACAAAGTGCGACCAAAGGGCTGCTTGAATAATTTTCTTTGAAAAGGGACAATCACTGGGCTTCAATTAATTTACGTGTTAACCTGTTTTTATGCACTTTTAAAACCACAGGCTTTCTGAGATGGTAAATGCATTCACACACATGGCAGTGAGTCGACAAACTTTTTCCGCACATGCTCTTCTACATCCAGCCCATGGTCCCGATGCTTATAATTCAGGCATCTGCCCATTTCTCCTACATATTGTTTGCCACATGGGAGAGGAATTTGGTAGGGAACATTCTCGGAGCAATAAACAAAATTTTCCCCAAGCTTCCTTGTGCCGCAGCCAAACGGCTTATTGAGCTCTGAAAAAGTTTTTGTGCACAGACGACTCAACTTGTTAGGAGCCAAAAAACCCGCTCTGCTGCTAGATCACTGCGCTATTTTCTTTTGAGCCCAGCAACACAGTGGCAGAGTTCTATTTTTCGGCTCCTTATAAGTTGAGTCATCTGTGCATGAAAACGTTTTCAAAACTCAATAAGGCAGTTAGCTGCACAATGAGGCTTGAAGAAAAATCCATTTATTGCACTGAAAATGTTGTCTATCCAATTTATCTCTCCTATGGGCTGTGGCAAACAATATGCTACTGCGTTGTACTGCAGAAATGTGTGCGAAGGCACTCACAATTCTGAATCGTTTCTTGAACATTCCCAAGAATGTGTGCAAAAACACAACACTAGATTAAATGGAAAAAAATGGTCCGTGGCGCATGGTTTTGAATAATATTCAGAGCGTTCATTAGGCAAAAGTACTGTGATGCTGTATGTTCTTGGCAGTTCTTGTCAGTTTCATAGGGTTATTCAAAAATTCTAAGCATTTACCTCATCTCTTAATGATGAATTAATCAAGATTGTTGTATTTGCGAAGAAAGCAAGCACATGTGAGCTCTGCGAACTTTGAGCAGTGCAAGCTTTGGCAGTGGACGATATCTCAGAACAGTAAGAGCTTGCAGCTATATGTACTGAATGAACCCACTGATGATAATAGACTTCCTTTTATTAGGCTCCTTTCTGGATTAAATTTTCATTCTGATCACATTTTCGGCCCCCTTGAATTCTGAATTATTGACTTTCCAATCTGCATATTATATAGTGGTTCGGCTCTTTGCAGCAGCACTGCGGCAAATATAAAAGGTTTGAAAAACTTAGAACATTGGTTCTATGACTACTGCTGTGGTTCCATGAAAATGTCGAAATAATCGAGAGTCGGAAAACTCACAGGTCAGAAATTTCGCCTTTGACTGCTACATAGTTAGTCGTTTTGCACATTACCTGCTTCAAATCTCAGCAACTACAGATATTCAAATTTTTGGAGCTGCAAGAAATAATCACAGTAAAGGGTTTTTTGCCATTTACTTCAACTACCACAGCAACTACCAGCTGCCGCCGAATATTTCCTCGCCTTATTCTCAGACGAATTTATAATACAAATGAATTCTATCTTAATGCACTACACAATTTGCAACTTAGCCTTTCATGTCTAATGGTGCATCAATCAAGTCACATTGAAAAACACTTTCTTTAAAAAGCCTTTCATGTAAGAATGAGGTTCCTTGAACTAAGAGGAGTGAAGGAAATCCTAATGCATTGTGTAGATGTGCATTAACTCTAGACACTGCTATAAGCTATCACAGTAGCACAAGCCACATAACAGTGACAGTGATCAATTCAAAGGTCAACTCACCAGTGTAAAAACACCCGTAGCAGGCTCAACGACCTCGGTGAAATACCGCTGGCTGGCCCTTTTCCTCGGCCCTTGAAAAGGTTTATTTTCCCAAAGTACCTGTAAAATATGAATAGTAAAATAAATTAGATTGATTTGGTGAGCGACGCTGCTAACAATGGTTCATTAAAAAGCAGAGGGGTGGGAGAAACAAGAAATAAAGATATGCATGGAGTAGTTCCAGCATATACTCAATAATTTGTCTAAAAATGGCAAGGCCAGTGATGGTATGAAGTAGCACTGAACGAGGATAAAGAGGGCACGCCTCAGTTCGCAAGTTGAGCCAATGTTTCGATAAGTAGAGTTGTCTTCGTCTGGCATGACATGGAAATATGACATGGGAATGAATTTTGAGTATGTCAAGAAAAATTTTCCCTGCCTCCTCTTTTCTAATTACTTTGCTTCGTTAGTGTCGCAAAAATGAAATAATTGTTAAACCTAGCTTGACATTATTTTGCAGTTACATCATGGGCACATCTTCCATATATTCTTATAAACTGAGGCAAATTCCCATAATTTTTTTTTCACCTTTCCCACGACTTTTTAGTAGCCTGTATCTATGCGTAATCGAACATTAAACAATATAATGCTCAACAAAAATATTGATTTATTTATACCACGCATTACTTTTGATTAGGATAGCACGTTACCTCAAATATCTCCATCACCGGGCTTGGTAGAACGAGAGGAAGAAGATGGTTTACACGGTATGATGGAGCACTGAACAAGGGTAAAGGGGGTACGCCTCAGTTCGCAGGTAGAGCCAACGTTTCGACAAGTGGACTTGTCTTCGTCTGGGCTTAGACGAAGACAAGTCCACTTTTCGAAACGTTGGCTCTACCTGCGAACTAAGTTCTGCCCCCTTTACCCTTGTTCTTAGATGAAGACAAGTCCACTTGTGGAAACGTTCGCTCTACCAGCGAACTGAGGCGTACCCCCTCCCTTTCACCTTGTTCAGTTCTCCATCATACCGTCTAAACCCTCTTCTTTCTCTCGTTCTACCAAGGCCAGTGATGGAGATATTTGAGGTAACATGTGCTATCCTAATCAAAAGTAATGCGTGGTATAAATAAACCAATATTTTTGTTGAGCAGCATAGTGTTTAATGTTTGATTACGCATAGATACAGGCTACTAAAAAATCGTGGGAAAGGTGAACAAAAATTATGGGAATTTGCTTCAGTTTATAACAATATATGGAAGATGCGCCCATGATATACCTGCAAAATAATGGCAAGCTAGGTTTAACAATTATTTCATTTTTGCAACACTAACGAAGCAAGAGTAATTAGAAAGGAGGGGGCAAGGAAAATCATTCTTGACATACTCAAAATTCATTTCTATGTCATATATAATGTGACTCATATATTTCGGCATATAGTTGTCTAGAATGCCTTGAATGTTTATAGTGCATAATCTTCTTTGAGGGTGAGTATGCTGAAGTGGTGAAGAGAAACATGTTTGGGACATCCTGATGGCAGACATGTTCACACTCTTAATATGCTCAACTATACAGAATCATTTCCTACTATACATGCTTCAAGAGGAAAAGAAAGCAATCTTCAATAGTAGTAGGTTGCAGTTAGGGTAAAAGACTTAACTTACTTCGAGATGCAGCTAAATAAATCGAAGCAGCCTCTACATATGACGATGAGCGACAGCAATGAAACAAAATTTTCACATTATTACCGTGAAAGCCTTAAATATCAGCCCAAAACACAGGACGCGAACTCAAAACCTTCAGGTAGTTACATGGACATCACCTAGAGTTCAGTAAAGGAGGCTATTAGATCTCATTAACAAATTGGTTGCTTCCTATTCAACAAAGTAAATAGAATGTACTGTCATGCTCAATACGAGTTGCAACGCATCACGAGTGAATCAATTCTGGCATCCATGCAACAATAGATTAGTGAGCATTTAGGGAGAACATGCAACTTGTAAAAATAATAAATGAACTTTGTTATCCATTTCTTCAACTGAATGAATAAATTGTCAGCAAGGCTATAGTCAGTGTGTGCCAAGAACATAGCTCCTACTGCACCTTGTGCGTTGTAGTGCATATTAAGTGCGACAGTACATTTTCAGAAATTTTTATGCAAGTCAGAAATGTATTAAGCACATGATGTAAAATGCATTACTAATATGCATGATATTTACTCGTGTAAATTATTTAAGACTGCCATCTTGCCATGCTAAATACCTGCTAAGTAATTTTTTTATGCATGATAGTCAGGCACAACTAAAGAATGAACCAGCAGTTGCTCTACAAGTCCCTTCAGCAATTACCATCAAACAGTTTCATGATGGCATGGTTGATCCAAGTGTAGAGTGTTTATTCACCTTTCTTAGTCATCAAAATAAAAAAATATCAATTGTGCAAGTTGTTCTATGGAACCTAATATATACAAAGCCTCAGCAATGATTAAATTGCTCAAAAACTAGAGATGACATTCTATTTATTTCCTAGCAACTAAAGGGCTTTATCCTTATAGTAACACTTATGTCTTAAATATGTAACCAGTACAGAAATTACAACACCTGATGAAAAGATTTTTTTCCATCATTTGAAACTCATTTACCTCTGCAAAAACACCATAGTAAGAGGGCGCCAGGTGGATAGGAGATATTGAACACGAAGAACGCTCCAAGTAGTAGTGCCATTGCTTTCTCCATGCTTGCAATGCTAAAGCACTCTTCTTCATCTACTGCCAGCACAACTCGATGGATGTCCCCCATGTCTGAGCCTGCATGTGAAAACCACATTACTTCACATAAAACTTCATCATGGGTACACAAAACAATTATGATTTGCAACATACTTGCATAAGTACACAGACAAATATGAAATGAATCTCAAGAATAATAACATACAGGACTATTGTTTCTATATTAATATAAACTGTCCAGTTGTAAGATGAGCAAAAACTCTCAGCATGGTGCAACCCGCCTTTCTTGATTTAGATAGAACAAGTTTTTCTAGCAAGAGCACTGCTTCTACAAAATGAGGCTATCTATTAACAAGAAAATATGATAATATATGTACACAAAATAGACTCGATTGGAAAATGACTACTGACAGACCATAAGGATTACAGCTACAACTTTGCCCATCTAAATAAAAAAAAAATGCTTACAATATCTTCTAATTCTAGAAACAAAATTATTTCAAAGTAATAGCACTGCGAACTCATACTATATTTGACTTTGTTCTGGCTCAAGAGAAGATGCCCCTGCGGCCGAAGAAAGACAAAATCTTGTTATCAAACACCTTTCTCTGCGCATGCGACCATGGTGGCGGGACTGCCACGCAGACGGCTCTCTGGGCAAAACGCAGCAGCGGGCTGCTCTACTGTGACGTTGACTGGAGTCGTGTAACGCTTGGCACGCGGTTTTTTCCGCGCGCACGTTCGCCTACTTAAGTACAGAGAAGAGCTGGCTGAGGCTTTCAGCGAACATCGTCCCAGCAAAAAGCAAAAAGAGACAGAAGGTATTGTTATCAAACACCTTTCTCTGCGGACTGCAGGTGGTCACGCGGTAGACGAAAGACAAGCTGGGGCACCATGGCCGCACTGTGGCCCGCAACGACGAGTTATATGATAGCTCCCAAGAGCAGCGCCGAAGGACGCAGGTGTTCAGGCGGGCGCTAGGCCCCGCCGCTTGAGCAAGTCGACTATGAGCGCCAGCAAGACGCCATCTTCCAAATTTTCCGCGCACGCCACATATCCTGCCCTGGCGGCTAGGCGTCAAATAGAGATAAAACGATCTTCAAACAGACGGCAGCTCGCCAGGCATCGGATGTTAATCCTTTCAATGTCTGCAATCACCAAAAGTAGCAAAACACTCCAAATTGATCCGTGCATTTTGATATAAAGAAAACAGCACATAAAAAAAAAAAACAGCCCAGCCAGCGTTGTGCTGTGCTTTTAATAGGCGAATGCCCACGTTGAAAATAAGAGCCTCGTGACATCACTCCAGTCAACACCACAATATTTCAACCCGCTGCTGGGTTTCGTGTTTTTGAACACGCGAGAGCCCTCTCTGACCGCTGCTCTTCAATCACCGAGAACAACGTACCATTTAACTTATGCACCTGTATCACGCCCAACGTGGGGTCCATGCGCGCTTTAAAATTTACTTGCAAAATGCGCCGTGAGCACCCTGGCCGTGAGCCAAGCCATTATCACATATATTCAGCAACCCCATCTCCACAGCAACTCCTTCCTAATCACCTCTTATACGTAACCTTTGAATTTGTGACGTTAAGCCGCACAAACCAAACCATGGACACACTTTGCACAAATACCCGTGAAAAATTCACGTTCTCTAAACAAATATATCGCGCCTACAACTTTCCCTTAACGAATGCTAGCGGACAGCCTTCTGTCGTTATGTGGAGAACAATACGAGCGCACGCCGGTTGCCTTCAGATGCATGTTTCGCATAAGCTCGGCGCACGCGCTTGTATCCTACACCACAAGCTCCACAAAGCAAATAAAAAGCACGCAGTACACTTACCGTAATTAGGCGGACTTGGTCGGAGACTGCAGCTTCGTGTGCGGGGCCGACTCCGAACCACGCCGTCCTTTTGCAAAGTGCAATACAAAATGGCGCAACACACACAAAGGAAGAAGGAACACGAGAAGCCGACGAAAACGGTGCAGGAGACGTCGACCTCGCACGCAGTCAACGCAGCGGCAGGCTGGGTCTCGCCCGACGCCGAACAAAACATTGCGATAGGCCAAATGCGGATCACGGGTTGTGTGACGTAACCCAAACGGCGGCGAACGATCTGCGCGGTGTTTCTTTTTTAGGACTCCTGGTCTCTTCACTCTCTCCCGCTATTTGACTCCTCGGCGGCAGTTTATTCTGTTGGCGTCAGCGCTCCATCAAAAATGAGTAGAGGGAGGCCGTCAAAGTGACGAATATTTTTTACAGTGTACCAAAACGTTTTTTTATGCAACTCCCTGTTTACCTCAACCACTTCGAAACGCTTCTCCAGGCTTAACTTTCTTATGTCCTGATTAACTGTCACCACGTCCTTTTCCAGCTTTTCTTTCAATCCTAGCAGCTCCGTTACTGTGCATACAACTATTTGCGCTTGCTGTGCTATCTCCCTGATATCGTCAACTCCCTTAGTTAAACTTTCCACCACTCCTGCAGCGTCACCATTTAGGACATCGTTTAGCCCCAAGGCTACTATCACCATACTGTGCTCCGCGGAATTTTTCAACAGCCTATTTTTACTCTATTTTTACCATGGATGGATGGATGGAAGGATGGAATATAGGAGCGTCCCCTTTGAAACGGGGTGGTAGCAGTAGCTATCATGCTCATTTTTCTCCCTATATCTTAATTATTGATTTAGAATGGTTAACTAAACCATTGAGGCGCCCTACCACCTGTTAGAACCACGGTGGTTAGAACACAGCGCACCTACTGGGAGAAGCACGAAACGCCCAGCGTGCCTACGAGCCACGCTATGCTGAAGAGCCGACTTGGTAGCCCATCTTCTCCTCGCTTATGGCGTCACACCAGGGATGGATGGGTGGAATATAGGAGCGTCCCCTTCGACACGGGGTGGTAGCAGTAGCTGTCATGCTCATTTTTCTCCCTATATCTTAATTATTGTTTTAGATTGGTTGACTAAACCATCATTCTATTTATTAGGCTTTTGCTTTTACGTTACTAACATTATGTCACTTCTCTGCTTTCAAGCCACCAATCTTCCAGTCGTTTTTAGCTAGTTTCCACCGCCGGTTTATTCACCCGGCCACTAGTATCTCTAAACCCCAGAGCTTCAGGAACAGTGATTGCGCATGCATCAACTTCCGGATGGATACCATTGCATTCGAGTATAATATGGTCAATTGTTTCACTGGAGTTTCCACATATAGCACATGCGTCATCTCCATTGTTAAATTTCTTTTTGTAGCTGCGTGTTCTAAGGCACCCTGACCTAGCTTAAAAAAGTAGGGCACTGCCTCTTGAATTATCAAAGAAATCTTCCTTCCTGATCTGCATTTTCCACTTTCGGTATAATTCCACACTCTGTTTCTTTTCCATCGAATTTATCCAATTTTCACCTTCTGTGGTTTTCACCTGTTGCCTAATGCTCTTTATTTCTCCGTCCCTGTGACTAGCATACTTACTAGTTACTTTCCTAGTTCTTTTTCTCCATTGTGAGTCCAAGCTTTTTAAGTACAGGTATTTACATACTTTAGCTGCCCATCTGTTACTGTCCCATTTCCTCAGTCGTTCCTCATATAATATTTTACTCTCAGCTTCCCGTACTTCGAAAGATGCCCAGCCCATATCTCCCTGTACCGCCTCATTTGTAGTTTTGCCGTGGGCACCTAGTGCTAATCGTCCAACGGATCTCTGATGTATTTCTACTGTCGACTGTACCTCTGATTTTAGGCACAAAACCGCATTTCCGAAAGTAAGTCCGGGCACCATAATTCTTTTCCAAATCCCCCTCAAACCCTCATACCTATTGTATCCCCACAATGCCTTATGCTTCATTATCCCGGCATTCTTTCACCCTTTCGCCTTAAGTGATTCCTCATGCTTTCCAATGTATGCCAATCCTTCCTTTACCCATACTCATTGATATTTATATTCAGCTACTATAGGTATTTCATGGCCTTGTATTTTAAGACCCTGATCAGTTGAGCCGTTGAAAATCATCAGACCCGACTTACCTGCGCTGAGACTGAAGCCTAGAGCGTCCCCTTCGTCTCCACAATACTTAACTAGAATTTGCAATTCCTCCATACTCTCAGCTAGCAGCACAATATCGTTTGTATACGTCAAACAGGGGAGGCGCTGCTCTACCGACTTTCCACCTAATCTATATGACAGGTTAAAACCTAGGTTACTGTCTTGTATCCTCCGTTCCAGGTTTATCATATAAAGCATGAACAGCACCGGTGATAGAGGACAGCCTTGTCTTAATCCTTTGCATACTTTGACATCCTCCGTACTTCTTATCCCTTCCCACGTAATTTCTACTTTGTTATCCCGGTATATTTCCTGTATGAACTCTATTATCTCATAACCGATACCTTCTTCTTTTAATATGTTCCACAGGAGTTCGCTGCTTACGTTATCGTACGCCCCGTTTATGTCCAGGAAGGCCAAATACAAAGGTCTATTTTCCACTCTAGATATTTCGATGCATTGGGTAAGCACGAACAGGCTATCATCTAAGCGTCTACCATTTCTAAAGGCGTTCTGAAGTTCTCCGAGTATCTTGTTACTTTCTACGCATGCTTGCACCTTCAATTTCACCGCCTGCATGGCTAACCTGTACATAACAGATGTTATCGTAATCGGCCTGTAGGATTTTACGTGCATCCTGTCTCCTTTCCCTTTATAAATCAAATTCATTTTACTCTGCCTCCAGCTGTCCGGAATTTGCTTATTCGTTATGACTGTTTCCAGAGCTTGTAGCAACGTTTCCTTGCTTTTTGGACCTAGGTCATTAATCAGCTTGATCGGAATTCCATCTTTTCCTGTAGATGTGCTTTTAGGAATATTTTTTTCTGCCTTAATCCAGTTTAGATTGATCAGTTCTGAGCTTCTTTGTATTCTGCTACCTTGTGTTGCTTCCTGATTTGCGGAGACTGCCCTATCGTCGCTCTTAAATGACTCGGCTATAACTGATGGAATGTAGTTCACTGTCTCCCTTTATGCGTTGTCTCCCTTTAAACAATTTCCCTCGCTATCTTGAATCCGATCCTGCTTTCTTTGATTCTTCTTCCCTAGCCAGCTTATATGGTTCCAGAATTTTCTTGCTCTGCCTCTAGAGGCATCGTGTATGTCAGCCATCCAGCGATCGGTGGACTGTCTTATTTTACTTTGGACGAGGGCTTGTACCTCAAGTTTCTTTTGTCGATATGATTCCCATTTTTGGTCGATTTCCTCCTGAGATACTTGTGCTTTCTTTGCCACTCGGTGTTCCCTTGAAGCAGCCCGTCGTTGTTCAATAGCTTCCCTGATTTCCTTATTCCAGCAGCTCCGTGGCTTCCTCTTTCCATTCTAGCGGTTTGCTACTTTAAACTCCTGAATTTTCCTCCTTATGAGTAGTTCTACCTGTTCATAATCCCAGTTTTCCATGGGGATTTTCTCTATTGCTTCCTCTATGTCTGCTGCTACCTGCGCTATTTGATCGTCGTATAATTTTGAGTTTACGTTTTGCCTAAGTTACATTTCTCTTTTCATCAAGGGCCCCATCTGCAGAATAATACGTTTATGATCACTTCCCAGACTACACTCCCCTTCTTCGTCTATTTCCATTTTTGTGACCTTGCTATAAATTTCCTGCGAAATTACACAATAGTCAGTGGTCGTCTGCCTGTTGCGGAATTCCTACGTGATTTGGCCTTCACATTTTGCTTCTCTATTTACTATAACCAGATCGTGTCGCTCACTGAAATCTAGCATTAGCTTCCCGTTACAATCCGTGTACCCATCCAGATCTTCGATGTGGCCGTTCATGTCCCCCAGTAGAATAATATTGGCCCCGTTTCTAAACTGACCTATATCGTTACTGAGACATCCAACAAGATCCTTGTTTTCTTGCCTGCATTGATGTCCTGTTCCTAAATAAACTACCCCTAGCCATGTCCTTATGCCGGCAATTGTTCCTGAAACCCAGATATGTTCTTTACAAGATTATTTAATTCTTTGCCAATTTGTTCCCTGGTATATCAACATACCTACCCCTCCACCCTTTTTTTCCGTTCTCGTTCTGTTGCACCCTTCCCAGACGTTGCCTTCTATAAAAGGCTGATCTTCTTGATCCCTGAGATGAGTCTCTCAAAGAGCGTACACCCCTATTTTGTCATCCTTCAACTGCTGATCTATCTCTAGCCATTTCGCTCTTTTTCTACCTCCTTGCATGTTTATGTAGCTGATCGTAGTGCTAAGTTTCTTTTTTGTACTTTTCTTTCTCGACCAACTCTTTGCCATTTTGGGGGGCTCAGCATACATTATTACACTTTCTTCTGCTTCACTTCTAACTACCTCTGTGCACGGAGTCCTCGCGTACCCCCTAAAAAAGTTACAGCCCTGCCTGCCAGGCGCCAGCCGATCTCTGCTCCCACCGTTTAGTTAAAATGAATGCCATCTCGCTGAAAAGCCCTACCAAAACCTGCTTTATGTACCTCCCTGTTTACCTCAACCACTTCGAAACGCTTCTCCAGGCTTAACTTTCTTATGTCCTGATTAACTGTCACCAAGTCCTTTTCCAGCTTTCCGTTCAATCTTAGCACCTCTGGTACTGTGCATACAACTATCTGCGTCTGCTGTGCTATCTCCCTGATCTCGACAACTCCATTATCTAAACTTTCCACCATTTAGGACATCGTTTAGCCCCGCGGCTACTATTACCATACTGCGCTCTGCGGAATTCTTCAACAGCCTATTTTTACTCTCTTTCAGCACTGCCCTCATTGTTCTCCCTGGGAGGGCTTCAACCAAAACTCTCTTATCACCCTTTACACGTTCCAAGATATCTCGCTTGCACCTGTTCATGTTAGAATCTCCGGCGATAAGCACTTGGGCCTTCTCTCTCCCTCTCCCAACTGTTGGCTCCTGCTTTCGGTTATCTGTGTCCTTTTCTCTGGGATTTTCATTCTTCCTTACTTCTTCCTTTTTTTCAGGCTTCTTAGCTGCTTCTAAATAACTCTGACGGTCCGGATCCGTCTGACCTACTTTGCTTATGCCTTCCATGCCAGTGCTGGCCCCAGCCCCGTGGCCCGCATTGGAATGTTCGTCCTCTTTGTTTCCAAGGATAAAGTCGGCCCTTTTTTTTTTCCAGGAAACTGTCCAAGCAGTTTCTGATTTTCCGCCCTTAGCAAACGTACTTCATTTTCTAAATCCTCCCCACGAGACACTAAACAGCCCCTTTCTTGATCAAATCTATCTAGACGCGCATTCAGTACGCAACACCGACACAAAAAGTCGCTGCCTTCCGCTTCACCTACAGAGTCAAAACGCGTTTCTTTGAGATTAACCTGCGCCTCACACTGAGTACACTTCACCTTCTTTTGCTTGCACATCTTAAGCGCTCTTTGACTGAACTATATCTATTACGAATTCTCAGAATATACAAATTGCCAGAAGAAGACACAAGAAACAAATAGCAAACACGCGTTAAAAACCAATTCTGCGAATGCCAATAGCCTAGAAAAAAAAAGTATTTATCTAAACAAGATAGTTAAAGAATGAACGCCAAGAAAACCTAACTGCCGGCACGAAAAACCAGGCCGATAGGACAAAGAGCTAAAATCTATTTTTTAGGCTGCACCTAACCGAACTAGCTGAAAACGAAATAAAGTTAATAAAAGAAAGAACTATTTGATTTGACGCTTCGGAAGCTCCCGCTGTCACCAGTCTGTCCGTTTCCTGTAACCACGTGCAATTGGAGGAGCGATGGAACACGCGTGCGCACCACACGGCTGTCAACTGTCAACAAAACCACTTGGTAGACTACAGCACACCTAGTGGGAGAAGCTCGAAACGCCCGGCGTGGCTACGAGCCATGCTACGCGGAAGAGCCGACTTGGTAGCCCCGCTCTCGCGCTGGTATGACGTTAGTATACACGTGGTGTAAAGCGTAACTACCGGACCGCGCTACACTGAAGGCTCGAAACTTGGCGTAGTATTGCTTTCGCAATAAAAAAATAACTCCACTCATTTTATAGCACGCTGCCCATGCGGACCTGGCTCTGTAGGCAAGAGTGACTGCAATCACGGGCACATCCAGGAAAACTGAAAGGCATGCCTAAAGCTTTCTGCTCAACACAGGAGCACGGAGCCCTCCCCTGTGCAGAGCGTGGTAGGGGGTCTTCAGGACCCTCCGACGAGACCCTCGCCCCCACCACCGTCTGGTTCAAGCACAGGATCAGCAGGTCGTCCGCTGGTGCTTGTAAATGCAGATGGAGAGTTGGCGGCATCGAAGGGCACGCCACGACGAAATACCAATGGACGCATAGAAACGTGATCCAGTAGGCATAGGTGACCTGAGCACTACAGCCATAGGTGCCTGTATGCAAGCAAGTGGGCGTGTCCGAATCAGATAGGCTGAAAGGAAGAGCATTCTTTCTCCTCTGTACAGGGCGTAATTGAGGGTCGGCAGGATACTCCGAGGAGTCCCTCATCCCCAGACTCATGTACAGGATCTAACAGAAATCCGCTCGGGAAAGCCAAGGATGGACTGTTGGCTGCAGCAGCGTGCACGCCACAACAGGAAACAGGTCAAAAATGCACCTAAGTAATAAGGCAGCAAAAAAAGAGAAATAAAGGATACCTGAGAAGAAAAACAATGGACTCAAGGGAAATATTAGAGAGAAAAGAAAAGGAATTCATCTCTTAATGATTAGGTACATAATTAGGACGCATGTTTTTAAAAAAATATAGATATTAATTCGATTATGACAGAAATGAAGAGAAAAAGAAAACAACATATGTCGAAAATTAAGAACCTGCGGCATATAATCTAAAGAACGCGAAATAGCAGCAAATAGTTCACATAGGAGAAGAATGTCAGTGACAATATTCAGGTATAGTGCTTATGTGTTGAAGCATTTGATTTAAAATTGAACAAGCGACAGGATTCCGAAGCAGAGTCGGGTATTGAGACGTAATATCTGATGAGCAAAAAGACTTTAAGCGAGAAACAAAAGGAGCAGTAAGGGAACAGTCTTGGAAGTAGTGACGGACGTCATTATATATCTTGCCACAGGAAGTGAAGAGGAGTCTAGACGTACATTTTTTAAATAAAATGGAGATCTACCATGCCCTGTAATTAGATTTGTAATCGCATTACGGGGTGGACAAATTCGTGGAATATTGAGGGTATCAGGTATTCAAATGTAACGAAATGGGCGCATATTTTTACTAAGGCGGCGCGGCGCGAGGCCCGCGCGTCGCCTCAGTGAAACTTCCACAAGGTTCTAGAATAACCTCCTTCCCTGCGCGAGAGAGCGCGTAGCTTTGTATGTGTCGCCGTCGCCCTCTTTCTCATCACCCGGCGATGACGATGATTCATCATTCCCGAAAATGCCAGACGTCTCCAGAAAATTCTATGGGACCTAACCAATGACGACGTCCGGCTCGACGGGAGGAAAAGGGAGCGCTCTAACCAGTGAAGCTAAGTGTGTGTGCGCGCTATCTTGGTGCGCCTTAACAGACAGACGCGGCGCGTGCTAATTATAAAGGCCGCGCCGCTTGTGTAGTCAGTCAGTCTGTCAGTGGTTGCGGCGTGTTCGAAAGTGCGACAACTGGACTCGCGGGGATCACCCGCTGCTGGAAAGCCCACGGACCTGCGATGGAGCGCCGCTCGTCTTGCATGGCGGCCACATCGTGACTCTCGAGGCTTCGGGCTGCAACAGTGCCCGGTGAACAATTTGGTGTTTGTTTATGCGACTCTCTCGCGTTTGATTTGAGTTGTAAAGCCTCTTTGTTGTTGAATCCCTCTGTAGTTGCATGCCTAGCGTTTGTTTTTCTGTGAACCTCTCGTTAGTGGAATTTTAGAGTTTGTGAATTCCTCTGTATCGTCTCTTGCTATGTATAAAGTGTGTTTTGTTTGTTACTTCTGACTCCGAACCTGACTTTGTCTTGAGCCGGTGAAAGCTGGGCACCAAACGGCCACCCCCTTCTGTCACTACAAGGTAGTTAAATTCCGGCTGAGCTCGCCCCGCAGGTCAAGAGCATCTCCTTTGCGACCGGATCAGCTACCTCCACTCACTATAAGGGCGTCTGGGAATGTGCGCACCGTTAAGAGCGCATCGTTAATAATACCTTATAATTACCAATGGGTGACACCAAATAATTCTGTGCCGCCATTATTTTCGCGCCAATATGTGCTCCACACAACAAGGGAAGAACGATGTAAGCGTGAACGGACTTGAAGTCTTCAAAGGGTAGAAGGGTGTAAACGGCCGTACTGGCCTGCGCTACCAGCTGCTTGGTCGGCCAACTCATTGCCATAAATTCCGCAGTGACCCCGGATACGGAATAAAATGAATGGAGCGAGAGACGATAAGCGCGACAGGTTCTTTTTAATGGTAATAATTGTGGGGTAAACGAATTTACTGAATAGATGGCAGAAAGAAGAGACAGAGAATCTGTATAGAAATGAATAATCGTAGTAGAAGGGTTGTTAAGTGCATATTCAACAGCAGAATCAAAGTCTACAAGTTCCTCTTCATACGCACTGGAAGGTGGCTGCAAAGAAAGGCGATGAATAAATAATATGTTTTGGGTTGAGTTAAGCCCTACAAAAGCTGCCCGCGTAGTGAAGTGTGAACGACCCATCAGTATAGATATGCAGTGCGCGTTGAGAAGAAAAAAACATGGTTTCCTGGTAGGTGAGTTTAATAAAATGAAATTTAAACTTCATTGAGGGATGACCAGT
Source organism: Amblyomma maculatum (assembly GCF_055883805.1). Taxonomy (NCBI): domain Eukaryota; kingdom Metazoa; phylum Arthropoda; class Arachnida; order Ixodida; family Ixodidae; genus Amblyomma; species Amblyomma maculatum. The sequence continues at coordinate 24,056,888 of NC_139348.1, forward strand.
CCAGGGATCGAACAATGGCTGTGTTTCAGATGGGTTGTATGTAACGATGCCATATACTATAGGTTGCCGGAGTGTAAAAAGCTTGAGCTCGTCACATAACTGGTCTAAATTAATAGGCAATGGAACGACATTTGCAAGAACACTAAGTGCAGCTGTTCATGTGGTTGCGTAGGCGCCAGTAAGTGCGAGGAGTGGTATTCGTTGTAGTGATAGAACGCGATCTCTTTGTTGAGAAATAGGAGAGTGATACCACCATGTTGGGGCAGCATATGTAATCGAGGGGAGGATGACTTGGTGATAAATTTGACTCAAATGAGAAGGTGAAACGCGACAGCTTAAATTAAACCAATTAAGAAGCTTAGTGGTAGAGGCCAAAGTTTTAGTTTACAAGTGATTTACATGGGCAATAATGGTAAGGTAAGAATCAAAAACAACCCCTAATAATGTGATAGTTGGCTCGCACTTAAGGCTATGAGATCCAAGACGGATGGTGGGTTTACGCTTATGTAATGCCAGTACTACATTATGAAATAAAAGATAAGAACATTTTTGTGCGTTTAACTGAACACTGTTATTGGTGCACCATTGCTAAACTAATGCTAGGACGCTGGTTGCCCTTGTAGATAACTCGCGACTTGTCTTACCAGGTACAAGGATAATGGTGTCGTCGGCATATTCATGAATGTGATTTGGAGTAGAGAGAGATCTATTTAGGAGGTCAAAATGGACAATTTTACAAAGTAATGGGGAAAGAGGAGAAACTTGTGGACTACCAAGAGAAGAAGGAGCCGAAATAGAACAAGAAGGAGATTGATATGTTAAATGCCAGTCTTCTAAGAAGGAAGCTAAAAGGAAATTTATATTTCTAGATATCGATGCTGCCCTAGAAAACGCAGTAATAAAGGGTGACAAACACTATCAAATCCACCTTTAAAGTCCTGAGAAATTAAAACCACAGGGTGCTTCTGTTGTTTGTAATTCTGCAATAATTCACGCAGTTTATAAAGGGCCTGGACAGAATTCCGGCCATGAGTGAAACCATACTGATTCCTGTGAAGCAAGTTATTTTTTATATAAAGTAGTACAGTCGACCATAAAGCAAGCGCTCGAGTACTTTACCAAATGAAGAATTAATACAAATCGGGCGATATGAAGACGGAATGTCCAGTGGTCTGCTGGGTTTGGAAATAAAAATAATTCTGCCTATTTACCATGGTTTATGGAAGTGACCCAAAAATAGAGAATTGAAATTAGACGAAAAGAAGAACGGATGAGCATTAAACAAGGAAACGCCGACACGAGCAGAGATAAGAACAGGGCCAGCAGATGACGTTAAATCCATCGAAGTGTTAACAGCCTCAATTTCTTTAAGAGTGAAAGGTGGATCCTGGATTGAGTTATCATAAGGCTGCCTAATAATATATCTAACGTTAGTATGGAAAAGTAGATCTAAAGCACAATCGTCCATGGCCGCATTCGTATTCATCGGAAGCCTTATGGTGTCTTGAAACGTCTCTGTATAGGTATCTCAGCATAGCAATTATTGATGGAGTCCTGAGCTTTCTAAAAGCATACTTGTATGGCTTCTCAAAAAGGAATTTTCTTGTGGCATTGGAGCAAAGTTCCTTTATATAATTGTCAAGTGTGCGCCTGATGTTAGCTCTATAGACAGCAAGAGGTTTATATTAAATTGAGCGGTAGTAAATTGCCTTTGAAGGATCGGAAATACACTGAAAACGACGTCGAAGAGCCCGCACACGTGAATGCTCCATGTGCAAATTAAGCGACCACCAAATAGACGCCTCAGAAAATACAGATTTAACAGAACGTAAGTTTTCGTTGTAGAGTTTGATAAAGATCTGAATAAATTTTGAAAGGGCGCTATCAAGGGTAGGTTGAATAGATCTGATGATTGTAAAAATGCTGAAACCAATTCAGAAGCGCTAACTGGGAAATTAAGCGACATGAACTGGCTCTAGTAAGCATCCTAAACTGCGATGAAGGTTGAGAAATGAAAGAAAAAGAAATAAATCTGTGCTCAAAAAGGGATGAATCTGGCATAACTTTCAAAAAATAAGCCTCGTTAAGTGAGTTTGGTGAGCCCAAAGTGATGTCAATCCAACTTGAAGCGTACGCAATTTCATATGTTAGCAAGGAATTTGGATTGTTAATAACCAAGTTTTTGGATGCGGCGAATGCTTGAACGTCAGTTCCCCTTAAGTCCATAACACGTCCACCCTAGAGAATGTTTCGTGCGTTAAAGTCGCCACAAATGATAATATTAACAGTAGGTGAAGTCTGTACACAAGTTGCCAGCATAGCAGAAAGCTTTCGATATCTGCGCGAGGTGGTATGTATACTGCTATGAAAAGAAATTGATAGTCGATGTCGAACACAAAACGGCAACGAGCTCAGGAGAAATGAAATTAGGAAATACATCAAAATTAGGATTATGGAGCAATACAACGCAGCGGGGATTTTCAGAACAATAAAGTTTATGAAATGAAGGGGGAATTCCAACAAATTCTTTTTAGGGGTAATGTATGGGTCGCAGACAGCAGTTTCTGTGACGTCATTATCTTGAATGCATTTAACCATTGGGGCAGTCGCACAACGTTTGTGATCCAAATTTATTTGTAAGAACTTAGCATTAAGGTTGGGGCGAGGGGTTGCCGTGTGTCTAAAAGCCATACTTGGTTCTAGCCCATTATCGAGCCACTCGATCCTGCAAAACGTGCAGGAGACGTCACCAGCAGGATGGGCACAAGGGCGGCCTGCCGTTGCGCATGGGGCGCATTTTACGTTTGAGTCCTTGATCTGTATGGGACACTGCACGAGGGAGTGCGAACCGGCGCATCAGGTACAACGCACCTTATCCGGGGAAGTTCTTTGTGTACAAGCTCCAAGGGCATGACCATACTGTGCACAAAAGGTACATAAAGGCACATGTATATCCTCATGGGACCTCAACTGAAGTCCAACCGATCGTCACCCTACGTGCGGTGCGAAGTTGGGAGAAGGCGGGAGGGTCGACCTCAATGATTTGCCCTCTCTGCTAGATCGCTGAGTAAAATAAAGTCTGACCTTGCAAGTTTTGGGGTCAAGGCATACTCCGGGGTTTCTACAGCTGACGACTGCCACCACATCATCCGGGAGGACTTCCAGGTCAACACCTGAGAGATGAACGTGCGGCTTCCTCCTCGAGGGAACTAGGACCTTAATTGAGGCGTTGGTGGCCTCAATGCGGGTGATGGCTGCCCTCAAACGCTCAAGAACTTCTGGGTCCTTGAAATTTACTACCAAGGCACGACGCGTGGGCCAGAGGTTGAGAGCGCCAATGCCCTCGGATTCTGGGTCTGTTGATGCCTTGAGCAGAGTTGCAACTTCCTGTCCCACATGATTTGTAGCGGCCGCAGACGTTAAGAACATCTGGTGAGGTTCAACAGTATGATGTTCATGCGGCCTTATAAAGTCCATGGATCTGGGAAATGCTTCGCGAGGTACCATGGAATCTGGAGCGGCCCGCAAAGTTGCTGCGAAGGTCCGAGAAACACAACGTCCAGTCTTCAGTGGATTAACTTCGCAACTGATGTCCTACAAGAAAACTCCGCGTTGTGGGCCTTAAGGTACAAGTTTGGCGAGTTAGTAAACATCCATCATTAATTTAAATAGCGCGAACAAGAAGACACAGGACAAGATAAAAGGAAGCGGCAGTACAAGCGCTGACTTACAACCATGCCTGAACCCTTACTCCAAGGCCCAGAAAAAAAAAAGTATGACGAAAACGAAACAACCATGTAAAACAATCCCTTGTTCACCTGTTGCACAAAAAGTCACTCAAAAGAGACATCTTTTTGCTTGAAAGAGCAACAGAAGTCTTGCTGGCAGACTTATTGTTCGTTGAAATAAAATATGATTCAACTATCTCTCTCGTCATCTTTTCTTTGGGGCGATACAAACTTCTAACCTGGTCCAACATAGGAGTACACTTCACCTCCTTCTTCATTGTATCACATAAATGGCAATGTGAGACCAGAAATGTTTGGTCCTTGCCACTTTCCAAGTTCCGGTGTCCCAGTAGTCTCTTGTTAATACAGCGTCCTGTTTGTCCTATATAACAAGCTCCACAAGAGAGTGGAAGCCTCTACACAACACCAGTCTTGCATCCAACAAATGGGTCTCAATGTTTCACCCTACATTCTTGCTTCTTCGATTCTGTTTTCCTTTGAATAGCCGGGCAAATGCTCTTCATCTTGAGCGGAGCTGTCAATGCGACGTCAACACCATACCTCTTGCCTACATATTTGAGGGCATGTGAAATTCTGTAAACACCGTAACCTTCTTCTCCTCACCCATGCCTGGCAGGGATTTCTGTCTGAGCGTTCTTTTAAGGCTCTTCAGTACCCAACAACTGGCCTCATTAATAACCGACTTCCGATAACCGGCCTATGTAATTCTTGTCAATTGTCTTTCAAAACTCTTGCCCATGCCGTAGTAGCAGGATTTCTTCAACGCATTTAACAAGCATGTGTTGATTATTCCATTCTTCACTAATTTGGAATGCCCCGAATTGGAGCTTACCATGGGCTTCACCGATCTTGGGTTGTATTCCCAACAAACATGATTTTCACCGAACTGAATCAATAAATCTAAAAACTGTAACCGATCGTCAACTGGTTCTTCAACAGTAACCTCCAGCTCCGATCTACACTCAGGGAAATCATCAATAATGTCCCTCATTCATTGATTGAATCCTTCACGTCTGTGAATACTAAAAAGTCGCCCACATACCAGAAGGTGGAATAATGTAGGCCCTTCAAGTTATCCTTCAGGTCTCTGCCCACGTATATTAAGATGTCACTCAAGACCGGTGCAGCACTCGACCCAATGCATACTCCGGCCCGCTGCGTATACAGCTTGTAATGCCAGCCTATGAAGGTGGACTCCAGGTAGAACCTCAAAAGTTCGATGAAACATCCAACACTTACACCTGAGGCGTCAATGAAACCACATTCATTATTGTCTTCAGTAATGCACATTTGAACACGCTTGAGGAGGGAATCATGGGGGAGGCTATAATATAAATCCTTGACATCTATGCAGAAGTCAAGACATTTTCTTGGGTTGTGTTCTTTGAGGAATTCAACAAGGGCTTCAGAGTTGTGTATATTTAGGTGTTCTGATAAAGTCAACGAGGAAAGGTGTTTCTGCAAATATTTGGAGACCAGGTGCTGCCACGTACTCTTCTCGGATACGATGGCTCTGAACGGAACATCTCGTTTATGGGTTTTTGCCGAGAATACTTTCAAATGTAATTGCTTGCATTGTTTCACCTGTTCACGTACCCGTTCAAGCTCAAGATCACCAAGTAGAGCCATAACCGTCTCTTTTACCATGGTCGCTTTCATAGGAAACCTTTTGAAATTCTCAACAACAGCCTCCACTTTGTCTTGAAAGTGATTTTCTAAAAAAATAGTAAAATACCCTTCTTTATCTGATAGTATTACGCGCCCGCCGACGCTATGAAGTGGAGGCGCTGAGATCAGCGCTACCAGCCCATGTTAGAGGAACATAAAGATGAACAAAGCCTGCTCGGAGCGCAGGCACGGCACGAGTTGTTCAGAATGAGAAGCCTGCCACGGTGTTCATCTTGTTCTGGTGCTCTGCTGCGACCCTGCAAATTCGCAACAGTGGTGACTCCGACCTAAGAAATTACAGACCCCAGCACCTACCGCCATCAGGCGACCTTCCGCCTGACGCTACCTTGCGCCAACGGGACGTCGCTGCTCTCCAGCTCTGCCTACCAACATTCCGGACCAAGTGTCCGCATATCTGGTTCCATCTTCCATCTGCACCACATCATCTGGGAGGCATCTCGGTTTCGTCATTTACTTTCCAACCTGCCTCCTGAAGTGGCACAAGAGGTGCCGGATATTATCGCTGAACCCTTGGGCGATGCCCCGTACCAGCGACATAAGCAAGGCCTTCTGGACCGCACCACGGCGTCCGAAAGCGCGCGCCTTCAGCAGCTGCTCACCTACGAACAGCTTCGAGACCACCGCCCCTCCCAGCTACTCACTAGCATGCGGCAGCTCCTGGGCGAAAGCAACGCCGAGTCGAATGGCGCACTGTTGATGCAGCTCTTCCTTCAACGCTTGCCGCAGTCTACCCGCCTGATCTCGGCTGCTGCGGGGGATTTGACCCTTGACCGCCTCGCCCAGCTCGCTGATCGAGTCCACGACGCGACTTCTCCTTCCGTCGCTGCCCTCTTTTCTCCAACGGAGACCTCCGTCATTTCACTGTTGGAGGCCCGGATCGATCAGCTGGCCGCTTCTATCGACGCTCTCTGGACGTCCTCTCATGCCTAGCACAGTTTTTCCTTAAAACCCCGCCGCCATTCGTCTTCGCCGAGTGGTCCGCACTCGTCCAGTCCTCGCAGTCCGCGTCTCTGCTGGTATCACCGAGCTTTCCAGCACAGCGCCCGCCAGTTCACTCCACCATGCAACTGGTCGGAAAACGCGGAGCGAGATCACTGACGGCGGCGTGTCACCTCGCTCTTTAACCTGGCCGCCTTTTTGTCGTCATGGACCGCATTTGTGGCCTGCGCTTCCTCGTCAACACTGGTGTTGAAGTCAGTGTACTACCGTCCTTCAAGGCCGACCATGCTTCCAAGTCACATGGATCTATTCTCTGTGCGGCAAACTCAGCCTCCATCGCAACGTATGGTCTCCAATCCCTCACTCTGGACGTTGGCCAGCGGTGCACATATCGATGGGTCTTCATCGTCGCTGATGTACATCAACCCATCCTCGGATCCGACTTCCTGACCCATTTTGATCTGGACGTCAGCATGCGTCGCCATCGTCTCATCGACAGCAAGACGCGCCTTTACATCATGGCGTTATATCGGCTGTCGCTTCCACTGGCATCCGAACTCCAATTCCGTCATGTCCGTACGCCCAAGTCCTCGCAGACTTTCCCGAGGTCACGAGGCCTTCTAATCTCATCAGCCACCCAAGCATGTTATAACCCACCACATTGTCACGCGTGGTCAACCTGTCGCAGCTCGTCCGTGCCGCCTCTTCGGTGAGCAAACGGCTATTGCAAAACGGGAATTCGACAACATGCTCCAGCTGGGTATTATTCGCCCTTAATCCAGCGTTTGGGTCTCACCACTTCATCTGGTGCCCCAGAAAGAACCGGGTGACTGGCGTCCCTGCGGCGACTACTGGGCTCTCAATGCTCACACGGTCCAGGACAGCTATCTCCTTCCACACATCCAAGACTTCACTGGACATCAGGAAAGCTGCAAGAGCTTTAGTAAAGTGGACCTTTTCAAGGCGTACCACCAAATCCCTGTTGAGCCTGCCGAGTTTCCGAAGACGGCCATCACTACACCCTTCGGACTGTTTGTGTACGTGCGCATGCCATTTGGGCTACGCAACGCAGCTCAAACTTTCCAACGATTGATTGCTGAAGTGACGTGTGGACTCCCAGAGGTATTTGCCTACATTGAAAACAACCTCGTCGTGAGTCGTTCTCCACAGGATCACGAGCGTCACCTCCGAGAACTCTTTCAACGCCTCCAAGAGTTTGGCTTGGTCGTCAATGCCCAGAAATGTGTTTTCGGCTCTTCTGAGGTCGAAATCTTGGGCCACCACATCTCGGCGCTGGGAACTCGTCCATTGCCTTCTCACGTCGAGGCTGTTTAGTACTTTCCAGCACCCACTATCCTACGCAAGCTCCGTGAGTTCCTGGCTCTAGTGAATTTTTCACGGTGCTTTATTCCGCACTGCGCCGAGCTTCTTCACCCCCTGACTGACCTTCTCCGCACCACCAAGTCCTCATCCTCCGCGATTTCCTGGTCTCCCGAATCTCAGGCCGCTTTCACGGCTGTAAAACACAGCCTTTGCCGGTTCAGTCGTCCTCATCCACCCTAAGACTACCGCGCCCACTTGCATCATTGTGGATGATTCTAGCGTGGCCATTGGTGCGGTTCTTCAGCAGCAGATCAACACCGAGTGGCACCCACTGGGTTTCTTCTCTCGAAAGCTCCAGCCTGCCGAGAATCATTAAAGCGTATTTGGCCGTGAGCTGTTTGCCATCTGCTCCACCATCCAACACTATCGCCACTTCTTGGAGTGCCAGCCATTTTATGTTCTCACGGACCATTAGCCGCTGGTGTATGTGTTCCATACGAACTCTTCGAAGTACATCGCCCGTGAACTTTGTCAGCTGGCCTACATATCGGAATTCACAACCGATATTCGACATATTAAAGGCACCGACAAAGAGGCAGCTGACGCACTTTCACGCATTGTCTCGATCGGCGTGTATTTACCTGCTGTGGACTGGCAATCTCTGGCCCGGGCGCAGCTTGAAGACCCTCTGCAGCTCGTTCCTCATACGTTTATACCCGGATCGCTCTGGTGCGACATATCATCGGCTGTACCGCGACCGTTCATCCCGGAGGCCTTTCGTCATGCCATTTTCTATTCCCTCCACGACATCTGCCATCCTAGCATGCGAGTCACGCAGAGCCTCGTTACACAGCGGTACGTCTGGCTGAACATTAACACCGACGTTCGGCAGTGGGCCCGCTCGTGCCTTGCTTGCCAGGCCGCCAAAGTGACACGTCATACCAAGACTCTCCCTCAGTCATTCCTGCTGCCTGGATCGCGCTTTGACCATATTCATCTTGACATGGTTGGATCGCTTCCCCTCTCCGGGGGCTACAAGTATATCCTGACAATGGTTGACCGCTTCACCCGCTGGCCGAACCCGTTGCTGACAAACAGTTGCCAGAGCTTTCGTTTCAGCGTGGGTTTCCCGCTTCGGCTGCCCCGGCATTGTTACCACGGATCGCATTCGTCAGTTTGAATATGCCCTCTTCACTTCGCTCACACGACTACTCAGCACTACATATGGCTGCACCACATCATACCATCCCTGTGCCAACGGCATGGACCAGCGGATATATTCCCAGCCCAAGGCTGACCTCACTGCGCGCCTGGACCGCGAGCACTGGGTCGACCACCTCCCTATGGTGCTCCTAGGCCTATGTGCCGTCCTGCGTCATGACCTTTGCTGTTGGGTGGCCGAACTCGTCTTCGGTACATCCCTGCGGCTTCCCGGAGACTTGTTCGTACCTTCGGCTCCCTCGTCCCAGCCGCTGCAATACCTTCATTGTCTTCAAGACTGTCTTCAGCATCTGCGCCCAGTGCCGCCTCGCTCATCTGCCCATCAACGCTTTGTGCACCCAAACCTTGCTTCCTCGACGCATTTGTTTCTCAGGCGAGACGCTGTAAAGGCGCCTCTTACCCCCTCATACAACGGCGCGCACCGCGTACTCAACAGGACCACAAAGTAAGAGACAATCCTGCTGGACGGTCGTGAAGAGGTTGTCTCTAAATCCCTCAAACACGCGTACCTCGAGACACCTCCCCATGAGCTCACCTCAGATGTTTCAGGCTTATCTGCAGACCTGCTTGCCGCCCTGGCACCCCCATCTCTGCCCTGTCGGCGCATACATTTCGCCGTTCCGTCTAGGCCGGAGGCCTTATAGCGCCCGCCGACGCTATAAAGCAGAGGCGCTGAGAGCAGCGCTACCAGCCTGTGTTAGAGGAAAATAAAGATGTACACCGCGTGCTCGGAGCGCAAGCACGGCACGAGCTGTTCAGAATGAGAAGCCTGCTACGCTGGTCATCTTGCTCTGGTGCTCTGCTGCGACCCTGAAAATTCGCAACAGTATAACTCTGAGGTCTCTCGATGCCATTCATTTGGCAATATAGTTACTAGGGCACTGTTTCCCCTTTAATCCTTCTTTTGTGTGCTTCGTTCGTGAGTTATAAAGGGCAAACAGGACGCTGTGTAAACAAGAGACTACTGGAACACTGGAACAACTTGAAAAGTAGCAAGGACAAAACATTTCTTGTCTCACTTTGTCATTTATGTTAAACAGTGAAGAAGGAGAAGTGTACTCCTATGTTTGACCAGGTTAAGATTTTGTATCGCCACAAAGAAAAGCTGACGTGAGAGGTAGTTGAATCATATTTTATTTCAACGGACAATAAGTGTGCCAGCAAGACTTCTGTTGCTCTTTCAAGCAAAAAGATGTCTTTTTTGAGTGCCGTTTTGTGCAGCAGGTGAACCCAGGTGTTGTTTCACGTGATTGTTTCGTTTTCGTCATATTCGTTTTTATCTGGGCCTTGGAGCAAAGGCTTAGGCATAGTTGTGAGTCAGCGCTTGTACTGTGGCTTCCTTTTATCGTGTCCAGTGTCTTCTTGTTCGCGCTGTTTAAATTAATAGTGGGCCTTAAAAGCTTCTATTTCCCGGTCGCGAGAAGAGATTTGGTGATGTAAAGAACGAATACGCTCCCTGTCACGAACAGCACAACCAAAGAAGTACATTGCCTGTGTGTTGTGTCGGCGTGGCTGGCATGGACGCCACGTGGCCCGCCGAACGGCGGCGTGCAGGAAGAAACAGACAGCCCTACTCCACGACAGCCAGACGCAGACTGAGACTTTAATTCATGAGAGAGGGTGCAGGACGGGAGAAAAAGTACGGTGGCGCCACCACTACGCAAACCTTGGTTTCGAAACCAAAAGGACGATACCACATCATCCCCCCTTTAAATAAACAAAAACAGCAACAAAAGGGGAGTGGTAGATCCTTGACAAAACACAACAGTATTTTTTTTTTCAAAAAGGTTAGGGCAACCAATATAAAAAAAATGAATTGGCGACTTAATCACACTTGCGCTCTCCTCCCCCCTGCACAAGGAAGACATTGGCACATAACACATGAAACGCCTACCGAGTTGTGCAAACTAACAGGCGCTATCCTAAAACAGCAAATTATATACCTGCAAGCACCACAAAACTTCAATACGAACATTGAAATAAGATAGCAAACTGTATGCGCAACTGAAAAAAACTGAACAGATGTACATCTTTGTACTAACAAAATGTTACCACTTCAAACATATACATTAAGAAATATAGTTAACACGGTGCCCTCATAAACGGGGTGATGAGTGTTAACAAGCAACTCCGGAGGAGCAAGTAGAATTAACACATGGGCTCGGCATAAGCCCTGCACAACGAAAAAAAAAAAATCAACTAATAAGGCAATGCGCAGAATTGAAAAATGCATAACGTCATAGAAGAAAATCCTCCAGGTGGCACGGTTTTTGCCGCCGCCTTTTGGACCGCCAAGCAGAAGAACTTCCTTTTTATTTTGCACTTCAGCTGGAGATGATTGTTCTGCGGAAATGGGAATCGCGACCAAGGTAGGAATCTCATAAGAAGCGAATTGAGCTCTCTGCTGTAACAAAGATGAATTGTCGGGGGATGATGTGGACTGGTTACCATCATGGTTGTTTTCTGCATGTACGAGGACTAATTTGGAAGCAATCCACAAATTTCCGTCACTCAACCTAAATGAGTTACGCGATACCCTGCAGAACACTGTGTAGGGGCCTCGGTACTTAAGACGTTTCCCTGGTAAGCGTACATTTACCCTACTTCCGATTGGTATGCATGAAGGCTTTGCTCCCCTCTTTGCATCCGAGTATTGCTTCATATACTGCTGTTTACGGAATCCCCTAGCTCTCAGATTAGGACTACAAGGGGAGTTTGAAGCAGCTGGTTGAAGATCAGTTATGTCAACGGAGGAGCGAGGTTGACGGTTATGTAAAAGCCTTGCTGTGATATCCCTGTAGTTGCTTGTGCTGTCACCCTGTAGGTACCTAAATACTCTGTGATGGCTCTCTTCAATGGCCATTGCTCGTGCTGAGCAAGTTGAATTTGATCCTTTAGCGTTCTGTTGAATCGTTCTGCCTGCCCATTAGCTTGTGGATAGTAGTTAGATGAACACAAGTGCTTGATTCCCCTTGCTGCCAGGAAGGTCTCGAACTACTGAAATTTGAACTGTGGACCATTGTCAATTACAATGCTTTGAGGGAAACCCTCGCGGCTGAACTCTGCGGAAAGAAATTATGATAGCGTCAGAAGTTAGCTCGCTAGCGAAACAATCATCAGGCCACATAGAATAATAATCAACTAATGTAATGGCAAATTTGCAGTCTGGTGGAGCATGGGACAACGGACCAACTACATCCATGTCCAACTTTTCCCAAGCAGGTTCGGGAAAGGGAACAGGTTGGAGCGGAGCAAAGAACGGTTTAGCCGACTTGTTAGCGGCCTCGCAAGTGTAACAACTTCTGACCGCATTTTCAACTTGTTTGTCTAAGCAAGGCCACCAGCACCTCTCCCTGAGTTGTTGTTGAGTTCTGACTATTCCTGGGTGATTTTCATCCTGTTTATTAAAGATGCTGGAATTGTAACATGTTCGTCGCGAAAGACTAGACCGTCCACGTACGAGAGTTCATTCTTAACTGCAAAATAAGGCACTAATTCAGAAGGTAGAGCCTTCTTGATGGGCCAGTTATCTGCAATGAACTTGACAACCTGCTGCAAGGAAGTGTCCTGCGAGGTAGCTGCCTGCAAGTCAGCCTTACTGAGGCATGGGGTAACTATGGAGACAATTTCCCCCTCATACTGTCCAGCTGCAGAGTGTGAGTGAGTGAGTGAAAAACTTTATTAAGCTCTAGATTGGCTTGTGCTCTGCGGTTTTCAGATGGCTTCGTCCATCTTCCAAGACAAAGGTCGGTTACCCTTAGTCCAGGGCTCCGCTGGATGCCACTGCCAGTTGTGCTCGCCGAATCAGACCTTTTTCGCCGACTCGGCGATCGCTGGAGAGCACTCCCTCCCATTGCTCCGCACTCGGGTTTGTTTTAACGAGTACCATGCTTATCCTCTGGCATGCCCACGTTATGTGGTACAGCGTGGGTGGTTCTTGGCACCAAGGGCATTTGTCAGTGTACTGTGTGGGATACATTTTGTTGAGTACTTGTAGGTTCGGGTACGTGCCCGTTTGTATCTGTCTCCACGCGACTGAGTCCTCTCTGCTATGGGAGTTGTGTGGTGGTGGGTACCGCTTTCTGCAGCCCTTGTAATGGTTTATTATCGCCCACTAATCTTGGGTACAGGTTCGTTCCTCTCGAGGTCGCCTACGTTGGATGCTCGGTAATAATTGTACCCTCGAGCTATCCGGTCCGCCTATTGGTTCCCTGTTACTCCGGCGTGTGCCGGCGTCCATACTATCGTATGCTTGATTGCTTCTTCGTTTGGTTGTCGTTGTGTTCTGTGGCCCCCAGAGCGGAGTATGCCGTGAACGTTGTTCGCGAAAGAACGGTCGTCCGCGCGGGGAACACTCGACCTACCACCCACGCTCTTTCGAACACTCGGGCGGTCTAATTTATGACCTCCTGGCCCCTTCGAAAAGGACGCCGCTCGAACCCCTGGGTCGCGCCAGGCGCTCGCCGTTCCTGGAACGCGCCCCTCACCAGTTTATTTATAGGAAGGGAAAGGCGCAGTAGCTGTCTCACTTGTTTTTCTGTGGACACCGCAATCGCTCCGTAAGAGAAGGGAGTAAGACGGAGTGGGACACAGTAGCGAGTAGTCGCTAAACGAACTTGGTTCGAAACGGACGCGTTTGAATGTGCTCCCTTTTCTATTACCAGTAAATTCAGTTGTTGTTTGTTCAATCATTTGCTTTTCTTCCTAACGACAAAGTATTAACGAACGATTAGACATATTAGACAAAAGTGGGTGCCGAAACCCGGGAAGGAAGCGAAGAGAAGAAATTTAGATCAACGAACCGTGGATATTCGCCTCATTGTGGTCTTTCATCGCAACGGACAAGAAGTCTACCGAACGCTGCCGCATGAAGTCGTCTCATCCCCTGGTTATCTGAATTTCAGTGATCCAGAGCAACGCTGGTTCAACGATGGAGCGCCTCTTCAAAAAACGAAAGGTACTGCGCACTCAAGTCACCAAAGTTACAAAGGAATGCCTTGAACGACTCGATGAGCTAACGCAGAGCGATGCTAATGTCACGCATGCTCGACTAGCGTCTCTTGCTGAACTAAACGCTGTGAACAGTCAGCTCGAGGAGTCACTGGATGATGAGCAGGCCGAGACGGAGTACGAACAAGTTTTTGAGTACAACGATCGAATCGTAACCGTCTTGGCCAAGCTGCAACAGTGCATTTCAAACCCGACTGGAAGAACATCGACTCAGCGGGAGAATAACACCGCCCAGACAACGACCACCTCGAAGATTAGGGTCAAGCTGCCAAAGCTCGAACTCAAAAAATTATCCGGACGGCGCTATGACTGGCAGGCCTTCTGGGAGGTATTCGAACAAGTTGTCGACAAAAACGAAGAACTTTCATCTGTCGACAAGTTTCACTACCTCAAGGCATCTGTCACCGGGGACGCCGCCGCTGCACTCGCCGGACTTCCATCGACGACACGGTGCTACAGCGACGCCGCAGAGCTCCTCAAGAAACGGTTTGGAAACGAAGAGCTCTTAATTAAAGAGCACATGAATAAGCTTTTTGACGTCCAGCCAGTTCGTTCCTCAGACGATGTACTCGGACTTCGCCGCCTCTACGACACCCTGGCTACACACATCAAGGGTTTGGAGACACTGGGCCAAAAGCAGGACTCCTACACCACGCTTCTCTTGCCGATTAGGCAACGAGCTCTGCCAACGGACATCTTACTCGACTACAGCCGCAAATGTGCCATCGAGACAACTAGTTCCATGGGCGGGAACGCCGAATCGACCGACGGCGCTTCGGAAAGCTCAAACGCAAGTGCCAAAGGTACGATGACGTCCTTTTCACGACTCATTTCTTTAGAGTACACGCTTTTCAATCCGCTAATGCACTTTACTTCAAGATTGTTTCGAGACTCCGACGTCTTGATAGGTGGGAATTTTATTGCCCCGCACGTTATCTGGGGTTACCCACACACCTTCCGACCTTAATTAACTGTTTATAACACCCCAAACTCCATTACCCTGGAAGGTTACAGGAACCAACAATCCACCATGCCAGACCTCACTGTGGGCCGCGGACTGCGAGAGGTCACCTGGCAAGTTACAGATGAAAAATTGCTCAGCGACCATTACATTATTAACACCACTCTCCCTAGCCGTACCCATCCGCGTAAACGTAAAATTTCCCACACAAACTGGAATACCTTTCGCACTATACGCGACACCTCTCATACTACTGGCAGTCTTCAGAGCTGGACAAAAGCACTCAAACATGCCCAGAAACAAGCTACGCAGGAGAGTTCCACTTCAGCCCCGTCAGATAATCCGGACCCTTACCTTGTACGCATCTGGAAGAGGCGGAAACGACTCTTGCGCACTCTTCGCACTCAGTCTAACAATGCTCGCCTCTCCGACCGAGCCACCAAATTGACGCGACAGGTTAAAAAAACACTGCGTTACACTTGACACCAATCAATGGAACAAAATTTGTAACACCATTAACGGCACACTAAATCAAAAAAGAACCTGGCATTTACTCAGAGAACTACTCGGGCCGCAACCGGCGCCTGTTCTCACTCTCGAGAAGCACTATTCTCAACTAGGCGCGGATGCCTTAACAGCCCAACTCCGCGATCTCTACATTCCTCCTCCCCTACCCAGCCTTTATACTCCGTACACTGGTGCTTCCAATGTAGAACTCGATCAGCCGTTTACCCTCTGGGATCTCGACTGGGCGCTAGAACAGCTAAAGCGGAAGTCAGTCCCAGGTGAAGACCAGATTACATACTCACTCATTCGAAATCTCTCTGACAAGGACAAAGAAAATTTTCTGAGCATTATAAACTTACATTGGGAAGAAAGCACACTCCCAGCATCTTGGAAACAATCACTCATAACCCTACTTCCAAAGCCAGGCAAAAAAACTGCTCTTCAAAACCTCCGCCCAGTTTCTTTAACACCATGCCTGGGAAAAACCATGGAGCGGATGGTGCTCAATCGGCTCGAGACTCATCTTGAATCCATAGATTTCTTTCCCCCTCAACAAATTGGCTTCCGAAAAGATGTGTCTACTCAGGAAGTATTTTTTCTCCTCATGCACGAATTTGACCCTCCGCCCACTTCCCAGATCCAAGCCATAGTGGCCCTTGATGTGCGAAAAGCTTTTGATAACCTTGCCCACGATCCTCTATTAAACATCCTTGCCTCTACTGGTTGTGGTCCAAAGATATATGGCTGCCTCACAGCATTTCTCCGCGACTGTACGGCTAAGTTCCGTCTCCCCGATTCGATATCTGATCCTTTCCCCCTCACACGTGGTACTCCTCAGGGCGCTATTTTGTCACCCACCCTTTTTAACCTTGGAATGGCTCCTCTATCTTGTATTTTAGCGTCTATCCCAAACCTAAAACACACATTCTATGCAGACGACCTTACTCTTAGGTGCACTTCTGGGTCTCCTGGAGCAGTAGAGGAGACCCTACAGCAAGGTATCGATGCAGTCGTTAGTTACCTTGATAAAGTAGGGCTATCTCCCGCACCTGAAAAATCCGAATTGCTGCTGATTGCAAAAACTCGCTATCAACGCCAACATAACCAGCTGATCAATCTCACAATGGCAGGTCACCCCATCCCTCGTGTATCATACTGCCGGATCCTTGAACTTCATATACATGAGTCAACCAATCAGGCCAATGTATCTACAACCGTTAAAGTTTGCAATCAGCTTACGCATCTAGTTCGTCGCATAGTCAATAAGCACGCCGGGCTACGCTAGGGTCAAGTCAGGCAGCTTGTCCACGCATTAGCACTTAGCAAAATTTTATATACGATTTCTTACCTTACACTAACTTGTCGCCAAAGACCTCAGATTGAGGTTGCGCTTCACATATTGTACAAGGCCGCCCTTAACGTCCCTGTACTTACGTCCACGGAGCGCCTACACTCTACGGGGCTGTTCTTGCCCCTGGGAGAGCTCATACAACAACATCGTGACCGGCAAATGGCACATCTTTCTAGCACCAAACAAGGACATTGGATACTACAGCAGGTTGCATTCAAATCTATAGACCTGCCTATAATTACCCTTCCTTCTTCGCTCCCGGATAACCTCACAATAATCCCCATTCCAAAAAACGTTGCACACGACACTAACACGGGCTGACGTTACGCTCGCGTTTCCAACCATGTTCACCCAACAGATTCCACGATCATCTACACAGATGCATCACGAACTAACGTCGGAGCGGCTGCTTACTCAATTCAGAGCTGTAGCGATGTAGTGAGGCATACCCTCGGTCCTTACATAGATCCTCCTCCTACAGCGACTCTCGAGACCCTACCAATAGTTACCAGTATTCACGATCTCGCACAAGCACCCCCTAACCCTTCAGGATATACCATATACACTTATTCAATACAAGCTATACGCGCCATTCACACGGGTCGTATTCCTGAAAAACTACACGATGATCTACACAGAGCTCTTACCAAACTACGTCCCCACACTGTAACACTGAGGTGGATTTCTGGTCACGCTGGAATCCCAGGCAATGAGGTAGTGCATCGCCTCGCCCGCGAACTTCAACACCGGGCGCCTGGGATTCCCTGGCCTTATCCACCAATGTGGGACACTACTCTTCACTACAAAAAAGAAGTCAACTTTCACTACAACATTATAGAAACTCTCCGTACACTTCTTCTTCCTGATAAATCTCTCACTACCACGCAAATCCGCATTTTTAGACGCATACAACTAAATACACTGCTTACTCCTGCCCGATCTTTTCTATACAGAATCATATATTCCCCTGCATGCCCAAATTGCCCAGAACACTCAGCAAACTTGGAGCATTGCATCTTTTCATGCCCTGTCTCCCTCCAATCTCCTCACTTTCCACACCCTCCTTCCCCAACGTGGCGGGCTTGGTTAGCCTCTGACCAGCTGCAAGATCAGTTGGCCTTGGTGACCCTGGCCCAGGACATTCTTAACGCTTAATGTAATGCATTAAATAAAGTTGTTTCCTCCTCCTCCTTCGCTGAAGTGTGTCAGTGAGAGCGTCCGGGTCTCTGTTGTGTGTGTGTACGAGGCGTGTAACATGGTGTTGTGTAGCGGATTTGGACTGTGTTGGATCTATGAGATGTCTCAGAAGTTGCCAAGCTCGCTTGGTGGACAGTTTTCCGGCGAGTCCGTCACAAACTTGCCTCCAATTAGAGCGGCAGACCTCCTCTGCGTATTGTTGTATCTGCGTCTGCAGTGCGGCCAGTCGCTTTTTAAGCGTTCTGTTTAACTTGTTGCATTTCCAATGCTCGAATAAGCTGTGGTACGCCTCCCAGAGGTGGGCGAGGCGGGAATCTAGAGTGGGGGTGTCCTGTGTGGTTGTAATTAGCCGGGTATTGTGTTGGACATCGGTCATAAGTGATTCTACCCATTCTTCGATGTCCGTGATAGTTGTGTTTGTGTCGTCCTTCCGCAATGCGCGGATGGCGTCCCAGTTCACCAGTTTGTGGGTGATGTGTGTGTGGCAGGATTGTTTTAAGGGGAGCGAGATGTTAATGATGTAGTAATCGCTTCCCAGTGTGTGTTGTGTTCTTGTCCAGGTGACGCCACCGAGGAAGCGTCTGAGCGTCAGGTCCGGACTGGTGTCCATGCTGACGCTGGTGCCGATCCGCGTGGGTGTGTGGAAATTGTTGTGAGTAGTGAGGCGCAGCTCCTGGACTAAGGACCAGAGGCATCGACCACGGCCCGTAGTATAACTGTACCCCCAGTCGATGTGTTGGCAGTTGAAGTCCCCTCCGACGAGGAGAGGGTGCTTGCCAGCGTGTCGGTGGAGGTCCCGCAAGAGCGTCTCCAGGGAAGACATTGGATGATATGGGGGATGGTATATATTGGCAATGAAGATGGAGGGCACTGTGTGTGGCTGATGCATTATTTCCGTGATAACGCAGGGTGTCTCTGACGTAATAGTGTGTGTTTGGTGGGTATTGAACGGTGAATAAGAGTGGACACCCTGGGTTTGTCCGTGGTATCTCAGTGGTAGGGCATAAAACTAGACAGTGATGCTCTAGTGGCCGTATCTTGGAGAAGGATGATTTGGGGTGGCGGGGTGAAGATGGGAACGAGTAATTGGAAAGGCGCACGCTTGCCCCGGAAGTCGCGGCAATTCCACTGGAGAATGGGTAAATTAAGTTGCTGCCCCGCCATAGTGGAGAGATTGGGAGCCAAGTGCACTAGGCGTTGAAGAGGGTGGTAGTTGCGAGGGATGAAGAGGAGGTAGTTGGAGATTGATGTGCTTCAGGATAACGGTTTGTGTGTGCTCTAAGGTTAGAATTCGGGTGTCTATGCTGGTTATTCTCATGTCGAGTGTATGAACCAAGCGTGAGAACATCGAGTCAATTTTGTTCTCGAGTTGGGTGAAGAGGGAGTCGGTTTTGGAATCTATCCGGGATTGTAAAGCCTTTAGCTTTGATTCAAATTTTGCCTCAACTTACTCAAGAGCATCATGTGTGACAGGTGGGGGTTCTGATGTACGTTTCTTTTTGTGCGGTGGTTGCGTGGCTGGGGATGTTGGAGAAAAGGCGGGAGGTACAGCTTGGGAAGGGAGGGTGGATGAGGAGGGTTGGTGTGGGGTCTGTATAAGGGAGGAAAGGCGGCTTACCTGTTCCCGCAGTGCCTTGAGCTCCTTGTCGCGTAAATCCTCCTGATGTGGCTGGGGTGGCGGGGTTTGTTTAGAGATGCCTTCAGCTGCTCGGTCGGCCCATGACATCTTTTGTGGGTCCTTTGCGCGTTCAACTTTGCGAAGCGACGTGGATCGAGTGGCGTTGAGTGCAATTCAACAAGGTTGATGACTGGGCACGTTGGTATGGGTTCATACTTAACCAGCCAAAAGAAGAGACACAGCAAATAGGAGGACAGGACAAGGCTGGACTATCAACTGAATGTTTATTGATCAGAAGAAAACAACGAAGACTCCTTCCGAAAAGCTCGCTCACAACCCAACCGGTGGAATGGCAGGAAATTGGGAAGAAGATGAAGAAAATTCAAAGTCAAGGCCTAACCAACGACGTTTCTAATAGATCAAATTCCTTACAATGAAGGCTAACCGACGCCTTAGCCACATACGTGTCCTCGGCTTTAGCAATGTAAAATGCTTCAACCAACTCTCTGCAGAGTTGATTACCATTCCTGTAAACTACACCAGTATTATTGAAGTAAGCCGCACAAAGGGACGGGTCATGCTCCGACTTACGCTCTCGGGATTGTACATGTAGCGCAAGATTAGAACTCGCCTTCCCTCCCAGAGAATTAGCGTGCTCCGTCAGGCGCACATTTAGACATCTGCCTGTCTGCCCGTAGTAGCACCGGCCACAATTCAGCGGAACGCGGTAGACCACATTCTTTCTGCAGGTGGTGAACTCTTTCTTATGTGACACTGCACAACGAAAACTGTCACGAGGTACACTGTCGAGCCCCTTTCTTGTTTCTCGCTGTAAATACAACGTCAACGTCGTACCTTGCCGCCGGTTTCTTAAGTCGGTGAGAAACGCCGTGAGGTAAGGTATGGCAGCCATCTTCTTTCGCCGCGTCGCCACACCAACATCACCCTGCACCGTTTTACTCTTCCTCTATCGTGTTAAAACACGTTCTGACAGACCAGCGAGATGGACAGTTGGAAAGCTAGCCGCCAACCACTTCGAAATTTGTTGTGAAAAAGCATCTTCGACCCGGGGATGGCAAGATTTACGTAATGCAGACTTGATGCATGCGACCGCCAACCCATCCTTTACCAACCTAGAGTGGTCCAATTCAAAGCTAAGCAGAGGCTTCCCTGACCTGGGGCTGTAGCTCCAACACGTGATTGTCTTCAAAGCGCAGGTCCAAATCCAGAAACTGTATATGGTGATCTTTAGGAAACTCATACGTAAAAGACAGACCCTGACCTTGCTCTTTGAACATTCGTAACACATCTTGCGCCAAACTATCGAAACCATCCTTATCCAAGAAAATAAGGTAGTCATCAACGTAGCGAAACGCTACTATACCGATGGCATCCAAACCTGGCTTCAATGCGATGTCAACTTTAGGCAGAAAAATTTCGCTGAGTACAGGAGCGACCTGCGACCCAATGCATACCCCTGACTTCTGGATGTACTTGCTGCATTGCCAACAGACATAAGTGGAACTAAGGTAAAATGATAACAGCTCCAAGAAACTAGCAACCGTTATACCGCACGCATTAATGAATGCCAGTTCATCACTATCAACAGTGATGTAGTCTTGCACACGTCCTATCTTCCGAGTACCGTCTCCGGGCGGCTTGTCCTTACGAGAGAGGTGTTGAGTTGGAGGGTTGGTTGCAGGTCTTCGCCCTTTAGCCTTGCATCTCCCCGTACCCGTCATGTGTGCTTCTCCGCATAAAATACATTCCGGAGTGCAGGAAGGGATAGTCTCCTTGGGATGTGGTTTCCCACACCTCGGGCAGTTATTCGTACGTGGCAGCGTGCACACATCTGTCCTGTGGCCTGGCTGTCGGCAGTTGATACAAGCGTCCATGTGGCCTCTGTAAGGGGTGCACCTGTGGAGTCCCCCGCCGTAAAGAACTGTGCGAGGAAGCGGTCCTTCTCTAAAAGTAATTAATATTGATCGAGTGGCACCCATGCGTCGAGCGTCCACTATTGGAGCCCGGGGATTGCTGTTCACGAGATCCTCCAGAAGCTCCCCGGGGATTTCATTCCAGTAAGCGTTCGAGATTGCTCCTCTCACCGCGCCGTCCGAGGGAGCGATGTAGGCTGCTACGGCGTAGTCGGTGTCTTGGTAATTAATTTTGGTGATTTATACCAGCATAAGTGCGTCGGTCTGATGTGGCGTGCTCATTGTACACGTGTTATTGGTGGGATGAACACGCAGCTGTGTGCGGGTGAGCTCCTCGAGTGAAGCGGTGGCGTTCAAGGTTCAGACGCGCAGCTGTCGTGGCGGTACTGAGGTGAGGTGAAGCCCTCCACGGGAGCGGAAAATCACCTTGTAATCTTCAATCAGTAGTGGCTGCTGCTGTCGTGACCTTTGTGCGGCAGCGCGGGCGGCGCGCATCTGCTCGGATGCCTAGGTCTTGTTAGTATTTGGGGTGGCAGATGCCGCTCTAGCGTCTTTGGTAGGCTTGTCTGCCTGATCGGTCTGCATAGCGGAGGTCTGGTGAATCTGCTGTTGCTCCTGGGTGCGGGCGGGAACGCTGAGGATCTGAGTCCAGTCCCGCGGATTGAAGTCCCGAGGGTCAATAACTTCGCCTGGCACCTGCACCTTCATGGTGGCTTTGTACTTGGAGGTCGCGTTCGGAGTAGGCCTAGCTCCCAGCGGATCGAGGCCTAGCTCGGGCGACGCGGCGGCTCAAGGCGAAATGGGCCGTGGGGGCCCGAAAACTGGCCAGATCGGGCCGAAAATTGGTATGGGCGCGGCGCTCACCTTCACAGGGCTCTTGTTGGTGAAAAATAGGCCACTGGTTCGGGCTACTGGCGAATTTCGCCGTCTTCGCACGGAGCCGACGTGAAGCGCGTCCGCACTCCACGCAAGGCGGAACCGGAAGTCGCTCCCTTTTCTATTACCAGTAAATTCAGTTGTTGTTTGTTCAATCGTTTGTTTTTCTTCCTAACGACAAAGTATTAACGAACGATTAGACATATCAGAGTATGCGGAGCGCTCTGTGCCCGGTTCTGCCGCGAAGATAGTTGCGGCATGCTGTTTGTGAGTATGTAAAGATTGTTAGAGACCGTTTAGATCGATAGCCTTCCGCTGCCTCTAGAGCGACGGCCGCTTCCTCAGCCTCGACTATCGTACAGTCTTGTAGTGATGCGCTAGTGATTTCGCGTAGCGTCGAGTCAATCACCGTTGTTACCACATTGCTGTTGTGCTGCCCCGCTATTCTGGTATATGTGGCTGCGTCCACGTATACCGTCGTTTCTCGGGATGCTAATGTCGTTTGTAGGTATTCAGCCCTTGCCTCTATGCGTGCTTTGTGTAGGTTGGGATCCATGTTCCTGGGTATGGGCGTTACTTTTAGTGTGTGGTGATATTCTTCCGGGATTGTTTGTGTCCTCTGTATCTCTTGAATTTGATCGGCGCGGCCAAGTTTCTTAATCAGCTCCCCGTCAGGTGGGTCTGCTGTAGTCTGCGCACTTGGGAGACTAGTTGTGCCTCAATAAATTCATCGAAAGTGTTGTGTAGTCCTAGGGCTAGGTGCTTTTCGGTTGAAGTGCTGTGAGGAAGGTGGAGTGCGGTTTTGTAGTCTTTGCGTAGAATCACGTCCGCGTGTTGTACCTCACTCTTGATGGGGTTGTAGTAGGGGAGGCTGTATGTCACTCGGCTGACTACCAGGCTTCTAACCAGCTTGAGTGGGTCCTCCTCTCGCATGCCATGACGTCTGCGTGAGATGCGCGTGATCATGCGGGTCACTTGTAGAGTGGATGCCTTCAGTAGGGCGAGGGTGTGCGTACAGCGTTGGTTTGACTGTATCCACATTCCCAGAATTCTGATGAGTGTTTTTTTCTGGTATCGATTTCCCCTCGAGGTAGACGTTTAGCTTTAAGTCGTCGCTAGTGGGGACTGTGCGGTTGTGTCTTCCTCTCCAAACTCTTAAGAGCTCGGATTTCTCGGTGGAGCACGCTAGCCCTCTTGCTCTGATGTAGTTCTCTATGCAAGTGGCTGCCTTTTGTAATTTCTCTTCTTTCTCTCCTAGCGAGCCTGTTTTGACCCAGATGGTGATGTCGGCATACATGGCATGATATATGCCGTCGATTTCTTTCAACTGTTTTGCCAAGCCAATCATGGCTATGTTGAAGAGCGTAGGAGAGATGACTGATCCTTGAGGTGTTCCTTTGTGTGGCGTAAGGAATTTGTCTGATCTGAGGTCCCCCAGGCCAATTGTTGCCGTTCTGTTTGACAGGAAGGCTTTGACGTAGCCGTAGACATAGCCCGCATTTCAGGTCGTTCATGCCAGTAAGGATAGCCTCGTGACTGACATTGTCAAACGCCGCCTTGATGTCCAATGCCATTATTATTGCGAAGCAATACTACTTTAGCTACCACCTCAGCCCGTGAAAAAACACGGCGGTGGCAGCCAAACTTGACCTTAAGCGTGACCTGGGTGTGTGACATCATACCATGTGTGTAAGAGGGGGTCTCGACTCGCCCATTCGCCTTGCACGGCGGCAGTTATGGCCTGACTCTCTTAGTAGTGGCGCTGCGCGCTGCGTTACGTCATACCATCTATGTAAGAGCGGGGCTCAACTCGCGCCGTCGCCTTGCGCGGTGGCAGTTACCGCCTTACTTCTGCTCCTCTCGCCAGTGGTGCCGCGCGCTGCGTCACGTCATACCATCTTTGTAAGAGCGGGGGCTCGCCGTCGCCTTGCGCGGTGGCAGTTACGGCCTGACTCCGCTCCTCTCGTCAAGCCACGAGATGCCGCCTAGTCAAAGCGCTTAGGCAGGCTGCAAAGAGGAAGCAAAAGCGAGCCACAGAGACAGAAGAAGAGCGAGAAGAAAGGCTTTCCAAGCGACGAGCGCAAGAAGCAGCTAGGCGGAAAAGGCGGTCAATGTCTTCGGTAGCGGAATCGATGACAGAAGCAGGAGAGGAAGGTACGAATTTTTCCGATAGTTTGCAACATGCATCTACTAGCAGCACTACCAGTTCGGCGACTAAAGTAGTGAAAGGCGAAATCCTGAGAAGTCTCACCTTGTCTAGCGTTCCTGCCAGTCCCACACCTAAACGCGCGCCAAGGAACGTCCCGCGATAGGAGCGATGGCGTACAATCCAAACGCACACTTGTCGGTGAAAGTGTGTCAGATACTGCGCCTTTCTTCCAGACGTATGTAAATCCATAGCTAAACATAATACAGTAAGGCGTCACCATAGCCATAACAGTAAACATAACCGGAGCATCACCATGGTGAATATAGCACAGCCAAGCATCACCACAAGCGGTACAATAGTAGTACCACGTATTGCTTCGCAATCACCAGGCTTAACCAAGCTAAGCCACAGCCAATTTTTATGTTCTATCCGCTCTTGGGGACGTTCCCGAGTACTTCTTCTTTGATTTGAAGTAGTACATCCTGTGTCGATAGTTTTGCTGTGAAACCAAACATGCTGTGGGGATAGAGTTCGTTGTCCTCCATGTACTGTTGTAGTCTCAGCGTCACTACTCGTTCGTGCAGTTTCCCAGGGCACGATGTGAGCGGAATCGATCTGAGGTTCTCAATTTGTAGTTTCTTGCCCGGTTTAGGAATCATGACTACATCCGCAT
Organism: Amblyomma maculatum; assembly: GCF_055883805.1. Lineage (NCBI taxonomy): Eukaryota > Metazoa > Arthropoda > Arachnida > Ixodida > Ixodidae > Amblyomma > Amblyomma maculatum. The sequence continues at coordinate 24,082,085 of NC_139348.1, forward strand.
GCTTCCACTCCTCGGGGACGGTCTCCGCTTCCCAGTGTTTGTTCAGAAAGTCGGTTAATTCAGCGACTAGGTCATCACTGAGGTTGCGGATGAGTGCGTTATTGATCTTGTCCGCGCCCGCGGCCGTGTTTCTGGTTGTGTTTCGAATCACTGTGTAAACCTCTTCTCGCGTGATGGGCCTGTCCAGGGTATCGTTTTCTCTTCCCCGGTAGTGCTCTGCGCAAGCCGCTGGGTTTGTGTCCCCGAAGCACTTAACGCGTACTTTCTCCAGGAGTTCTGAGTCTGGTTTCTCGAACTGGTAGATTAACCGGTAGATGGCCTTGTTTTCTGCCTTGGTCTTGGTTGGATCATTGAGAGACTTGAGGATATGCCACGTCCTCGCTGTGCTCAAAGTTCCGTTGAGGGAGTCGCTGAATTGTTGCCAATTTTGCCTTGCCAATTGCGCCGCGTACTCCTCTGCCTTCGCTGTGACTTCTGCGATCTTAAGTTTTAGTTTTCTGTTGTACTTTTGTTTCTTCCATCTCTTAGTGAGCCCGCGTCTAGCTTCCCACAGCCAGAGCAGCCTGGCGTCTACCTCGGGTGTCTGCATCGTTCGCGCGATTTATTTGGTGTACTTGCGCTGTTTTTTCTTGAGCATGTTTCCCCACTCTTCTATCGATTGGATCCCGTTCTCGGCGAGATTCCCGCCGCATGCCTCTCGAAAAGCGCTCCAATCAGCGATTTTTGCCGATCCCAGCTGGCGCTTTAGTCTGTCTGAGGTTACTTGCGTTTTGAGTATGTAGTGGTCACTGGCCAGATTCTCGAACAGGTTCTCCCACACTGCCTGTTCCGCTCCACGTATGAATGTGAGGTCGGGGCAGGTCTCGGTACTGACGCTGTTTCCGATTCTGGTTGGAGTGTCTGAGTCTGTGAGGAGGTAGCAGTCAGTGTTTTCTGCCGCCTCTGCTAGTGCTCTACCTTTTGGGTTAGCTGTTTGCTGTCCCCAGCTTTTTTCCATGGCATTAAAGTCTCCTAGCATGTTGTTTTTTGCGATTTTACGTGCGCCATGGAAACGTTCGTGGAATTTTGCTTTCCTCCGTTTTGGAGGGCTGTATGTTCACAATGAAGATGCTGCCCCACTTTCTTTTCTTTGGTATAATTTCTACTATCCGGTGTCGGTTATCCTTGAGTGGTTTGTGGCGATGAGCGCCTTACTGACTAGGGTTGCCGTTCTTCCTTTCTCTTGAGTCTCGTAACACATATATCCTGTGAGTGTTGGCGAAGTACCCGTCTCTTGAAGCGCTATGATGTCGTATGGTGTTTGTTGTGTACGGATGTGTTGTTGGAGTAGGCCCTGCTTCTTGCGGTAGCCTCTGCAGTTCCATTGCCATATGTCTAAGGCTTCTTGCTTGCCTAAAGTTTTGTTGGCCATATTTAGGCTTCAGTGTTGTCTGTGGGTGGGTTGCCGCGGGCTGCCAGCGCAGGGCGTTCGTAGGCCTTTTCTCACGTTTTCTGGGTAAATTTCTGCTTGCGGATGCTACTCCGGAGTTCTGTGCAGTTACTGCATTATCTGCTGCATTTCTGCATTAAATTTAGTGGGATCATCGTTGCCTGTTTTCGACGGGTCTTGGGTTTGTAATGTTTGTGGCTGCGGAGGGCTATTCGACCTAAGGTCTCGTACTGCCTTCGTGAGGTCTGCTATTTGGCGCTCTAGCTCGCGATAGTTCTCATTCGCGTATCAGCGCTGTTTTCTCCGCGTCCTCCTTTCTAGGTTGTTCGCGGTTGCAGTTTGTGTTTGTCTGTTTGTTTGTTTGGCTGCTGCTGCTGCTGCTGCTGCTGCTGCTCTTCCTCCCTTGATGGCCGGGAGTGGCAAGGGCGGGCAGGATCGTGACCGGCTCGTGAGCTGCTCCGTGACGCCCGGGATGTCGAGCGGCTCTGCGAGGTCTCCCCCTCCGAGCTGAACCACCTTGGTTTCTCGCCGCGGTCATTCCGGCTGCGGCGTCTGCTCTCGCGTCCGCCGCCGTTGTTGCCGCAGTCGGCCTTGCCTCGCGGCTCCCTGGCTTTCTTTAGTCGGTCTCGACACTCCCTCGATCCGATACCGTGGTCGCCTCCGCAGATCAAGCATCTCGGGGTACACTGGTGGTCTTTTGGCGGGTTTTTTAGCCCGCACTGTTTGCAAGCCTTGGCGTCCGGTGTGGGGCACGCATCGGAGTGGTGACCTAGTTGGCAGCAAACGTAGCAGATTTGTCTTGTGGCGCCGATACGGGTAGCACTTGTACTCGGCTCCGCAGTAGATGACGTGTTTCGGTGTGATGGGTCCATCAAAAGTGATGACGGCTGTCTTGGTCTTGCCTAGTCTTCGGGCGCTGTGGATGGTAACACACTGTGTGCGCGTCCACAAGTCGGCTTTCAGATCCTGCGGTGTTGCTCCTGGGTCCACTCCGTGTATCACGCGGCCACGTAAGCGTTCACGTCGTATGGGCGTCCCTCGATCTTGAGGCTAGTGATGCGTCTCGCGAGCTGGGCGGCCTCTTCGTTCGGCGTGCTCACGATTATAATATTGGATCCTGTACAGAGCCTGGTGATCAGGTCTGTTCCCCCGAACTTGTTGCTGCATGCCGCGGCTACGGCCCGGGTCACTTGGAATTGCTGGAGCGACTTGACTACAAGTCCCTTCGGCCGCAAAATAATCTTGAAATCGTTCCTGGGGAGCGGAGGCAGCCTTTGCCTGGACTGCCGTTGCGTTCCTTTCCCGTCTTTTTTCAGCGTGCCAGTAGCTGGCGCGCCAGCTGTCGACGTAGACGCCGGAGATTCCCCTCCGAGGTCAGCTTGAGCGGCCGAGGAAATTACGGCGTTTGCGGCGGCGTTCCGTCCGTTTCTTCTTTGTCGCTTCTTTTGGCGTTTGGTCAGGGCCAATTCCCAATTAGCGCCATCTTCTTTTTGGATGTCTTGCTGCTCCTGCATGGCGGAGTCCTCGATTCCAACGCCTGATATCTCGGAGTCGGAGATGTCGAAGTAGGCGTCGTCCATCTCTTGCGCGTCTAGCAGATTCTGGGCTATTCTGCTCGTTGATGGTTCAACATTCGGTATTCTGCGCTGCGGGAGGCGGTTGCAGCCTGCATTGCTGTCGCTGAGCGGGCCTGGCTGCCGCAAACGCCAGTAGTCGTGCTAAGCCTAAGTAGGCGTAGCGACGAACGTTTCCCTCCACAAAGTCGCCCGAACCACGTGGGGCTTCAAAGTTCGGTAAAATTGCCAAAAATGACCCTACCGTCTTGAAACCGGTGTCCGGGTGATCCAGCTTGTAAGTTCTTTCAGATCCAATCAAAAGTTGGTGGCCCAGTGGGTCGAGCTAGTCCGTGAGGGTTGAAATCTGCGGAGCCCATGCGACGCACGTCCGCACTCCTCTGCCTTCCAAAACTCAGTCCCAGCTGCAGAAATCTGAAGAGGTAGCCTAAACAAGGCATCCACTACAACATTGTCTGACTCTTTGCAGTACTGTACGGTAAAATTGTAATGTGAGTCGAGCACACCATCTTGAAATGCGTAGCGGGCGTCGTCCCGCTGAACCAGCTGACAGCAATGTAGTTAACGCTTGATGGTCTGTTCGTAAGAATAATTTTCGGCCCCACACAAACACATGCCACTTCTCACAAGCAAACAAACACGCAAGCGCCTCGCGGTCACCAGCAGAATACCTACGCTCGGCAGGAGACAATGTTCTCGAAGCAAAAGCAGCAGTAACCAGCTGGTTACCTTTCATCTGCTGAAACACTGCTCTGAGTCCGACATCTGATGCATCAGCAGTTATCACAATGGGAAGGCTTCTGTCGAATATATTAATTGCCGGTTTTTCTGCAAGAATTTTTTTTATCTGACTGAAACTAGTATGAGCTTCCTCAGACCATTCAAAGGTCTGGCCTTACCTGAGCATACGGTGCAGTGGTTCAACAATATGAGCATAATGCGGTACAAATTCTGCATAATATCCTGCTACCCAAGAAATGACTACAATGTCTTTTTATCCGTTGGAGGAGGAGCATCGCGAATGGCATGTACTTTTGATTCAGTTGGCGACAACCCTTGAGCATCAATGGAATGACCAAGAAAATGCACTTCACTCGCAGAAAAGACACAATTCTGGTTCAATTTCATACCGGTAGCATCAATCCGGCTTAAGGCAGCTTTCAAGTTTGCACCATGCTCCGCACCTCAAACCAAAATGTCAACCAAATAGCGAATTACTCCAGGGCAACCTTCCAAAACCTGAGACATTTTCTTGAAAACAGCAGGGGAAGATGCTAGCCCGAAGCACACTCTGCGAAAACAAAATAACCCTTCATGAGTAATGAATGTAGTTAAATCTCTGCTCTCTTCAGCCAATTCAACCTGGTGATATGCGGAAGCAAGGTCAAGTTTAGAAAAAAACGTAGCACCTGATAACTGATGAAGTAGTTCCTCGATGTAGGGAAGGGGAAACCCGTCCACCATAATGGCCTTATTCGGTTCACGGAGGTCCACGCATAGTCTAATGCAGTCGTTCGTTTTCTTTACCACCACCAGTGGGGACACCCAGTCGGAAGCATTTACTCTCTCGATGACTCCTGAAGTCTCCAAGCGACGAAGCTCGTCCGCCACTTTCTGGCGGAGCAGTAATGGGAGTCCACGCAACTTGGACGCCACAGGTTGCACCTCCGGCCGCAGAGTCACTTGATGCACGTAGCCCTTTACCAGACCCAAGTCTGGTGAGAAGAGATGACTGAATTCCAACGGTGCGTTGAGCGGAACTGTAGACGTAGGAGCAATCTGCGCACAGGCGAGCGTTTCGCCGAAGATGAGTTTCAGAGCCTTAATAGCGTAATTCCCAGAAGTGTAACCCACGCTCCGGGGCATAGAATTTCACCATAGCCAATTTTTCTTGATAATTGACGGTGGCAGAGAAAAAGCCCAATGTCTTCACCACTTGCTCCGAGTAATTCTGGATGATTAAGTGCGATTAAAGCATGAAGATATGCGAAAAGTATGGCTGGTAGTCCCGAACATTTATGAGAGAGATAACCGCCCCGGTGTCGATCACCAAGGGGAGGCTAACGCTGTTAACCTGCATGGGAAGGCGCATAAGTGACAGGCCACTGCCACTATCTTCGATGTTGAGCACAGTTAATGTATTTGTTTTAGTAGTACCTTGTGGCGTTTCCTTTTCGTTTAGTATTCCCGCAGTCTCTTGCGATGATCGGCACAGCTGGTAGAAATGCCCCTTCGTTCCGCATGTCTGCCAGTATTTATATCGAGCGGGACAAGCTGGAATATTCGCCCAGTGATCCCGCGAGCCGCAGCGAAAACAGCCGCCCGGTGGACACGAAGACACGGAGACACCCGGTTGCCTCCTTTCCTGCTGGGGAGTCTGGCGTCTGCTCTCTCCGCGTCCGTTATTGCTGCCTGATCGGGGAAGAAAGCTGGTCCGTCGATCGCCATTTTCGGGGAGGGAACCGCCACCTTGCAGCTGCCGACGCTGAGTAACGGCGTCTACTTGCAGAAAGCCTAGGTGCGGCATAACTTTATCGGTGCGTTCCTCCGCCGCTGCAATTTCGAGCGCCTTTTTGATGGTAAACTGCTCACCCGGTTGGATGTACCGGCGCCGAATTTCGTGGGACTGCAAGCCGCAAAAGATCTGGTCTTGTACCATGATGTCCATAGCGCTGCCAAACGTGCAGGATTTGGTGAGCCGTTGAACGTCACGAATGTATTCGGATATAACTCCGTCGGGCTTTGTATTCTGCATTTTAACTGGGCACGGCAGGCGTACTCACTATCTTCTTCATTGAAGTGTTTGTCGAGCACTTGAAGCACCGCTTCGCATGTGTGTGGCGCGTCTTCCTCTACGAGGCTGTAGTAGATGCTGATGCCCTCGACCCCGAGCACGTTCAGCAGAAGCGCTTCTTGTGCTCCGGCGTCGATGTAAGATTGAAAAACAAGTCGCCATTTAAGCCATGGTATAGCCTGTACGCCGGGGTACGCCAAGAAGGGTTGTGGAGGGATCACCACGTTCATGTTGGAGACGTCGCTAGATCGCCGAAAGTAGGTTGGCTGAAAAAATTACTGCTGGAAAGCAGGGCAGCACAAGTAGTATAAGAACGGCAGTACTGAGTGGAAGGTCGTCACTCTCGCATAGGTCCGATTACTTGGATTGTCGACTGCGCCAATTTGTTCTGTCGGCGTGGCTGCCACGGACGCCACGTGGCCCGCCGAATGGCTGCGTGCCGGCAGAAACAGACAGCCGTACTCAACGACCGCCAGACGCAGACTGAGACTATTTCATGAGAGAGGGTGCAGAACGGGAGAAAGAGTATGGTGGCGCCGCCACGGCGCAAACATTGATTTCGAAACCGAAACCAAAAGGACGATATCACACTGTGCATTGAGAGACGAAGCCAGGGAGACGAGGACAGCGCGAACTCCAAGGCCAATCTTGCTTTTGCTGGCTTTGACCGTAGATACCAGCTGCTCATGTGGCCTCAAAATGGCAGCGTCGGAACCCAGCGGAAGTTCATCAAGACCTGTGGACGGTTCAATGGCCGGAGGATGCGGGGAGATGCCCGGTAAGGTAGTCAAATGAGTCAAATTTGCCCCTGAAGGCGAATGCGAATCGGAATCAGCATTCAATTCTGGGCTAGAATCCTCTAAGAAAAGAGTAACGTCCGTGAGGTCAGCCTTTCCGAAGAGACCGCTGTGGCTGGAGGGTGCGCGGTAGAATCAGCAGGGAGATGAGCGTTGCCAGCAACAGCAACCGTGTCAGCCATGGTGGTACGAGCAACTGTCAGGCCAAGCCAAGCTGCCAGCTGAGCCCTGCAGGGTGGTAGGACGCCAGTAGAAGTCCCACGGAGGGTCCCTGGAAGAAAACAGGGGCCCTCCGAGCAAACGCACTTGCAAAAGGGACCCTGGGCACTCGATAAAACCAAGTATTCCGGAGCACCAAAAGCTGCTTCCTTTTTTCGTCTTCGTCTTCCTTCCAGGCAAACAGCTGTTCCTAGCCGATATGCTTTTAAGATCGTCGCCAGCCGTTCCAAGCGAACGTGATGACTTCACTGAAGACGTCGACGTTCATGCAGTGAGCGGGACTTCGGAGCTGGTAATTTAACCTTGGCCAATCTTCCTTCGTGGGTATGAGCCATATATCAAGGCAGAAGAAGAAGAAGAAGCAAGAAAATGTTTGATCGAATGGCAGAAGTGGCAGCCTCTGATCCAGACTTACAGACAGTGGGCTGAAAGATAATTTGTTCTTATTTATCTCGGTTCGTGGTGAGCATCAGAACCTCCTATGCGTCTTCCTTTCTAATGTTTCCTGATTTCCTTTCCAGCTGTATACATGTGCATATCATGTGATTCCTATCTGGATTCGCCTTGAAATATATGCATTTTCCACCTTATTGGCCCGTGTACGAATTGCTTAATATATCAGAACTCGGGTATGCTTGTGTCTGCACCAGCCTCTAAATTACTTCCCCCTTTTTTAGTTTAGTCTATAGTGTTCGACTATTTCCTTGTATTTATATCAATACCATGGTTCGCCAATTTTGGGGGGAGAGAAAGAGACGAGAGACGGCTCGGAAAGTGAGTTCTCGAAGGGTTTATTTGCTGTTTCATTTCCTTCCAATGCCTGGTTCTCGGGATCCACAACAAAATGATCTGACCCGCGATTTGGATTTCCTAAGAGATTTTTGCTGCCTCCACAGAGGCGTGACGGAAGTTGTAATTGTTATATTTGCGTTTGTTGAGTCGCTTATGATAACCATGACAAGGCATAGATAGATACCCTTTTATCGAAGAGAAGGTCTCACATACAATGGCAAAAGGCAGATAGCTCTGCCGGATGGGACCCAAGCACCTGACGCAATGCTCAGAAGTAGCAGTAGAATCAAGAACAACATACGTTTTGAGTACAAAACAGTGATATTTCAACTAAATAACAAACTGGAATAATGGCTTACTTTCGTATTGAAGTAAATAAACGCCTGATATTTACAAGGCAGATTTAGATTAAGAAACATCAGGAAAATCCCACAGTTACCCCAACATAAAGGATATAGAAATGTCTGCATAAACAACCTTTCATTGATTCGAAAAAAAAGGAAGTAAGTTATAGCCTTCTTTTGGAAGCTTGCTGTTTCGAAGGTTGTTGCTAATGCAATGGCCACTTTTGCCGCCAGTATAGAACTGTGCAGCACGAGTGCATTTGCTTGTTCTCCTGAGACGACACCAATACCTTGTCTCTTCTCCCTTTTTATTGAACTGAGCCAATGTAGGTCGTTTTTTCTTCCTTCGAGTCTTCAGCGAAGTGCTTCACCCCACCATTTGTCCTTTGACAGTGATATAAACAATGCATGGTCTTCGGAAATGGGAAAATCGGGATTTTAATAATGCATAAGCTTTTAATGGCTGTTTGCGGTTTCGTGTCATTACGAGCTAGTCGGCTCAATTAGGTTCGAATGAATGAATTTAAAAGAAAAGAATGATAGCATTAGTAGAGCGTCAAAAATCTCGTATGGAAAATCGGGAGGTTAAATATTTTGATCAAATTATGTCAATCGGGCATTAAAATAGCCAGAACGGGTAATGACGACGTCGAAAGGGTACGTGGTACTCGACTTCCGGTAACGTAGGTGTAACTTCCGGTGTCGGGAAAATTGAAAGGTTTAACGTAAACAAGCTGCAAAGGGCTTTAGTTGCGTGCACGGATGAGTGAGAACGGTTACAAAGTGTGTAAAGAGAGAGAATCAATCAACAGCAGTCTGAAAACTATCGACACTTCTGCACAAACTGCAGGGCTGAAACGCGAAAGCCTGAGCATTGCTAATGCACAATGTACATCGCGCGCCCGTCATCGAACAAACCAGCGTTCCGTTGAGCGGATCAATGCTCACCACCGTTCTATAATTGGTTACTAGAAAGGAAAAAAGCAGTATCTGTCACACGCAGAATTGCGCTAGCACATCACACAGACAACACAGCAACGCTCCGGCTTGTGGATTTCTCCAGTGCAGATTCTGCAATGACCTTGGAAATTGTTTTCATTAGATGGAGCGAAATTTCATCCCCTAGGTCTGCCGAGTTTATGGATGTAATGCTGGTTTCGTTTGACTATGTTTACCATTCTCTGTGCTAATTAACATCTCATACTGCGCCACATTCGTGGCTTCTATCAGCTGTTATAATGTGTTGGAGGCTCCCAACCGACAGTGGACGCATAAACCGAAAGACGAAGCAAAACTTTGGTATCGTTTTCTGATGATGCCGTTCAGCGTCTTTTTCTCGCATATGGAATGGAGGGCGGATTGAAGGCGGAGGTTTGGCAGGAGAGCAGGTTATATCTGGTTATCTTATTGGTGTGGCTGGTACCTCTGCGATTTGCAGCTTTAACGCTCAAAACTGCTGAACGACTCGGGCACTTTCTTGTTCGACACTGGCACCACCTTGGTAGCAAAAGAATTTCTTTCACCCAAATTACTTACGTTGCATTATACTCATGTTTTCCCTCAACATGAATTAGGAAGTTATTGAACGCGTTGAAAGTTTCAGGAAAGAACCGGCCTTTCTTTGGGTCGTATCCCTGTAAAGAGAAAAACCGTGATATGAAGATCCCGAAACTACTCACTACAGTGTGTGCCAGTGTGGGCAAAAAGTACTGCAGTATAAGCAGGATCCCGGAAGCTGCCACGCTGAGACGCGGCATACACTTCCCCACAGACCAAAAATTGTCATCTAAAGATGCCATTATGTGTGATGTTAATTGCTAGGTTTGAAAGTAAAACCATAATTGGCAGCTAAATATTTTAACCCCACCTGGATGGCTCAGTGGTTACGGCGCTCGACTACTGTTCCCAAGGACGCGGGTTTGAATCCCGGCCTCGGCGGCCGCTTTTCGGCGCAGGCAAGAAGCTAGGCGCCCGTGTGCTTTCCGTTGTCAGTGCACGTTAAAGAACACCAGGTGGTCGTAGTCCTCCACTACGGCGTCTCTCATAGCCTGAGTCGTTTTGGGACGTTAAATTCCACAAACATACAGCTAAATATTTTGCATTGACACTTCATTTACCTCAAAAAGTACTTTGTGAGCCCTGACAAGTTATTAGCAATCATACCGGGCCGATACGCCCTCTTGCATCCTCATAACGTTTTAGTTTTGCAACCAAGCCGAGCGCAGAAGGTGCTTTTAGGTCACCACGTAAGGGCGGCAGAATATATGCTGTAGGGCATTCCCAATATCAACATTTTGGTCATTAGGTGTCCGTTCGGCAGCTTTTAGCCGTCGTCCTGAGGACTGCGGTACATGCAATACATCTCATATGCTGTGCTTCATATTGCCTAAGTGCTTTATAGTGAAAACCGCCCGTAACTTCAAAGGCTAGCATTGGCCTACAGCCACAATAAAACCACAATTTTCCAAGCTTATGATGTGAATATTGCCAATGATTTTTACATGAGCATTTCTCTGAGACAATTGACAGAATTTAAAAATGTTTACGTCCTCTCCAAATAAGACTGATAATTCAGTAGCCATGCCTTTCTAGAGAACGTTTCCAGTGCAATTTTATTTGTTGAAAAAGTGTCACGGCAAATATTTTAGATGAAAAAACGTGAACATTCTCCCAAGTTTTCGTTTTTCTTCTAAAATGTAGAATAATACACGCCGTGTTTTATTAAGAATACACAGTTCATCTTTCATAAATAGTTTGCTAAAGCGAGGAAGGAAAGGAGAGACTCCGCAAACATTACGTCTGTCGGAGTGTTTTGAAATGGAGAATTTTCTGACTCCCCATCATGAAAATATTTGATCTTTAAAGATAATGACTTAACTTTGTTGCCAATAAAACCCCGCAAAAAGCGGCACTTTCCCACCCTTGAAACTCTTGCTCTGGTGGCAGTAGGTGGCTGCGGCCCGAAGCTGATACATATTGTTCAGGTTTATTTAAAAAGCGCTTCTTCACCTTACCCTGGTGCGCTAACTAACAGCTGGTGCACTTCTTCTTCTTGCTCACATTTCCTCTTTACTCTCTTTAGCGCTTTCTAAAATTTCCGCCTTCGCAGACGAAGCCCCCGAGGCTACCAGAGTCCCGAGCCTGGCAGAGCTTCATCCTTGTGACATGCACAACTTGTTTTTTCCGCGAAGGGCGGCCTTGGGAATGTTGGCGAGATAACACGTAAATTAAGTCATTAATCCTACTGAGCACAATAAATGGGTCAGTGTAGGCTGGCAACAGCTTCTCGGACAAACCACGCTTGTGAAGAGGCGTCCCAAGCCATAAACGGTCTCCGGGAAAGTAGCAGACATCCCGGTGCCGACGATTGCAGCGCTGCTTAGCGCGGTCCTGAGATGCCAGAGTGCGTAACCGGGGGAGACGACTAGCCTCTTCAACGCGGCAGAGAGAGCTGGATGCAGAAGCCTCGGTGTCGAGAGAGAACGGTAAGATGGTGTCGAGAGAGCTTCGATGCGGACGGGCATCAAGTAGGGAAAATGGGCTATAGGCAGTTGTTTCATGCCTTAAGGTATCATAGGCATCTGTAATTAAGAGAAGCACGTCATCTTAGTTCTTATGATGAGAGTCGACATACATCTCATGCATGTTCGTCGGTGTCCTGTTTGCACGTTCAACAAGGCCATTTGAATCGTGTAGAATGCCGGAACTGACAAGAACAAAAGCGCAGAACCTGTTCCGCAACATCAGCCATAAACTGACGGCCACTAATATTGACACAAAAGGGCCAATGACGGCGAACGACAGGTTGAAGTAGACAGAGACGTGAGCGGCGGTTTCGGAAGGGGTAGCGACAGTTCCACAGTAACGCGTGAAAGGATCAACGCATACGATGAACCAGCGATTACATTTGGACGAGCGGGGAAACGGGCCTATGAGGCGAACACCTACTTGCTGATATGGTGTGATTGGGGGTGTCACAGGATGTAAGCGGCCCGGCGAAGAAGTCGTGGGAAACTTTAACTGCTGGCACTACATACAGGAGGTGACGTAACGCTGTATACTTCGAGTTATTTCCCAACAAGATTTGCCGGGCTAGTTGGTTCATATTGAAATTGGGTTAACTGCACGAAAGAGTAGGACAACAGGAAGAACAGTCTGCGCTTCTAAGTGTCGCATGTGTTTCGTCCTGTTCTCCTAGTTTTTCGCGCCGTTAACCCACTTTCAACTTATATTTAGCCAGTAGAAATGTTTCTTAATGCGGGTAATGGCACTGACTAGCCACAAGTGTCCAGCTGTCACGTCATCGTGCGTTGCGCGTAGAACAGAGAAGTAGAGGCTAGCCGGAACGACGAGCAGAAAGCGCGCATCGCAAGACAAGTACTTTTTTCGGTAGAGCAAACCATCGTGAATGCAGAAAGGGTTTTCAGATGCCCGATCACAAGCTTTTTTAAAAAGCGGTGCGAAGTCCTAATTTTTGCGTTGTTCCCGCTGGAAAGTGGCAAGATCCGGAAATTGTACGGAAGCGGCGGCAAGATAGTCTTCAAAGTTGTCGTAATCACAAAGAGTAGTCGCGAGAGGGAGCCGCGACAGGCAGTCAGCGTCAGCGTGTTGGCGAGCACTTTAGTAAGACACTGTAAAATTGAACTCCTGAAGGCGTAATGCCCAGCGGGCCAAATGATGACCGCAGGGTTCACGAAGATTCACCAGCCAGGAAAGCGAATGATGATCAGTGATGACTGTAAAAGCGCGTCCATAAAGGTACGAGCGAGAGCGCTGTACGCCAAAAAAACTACGTCAAGGCACTCTTGCTTCGTCAAGGTATAATTGCGTTTACACTTGCTGAGGGTGCGACTTGCATAAACCGCAACGCGTTGATTCGCTCCATGCCGTTGTATTACCACAGCAGCTATGCCGATGGCATTGTCGTCAGTGTGGAGTTCAGCGAGAGCTGTCGGGCAGAAAGAAGCAGCATGGGGCCGTGAAGTAAGAAGAACCTTGAGCTGGCGAAACGCAGAATCACATTCGGGAGTCCACTTTAAATGAATATCTTTCTGCAAGAGGCATTAGAGCGGGTAGGCTGCGTAAGCAAACTTGTGGATGAAGCGCCGAAAGTAAGGGCAAATCCACAAAAAACTCCTTAGTATTTTTACAGACTTGGGATCTTCGACGCAGCTGATAGCTTCAGTCTTTCGTGGGTCGGGTCTAATACCGTCTTTGTCAACCCGATCTGCCGTTATTTGATGCGACACTTCTTACAGTTCAGCACGAGACCGGCTTTCTCCATGAAGTTAAGGACAACAGCTAAGCAGCTGTTATGCTCGGTGAAGGTCCTCCCAAAAGTTGCTACGCCATCTAGGTAACAGTTCGAAATTTGCCGCTTCAGTCAACGAAAAAGGGTGTCCATAAACCTTTGAAAAGTAGCCGGAGCGTTTCATAGCCCTAAAGACACCACACTAAATTTGTATAACCCATCTGGTGTCACGAGTGCAGTCTTCTCTTTGCCTTTCAGATCCATCAGGATATGCCAGTATCGGGACCGTAAATAAAGAGAGGGAAAGTAGGAGGCTGAATGGAGGCAGTGCAAACACCTTCTTTGTTACAGTGTTGAGGTGGCGATAGTCGACTCAAATTTGCTGTGAGCCATCTTTCTTTTTCACGAGAATTACAGGGACGGCACACGGAGTCGATGATTCCTGAATAACTCCTTGTTGCAAAATATTGCTGACCGAGTCGTCAATTATAAATAAGACATGGTATGGTGTCTGTCTAATCAGTTGTGCGGACGGGGTGTCGATCATGTGACAGGTGTGGGTAGGTACAATCAGGGGTGGCTGATCGCGAGCGAAGTCGAACACGTGAACGTGTTTCAAAAAAACTTCAATTAATATCCGGCGATCGTTGGTGGGTAGCGATTCGTTTATCATGGACAGGAATTGGGAATCACGCAGATCGGGACGTTTAGCTGGACAAGCAACGCTGTCGCCGAACGCTGCAATTGACACAAAAAGGCGTTCTTCAAAGTCGGCGAGTTTCAAACCACGCGGCAATAGAGCAGGTTCATTGGAAGGACTGACAGTCTAAAGCGTGGTATGGCGCTTGTTCACTTGAATAAGGCTGTGAGGCACCAGCACACCCTTTTTCGCCCCAGCGAAGGAACCCAGTTCCACCACAGTGTCGAAGGCATTCAAAATTGCTCCCGAGTACAAAAATGGGACCAAGACGGCGGACATTCACAGAAGGAAGCCATCTTCCAAGAGAAAAAATGCCTGGGGAGTGAGCCCCCTGAATTCGAACAGTTTTCGATCCTCACCTGGGCTACGCCGCATTGAATGTCGGAGGAAACTATTGTCATGACAAGTGAGAGCAGGTTCTCAGTGTACGTTGTGTACCAGCAGCCGCGAACACCGCTGTCATTTCATGGCGCCGAGTTCGAGGACACTCAGGGCTGCCTCAAGATTTGCGCGTGTCGCTCTTTACACCGAGTCAAGCTGGCAGCATAAATCCACAACGTCTACTTCGCTGTAGTGCGTAAGCGTGGACATCGTTTGAAAACCATGTGGATAAGTTTCCATCCTCGGAACCCTTTTGCCGCTATCTGAAGGCAACTTTTTCTTCGGGAGCGAGATGAAGCTGCGTTACACTCGCCAAACAATGCCAAACCGAGAAAGCGCTGATGTTTTTCGATGACATAGTTCGTCTTTGCAAGCGCGCAGACCGACACGTGACAGAAGACAAGAAGTTTCGCCTCCTAATGCATGTAGAACATGACCTTTTCGCGGACTGGTGGGCATTCCACCACGCATTGTGGCCATTTCCTCAGCGAGGCTCCCACTATGGAGGCGACTTTGAAGCAGTAAGCCGCAACACAATCGCGAAGTCAGCATAGTCAGGCCTACGCCTCTGGTAGCGAACTGAACGCGTTATGCAATTTCATCCATTGCGTCATCATCATCATCATCATCAGTCTGAATATACCCACTGCAGGGCGAAGGCCTCTCCCATATTTCTCCACTTAACCCGGTTCTGTACTAGCTGCATCCACTTGACCCCTGCGAACTTCTTAATCTCATCCGCCCACCTAACTTTCTGCCGCCCCCTGCTACGCTTTCCTTCCCTTGGAATCCAGTTTGTTACCCTCAGCGACTATCGGTTATCCTCTCTTCGCCCTACATGTCCTGCCGACGTCCATTTCTTCTTCTTAATTTCTACTAGAATGTCGGTAACTTGAGTTATTTCTCTGACCCACTCTGCACGCTTTCTATCTATTAATGTTACCCCCACCATTTTTCCTTCCATAGCCCTCTGGGTTGTCCTCAACTTAAGTAGAACTCTCTTGGTTAGCCTCCACGTTTCAGCCCTATAGGTGAGTACAGGCAAGATGCAACTGTTTTATACTTTCCTTTTGAGCGTTACCGGTAAGCTGCTAGTCATAATCTGCGAGTGCTTGCCAAATGCGCTCCATCCCAATCTTATTCTTCTTGTTATTTCCTTTTCGTGGTCCGGATCTGCGGTTACTACCTGTCCTAAGTAGACATATTAGCCTACTACTTCCAGTATTTCGCTACCTAATGTAAACTGCTGTTCCTTCCCGAGGCTGTTGAACATTACCTTAGTCTTCTGCATATTGATTTTCAAGCCTACCTTTCTATTTTTCCTGTCTAGGTCACCAATCATTATTTGCAGTTCATCACCCTTAGCAAGGCAATGCCATCAGCAAATCGCAGATTACTCAGGTATTCTCCATCTACCCTTATCCCTAACTGCTCCCATTCCAAGTCTCTGAATACTTCCTCTAAACAAGCTGTGAATAGTACTGGGGAGATTGTGTCTCCTCGCCTAACACCTTTCTTTATGGGAATTTTGTTACTTTCTTTATGCAGAACTATGGTTGCTGTGCAGCCACTATATATATCTTCCAGCACTTTCACATACGGCTCGTCTATCCCCTGATTTCGCAATGTCTGCATCACCGCCGAGGTTTCAACTGAGTCAAATGCTTTTTCGTAATCAATGAATGCTATGTATAAGGGCTGGTGATATTCCGAGCATTTTTCTGTCACCTGATTGATGGTGTGGATATGATCGATAATAGAGTACCGTTTCCGAAACCCTGCTTGATTATTTGCTTGATTGCAGTCTAAGGTTGTCCTGATTCTATTAGCGATTACCTTAGTAAATACCTTATACGTAACAGACAGTAAGCTGATTGGTCTGTAATTTTTAAGGTCCTTAGAGTCCCCTTTCTTGTGAATGAAGATAATGTTTGCATTCTTCCATCGTTCCGGTACCGTCGATGACACCAGGCACTGCGTATACAGGGTGGCCAGTTTTTCTAGCACGATATCCCCCCCGTCCTTCAGCAAATCTGTAGTTATCTGATCCTCTCCAGCTGATTTCCCCCTTTTCATAGTTTCTAGTGCTTTCTTGACCTCGTCCTTCGTCACTCGTGGAACGTCTGACTGTTTTTCCCAGCCGCCAATCTCATTACGTTCCTGACTATTTTGGCTACTGTAGAGATCTGTATAGAACTCCTCGGCTACTTTGACTATCTTTTCCATATTAGTGATGACGTTGCCCGCCTTGTCCCTTATCGCATACATCTGGTTTTTTCCTATGCCCAATTTCTTCTTTACCGCTTTAAGGCTTCCGCCGTTCTTTACAGCATGCTCAATTTTCTCCATGTTATACTTCCTTACATCGGCCACCTTGCGCTTATTGATTAGCTTTGATATCTCGGCCAATTCGATCTGGTCTGTTGCATTGGAAGCTTTCATACTCTGGCGTTTCTTGATCAAATCTTTCGTCTCCTTAGACAGCTTACCGGTATCCTCTCTAACTTTCCTACCGCCCACTTCTAGCGCGCTCAGTAATGATATCTCTGAAATTATTGTTCCTTGCCTCTAGGGTAATGTCGCCATCCTCAGTTAGAGTTGAATACCTATTCTGTAGCGAGATCCTGAAC
The DNA here is from genome assembly GCF_055883805.1 of Amblyomma maculatum. Taxonomy (NCBI): domain Eukaryota; kingdom Metazoa; phylum Arthropoda; class Arachnida; order Ixodida; family Ixodidae; genus Amblyomma; species Amblyomma maculatum. The sequence continues at coordinate 24,098,996 of NC_139348.1, forward strand.
TCTTCTGCCCTTCCCCTCACCGCTAATTCGTTGATGGGTTTCTGTCTTATTAATCTGTTGCGTTCCTTCTTCAGATTTAGGCTAATTCGGGACCTGACCATCCTGTGGTCACTGCATCGCACTTTCCCGATTACCTCTACATCTTGAATAATGGCGGGGGTTGAACACATTATGAAGTCGATTTCGTTTTTAGTCTCTCCGTTAGGACTTTTCCATGTCCATTTCCGGTTCTTCCGTTTGCTGAAGAAGGTATTAATGATTCTTAAGTTATTGCGCTCTGCAAACTCAACTAGTAACTCCCCCCTGCTATTCCTAGAACCAATGCCATAGTCACCTACTGCCTGGTCTCCTGCCTGTTTTTTCCCTACCTTGGCATTGGAGTCGCCCATTAGTACAGTATACTGCGCCTTTGCTTTTCGCATTGCCGATTCTACATCTTCATAGAAGCTTTCAAGTGCCTGGTCATCATAACTACATGTAGGTGCATAGGCCTGTACAACCTTCAGTTTATACCGCTTATTAGGCCTAATTACGATGCCTGCAACCCTCTCATTAATACTATAGAATTCATCTATATTACCCGCTATATGCTTATTGACAAGGAAACCAACCCCTTGTCGCCTCGCTGGTAAACCTCGATAACACAGTACATGCCCATCCCTCAATATAGTATATGCCGCATTCGGCCTCCTAACCTCACTAAGCCCTATGACATCCCAATTCATGCCCTCTAGTTCCTCTAACAGCACTGCTAAACTAGCTTCACTAGCTAGGGTTCTAGCATTAAACGTTGCCAGGGTCAGTTTCCAATGGCGGCCTGTCCAGCGGAGCCAGGCTTTCTTAGCACCCCCTGCTGCCTCACAGGTCTGACCGCCGTCGTGGTCAGTTGTTCCACAGCCGCTGGTGACTGAGGGCCGGGGTTTTATGGAGCTTCGGGAGCAAATTCAAGCTCTCCGGATAATTGGCAACACGTCATTTTTTCCGTCGCTGACAGAAGTCGTTCGGGAAGAGGCGGGCCCTTGCGGATCTGGTGGGCATATTTCAGGTACGCAAACTGACTAAACTGATCGTCTGCCGTTAGTTGTTCTGCGGCTGATGGAGCTGATGAAAAAAGTTCGGTGTGGTTTAGCTCTGGTTAACTCTAGTTGAATTACGAAATCGACGATGGAAGTTTCTTCTGCCTGCTGCATTATTCCCCTGTCACGCCCTATCAGTGCAAGGCGCTATATTATTGGGCACACTTAAGCTCATTCTTTTTGTTTTTGGTTCCCTATTTTGATTTGCCCACTGGCTGTCCATGTTGTCACGTGCCTAGGACCGCGCGCCCTTGGCGCTGGGGCGCAATAACGACGAAGTGGTTGTTGGCACGTGGAGAGCGCTCGCACCGGACCTTGTTGGAAGAACGCTTCGTAAACGCTTGGAAAACATTTCGTGGGTCTGCCTGCACGTCGCTCTGCGTGCGCTCGTCTGGGGTTTTTTGGGTCATGACACTGGTGGAGGTGCTGGATACGTGACAATATTACAATGTTTTGTTTGGGTTATGAGGTTTAACAACACAAAGCAGCTCAGGCTATAAGAGCCGCCGTTCATATTGAAAGGTTACATATGAAACTCTCTGGTGCTGAAAAACAAGCGGTATAAGGCAAAATTGATCTTGGACAGTTGGCATTTGTATAGAAATGCTTCTTGCTATCTTGCATGATTGCTTGACCGGTACGGCCGAAAACGAACTATATATATATATATATATATATATATATATATATATATATATATATATATATATATATATATATATATATATATATATATATATATATTGTAAAGAAGATGTTCCGATTAAGCGGACAGATAGCCGAGAAAGAGGAAGAGGAAATGCTTTTGTGGACCAGCTGACTCGAAGTTAAGCCATCACCACTCCGGTTCGGCTCGCTACCAGTGCCTGGATCCCCGCTTAAACTTGGTGGAGGTCGCGGGATTTATCTTCAATTTCCTCGTCTTGGAGCTCCACAGCCGCCGAATTCCAACCTGAATGACTGGGTCCAGCACTAACACCACCGGCCCCGCTCTCTAGGCCCCTTCTATTCTATGCACCGGGGTGCTTCGACAGCGGGACCCGCCGATCTTCAGCGGTACCGACGATCAGGATGTGGAGGACTGGCTTTCTTCGTATGAATGCGTAAGCACCCACAATAAGTGGGATGACATCCTGAAACCTAACAACGTGATCTTCTACCTGATCCAAGTAGCAAAGTTATCGTTCACAAATCACGAGGCTGACATTCAACTTGGGCCTCGTTCAAATCCAGATTTGTGGATGTCTTCGGTAGCCCTGCGGTCAGCAAGCTCCGCGCCGAACACCGTTTGCGCGAGCGTGTGCAACAGACAGGTGAAACCTTCACTAGCTACATCGAAGACGTTTTAGATTTGTGCCACCGTGTGAATGCATCAATGAGTGAAGCCGAGAAGATTCGCCACATCATTGGAAATCAATGAAGGTGTATTCAGCATCCCCATGGCAAAACAGGCCCGCACTGTAAGTGATGTTGTCACGATGTGTCAAAGTTACAACGACCTTCGTCGCCAACGCATCGTCCCTCGACAACCTGAACCTACGATCTCGCCTATGTCGGATGCCACTGTAAGCTCCACACTTATTCAAGAAATCAGACTTCGTACAGGAAGAAGTTGCACGGCAATTATAGCTAATTCCACACGTTCCGTATTCCAGCTCACACCTGGCTCCGACCATACGCCAGGTTATTCAGGAACACGTTGCCGAAGCACTTCCGCCCCCTCGACAACTTACTCTTCATGCCGCTCCACTGACAGCTCCGCTCATTCAAGCCGACACTGTTCCGACATCCGGACCCACTCTGCTGAGGTTGCCGCAAGACCACCCCCTTTTACGCATTTTCCATCGTATGGTCCGCCTCAGCGCGCATTTTTCACTCAGCGTCGTGCGCCACCTATTCTACGGCCTTGGCGCACATCTAACAATTGGCCCATTTGCTTTGCATGTGGTCTCCCTGGCCATGCTGCACGCCTGTGCCGCCGTCACCCGACCCCGTACGCTTTTGATCAGAGCCCGGTTGCCTACGCACAGCCGCCGTCCCCACCCCGTGCGCCACCTCAGCCCTTGTCTTACTTTGACCAGTTCTCGCACAACCACCGCTCAATCTCTCCGCGTCGTCGCTCGCCGTCAGAGATGCGTCGTCGCTCTACCTCGCCAATGGCGGAAAAGCACTAGACGCAGTTCCGCAGGCAAGAACTGCGCATTCGTCGACAAGTGAAAGTCCTGCTTCGCCATCGAATTTAATCGAACTTACAATTGAAAATGTTTGTACTCTTGCGCTTGTAGATACTGATGCTGCTGTTTTGGTTATTAACGTCAGACTGTACCGCTTGTTACGAACAGTTGTTCTGCCGTATTCTGGAATTTCTTTGCGCACCGCCACTGCTCAGAACACCGAACCGCTCGGTTCCTGCACGGCTCGAGTCACCATTGAGGACGTTCTCTGTGTCATCAGTTTTATCGTTCTCCGTAACTACTTCCTGTAAGGGACCGACGGGCACCAGATTAGCGCGGACCCCGATGGAACGCTGTGGCGAACGCACTCGTGACGATAGGCGGGTCGTGACAAGAACGCTCTGTTCTTTTCTTTCCTTTTTTTTTGGGTACACCGGGTTGAACGCGCTGTCTCGACCGCGCTGGGGCAGGTGAGACGCTCATTCATGAAGCGGCCAATGGAAGGACGCGACCCGAGGAATTTTGCCTTTCCTTTTTTGTTTACGAGAGAGAGCGTTTAGTCATCTTAAAGTTGAAGGGGGCGCTGGACATCAGAGCCAACCAATACGGCCGATGTTATGTGGTGATTGGTTGTGACGGAATTTAGGGCTTTACCTAAGGGGTTTAAAACCAAGCCCGAGGGCACGGTCCGGAGTTCCGGGAGAGGTTTTGATGCTCTGCATCGGCGGCTATGCCGAGGTGGGAATATTTCCCTTTTTGCCGGTTCCACCTTACATCTCTGTCGTAAATGTTGTAAATATTGGCTGTGTGTATAAATATTCAGTTTTTTTTTCTTCTCGTCAACCCCTACCTTCAAGTCTTCACTCATACCGTCTCTGACGGGACGCCTCTGGCGAAAAAAAAATCATCCGCTGAACCACATTACCGTCTCTGACGGCGCACCGCTGGTACACAGAGAAGAACCACCATCGGTACTTTACTACTCTCATGACATTATTTTAGGATGGGACTTCTTGTGTAGCAATCGCGCCGTAATTCATTGCGCTCGTGCCGAAGTAGAGCTTTCACCGCTGTGCACCGCACCGACCGCCGCTAACGTTTTTGGGGAAGCCAAATGCCAAGTTGTCGGATGCTACTGATATCCCGCCTTCATCTGCTGTGATTGTGCCTATAAACTGTGCCTCTATACAAGACTGTACAGTGCTCTTCACCACATCTTCCCTTTTCGTCTCGCGACGCTCTCTTCCTCTCCCCTGCGCCATTCTTAGTGTACGAAGCGGCCGCTCCGAACTTGCCATTAGTAATAATTTGTGCTATCCACTCATGTTGCAGCGTGGCGAGTGCGCTGAGCATGCCGAGCCTGTTCGATCAGAACATTCAGTGACCGTCTCGCCACTTCTCTCCACCTGTGCCTACACAATCTCCGACAGCGTCAGTGCTCTTAGCCCACCTCGTTCCTCGTCTCCTTCGTCGCCTCTGGCTGCCTTCGACAAAGCCATCGACAGTGCTCTCGCTACAGATCAACGCGCCAAGCTCCTCGGCTTGCTAAATCGATTCCGAGCTTCATTTGACATCCAGAAGCTATCCTAGGGTCGGACACCAACTGTTGCCCACCACATTTATACCGGTACGCACGCCCATTACGCCAACGTCCTTAGCGTGTATCACCCTCAGAGCGGCGCACTATTGATAAGCAAGTCGACGAGATGCTCACTAAGGGTGTCATTCAGCTTTTCAGTAGCTCTTCGGCGTCCCCGGTCGTTTTAGTCAAGAAGACGGCTCTATTCGATTCTGTGTGGACTACTGCCGCTTTAATGCGATTGCACGAAAAGACGTCTATCCGCTACTACGCATAGACGATGCGCTGACACTTTGCATGGAGCGGAATTTTTCTCTTCAATCTATTTACGTTCTGGCTACGGGCAAGTTCCAATGGCTGAGGACGATCGCCCAAGACAGCTTTTGTCACCCCCGACAGGCTCCATGAGTTAAAGCCATGCCGTTTGGCCTGTGTAATGAGCCCGCCACCTTTGAACGCATGATGGACAATATTCTCCGCGGTTTGAAGTGGCACACATGTCTCTGCTACCTGGATGATATCGTTATATTTTCATCTGACTTCGCGACTCACCTAACTCGCCTTGAAACTGTCTTGCAATGCCTTAGCGACGCCGGTCTGCAGCTCAATCTGAAAAAGTGCCATTTCGCCGCTCGCCAACTCAGTATTTTAGGGCATTCAGTGTCCAAGGATGGCATCCTTCCTGATCCGTCTAAACTCCGCGCGGTCGCTGAGTTCCCGAAGCCAACATCTATCAAGCAACTACGCCGCTTTATATGCTTATGCTCTTATTTTAGGCGTTTCCTTTGGAACTTTGTGACCATCATTGCCCCTCTAACGCGATTTCTCAGCTCTCAAAAAGATCTTTCTGCCTGGTCACCGGCTAGCGATACTGCTTTTACGCCTCACCCCCCGTATTGCGCCATTTTGAGCCGGCTGCTCCTACCGAAGGGCACACCGATGCCAGCGACGCCGGCCTCGGCGCTGTTCTTGCGCAACGAAAACCCGGTGTTGATGAATACGTTGTGGCGTATGCAAGTCGATAGATGACCAAGGCCGAGACCAACTACTCGGTGACAGAAAAGGAATGCTTGGCTATTGTTTGGGTGCTTCAAAAATTTCGGCGATACTTGTATGGGCGCCATTTCAATGTTGTTACTTGACCTAAACGCTTTGTGCTGGTTGTCCTCATTAAAAGACCCCACCGACCGTCTCGCTCGCTCGCCGCTTAGACTGCAAGATTATGATATACAAGTTATTCATCGTACAGGGCACAAGTACTCCGACGCAGACGCTTTATCTCGCTCGCCGGTGCCTTCTGAAGCTCCGTTGTCCTCGGTCTCCAGCTCCGCCTTTTCTTCCCTGTCCATCGACGACATGCTATCAGAACAGCGCAAGGATCCGTGGCTAACATCACTAATCGATCTTTTTACTAATTCGTCACTTTCACCGGCTCCTCGCGCCCTTCATCCTCAAGCGCAGCATTTCGCCCTTCGTGACCGTCTCCTCTATAGTCGCAATTGTATGCCAGATGGCCGTAAGTGGCTGCTAGTCGTACCTCGCCACCTCCGTAGTGATACCGGCGCATCTTATCATAACGATTCGCTGTGGGCCATGTGGGTGTATTTAAGACATATGAACGGTTGCGACAGCGCTTCTACTGGCGCGGTATGTATACCTTCGTCAATAAATATGTGCGTTCGTGCATCGATTGCCAGCGTCGCAAGCCTCCTCCTTTCGATCAGCCGGCTCCACTACAGCATCTTCCGTGCCCATACCGACCATTCGATCGCGTTGGCATCGATTTGTATGGACCGCTGCCATATACACCTGCAGGGAATAGTTAGATCATAGTGGCCGTCGATCACCTTACTCGCTATGCGGAGACAGCACCACTTCAGGATGCCACCGAACCTAATATCGCGTCCTTTCTTCTTCATCATTTCATTCTGCGGCACGGGGCCTCTCGTGAACTTTTAAGTGATCGAGGCAAATCTTTCCTATCCGAGGTTGTCGAAGCGTTCCTACGTGAATATCAGACCATCCACCGGACAGCCAGCGCGTACCACCCTCAAACCAACGGCCTCACAGAGCGCTTCAACCGCACACTCGGTGACATGATGTCCAAGTACATCGCCTCCTACCACTCCGATTGGGACAAGAATCTCCCATTTATAACCTATGCCTACAACACCGCCGCTCAAGCAACTACTGGATTCCCGCCATTTTTTCTGCTGTACGGGCGTGAACCTTCGTCTTCACTCGACCCCGTCCTCCCCTACCGTCCTGATATCTCAGAGTATACGTTACTTTCAGCAGCTGCCAGGCACGCTGAAGAATGTCGCAAGCTGGCTCGCTCGCTTACTTCGGACGAGCAAGCCCAGAAGAAAGCGCACAGCGACAGCTGCCACTCTGTACACCAATTCTCTCCCGGCTCTCACGTATGGCTCTGGGTCCCATCGACACCACCCGGTTTGTCCAGCAAGTTTACTGCCAAGTACCACGGACCATATATATTGCTCCAACAGACTTCTCCCGTCAATTACCTAGTTGAACGGCTAGCCGCTTCTACCGACCTTCGCCACCGTGGGCGCGAGATATGACATGTCGACCGCTTAAAGCCTTATTACGATCCTGCTATCGTTTCGTCTCCTTGAGTCGCCAGGATGGCTTCTCTTTTCTGCAGGGGCCAGATTGTAAAGATGAAGTTCAGATTACCGGACAAATAGTCGAGAAAGAGGGAGGAAGTGCTTTTGCGGATCAGCTGACTTGAAGTTAAGCCACCACCGCTCAGCGTCTGCTCGCTACTAGCGCCCGCTACCAGTGCCTGGAACCCCGCTTAACAATATATATATATATATATATATATATATATATATATATATATATATATATTGTAGGGGTGTGTTTACTCAGTCAACGCAGATGGATCCAGCTGCTCGGCATGAACTCGCAGCAGGGCGTAAGGCGTAGCGAGTCACACAGGCAACGACCAACTTCGTTCTTGAGAGCGGCAGAACGCGACGCCTGTCAGTGGCTATGACGATGATTACCACACTACAGTTTCCCCCCGGGCAGAGAAGGAGCCATCCTGGCGACTTATGGAGCCGAAAAGACAGACGGATCGTAGTAGGGCTTGATTCGGTCCACAATAACTATTTCACGTTCAAGAATAATTTTCCTCAGGCCTTACAATCCAAGAGCAGCTGTAAAAAATTGGCAGCAGGTACGGGATGAATTTTAGGCTAGGATATAAAACTAATTGACGATATGCTTAGTCAAGGCGGTAGCATATGCCATTGTTGCCAAACTAGCGGAGCAAAGACGAGGAGACTGAGCCATTGTTGATAAGTTGGTTGGAAACAAGTATAGCTTCGGCGCGAAGGTGGCCATTGTCATAATGGATAATCGTGGTCCCAGTAAGGTCTGAGCGACGGGAATTTTCGATAGAAGTGCAGGTCAGATGAACTAGAGGATATGAAATGGGATATCATAACGCTTAGTGAGGTTAGGAGGCCGAATGAGGCATCTACGGTACTGAAGGAAGGGCATGTACTGTGTTATCGAGGTTTACCAGAGAGGCGACAACTAGGAGTAGGGTTCCTTGTCAATAAGTATATAGCGGGTAATATACATGAATTCTATAGTAATAATGAGAGGGCGGCAGGCATCGTTATAAGCTTAATAAGCTATATAAACTGAAGGTTGTACAGGCCTATTGCACCTACATGTAGTTATGATGACCAGGCAGTTGAAAGCTTCTATGAAGATGTAGAATCGGCAATGCCAAAAGTAAAGACGCAGTATACTGTACTAATGGGCGACTTCAATGCCAAGGTAGGGAAAAAGCAGGCAGGAGACCAGGCAGTAGGTGACTATGGCATTGGTTCTAGAAATTGCAGGGTGGAGTTACTAGTTGAATTGGCAGAGCGCAATAACTTAAGAACCATGAATACCTTCTTCAGCAAACAGAAGAACCGGAAACGGACATGGAAAAGTCCTAACGGAGAGACTAAAAATAAAATTGACTTCATAATGTGTTCAACCCTCGCCATTATGTAGGATGTAGAGGTACATCTTAAAGCAGCACGAAAACACAGGACTAAAAGGAACAGGAGACGACACAAGCGCTTTCTAACAACTGAACTTTTTATTTGTAAAAAGGTGTAGTTATATAGGAACCAACCCAGATAAAACCCACGTGAAAACCACCGCCATGAACCATTAATCCAATCCAACTCGCCCAGTTTTCTATACATGTAGAGGTAATCGGGAAAGTGCGATGCAGTGACCACAGGATGCTGAGGTCCCGAATTAGCCTAAATCTGAAGAAGGAACGCAGCAAATTATTAAGAAAGAAACCCATCAACGAATTAGCGGTGAGGGGGAGGGCAGAAGAGTTCAGGATCTCGCCAAAGAATAGATATTCAGCTCTAAACGAGGATGGCGACATTACCCTAGAAGCAATGAACAATAATTTCAGAGATATCATTACTGAATGTGCGGTAGAAGTAGGCGGTAGGATAGTTAGAGAGGATACAGGTAAGCTGTCTAAGCAGACGAAAGATTTGATTAAGAAACGCCAGAGTATGAAAGCTTCCAATCCAAGAGACCAGATTGAATTGGCCGAAATATCAAAGCTAATCAATAAGCGCAAGGTGGCCGATATAAGGAAGTATAACATGGAGAAAATTGAGCATGCTGTAAAGAACGGGAGAAGCGTTTAAGCGGTAAAGAAGAAATTGGGTATAGGCAAAAATCAGATGTATGCGATAAAGGACAAAGAGGGTAACGTCATCACGAATATGGACAAGATAGTCAAAGTAGCCGAGGAGTTCTATACAGATCTCTACAGTAGCCAAAGTAGTCAGGACCGTAAGGAGATTGAAAAATAGTCAGACGTTCCACCAGTTACGAAGGACGAGGTCAAGAAAGCATTAGAAACTATGAAAAGGGGGAAATCAGCTGGAGAGGATCAGATAACTACAGATTTGCTGAAGGACGGGGGGGATATCGTGTTAGAAAAGCTTGCCGCCCTGTATATGCAGTGCCTGATGTCATCGACGGTACCGGAACCATGGAAGAATGCAAACATTATCCTCATTCATAAGAAAGGGGACTCTGAGGACCTTAAAAATTACAGACCAATCAGCTTACTGTCTGTTACGTATAAGGTATTCACTAAGGTAATCGCTAATAGACTCAGGACAACCTTAGACTGCAATCAAGCAAAGGATCAAGCAGGGTCTCGGAAACGGTACTCTACTATCGATCATATCCATACCATCAATCAGGTGATAGAAAAATGCTCGGAATATCACCAGCCCTTATACATAGCATTCATTGATTACGAAAAAGCATTTGACTCAGTTGAAACCTCGGCGGTGATGCAGGCATTGCGAAATCAGGGGATAGACGAGCCGTATGTGAAAGTGCTGGACGATATATATAGTGGCTGCACAGCAACCATAGTTCTGCATAAAGAAAGTAGCAAAATTCCCATAAAGAAAGGTGTTAGGCAAGGAGACACAATCTCCCCAGTACTATTCACAGCTTTCTTAAAAGAAGTATTCAGAGACTTGGAATAAGAGCACTTAGGGATAAGGGTAGATGGAGAATACCTGAGTAATCTGCGATTTGCTGATGACATTGCCTTGCTAAGCAACTCGGGGGATGAACTGCAAATAATGATTGATGACCTAGACAGGAAAAGTAGAAAGATAGGCGTGAAAATCAATATGCAGAAGACTAAGGTAATGTTCAACAGCCTCGGGAAGGAACAGCAGTTTACGCTAAGTAGCGAGGCACTGGAAGTAGTGGGCGAATATGTCTACTTAGGACAGGCAGTAACCGCAGATCCGGACCATAAAAAGGAAATAACAAGAAGAATAAGATTAGGATGGAGCGGATTTGACAAGCACTCGCAGGTTATGACTAGCAGCTTACCGGTATCCCTCAAGAGGAAAATATACAACAGTTGCATCTCACCCGTACTCACCTATGGGGCTCAAAAGTGGAGGCTAGCCAAGAAAGTTCTACTTAAGTTGAGGACAACTCAGAGGGCTATGGAACGAAAAATGGTAGGGGTAACATTAAGAGATAGGAAGCGTGCAGAGTGGTTCAGAGAAATAACTCAAGTTACCGACATTCTAGTGGAAATTACGAGGAAGAAATGGACATATTCAGGTCATGTAGTGCGAAGAGAGGATAACCGATGTTCGCTTAGGGTAACAAACTGGATTCCAAGGGAAGGAAAGCGTAGCAGGGGGCGCTAGAAAGTTAGGTGGGCGGATGAGGTAAAGAAGTTCGCAGGGGTCAAGTGGATGCAGCTAGCACAGAACCGGTTTAAGTGGAGAAATATGGGAGAGGCCTTCGCCCTGCAGTGGGTATAGTCAGGCTGATGCTGATGCGGGTCATAGGTTGACTATTTGAATATATAACGGGGCCATTGTTGGAAAGTCTCGGATTGTCCAAATGCCAATGCAGGAACTGTAATCACTGCAACTTTTATCACCAAAATGCTACTGTAGACCTATTGATTTTGTACTACTTGTGTTAGCGCATACTGAACGTTCCCCTCATATCGGCCACTTTACGCTTATTCACTACCTTTGATATCTCTGCCAATTATATCTTGTTTGTTGGGTTGGAAACTTTCATGCCTTGATGCTTGGTAATCAAATTTCATGGGTCCATAAGATAGTTTATCGGCATCCTCTGTAAATATCGTACCGGCTACTTCTACCCCGCACACAGTAATCATATCTCTGAAATTATTGTTCATTGCTTCTAGGTGACGGCCGTCAACCTCGGTTAAAGCTGAATATCTATTCTGTAACGAGATCGTGAATACATCTGCCTACCTTCTCACAGCTAACTCGTTGACGGACCTCTTTCTGACTAATCTGTTTTCCCTCTTCCGATCTAAAGTAATTCGAGAGCTTACCATCCTGTGGTCATTCCAGTGCACCGTTCCGATTACCTCTACCTTCTGCATAATATAGAAACCACAGAAACGTCTTTCACACGTCTTCTATTTTGTTGCCCCAACGCAGAAGCCAATTTGTTGTGCACGAAAGGTTTAGCGCCTGTTCTCTACGAGCTACCGAAGGTGCACGAATCTGGGATGCCCATGCGCTCCTTCGTAGACTACAGTCGGTCCCCTCTTCACAGTCTATCCGGCTGCCTCCATCTTGCCCTCTGCCCTCTTGTCGGTGTGGGCTCACATAGGTTCGCAACTCGACTAACATCATCAAGAAAGTAAGGGACACAGCACCCGACGATGACTAGATTAAGGTCTCGTTTACCTCTAAGTCGCATTCACATGCATACCCGTTGACCTGGCTTTACAAGTTTGCTCTGCTGCTCTTGAAGCTGACAAGCCTATTCCTAAAGGAACCCCTATTGACGTTTTGTACCTCCGCAGGATCCCACAGTCCTGCCTGGATAACACTTATTTCGTCTTCCAAGGACGCTTTTACCGTTACCTCCCGGGCACACCAATGGTTGTCTCTATATCCATGACCGTCGCTAATCTCAGTAAGGGATCCGTTGAACGCAGTGCCCTTGAGACGTTCGCATCTCCGCCAAGAATTTTGACATGTAGACGAATGCTTTTGCCCGATTCGTAAATTGGGTTACCCGCCTTTTAGTCCCATTTGAATTCTATAGAAGAAGCAACAGATTTCACTACTGAAGAAAAAGCGAGTGGTAGGTTGCCTTTTCTGGGCGTTTTGATAAAACGGGGCAGGAAGAAGCTCAGATTCAGCGTTTAGAGAAACCCGACCCACACGGAAAAATACCCGAACTCTAGTTCAGTTCACTCTGCCATACAAACGAAATCAATCGCTATATGCTTGTTAATACGATTGAAATGCATCTGTAGTTCCCTTGAAGACGAGGCAATTAACGGCAATCTATACAAGAGCTTTCAAGCAACATCTACCCGACCTCATTTGGTCATATGTCGAATATAGTTACCTCGCCCAGCACGAAAACTTCTTTGTCGCCGTTTAAAGATGAAGCCGTTCACTTTACCTCCGATATAAGCAATGCAAAGGCGCATATTATGCGCACCTTCAATATCTATGTCGTTCACGTTCCGACAAGAAAACTGCGACATGCGTTGGTAAATGCCAAAGACGCGCTTCACCTCCAAAAAACAATACTCTGCCTAGCTAACAAATTTCCTTGCTTCGACTGTTAATACGTATGCATTGGCGAAACCGGTAACTTCGAGAGGCACCTAATAGAACATAGTAACAACGTAAAAAAAGTGGATTCAAAGGCTATAGCCGAGCACGCCATTTCCACAGGCCACGATATCGACTGGGGCAGGGTACATATGCTGACAACCGAAAAGCATCTACTTCCTCACCTGGACTTGCAATCATTATTATTTCAAACTGCTAGTCACACCCTCAACATCAAACATGGAAATCTCAACCTAGTCTACGCACCCTATTTTCAATCATATTTAATTCCGCTCAGCTGCTTGCTTCATTTTACTGTGAACCGGGCTACTGTATGGGAGCCGGACCGTCTTTTTTGTTGCTTTTTCTTTCTTATTTGGTCGGCGGGACGTCTTCTGTGATGAATGTCATTAAGAAGGGAAATTACACCAGGATGCAGTGGGTCACGTCTTTGGTCGATAAATCATTGATCGTATTGAGTATGTTTAAGTCATTGCATTTCTGGTTTGGTATGTGCGGTTTAACGTCCCAAAGCGACTCAGGCTATGAGAGACGCCTCATTGCATTTCTCGTCGAACATAGGATAAGTGCCTTTATAGCTGAATAGGTTTCTGGATAGGCATTTAGAAACTTTAGGGTAGAAGAGATGTTTTAGAAGTGCCAGGATTTTCAGATTGTATGAAGATGTGAGCATTATTCTTCTCTTTGCTAGTGAAGGTTCATTTGTGTCTACACAAACACCCTTTATATGTGATATCCAGTATGGAACAGCTGAAATATAAAACCATACAGTATTCATTAGGTTAGTCTTTTCAAATATGAGGATCATACAGGACATAGAATATGGAACCGGAATCTGTTCAATAATATACAACCGACCGTTAGATGTACAACCGACGCTGTCTGTCGGAACCCCAGAGTTCAACTAGAGAACTTTGAGCATAATCACGATTTTTTTTCGCTTTCTCTCTCAGGTTGCTTACATGAAGAACTAGAGCTTTCTCTAAATTTAGGCACAGAAATTGTTCGTTACGTTTGCTGGTGACTTGATATCGTGCAGGTGGAGGGTGGAATCAGTGTGCGGTCCACTTTAAAAGGGGGGGGGGGGAGCGGGTACCGATTTTTCCGTAGCAAACCTAAAGCAAATATTTGCCATTTTAGCACCTAGACGAGTTGCGTAGAGATAGAACATCCACTTCGTATGCAGGAGCCCCGCGGTTAGAATCCCGGTGCTGTGCAATCCTTCAACGGGACTAAGATAACATGATGAAATTGACAATGCTCTAAAAAAAGGTGGTAGCCTTAGAGCGGTTAAGAGGAAATTAGGCATAGGAAAACTTCAAATTTATGCGCTAAGGGACAAAACAGAAAAGATCGATGAAGTAGCTGAGCAGTGTATAGAGAAGCCAAAATAGTCAGGACAATATTGAGGTTGTCAGAAGTAACGAGCAACCATACCTTACCCCAGCAACGAAGGACGAGGTTAAGGAAGATTTAGGAGTTATGAAATAGGAGAATTCCGCTGGGGAGGAGCAACTAACTACAGATTTGTTGACAAATGGGGGAATATCATACTAGAAAAACTGATCACCCTGTATATGTGACACGTGACGTCAATCGTATCGGAATCACTGACGCTAACATTATCTTAATTCATATTGTTATTCGCTTGGTACACACAGGTAGTTTATTACAGATTGATAGATCGAAGCAGGACAGCGACAAGAAAGGTTGTTCTGACCCTTGCCCTCCTTTTTCCTCTACCGATTCATTCGACCGTTGATCTTCCATCAATGTTCTTTAAAGGGCGCGTGACATTTCTCTCCTAGCAGACAAAGCCCGTTGGGCGACTTAAGTAGAACCTCTAGGTTAAACTAGCTTGAGGCTGTCTACATGCACCACCGGAGACAACACATGATCATCGGCCACTTGCAGTTAGGTGTGCTATTAAGTAATTTATGTCGCTTATGCACTCTACCACAACAAACAGTCAAGTGTAATGTGACTGCAGTTTTTACCAGTTACCACACTTAAGTAGAGTTATCCGCAACCACGCAATGTCTCCAGGAACATAAACGTGTTCGTATGGGGCCTCGTAGCAGTTCTTAAAGCGCTCTTGCGCAGATGAAATTTGAACGCGGGCAAGATGGCGAGCTTTTTCATCTGTGCAGAGTGTAGTAGCAAGAAAACAATAATCATGAAGGAAAAAATTTGCTGTGGTTGAACTGCGGTTAACCCTAGTTGAATTGCGATAGCAACGGCGGAAGATTCTTTTGCCTGCAATATTAATCCTCTGTCACGCACTATCAGTGCAAGGTGCTACATTATTGGGGACATTTAAGGTCATCGTTTAAGAGTATGATGCCAGAGCCCACATATAAATGAGAAGGGTTCAATGCTGCTGAACCGAATGTGTTAGCCTTTGCAGCTCATGATGGCACATCGATGTTCACAAGAAACGTAATTTAATCAATATTGAACTGGATTATAATGACGTTACATAATGGAGCTTCCCGCGTTACATCCGTCCGTCACGAACGCTCTCCCCTGTTTCTCTCGCTTCTCGCCTCTTGCCGATACGCCCTCCCCGTTGTCATTTCGTCCGCTTGTCGGAAGATGCTCTCAGCTAACAAGCTGACACGGCCGGGTCTTCAAGCTATTGCGTCCTCGCAATAATAGTCTTGTAGCCACCGTGGCGGTCTTCTTTGTCGTTGCTGATGGTCTGTTTGCAACGGCGTCGGGTTTTCTTCGCTCGGCGGTATTTCGGGGCACGCGTCGCTTTGCGCTTGGGCGGGTTGGTCTGACTCGTCGGAGTCCGTGTTTGTAACTTCCCCTGCGACTTGTAGTTGTTTCTTGCTGAAGTCTGGTTGTGCGTAGAGATGCTATAGCTGCCTGGCCGTAGCGACTCTTGTTTCTTCTGTACCTTCTTCTTGATGATGTACGTTTCTATCTCCACCTGCGTGATCGTGTAGGGTCCTTCATACATTGGCCCCTTCGTTGGTGGAGAACCTTTGAGATAGAAAACTCCATCACCCACGTGGATTTTGTTGGGCGTCATAGATAGATAGATGTATTTATTGAAAGGAAAAGGCAGAGAGGTTGGCCGGAATAATTCAAATCTGGCCTGCTACTCTGCACTTGGGAAGGGGAAGGAGAGAAGAAAGAAGGTCATGATGGGTGACGATGTGGGATAAGACATATGAAATAGATATACAGACTAGCTTGCTTTACAAGCGCAAATCAAGTCCACTGGCGAACAAAAAACGGCAAAGAGCATGAAATGCCTGGACACCCTTCCCTTTGTCCTACCAAGCGCCCAGCAGTAGTTCCTTCGACGGAGGCATCTTGTCCAAACGCTTCAAAGAAGCGGCTAGCACACTTCTTTCGCACGCATACGCTGGGCACACCAATAATACATGGTCTACAGTCTCTGGGATGCCACAAGTTGAACATTCCGGTGAGTCCATCTGTCTAATTAAATGTAAGTACTTGCGCGTGAAAGCCACGTTTAAACGAAGTCTATGTGTCAAGCATGCCTGATGACGTGGAATATCACGCGGAACATAAAATTTTAATAGTTGATCGAGCCTTTTTAGACGAATGTATCGGGCGTCTGGCTGGGCCTAGTAAGCTGCTGTAGCATTATGCATACAACTCGTAAGAAGGCACGTCGTGGCACCTCTTGAAAAAGGCACAGCTGTTTGGAGGCCATTGATGAGTGCGCTTTTCGCTTCAACCTCAGCCTGTTCATTCCCATGGAGCCCGCAGTGGGCAGGGATCCATTGAAACATTATCATGTGGCCTTGCAGCTGGGCAGATGTAATGAGCTCCATAATGTTTAGTGCCAGGGACTGATAGACAGTGTGGCGTGAGAAGTTTTCCAAAATTTGTAATTCAGTCTTCGAGTCCGTGAAATACACCATTTTTGAGGTGGTTCCCCACATATGTAGCGAATAGCTTCCCGAATGGCTACAAGTTCAGCAGCGGTTGATGTAGAGGTATGTCCCAAAAGGAAATGCAGAGTCGCTTTCTGAGCTGGTATGACCACAGCTGCAGCGGATTCCTGTGCTGACACAGATCCATTGGTGTATACGTGAATATAATGAGGATATTCTGACCATATGTGCGCCAGAGTAAGTTGTTTGAGTCCATTAATTGGCACCACTGATTTCTTTAGTATTCCGGAAACACGAAGGTGCACCAAAGGTTTATCCATCGTCCAAGGTGGTTGCGCGGGACGATATGGGAGGGCATATCTTGTCGGTACTTGCGACTGATGGCAGCGGAGTGCACTTGTAAAACTGCAGTCCGGCCTTTCATCCAAAATCTTGCTGAGTGGGTGAAATATGTGTCTTGTAAGTGCTCGTAAATATACGCGAAATGGTTCGTGTGACAAGTATATGGATATTGGGCGAGCATGTGCCTCCTCAGTTGTACCTTTGTTAGAGGTGCATCTAGGCAGTCCAAG
The DNA here is from genome assembly GCF_055883805.1 of Amblyomma maculatum. Taxonomy (NCBI): domain Eukaryota; kingdom Metazoa; phylum Arthropoda; class Arachnida; order Ixodida; family Ixodidae; genus Amblyomma; species Amblyomma maculatum. The sequence goes on from NC_139348.1 coordinate 24,116,464, forward strand.
GCATATTTTCAGTGCCTGCGATTGTACGCTCTCTAAAGTCCGCAAGCATGATATGCTCATACTAGAGAGTATAGGAAGACTGTACCGGATGCAGCCAACAAACAGGGTCTCGTAAAGCCGTTTTAAGGAGTGGTCAGTTGGACCCCATTTGATGCCAGCTGTGTAACGAAGTACATGACAAAAATTAATTAGCCTTTTCTTCACCATAGTAACATGTTTCGACCAAGATAGTCGGTGGTCAATAATTACTCCCAGGAATCTGTGCCTGGAGATGTGTGGTATTACGACTCCATGAAGGATAATCGGGTAGCGGCTGACACATTTCCCCGTAAACGCAATAACTGCACACTTTTCTGCCGCTAAGTACCCAGGCAGCACACGAACATCGCACCAACCCCGGCCCAACGTCAACAAAAATTGGTACCAACATTGGCGTAACACTGTTTTTGTTTGAGAAATTACTACATTTTTATATATTGGTCCGGCTTATATGCCAACACTGCACATCTGGCACTGCCAACATTGGCTATCAGCTGGCCGTGCCGCTAGTGTCACGTATTGGCATGCCACTAGTATTCATTGGCACATGTGACATTGGCAATAAACCGGCCGTGCCGCTCGTATCATATATTGGTATTTACTGGCATGCAAAAGTATTCATCGGTACACGTGGCATTGGCACTGCCACCGTTAAGCCACCTTTAGCCATTCAGTTATTTCACCCTTGCCCTTACTGCTGCCATTTCCTTAACTGTCACTCTGACAGTTGTGGTTTTCTTATGCTGTCATTTCCCAATACCACCTTGCATGTCATAGGAGCCATAAAAACCATGCAATTAAATGATGCAAGCAAAATATTTTCCGAAAACATTTTATTGAAAGCTCATATACATGTACATGCCACAAGGACATCAGAGGGCCAAAATGCAGTGCAGGAGGCATTGGGTACAGGGTTAATATGGGAGAGGCTAGTAGGTGTAATTGGAAACAGGGCACTAAGCAGCACGTGATCAGGTAGTGCAGGTAGAGGTGATGGGGTGCAGTGTGCATTGGTCATTATGGAAGGGGCTGGACATGTTGAGGAGGGTTGATGCACTATAGCCTTGTAGTGCAAGAGGTGTTGCAGGAATAGGAGGCTGAGTATGGGTGCATTTCAGGGCAGTGTCCACCATGGATGGAAAATGGCAGTGGACAGTGTTGAGCATGATAGTTGGCATTGAAGGGTCAATGGATCAAGTGATGAGGTTGAGGAGGCGGGGAAAGCGATAAGCCAGGTAGTACGCTGGGAGCCCCGCAGGAAAAAAACCATTCAGGAACAGTTTGTTGAGGAGATTTACTATGGATCTTACAAATGACATCTGCACAGAAGACAAGCATATATCACCATAAGATCTAAACTCACCTTCTCAACACTTATCCAAACACATATTTGAAGTCTGGGTGCTCTATACGATTGAGTACAAAATACAGAACCCCGCTATAGTAAAACCTCTGATATAGTAATGTGAAACTGAAGTCCCAGTTCATCTTCCATAGGCAACTGTACATTTTCCCCCTTTATAGTAAAGATGTTTTTGGTAAAAATCGGTTAAAGTGCTTCTGGTCATGGCGACGAATCCCGCACACTACCTAGAGTCGCGAGGCCAAGACTTTTTGTATTTGAAAACAGAACAATAACCCCGAGTGTTCGTTTAGGTGGCTTTACTACTAGCCGCAGCACCAGTCAGAAGAAGCCTACTTTACAGAAGCCTTGAAGCCGTGAGGGAAAGCGCGCAGCGCGAAGAAGAAAAAAGTAAAGTTTTCTACAAACATAGCAAGGAGGCGGCGTGTTCCATTCAGAAAGAAAAGGAGTAAAAGTACAGCAAGAAATAGGGAAGGGAAAGAAATGGGTCAACATTCACTGCAATGTGCAGTACAAATCATGAGGCAGTGGTGGCAGAAAGTGGAGGTGCAGCGAGTAAGGTCTTACAGCACTTGAGTGCCATGCGAATTTATCATTTATTGCCTTTTAAAAGACAGAAAGAACAAAAAGGGACACCATGTTCATGCAAAGCTTTAGTTTTCACATGAAATCGAACTTGGTTGCATTCGTAATCACGTCTTCATGCTTCAGAGGTACTTCCACAAGATGTAGAGAAATTTTATAATGAAAACATCGCACAAAGAGATGATAAAAGCGAGATGGCAGGTATTTAGGTTTTTTTTTTTCATTAAGCAACAAGACGTGTTCAGTAAGTGCCTATTCAACTACTAGATAGCACTTTCAGGACCATGTCATCACAGACCACTGATACAGTAAAGACCATGATATAGCAAATATTTTCGCTGGCCTCAGTTGCTTTACTATAAAGGCGTTCTACTGTATATATTGAAGGCCTATTGCCACACATTCTTCTTTTAGAGCACTTTGCGACAGGTTTCTGGGCCTGCAAGGGCATGAAGCATATTATGACGTAGGGATAATAAATATATATGCAAAATAATATCTATTCCAGATACAAAAGAGATATTTGGAAGGAAAAACCTGCTTCCGGCAAACCGATAACTTCAGGTGGATGCTTAGTGTTCATATAGAATTAAAGTTCCTGAAAATATGACGGTTCAGACTGCAGAACTTTTAATTTAAAAAAAAAAATTCTTAAACATTCCTGCAATAGACAATATGGATTACTAAGCATGCAAAACTGGATATTAAACAACACATTAAAGAACATTTTTCTGCAGTACACCAGTTACAGGCACACATACATTACTGCGGCCAGAATAAAGAAATAATTGCCCTGACAGAATCAATCCAGCTATCTTTAATCAGCTGAGGGAGATGTGTATATCGCAGATATTCTCAAGGCTGTGTACGCATATAATATTCTCAAGATAACCGTACCATTTCAAGTTCCAGCTCACATCAGAACAACATGCACACAAACAAGAAAAGAAGAACGGGACAGAGCGCCATTCACAACTGATTTATTGTGCAGAATAAAGTACATATATATCTCACTGCCGGCATATGCGCAAGCAACCCATTCAGCATCATGTAGTTTAAGATATGTTCAAGAAGCCCATGCCTCATACCACAGCCTCTTTCTCTGAGAAAGCATTTCTTGAACATAGCTTATCCTAAACTACATGATGCTGAATGTGATGTAGCTGAATGTGTTCCTTGCGCATGTGCCGGCAGCGAGATATATATTGCCGCGAAACCTTCCAAACAGTATTTGTTGTTTTTTTAACAGCCGCCGGCATACAGGCTTATCTGAGTTCCGTAATCTTTGTTTGTTACTGCTCGATGTCGCGAGTCACACCTTTATCAGTTTTGTTGTAGCGCAAGACGCACCGAGATCTGTCTCGAAGGTTCCGGCCACTCGGGTGTCTTTCCACAATGTTCCAGCCCGTGCTGGTAGCTGTTTGCGACGTTATCTAGATTGTTCGGTGCAGCCTTTAAATTGAGCGTTGCCGAGTGTGACGGGCATTCTTTGTTCGACGATCGACGAGCACGTTTGTTTCTATCGCCGCCGCCGAGTTGCTTAGTTCTTTTGCGGGCGCAAGTCAGCCCAAATAAACAGTTTATTTAGTGCAATCACCGACCCTTCATTTGTGTCGTCGACCTCGTCACCACTACGTGACATCTGGTGGAGGTGCTGCCTTTGATCCTTCAAGCGAAGACCCAATACGTGTTCCTGTCGCCCTAGAAGACCAGCCTACAGGTCACCGAGCCAGCCGCCGACTTCAAGGCCTACAACCCGAACACGGTCTGCTGCCTGACTCCATTCGATCTCGGAAGGCATCGACGCTGACAATGGCCCAGCCTACAGCACCGGTTGTTTTCGTCCAACCCCGTGAGCCTCCCTGCTTCCATGGACGATCGGATGAAGATGCGGGTGACTGGATGGACCTTTTCGACCGTGTGGCAGAATTCAACGGTTGGAACGACGCTGCGAAACTCAGGCAGGTTTACTTTGTTCTTCAAGGACATGCCCGAGTTTGGTTTGAAAATCACGAGACTTCTTTCAAGTATTGGGAGATATTCAAAGCACAGTTCTTGATGGCTTTTACAAGTTCTGTCAGAAAAGAAAGAGCTCAGGTCTTCCTCCAATCAAGAATTCAACTACCAAACGAGCCAGTCCTGGCCTACGTAGAGGAGATGAAACGCCTGTTTCGCCGCGCCGACCCTAACATGACCGAAGATGACAGAGTGAAATTCTTAATGCGAGGCATTAAAGAATCGCTTTTTGCGGGGCTTGTCCGGAACCCGCCGAAAACTGTGGAAGAATTTGAGAGTGAAGCATCGACCATTGAGAAGACGTTGGATACTCGGATGAGCCACTACGAGCGACCACTTCAACCAAACTACTCATGCCACTACCCCAGCACATCTACAAGCGGAGAGAACCTTCGGGACCTCATCCGGGAGATCGTGCGAGAGGAGCTCCGCCGACTGATGCCATCATCGCAACAACCGCAGGTGGCGACGCTCGCGGACGTCGTCCGTGAAGAAGTCCAGCAGGCGCTGGGCGTTCCTCAAGAGACGGCTGCGACTGTTCCAGCACACGAGGCAACAGCGATGAACTACGCTGGTGCATTACGTCGCCCTCCGTCCCGACGTGATGACTTTCCGAGCCCTCGCCGCAACCGTCCTGTTCCTGAAAACCGCCCCTTGGCCCCCGCGCGCCAAGCCTACCAACGACCCCCAAACCCCAGGAAGTGCGACGCCTGGAGGACTGCAAACAACCGGCCATTATGCTTCCACTGCGGTGAGGCCGGCCACATTCTGCGGCACTGCCCGTACCGACGAATCGGTCTCCGCGGATTTGCTGTCGACGCTCCACGACCACGCCCAGGTGAACGACCGCAAGAAATCGACAACTATCTGCGTAGCGGTGAGATTGCGCCACCAAGCCGTCGATTCAGGTCTCCATCGCCGTACAGGGCCCGCTTTGCGTCGCCAGGACGTAACTATGATGATAGTGTGCGCGGAAGGTCTCCAAGCCCCCGTAGGGGAAACTAAAGGCAGCGGCCTTTGGAGGTGAGGTTGCTCAAAGGCGAAAAGACGAAGATCCTCCGCCGCCGACGACCACTAACGACGACGCAGCCGTTTCACCGCCGCTCCACACGACGTCATCGACGACAACACGACCAAATTGCAAGCAGACACCGCCGCCCAGCGAAGTAACAACGGTATGCCCCGGCCATGACCTGAAGAAACGACGGAGCCGAGATCGGACACTAAGGCCCACGTGCAATGCGAGGACGCGAACAAGTGACCTTGAAGTTGATATCGACGGTCGCAGAGTCACTGCCCTAGTAGACACCGGAGCTGACTATTCAGTCATCAGCGGACCGTTAGCCTCTCAGCTCAGAAAAGTTACCACCGCTTGGGATGGCCCGCTGATTCGCACCGCAGGTGGCAACCTGATTACTCCATCGGGACGATGCACTGCAAGAATAACCGTAAATGGGCGTACTTACCCCACCAGCTTTGTGGTCTTGCAGTAGTGCTCCCGCGACGTGATTTTAGGCATGGACTTCCTAAATGAACATAGGGCTATCATCGACCTGCGATCCAAGCTCATCAAGCTCTCTGCAGACAAAGCCATTTCTGCTACGACGACGTCGATGCAACACATAGCTCTAAACGTCCTCGATGAAGAATTGACCGTCCCGCCCCGATCAAGCATCGCAGTCTGCGGTTGTAGCGCAAACATCGAAACCGCTGAAGGCATCGTCGAAGGAAATATCAAATTGCTCTTAGAATGAGGTGTCGGTATCGCAAGAGGCATCGCGAAATTCCGGAGAGGTCAAGCTCAGGTTCTCGTAACAAACTTCACCGAAGAATACCGGCATCTCAACAAGGGCACGACGATCGCTTTTCTCGACGAATTAGCCGACCTCAAAGATGTATTCGCCCTCCACGACCAAATGCTGGAAGACTCACCGGACCAATTCCGTCAGCTCAAATTTGACATCAACCCGGCATTGACCCACAGCAGGAAAGACCAGATTCTTAGTCTTCTTCGAAGCTACGGGGAGTGCTTCTCGTCATCATCGAAGGTACGACAAACACCACTGGCCAAGCACCGCATTATAACGGACGAACACGCCCGACCTCTGCGCCAAAGCCCTTATCGTGTATCGCCGCGAGAACGCCAGGCCATTCGCGATCAAGTTGAGGAAATGCTACGTGATGACGTAATCCAGCCCTCGAACAGCCCCTGGGCGGCACCAGTCGTTTTGGTCAAGAAGAAAGACAGCACACTTCGCTTCTGCGTTGATTACCGCCGCTTGAATAGCATAACGAAGAAGGATGTCTACCCGCTTCCCCGCATCGACGACACTCTCGACCGGCTCTGCAATGCAAGGTACTTCTCATCGATGGACCTGAAGAGCGGATATTGGCAAATTGAGGTCGACGAAAGAGATCGCGAAAAGACCGCATTCATCACACCGGACGGCCTTTATGAGTTCAAGGTGATGCCATTTGGCCTCTGCTCCGCACCAGCCACGTTTCAACGAGTAATGGACACAGCCCTGGCAGGCTTGAAGTGGCAAATTTGTTTGGTATATTTGGACGACGTTGTTGTCTTCTCGTCAAACTTTGAAGACCGCCTAAAACGACTACAAACAGTGCTGGAAGCCATCAAGTCATCGGGACTAACGCTAAAAGCAGAGAAGTGTCACTTCGCCTACGAAAAACTCCGGTTCCTAGGTCACATCGTTAGCAAGGACGGTATTCGCCCAGACCCGGAGAAAACAGCTGCAATCGCACAATTCCCACCGCCTGCCGACAAGAAAGCTGTGCGCCGATTCCTTGGGCTGTGCGCTTATTATCGACGATTTGTCAGAAACTTTTCGCGGATCGCCGAACCGTTGACGCAGCTTACAAAGGCTGACGTACCTTTTAAATGGGAAGCGCCGCAAGAAGAAGCCTTCGACAAACTTAAGCGCCGCCTGCAATGCCCTCCTGTACTTGGCCACTTTGATGAAAACGCCGAGACCGAAATTCACACCGACGCGAGCAGTGTGGGCCTAGGAGCCGTTCTTGACCAGAAGAGTGCCGGACAGGAGAAAGTAATCGCCTACGCTAGCAGATCCCTCACAAAAGCCGAAGTCAATTACTCGACGACCGAGAAGGAGTGCCTTGCAATCATCTGGACCACTTCTAAGTTTCGTCCATACCTATACGGCCGACCATTCAAGGTGGTAAGCGACCATCACGCACTCTGCTGGCTGGCTAATTTTAAAGATCCTTCCGGCCGCCTTGCCAGATGGAGCCTACGACTTCAAGAATTTGACATGACTGTAGTCTATAAGTCGGGCCGGAAGCATTCCGACGCAGACTGCTTATCCCGCGCTCCGGTCGATGCTCCCCCGAAGGACGATGACGACGACGCCTTTTTGGGACCGGTAAGCGCCAGCAGTTTCGCAGAACAACAGCGATCAGACCCTGAGCTGAAAGCGCTAGCCGATTACTTGGCAGGAAAGACCGCTTCCCCTCCTGGTGTGTTCAGGCGACATTTATCATCCTTCACGTTAAACAATGGCCTCCTCGTGAAGAAGAACTTCGCACCTAACAAGACCGCGCAGCTTCTCGTAGTGCCTAAAACCCTTCGGCAAGAAATTCTGCAGGCGTTGCACGATGAGCCCACAGCAGGCCACCTCGGATTTGCGCGCACATTGCGTCGAATCCAGGCGAAGTATTACTGGCCGCGACTGCCTGCCGAAGTTGCCCACTACGTGAAGACGTGTCGTGAGTGCCAACGACGCAAGACGCCGCCGAATAGACCAGCAGGACTACTAAACCCGATTCCGCCCCCAATCGTGCCCTTTCAACAAATTGGGATGGATCTCCTCGGCCCGTTTCCGTCTTCGTCTATGGGTAACAAGTGAATCATCGTGGCCACTGACTACCTTACCCGTTACGCCGAAGCAAGAGCACTACCAAATGGTACCGCGGCAGAAGTCGCCAAATTTTTTGTCGAACAAATTCTCTTGCGACACGGCACCCCAGAAGTGCTCATCACGGACCGGGGAACGGCGTTTACGGCAGAGTTGACGCAAGCCATCCTGGAATACAGTCACACAAGCCATCGACGAACAACTGCGTACCATCCCCAGACCAATGGCCTTACAGAGCGCCTGAACAAAACGATCGCGGACATGATCGCTATGTACGTCGACGCTGAACACAAGACCTGGGACGCCATCTTGCCGTACGTGATCTTCGCGTATAACACGGCAGTCCAGGAGACGACCAGAGCGACCCCGTTTAAGCTTGTGTACGGCAGGGAGCCCACGACGACGCTCGACGCAATGCTGCCGCACGTAACCAGCGAAGACAACCTTGACGTCGCCGCCTACCTGCAGCGTGCAGAGGAAGCCCGACGACTCGCACGGCTGCGTATTAAAGACCAACAGCGCACCGACAGCCGACGATACAATTTACGACGACGCCACGCAGAGTACAATACAGGAGACCAAGTGTGGGTTTGGACACCAATTCGCCGTCGCGGATTAAGTGAAAAGTTGTTGCGTCGATACTTTGGGCCATACAAAATCCTTCGCCGCGTCGGACCACTGGACTATGAAGTCATTCCCGACGGAACGTCAGCATCACAACGGCGACGCACACGCCCAGAAATTGTACATGTTGTACGACTGAAGCCATATTACGCGCGTTAAAGAATCTGTGGTGTTTAAACTTTGGAGTGTTTATGTTTAAGTTTGTTTTGAAACATCGAGGCGATGTTTTTTTTAAGGGGGGAGTAATGCCGCGAAACCTTCCAAACAGTATTTGTTGTTTTTTAACAGCCGCCGGCATACAGGCTTATCTGACTTCCGTAATCTTTGTTTGTTACTGCTCGATGTCGCGAGTCACACCTTTATCAGTTTTGTTGTAGCGCAAGACGCACCGAGATCTGTCTCGAAGGTTCCGGCCACTCGGGTGTCTTTCCACAATGTTCCAGCCCGTGCTGGTAGCTGTTTGCGACGTTATCTAGATTGTTCGGTGCAGCCTTTAAATTGAGCGTTGCCGAGTGTGACGGGCATTCTTTGTTCGACGATCGACGAGCACGTTTGTTTCTATCGCCGCCGCCGAGTTGCTTAGTTCTTTTGCGGGCGCAAGTCAGCCCAAATAAACAGTTTATTTAGTGCAATCACCGACCCTTCATTTGTGTCGTCGACCTCGTCACCACTACGTGACAACATGTACTTTGTCCTGTTGTGAGTGGAACTCTGTCCCGTTCTTTTCTTGTGTGCGTGCATTGTTTTGACGCCTTCAGTTTATAATAAATAAACACGAACAAGCCCAAGAAGAAGTTCTCCTAATCATACTGTGCGTGCTTGTTCAGCTAAAATTATTACAGTCAGCCTGCAATGAGCAATTGAGCAAGTACTAGAAATTTACTTTGCATAGGCAGGAAAATGTGATGTTGATCTGAGTACAATGATATCGTACTTCCGTATCAGCTAGCAGCCTACCAGGTATGCATTTTCCCTCATCACAGCTAATCATATGGCCACACCATCGGCAACCTTCCACGTGCAAGATTATATTCAGTTAGGCATACATGGGTGATTTTATGTCCAGGTACCAGGTGTGGTGCTCGGGCATCTGATTTATTCAAACCAATTCATAGTAGTTGTTGGTATAGAGAATAGTAATCTGCCTGAATATCTGAGGCCAAATATTATTTCCATTGCTTAAACACACCTTAAAATACAATGCTTGATGTGACTATAGGATCATAAAAAAACGATACATCTAGCATGACAGTGATTTTTCACTTTCACCCTATCACAAGTTCCTTGAAAAACCAGTTTAATCCTGAGCTGGAAAGTTGTTTCGCACACGTTTTATATTTCAGTATCTATAAAATGTTGATACTTTGTGAATATGTTTCAAAATTAAAATTTCTTAACAACCTCACAAATTATTTTTTTTTTCAAAAATGGACAATATTTTGTACTCAAATTAAAAATAAGATTGTGTCTGGAGAGATAGTACTGTTTGCACAACAAAACAGCGCATACGCAAGAAAGCACCAATATCGCTCAAATTTAATGTGCAATACACGAACTGAGAGTTCACCCAAAATTACAAGTACAATAGCCCTGTGTACATGGACTCGACAGCACCGGGTTGAATTTGCGTTGTGTAAGCAAGGTCATCATTCTCGACCCGGCTGATGTCTACATGAACTCGCTTTCTAGTGAGTAAGTATCGTAGCAGAGCGTAGCATCGAGATTCGAAGTTTTTGTGCAAGTTCATACTCGTATTTGATCCCATTGTCTTTTACTATCGAGAGCTTCGATTATTTTTTATCGTTGATGAGCGCTAAAAAGCATTCATTTCGAGTGACGCTCGTCGACGCTCCAGAGGCTTTTTCATATCCCAGAGTTCCCCATAACTAGACTCCCTGACTGGATAGCGTCGACATGCCTTTAGATGAGCGGGTTAACGCGACCCTGCAAGCGAGTTAACGCGACCCGCTCCGCCGCCTATTTTACTCGACCCGACTGTGTATACATGAACCCCACAACTGATTTTTCACTCGACAGACCTACTCGACCCTATTCTGCCAAGTTCATGTATACAGGGGAGGAACGCACGTGTAACAAGTAACAATGCTGCTGAGAATTCAATCTGCTTTCTTCTGGCTCCCCCACCCAGTTTTATAAAAAACTATTTTGTCTGGCAAAGGAGGATATTTGGCGTTAGGTAGCTAAGCAACACAAGATCCATATGCTTGCTCTAACGCATGACTCCTCAGTGCACTTACAGTTGCAATTTGCTTGGTCATGTGGCAGTTCACTAAACCGTTTGACTAGACATGACAATAAAAAAAAAATCGGGCGATCATTTCTACTTTTATTAAGACATGCAAAAGCTTTTTTCCTGTTGACATAGCATTCAGAGACTGCGGGAGTTTGGCAGTTTTATACGTCTTATTTCGTTTGGTAGTTGCAAGGGGATGTAGAAGAAGAAATATGAGTAGGGAATATAAGGGGTGACAACATCATGAAATGAAACTAATGAACCAATGATGCACACTGCGTATCTTAAATGGCGTCACTGGTAACATCAAACACAAAAAATCGACCTTGAGTATGACACATTTGAAGCCCAGGAGGTGAGTCGGTTGTGGGCAGGTAGTTGGAAAAGGGCAGCCCCCCTGAGAGGTAGGAGGCAAGATCACTGCCACCCATTATGAGGAAAGCCCTGGCAAGCATGCAGGCAAAGGTGCACATATATAAGAGCAATAAATGCACAAGGAATGCTCGCCTGAATGAGCAGCTGCACTAATAATTTCCTTTTGTCTTGCAGCCCACCCCTCCTCCACTGTAAGCAAGTCTGCTCTGTTTTCCGAACACAGAAGCATATGCAAAAACAAACAGAATGTTCTCTAAAATTTACAAAATTTGAACGAGTATTGCATGATGATCTCCTTTCTGCAAATGTCTTGCTCTAGGGTTACAGAATAAATTCATTGCAGCTGCGAATAAAGCGAGTTGGGAGCTAATGGCGAATTTCAATGGCTTGGGGAGAGAATGATTTTCACTTTGAGCAAAGTAAATAGCCTGGATTATATCAAAGTAATATTATATCTACATACCTGAAGCCAGTGTAGGCAACCAGAAATGTACAAGCAGTCAGTAACTCCATGTCTGTATGAACAAATACATACAGTGCAGGCAACAGTAATGAAGGGAGGGTGGAAGGCAAATAACCTGAGCAATACTGAATGGCTTTCTTCTCTGCAACCTCAATACAGGCTTCCTGCGAATTCTTGTAATGCAAGCATAGTCAAGTATGCTAAATTAAATATTCCATCACTTAAAGCACCTGCACTTCCATGTTACGCAATTGACAACTACTTCGTCAGTTCAACAAGCCATGTCTGTTATTGTGCTATTACATCACAGGTTCACTCAATCATGCCTCCACTTGAAATAGTCACATACTGTTGAAATAATAAACGAAATATAGCACCAGCTATTAAAACACTGCCAGGGACATGATAGGTATTATTTTCTGCATACTGTGGGCAAGACTTCTGAACAAGCAAGTCTTGAACTAAAAAGGCAGAAAAAGTCATATAGCATGCAATCATATAGCAAAAAGCCAGCAGAGCATTTAAAGCCGTTATATAATGCAAAACAAAGACAATGTGTCATACCTACCGAGGCTATGTTTAATTACACACAGCATGTTTCATGGCAAGGCTTCCACAGTTGTTGACAGGTTATGCAGCACCAAAATGTTGACGATGTTGTCTGCCTCACATTCAGGCAGCACCCCTTTGATGGCAGATGATTGCTTGTGCAAAAGCAGTGCGATGATACAAGTGGAGCAGCTGGACTGCGGGCGTTATAGAGCAAAGAGCCCTAAATGCAAGGAAAGAAAGTCTCCATTAAATCGATGCCTCTAAATCATGATAACAGCATACCACGCCTCTTCTCTGTTTAGTTAATCTATAATTTCAATTGAAAGCTGTCTCAAAAAATCAACTAATTGCAACTCTATGTTACACATGGTATAACATAGCTGTGCCAGGGCGTTGGGGCGATCAGTTAGCATAACTACCGGAAAATGCATACTGATGCTTCATGCAGTCTTGATGCTGGAGCAAAGTGTCATGGTGCGAAGAACAAAATTAAAAGCAGGCCCGGGCGCCAAACGTGTGCTACACAACCGAGGCGACTAGAGGTGTGCACGGGCATAAATTTTGAGCCCGACCCGGGCCTCATGCTACAAACCCGAACCCGACCTGGAACTGAAATTGCCTGAGCTCACCCAGCGCTCACACTTAAGGCACCGGCCTTGCTGGACATGCTATAACAGACCAGTTGCAAAACCTACAAGTCGGCTTCCCTGTGAGGCAGGAATTTGTGCACAGTGGCGACAGAACCCGATTCAGGGATAATAGGTGCAGTACATGCATCTACCACAGTCCACGCTGCTTGGGATGCAGTTCCCCACGCACAGGCCTTGTCAGAGAAATTTTTGCGGGCATTCTTAACACTGGAATAAACGGGGGAGCACTGTCACCCTAAGGGCTAAGAACGAAAATTTAGAAAAAGGACACTAACCGGAGAGGGGAATAGTGGGGCGACAATGCGCACGCGAATAATACTGTGACGAATGGGCAAGAAGTGCGGGAATTACCCTACCCGTCAGGCGATGTGCTAGCACTGTACCCAACTATTAACCAAAAGTCTATGCCGCCATTGTGCAGGAATGTCTGCCGCAACGGGAAGCTGACGTGTAGGTTTTGCAACTGATCTATTGCAGCTGAAGCAACGATACAGAAAGAAAAAAATAGAAGACAATCCCTGGCGATGAATCGCGCGATGACGACGCCAACGCCTGTCGCTGCCGCTGGTGCACATCACACAGAGCGAAGGACCTCAGCGACACAGACGCGTTTTCAGCGTTGCTTTGTTAGCGCCGCCTCTTCGTTAGGTAAATGAGTACAGTTACGCTATATCCAGTTTCTTGCACTAAACAGCAACATCGATGAAATTTCTTGAAAAGCGTCTAGCCCCCCGCCCCCCTCCCCCCCAAAAAAAATGGTCCCTGCGCAGCGGCGTGCTACTATACTGCGATGCAGACATGATTGAAAGCAGTGGCGTTTTTCTGCAACTTTCGAAAATTAGCAATATCTAGCCACACTAGCCTTTTTTTGTTTTGCAATACTACCCTACCAAGCTTTTACTAAACCGTCTCGATGCGCTCATATATGCACGGATCAGACGAAATGAGCGTCTGCAGGATTTTCGCTCATACCGGACTAGGGAAACAAACTTTGCATGCAAAAAAAAACAAACAAAAAAAACAACGAAGGTGGGTATCCCAAAAGCATTTTGCGATTGGCGGCCTCGCGAGCTGGTTCCAGCATCATGAGCGATTTCCTAAAACCCCAGAACCTGGGCGACAGCGCTGACCGGCAATGCTTTAGCGGTCCTTAGCGCACTGCGCATCGTGCTGCCGCGAGACTCATGCGGTGAGCGTTTTATTGCACCAGACACGAGAAAATATGCTTTTGCCCGGACTCCGCCGACTCCGCCCGAAGTCACCTGAGGGAACCCGAGCGGCCGAGCCACGCGACGGCTATACGCCGTTCCAGCCACTGTAACGCCGTGAATATCCGAAGTTGGCTTTTAAGGCTACGATGCCACGCAGTTGTTTACTTTAGAAAATCAGTACTCTGCAAAACAGTAAGGGTTTAACTTGAAATAAGCTGCAAAATGATCGGCATCAAGTCGCGCACACTTGAGAACCACTTTTGAAACGTTAACAACGTAATAAATATGCTAAAAGGAGACAAATCTCCCTATCACATGGCTTACGCAGATTGCAGCAATAAAATGTAAGACAACGCTTGTAATTTAAAAAAAGCTCAGTCTAAGAGGCTAATATTTTGCTCCAATATACATAAACGCTTTATGAAATCTCAATGAAAAAATTTGAAAACTTACATGGAATATTTCTTGAAGAAAGAAGCATTTTCCGTGCGCGGTGCCACCGAACGTCCAGCCGGGCGAACGAGTGGCCGTTGGATGGACGAAAGAACGGAGCGCCCTCTTTGAAACAAAATACAGCCATACAACTGTCGCCGTCATGCCGGCTAAGCGATTGTCGCGTCATCCTTCGAGCTTTTTCGTAATCGCTTTTTCAGCAGCAGCAGCATAGATGGGCTGGTGCTGCTGCTCATCCATGTAGGGCTCTGTGACAGCAGCGAAGCGCGTCGTCGCCCTGGAGAGGCGCCTAGCTGTTTTGTTTATAACACCCAAACCTGTTCAAGTTTTATTGTGTGAATGCTGTGCTCTACTACGAACAGTTTGCTCACTGTTAGCATACCAACGAAAATGCTTTCATACAATTGTGCTCAATCGAGTGGAATATTTCCATCACCCTGAAATGAGGATTTCAAGCGTTTGTTGAAAATTATTGATCTAAGAATCTCAGTACCACGACTTGCCACCTCTTTATAAGCTAGTTGCATAGGATGCTTACATTTTTTCTCATATATCCGCACCATCAGCATCATTCTATCTGCTAGATTAGTCGTTTGTTGGCCCGATTTATTAGGCGCTTGTTTCTTTCTCACAGTTTAGTTTCTTGCGTATATTTTATTGGCCAAGAAAATGCGGCAAAATCACATTTGTCTATGCAACCTGTTATGAGAGCCGGGAAATGTTTGAAAGAAGTCTCCAGTCTGTTCGCGTTCGTCTTTTTATGACGGCGCAATTCCTTCCCCTGGGCGGCGGCCTTCCGCCCCTTGGACCCTGAGCGGTGCGTCGACCCGTCCACCGCTTTGGTGCACCTGCGTGGATTTCGACGCGCGCATGCAACCTCGGACCTTGCTCGCATCGCATGCGGTGAGAGAGTGCGATCCGGGGAACCACAGGAGTGCGAAGTGCGCGAGGACGCTATTGAGCGGTGCGTTAGCACGGAGAGCAGGCGCTGGAAAACTGTGCGAACGAGCATGTGCGAAACAAAGATGTGTTATGTAATCCAGTCGTTAATATACCCATTGTACCTTTTCGTATTTTATTTGTGTTTCCAGTCTTTTCTTTCACATTTTTTTTTGTTCTAATGCGAACAAGTCAGTTTACTTGTGGGTATCTCCTCTCCATACTCAATATTTGTAAAAAAAAATACCTTCCCCGCGCACGCCTGTAACTGTTCCACCACGGAGGTAGTTAGAGAATAAATAAGCTGTGATACCGAATTAAGCTTAATTGTAAAACAATGACTGCTTTATTTAGTTTTTGAACTCTACAGTTATTCCTTCTTGCCATATGTAGCGCAAGCATTGTATTGCAGTGAACGACGACGGAATAGCGAATTTGGAGGTGTGAATAGCAGCGGAGAAACGTTACAGACTTCTTTTTTTCGCACTTGTGCAAAAAGAAATAATCCAGAAATTTAAAAATTATGCTATCAATGCACTTGCATCGCGTCGAATCAAACGTTCTGCTGAGTTGCCGTTCTTGTATACTGGCTGCTACACGAAGCTATTTTGATTTCCTATGAAATTCAGTGTGACAAAGCCCCACGTGGATATATTTCGCGTTTCAAGTTCTTGTGAAATGTGGAAGCCGGCCCGTCGCCGTGCCGCGGGTGACTCTAGCTGGCTCTGCCATCATTTTTGCCATTGCAGTGATTTGAATATTCGCGGCTTGTTTAGCAAATAACTGGCGTACTCGTTTGCCGAATGAGTATTTCAAGATAATCATAGTGCATTTACTAGTACCGTATGTGTGCGATATTCCATCAGTGATTAATGCGCCATGGTCATTGCAGTCATACTTTTGATTATACACGTATGCGATGGTCTACTCTTGCAAAGCCTAAGACGTAAGTTACGCTAGCTCTGCGTATGTCAAATATTTATATGAAAGAAATAAAGCCTTAAAGTATAGCGACTGACGCATTGCGTCGTAAATGCCCGCCCGGGCGGCGGCCGTGTGCACCTTGAACCACACGTGGAGCGTCAGGGCCTGCGTTTTCGATTGCATCGCGCAGCGTGTAAGCCGACATCCCCACCTGCAGAGCGCATCTACTCGGGCAAGTCGGCGCCGCTGTTGCTGGCGCCGTGCCTCCATGTTTTTCTTCCTTTGTTTGTGATGCTTTCAATGCACCTAGCAAGCAGCGAACAGAGCGTCCATATTTCGGCGCGAGTGAGTGCCATCAGCGGACTGGAACAGAAGTGCGTGGTGTGTCGTCAACAAGGGCGGACACTTGAGAAAAAACAAATGTGCGAACGAGTGCGATGAAGAAAAGTGGAACTGTAACGCAGTTATTTGTATCAGCATAACCTTAATATTATTCATACTGATATTGTACGCGCAGTGCTTTCTCTCCATGTTTTTCTAATGCTTCACTTCTTAGAGCGACAACGAAGCAGGAAGCGTCGATACGATTTGCCATATGTGGGAACGTCCATTGATGTGCGGACCGACGTTTAATTTACCGCTCAATAACCCAGCTTTAACTTAGATCACCATTGTTATATCGTTTAGGCGAAAGTATGTGCTGCGATGCTTCGTTTTCGTATAGCTTAAACGGCCTAGTGTATTTTTAAAGTGTATTTCGATGGAAGCGCGCTCGCCATAGTCGATCTGAGTCACGTACGAGCCTTAATAGGCCTACGCTTATGGATTATTAATTGCATCGCACTGCATGCGTGTCCTGCGGTAATCGTCTGTTTGAAGCCACTGTTCGGGGCCAAAGAAATTTGCTTAAACTTTTGGGATTCTCTTCACCCAGAGCAGCAGGAATCGCCACGGGAGCAGCCATGGAAGAACCTAGACCATTGCCGAATAGAATACAAAATATAGCAGCAATTGCCTATGCATGATATAAGACATGTCGTTTTGATTCTTTCTAATCTCCCGGTCGGCGTGGAGCTATTTATCGCCGCCGCCGCCCTGACGGACCAGCAAACGGTGATGGTGATATTTGCCGCCGTTGACCGATCGTCGGTATCATCCAAATTCGTCACAGTATACATGCAGATTGATTACATTGCCAGCTTAAGTCAATGAAGATCTAGTGTAAAAGAACATGGTGTAATCCCAAGCAACATCAACAACAGCTAGGTGGGATTAAAGCAAACACAACGGAAACCAGCACCGTGGAACTATAACTATTTAGACACAAGATTTCCGAGGTATTTAAAATTGCAAAGGTAACTTGAAAACATTGAATATAACAGCACAGTTAACGACTCCAAGTATTAAATGAGCCTGCCAACTGCAACAGCACGCTAATGCGGTTTTCCACGGAATATTTCCAGCCACATGCTAATCTGCATCTAATATTGACCAGCAGGTGAAATAGACAAGACAATGTTGACTAAATGTATGCCAATGCATCTGGCGGGACATGGTAACAGAACTGACAGTATTGTCCAGCATATGCCATATATTAGCCAACGTCAGTGGAGTAATGGCTAATGCTGTTTGATATAGCCATCCTTATTAAAGGGCAATGTCAATACCGTTGATATGTAAGGTATGCCAGTGTATATCTGACATTGGCGGGCCATTGTAACAGAGCTCCCATTATTGCCCAGCATATGTCGAATATTGGCCAACATCAGTGGACTGACGGCTAATGCTGTCCGTTATAGCCATCCTCATTTCATGGCAGCACCAACACCGGTGATATGCCGGATATCCAGGCCCATGATTGCCATCGTCGTATAATGGTACCACTGATATTGTGAGGGCATCGGATATGACGGGCCAATGTTGTTATCATTATAAATAGGGAGGAACAATATTGGTTACCAATGGAATACTCAGGGCCAGTGTTGGACGTGTTATAGAATGGCACAATCAATACCAGCCATAGGATGGCAGCGCTGGGCCTACATAGGGCTGATCTCTGCCAGCTCACTGACAATATTGGCCCGGGCTCATGTGCTGCCTGGGTGTAAACCTTGACGCCGTAAGTACATCGATGTCGATGACACAGCTCGTTGCAATCTCGCACATGGTTGTGGGCGCGTCGAACCAGAGGCCCAGATGCAGATGTCGTCAGCATATACACTTATGTGGATGTTAGATGGCAGTTCACTAACCTGTCCAGTTAGCGCAATGGTAAATAAAGTTGGGCTGAGGGCTCCTCCCTGTGGAACGCCATGACCGACCTGAAAGCGGGTAGTATCTCCTTCAGGCGTAGTCATGTAAACAGAGCGGCCACTGAGATAGCTTACAATCCACAAGTACAGCCGGCCACCAACTCCAACGTCGTCAAATGCATCAAGAATAGCATCATGTAGGATGTTGTCGTAAGCTCCCTTTATATCTAAAAAGACAGCAGCTACTAGTCGACGGTGACGCTTTTCGTGTTCTACTGTCGCCACAAGGTCGATGACGCTATCAATGAAAGAGCGTCCGCGGCGAAATCCAGTCATCATATTCGGATAAAGATCATTACTCTCTAGATACCACTTCCAGTGTTCAGGAACAGTACCAGAAGCCCATATATCATTGAAGTAATTAAGTAGTGCAGTTCTGCCATCCTTGCCTAGGTTTGATAAGGTTGTATAAGTAATCCCGTCAGGACCAGGTGCAGATGAATGCCGACAAGAAGCAAGAGCGGCGTCTAATTCAGCTATTGTAAAGGCCACGTCGTATTGATCATTCGGCGAAGATGGCGCGAAAACCTCTGAAATTGGTAACTGTGCCTGGTTTGTGCCCACAACCATTTTACAAAAATCTTCAGCTACGTCAACTTCATTGCGGCTTTGATAAAGGGCCAGGGCACGAAAAGGGTGCCTTTCTCGCGGAGGTGTGCGCAATCTTCTTGCAACATGCCAGATACGCGACAGGGGCTTACGGGGATCCAGTGATGAGCAGAACTGCCTCCAACGTTGTCGTCCT
Source organism: Amblyomma maculatum (assembly GCF_055883805.1). Taxonomy (NCBI): domain Eukaryota; kingdom Metazoa; phylum Arthropoda; class Arachnida; order Ixodida; family Ixodidae; genus Amblyomma; species Amblyomma maculatum. Next base: position 24,135,862 of record NC_139348.1, read on the forward strand.
AACCTCTCCAGGTGGCGTAGAACGTGTCGTTTAGCTTTGCGAGAAAGTGCGAGATATTGCGCGGATTTCGTTCTTCTGTACTTCCTTCCAGCTCGCAGACGGATCGCGCAAATTCGCTCGAATTCCACGTCGATGCTGGACGCTGACATCGGCACACAAACATAGCGAGTGTTCTCACTTAGAGAGGAATTAATGAGGCCCTCTATTTGAGATGGTGACCGGATATCCACGCTGGAAATCTCCACCGATGCCCTAAAGGCGGGCCAGTCTGTGTATTGCACACGAGGCGAACTGGCAGGTGCAAACCACTTGATGCATACGTACGTTGGTATGTGATCACTCCCATTTGTTTCCACATCACTACACCAAGAAAGAGAGGGATGAAGGCTTCTGGAAACAAACGCCACATCCAAGCAGCTGCTGTAGGTTGTCCCGCGTATCGGTGAGCCGTTGTTTATATTGACGAGATCATGCGTATGCATAAAGTCTGCCAGGTCTCTTCCTCGATTGCTCATTACGGCACTACCCCACTGAGGGTGGTGAGAATTAAAGTCCCCCACAATAATACGAGGAGCTGTACAGCACTGGATTGTTGAAAATAGATATGACTTGTCCAAAGCCATCTCTCGGTGGAATATAGGCGCCAATTACAGAATATACTCGTCCTTTCAGGGTTAATGTCAAACATATGTAGTGGTTTCTGCTGTGGGGCTGCAGAGCATGGCGGACGTGCGCAATGTCTTGGCGTACACACACCAGCACTTTGCTTGTTTCGTCTGCTTCTCAAGACCACAGCAGAACATATCCAGAAAGGCGGAAAGCAGCCGGCATGTTGGGCACACAGATCACAATCACGGGAAAACGGTAATTCTGTACCCGCTGTCGGAAGTCACTCAGCCGACCACGCAGGCTTCGGGCATTCCATTGCATCACTACACTGCGGCGCAAGTGCATCGTCACAGAGGTGGCGTTAGTTTATTGCGCCATTGTGAACTATTGCAATGCCGCCAAGAGCGGCTCAAATGCGTCCAAAAACTGAACAGCAAACTTTGCTGTTTGCGTGTTGATACTGGAGAGCAGCACCTGCATTGAACGAACCAGCTGTTTCAGCATTTCTTTCACCTGCTGGCTGTCGAGGTTGGAATTTTCAGCACGTGTGGCAACCAAACTGGGATGAGGCCTGGCGATGGCCTTTGATGGTAGAGCAGGCCTCTCAACATCAGAGGCGGCAGGTAATACAACAGCTTCTGTCTGATCCTTGACATGTGACATTGCCTGTGACATTACAGCAAGAGTATTCTTAACGGAATTAGACTCAATCTGTTGTGGCACCTGAGCTGACGTTAACTCTGAAGTTGACTTATCCAGGCTAGGCTTGCCTTCCGATTTCTTGTGTCGGCGTCGGGAATGGTGTTTACTACGACGAATAGATGTAGCCGCTTCTTGATGAGTCGAGTTGTCTCGCACCATCTTCTTTAGTATGTCTTTCGTTCCTAATTTTAGGACAGTCCTTAGCCGTTGCTTCATGGGCACCCGAGCAGTTGGCACACTTGATAGTCTCCGTCTGGCATGTGTCATGAGGATACGTACCGCCGCATCGACGGCAGGATACCTCGTTTCGACAAACGGCACTCACATGTCCGATCTTGTGGCATTTGTGGCACTGAACAGGTCTTGGAACGTACATCCTAACTGGATGTCTCACATAGCCCACTTTAACGTGGGATGGGAGGGATTCAGTTTCAAAGACTAATTTAACGCACTTTGAGCGGCCGAAACGATAAACATCCACAATGCGCGCCGTAGATTTTATCAGCTTGCAGAGATCGCTTTCACTTATTTCGGGGTCAACGTCGGTGATTACACCCGCAGTAGTCTTTTTCCCATGTGCAAGAAAGGAACGGACCGGCATGTTGCCAAGCGCACCAATTCCTTTCAGCTTGTCCACTGTAGCCTAGGATTTGACATCCACGGTCAGGACATTCTTGCAGGGATTAATTCTGACTTCGTCAACTTCACCGGCAACCAGCTGGTCGAACAACTGGGTCAGGTGCTCTCTTTATAACATTCAGATTCGCCGCTGCCGTTGTTGGTACGAAGGCCACGGAAAAGATCCCTTCCTTTTCAGCATTCTTCTTTGGTGTCTGACTCATTATTGATGTTCGGCCCAGTTTCTTTTTCAGGCGGCGCGACTGTACAGGCGTGTAGCTGCGGTCAGAATCCATCTCAGTCCCTGTGGAGTCATCTACCGAGTCTGGAAGCTCCACGTCCGCGACGTTGAGGTGACCCGTCGAGTATGCCGCAGCATGTTCGATGGTGGCGGGTGGGCGCAGGGGTCGTGCACCCGCCATCTCGAAGGATGACGAGATCACAAATAGCTCACAGCAATAGAAAATAAAAAATGGAAGAGCGCTAGCTTCAGGCGTTCGGAAACCTCCACGCAAATATTCAGTGAGCGTGGCGAGTGCTTCTTCACGTTTAACTTCTGCTTGGGTTCGCGGATTTGCAGGCACTGACAGCTCGTTGTCGACTGATCGGCGAGTCACGTAGTTGTACAGCAGCTAAATATTGGTGAAGTCCGCAATCCGGCGTGAGGCTGGTTATTTACTTGGAATGTCATCTCTTTTTGATGTAGTCACTCCAGTGGTCAATGTCACCGTCCACGTTTTTTCGCAATGCGGATAGGATTTTGCCGTTTGCTCTTTGGGCAAGAACGTTGGTTTCGGGAGTATAGGGTACTGTGAGACTGTGCGTAATGTTTTTCTCTGCAAAGTACCTCTCTGCTGCTCTCGATTTGAATACCTTGTCGTTGTCCGTTATCACGGGCTTCGGTGTGCCAAACGTGAGAGCAATATCTTCTTCGACGAAACGGAGTACGTGTTCTGTAGATTTATCGGGTACGGAACTCGTGTCGATGAATCGTGTTGTCACGTCGGAAGCTGTTATGAAATATTTGTTGCAGTCCTGGGAATTTATGGGCCCAACGTGGTCCATAGCAATGGTTTCGAATGAGTTAAAGGTTGGCATTCGTGGGCTCAAAGAGCCAGTCTGCACTCCAGTTCTCGGATTGAATCTTTGCCATGTGTCACATCCTCTCAAGTAGCTTTCTACCGCCTTCTTCACGTCTTCCAAGAAATAGCGTCGCTGGATTTTCGATAGTGTCCGGGTAACGTCGCCGTGACCGTCGCTGTCGTTGTACGATTCTAGAACGGTTTGTTTCAGAGCTTCTGGTATTGCAATACGATGGAGTTCAGCACAAGACTAGCTAGTTCCGTGCAATCAAGCACAATGTTCATACGGCCGTTGATCTCACTAAATGTTTTGCCACAAATTATGTCGTCCAAATAACATAAATGAATTTGCCATTTACTCAATGCAGGATTGTATCCATGAACAGCTGGGATATGGCAGGCGCATAACATACGCCAAAAGGAATAACGTTTAACTGATTGTCCGTCTGGTGTCATGAATGCCGTTTTTCCTTTATCTGCAGAGTGCATAGGGATTAGCCAGTAGTCTGATCTCAAATCAATAGAAGAAATATATGATGCTTAGTCTAGGCAGTCAATTGTATCATCTATATGTAGCAGCGGGCAGACATCTTTCTTCATGACTGTATTTAGGCGACGGTAGTAGACACAAAACATCCATGTGTCATCTTTCTAACAAGGATAACTGGAGCTGCTTAATGACTAGAAGATCCTCGACTAATTACGCGCTTTAGCATTTTTTTAACTTGCTCATCTGCTACTGTATACGTTCAGTTGCTGAGACTCGATAGAGCTTATTGCATATCGGAAGTGCGGACCCGGTATTGATTGTGTGAAGGATACGACTGGTTGGAAACGGGGTTGAGTCGTCCTTGGCAAATCCCAACACCGCCACGTGCTTCAGAAGTAGTTCCACTAGAATATGACGCTCCGTTGTGGAAAACGACGTATTAATTATAGCCTTAACTTAACTCTTTTACCTGGTTGCAAGTGCTGCTCAATGACAGAAGTGTTTAACATCGCGACGGAACCTCACGCGCCTTGCTCGAAACGGGTGGGTTTTAAGCCCCGAGGTAACACGGGTAGCTCTTCCGACTGGTTGACGTTCCACAACTCAGTGCGGCCTCTTGTCAAGAGAAAGACACAATGAGGAACGAGGATAATCCTATATCAGGCGAGCATCGTAGGTACTTCTAACGCTTCACCATTTCGCACTCATTTTGCGAATAGAAAAAACCAGCATGAATGCGGCAGATAAATCTGGTACAACAGCGTCTTCACCACATTTGCTCCAAAATCAGGTGTCGAGTCATCCACAAGGGGCGAAAATAGCGAATAGCGAAATAATTTCTCCAGTACGACAGTGTTATGCCACAAGCGCAAAACCAAAGTTGTGGGCGCCAGCGATCTTCCTAGGAGACCCAGCTAACAATGTCGCGACGTTGATTGTAGCCAGGCTTCCGCTGCTGACGAGCCACCTCTCCAGGGTAGGCGGGCCTCCTGGCCGTCGGCTAGTGGGCGGACAGAGTAGCTCCGATCGTGCATATGCGAAGCGCCGCAAGGTTGGACACTGATTGGACAGGGCAGCGACATCTTCGTGCGGTGGAAAATTAGACCGTAGAAATTATTCCGACAGGAGGTGTCTCTGAATCTGAACAATTCCTCACATACAATCTTTCGTACCATATGAATCATAGAAATTGCAGCGGTGGCGTAGCGTTAGAACATCCGCCTTGCATGCAAGAGGACCGGGGCTCTAATCGCAGTGTCACGCAATTCTCCACCGGATAAAAATAAAAACAAATTCACATGTTGATGGAATTGCATAAACAGGTTTGGAGTGCGACCTGATGCCGGTGAACACCTCTCCGGCAACGCACTCCCTCACCAGAACAGGAGTTCGCCACCCTGGTGCAGTAATTGGCCGCAACCTCTCATGATGAGCTCCATGAAACCCCGGCCCCTAGTCACCAGCGGCTGCGGAACAACTGACCACGGCGGCGGTCATACCTGCGACGCAGCGTGGGGTGCTAAGAATCTCTGGCTCAGCTGGACAGGCCGCCATTGGAATCTGACCCTGGCCACGTTTAACGCTAGAACCCTAGCTAGTGAAGCTAGTTTAGCACTGTAGGACTGTACACCCTTCAGTTTATACCGCTTATTAAGCCTAATTACGATGCCTCCAACCCTCTCATTAATACTATAGAATTCATCAATATTACCCGCTATATACCTATTGACAAGGAAACCTGCTCCTAGTTGTCGCCTCTCTGGTAAGCCTCGATAACACAGTACATGCAAATCCTTCAGAACAGTATATGCATCATTCGGCCTCCTAACCTCACTAAGCCCTATGACATCCCATTTCATGCCCTCTAGTTCCTCTAACAGCACTGCTAAACTAGCTTCACCAGCTAGGGTTCTAGCATTAAACGTTGCCAGGGTCAGTTTCCAACGGCGGCCTGTCCAGCCGCAAGAAAGCATTAGAAACTATGAAAAGGGGGAAATCAGCTGGAGAGGATCAGATAACTACCGATTTGTTAAAAAACGGGGGGGGGGGGGGGATATCGTGCTAGAAAAACTGGCCACCCTCTATACGCAGTGCCTGGTGTCACCGACGGTACCGGAACCATGCAAGAATGCAAACATTATCCTCATTCATAAGAAAAGGGGCTCTAAGGACCTTAAAAATTACAGACCAATAAGCTTACTGTCTGTTACGTATAAGGCATTTACTAAGGTTATCGCTGATAGAATCAGGACAACCTTAGACTGCAGTAAAGCAGAGGATCAAGCAGGTTTTCGGAAGCGGTACTCTACTATCGATCATATCCATACCATCAACCAAGTGATAAAAAAATGCTCGGAATATAACCAGCCCTTATACATAGCATTCATTGATTACGAAAAAGCATTTGACTCAGTTGAAACCTCGGCGGTGATGCAGGCATTGCGAAATCAGGGGATAGACGATCCGTACGTGAAAGTGCTGGAAGATATATATAGTGGCTGCACAGCAACCATAGTTCTGCATAAAGTAACGAAATTCCCATAAAGAAAGGTGTTAGGCAAGGAGACATGATCTCCTCAGTACTATTCACAGCTTGCTTAGAAGATGTATTCAGAGACTTGGAATGGGAGCAGTTAGGGATAAGGGTAGATGGAGAATACCTCAGTAATCTGCGATTCACTGATGACTTTGCCTTGCTAAGTAACTAGGGGGATGAAAGGCAAATAATGATTGATGACCTAGACAGGAAAAGTAGAAAGGTAGGCTTAAAAATCAATATGCAGAAGACTAAGGTAATGTTCAATAGCCTCGGGAAGGAACAGCAGTTTACGCTAAGTAGCGAGGCACTGGAAGTAGTAGGCGAATATATCTACTTAGGACAGGCAGTAACCGCAGATCCGGACCATAAAAAGGAAATAACAAGAAGAATAAGATTAGGATGGAGCGGATTTGACAAGCACTCGCAGGTTATGACTAGCAACTTACCGGTATCGGTCAAGAGGAAAGTATACAACAGTTGCATCTTACCTGAACTCACCTATGGGGCTGAAACGTGGAGGCTAACCAAGAGGGTTCTACTTAAGTGGAGGGCAACCCAGAGGGCTATGGAACGAAAAATGGCACGGGTAACATTAAGAGATAGGAAGCGGGCAGAATGGGTCAGATAAATAACTCAAGGTACTGACATTCTCTTGGAATATAAGAAGAAGAAATGGGCATGGGCAGGACATGTAGTGCGAAGAGAGGATAACCGATGGTCGCTTAGGGTAACAAACTGGATTCCAAGGGAAGGAAAGCGTAGCAGGGGGAGGCAGAAAGTTAGGTGGGCGGATGAGATTAAGAAGTTCGCAGGGGTCAAGTGGATGCAGCTAGCACAGAACAGGGCTAATTTGAGAAATATGGGAGAGGCCTTCGCCCTGCGGTGGGCATAGTCAGGCTGATGATGATGATGACGATGATGATGAAGCATAGAAAATGAAGAACAGGCTTCAAGTTAGCTGCATAGGTGAAGCTGGCCAGTCTTCAGAATTTAGCGATGATTCGAGATATCTGGAGAGCTTCAAATTCTCTACAATATTTTACAAGGTCGGCGGTGATGCTCAGGCTAACGTTTCTGATCAGGAAATTATAATCATCTTCCGCCATTTCTTTTAGGGGGTAGCCAACTTTATCTTCTTCAAGCATACTGGGATTCATAAGCTTGCATAGCTTCAAGATAGCTTCGATGCATACAGTGCAAGTTCTCATTTTCGACTACTCATCACCTTGAAAAGGACTTCGACAAAAGATCCAGCAGTATTGATATTAGAGGAACAGCGCAAAAGACGACCAAAAAGAAACGAAAAGGACACACAAGGCGCTGACACACAAGGACACACAAAGGGCGCTGTGTGTATCATTTTATGTGTGCTTGTGCGTCAGCGCCTTGTGTGTCCTTCTCTTGTTCGTCTTCTTTTTGCGATGTTTCTTTAATATTATTACGGGCGAAAGAGGAAGAGGGGTGCAGTAGCGCGGGCAGCAGTGCGCGCGCTAGGCCCGCACATAGATTCAATAAACGTCATCTCAGGGCCATCGAGCATCTTCGTTCTGTCCTCTGTTCTCCTGTTGTCATCGCTTGCCGCCACATAACATTTGGTTGGAGGTGCGGCGTACGTCATGCCCATCCTCGCCTTGGAGCATCGACACGATCTGTAAGCCGGGACCATCAACCGAGGGCCCAGGGACGTCGCCGAGCAGCTTAGCCCCAGTCCTTCAAGACCAGACCTGACCAACTACCACCGCCCAACCCCCAGCCCGAACCTGAAGACAAAGAGAACAGACCATTAAGAACCGAGACGAAGGACACGAAAGACCCGAACGACCCGAAGGAACCGATGGACACGAACACGTAACTCCCGCCCAAGCTGCCCGACCTGACATCGAGCCATCGGTCACATGGACTCTGGTGACGAATGGTTGACAGCTCCAGGAGAGGTGGATCACCCACGCATCAGATATCATGCCGGCAAGCCGTTCTATTCTTACTTCTTCTTGTTCTTCAAGCATCCAGACATGCCCATCATCATGCCGTAGAATAATCATCCGTAAACTTTCTCGTCTACGATCGGGACGATCGCTCGGCGGCCCCGGGTCATGTTACGGACGAAGAAGGAAGAAGGGAGCAGTGGCGCGGGCAGGAGCGCGCGTGCTAGGCCCGCACACAGATATGAATCTATGTGCGCCATCTCACGACCACCGAGCATCTTCTTTCGGTCCTTTGTTCTCCTGTTATCATCGCTTGCCGCCAAGTAACAATATGAATCCATACCAACTAGCCCAATTACCCGTCCTAGAGCCCGCAGTATGTAGTCTCTTTCATCTGGCACATTGTGCAGTGCGTTTGCTGACCATTATTCTCACTCTAGTAAATTTTGAATAAACAGGTAAAAGGTTCATTGCTGCTGCCAACTGCTGAAAGCTTTTGCTTTTTCGGCTTTGTTTTATTAAAAATAGTGTGTATAATGTAGGAAACTACAAACTATAATGAAATTATATATCGAAGTGACTGGACCACGATTTGGGGGTCAGGCAGTTTTGTTGTGGGGCTGACGTCTTGCGTTACTCTTTTTTTGTTAGAACTGTCCGAGAATGGAACAGTTTTTCATCAAGCACTGTGTATATACCGATGAATGATGCTTTTTACCATGCACTTAATGATATCTAAATTCATAGTTAACGTTTGTAGTCTCCCTGCTGTAATGCCCTACGGGCTATGCAGGTATCCAATAAATAAATAACTGGCCCCCAGTACGTGTGCTTCTTCCTTTATGCTCAACTGTATACCAGGAGCTGTTAAATTTGGTATTGTGAAAGGGAAGGCAAGCGCTTTTTGGATGATATATTACTGTCCAAGAATGTTTTTGGTGCTGCAGTGAGCTATCGTACAATAACTCTGGGTATTTGGAAATATATAAGGCTTTCTTGTGCACCTTATCATTGGCTTACTCCCGAACATTTATTTTCCATTCTTCTTCTCTTGCACGTACGACACTCTGTGGTTTCGCTGTTCAGCTCCCAAGGACTGCGGTATAATTGTATGTGGTGCAGCGGTAGTAAAGCGGCAAAATATATATTCCTCTCATTTAAGCTCTGGTTCTTTGACCAACGTTTTCGACGTTGGCTTTCGACCACAATAGTGGTTAGTCATGTTGGATGGATGTTAATCATTCTGCGTGTGCGTACCTACAAAGGCGACTGACATCAAGTTTGAACATAAAATAACCATTATGAAACATGGCACTCACCAATACAACAAACAACAGAAACATCGATAATGTTGGCGGTAACCAGCACCTAATATGCGCACAAATACTACACGAAAAATATGACATGTCCCAATACAAGGCCTGGCTAAAAGGAAAGCCAGTTGCGTCCGAGGGAAAAGTATAGGCAACACAATTTGACGGCCTGACGAGTGAGTACCGCGGTCCTTAAGGAGCAGAACCTTGATGAGGAGTGGCTATCATCGGGCAGAGCTGACGCCTAACGTCCGGTACAGCCTTTCTCGAACGTGTAGCGCCCTGGGGGTCTTCTTCTTAGCCGTGTAGTGGCGCTGATTTAGCATAAGTGGAAGTCATCATTGAAGAGTGTAGGACAAAAACTCTTCTCACTTTAACGATAATCAGGACACTAGAAATTCATTACAAGCCGCACGATGTGGCTCAAGAGCACACCCCCTGTTGTCTACACGTTTCACAAAGGCTGTACATGGCGGACGCCGCGTTACTGTTCGACAGAAAATCTGGATGTGCCAATGATTCGTTTACGTTTGTAATGCAGGTCCTCGCTCAAATCGTGTAAATTCATCTGCTCTTTGAAACAGAAAAACGGTGCGAATTAAAAAAAGGACAAAAGGAACGTAAACCAACAGGACTGGCGCCAGTCCTGTCGGATTACGTTCTTTTTTTCCTTGTTTAATACTCCCCGTTTTTCTGTTTCAAACATATCTAAACAACCAGCCCAAACAAAAATACTCTCATTACACTCCTGCCAGTCTGGACGGCCAGGACACTCGGCTACACAGAAGGCTTACGTACGCCACATCTAGAAAGTTAACTGTACGCACTACAGCTGGTCGCCACCAATTCAGTATGGTCAACAGCGCCATATCTTGAGTGCTGGTCCAGCGAAGCTGCAACGGTGGCCCTATCGCTACTGACAGCACCGTACACGTCACCTATAGGCACCGTGCAGGAGTAACTCGCGGTGCGACGCGCGCGCCCCTCGCGGCGGGAAGAACAGTTTGGTAGGGAGACGTGCGCCCGGCCGTGCAGCGGCGACGCGGCGGATCTGCTGTGCGCGGGGCGCATTCACCGTTCGTTCTTTTGATTCGCGGCATTCTATGATCACAAATGAATTGCTAGGTTGAGGTCCCTGGGTTTCTGCTATTGCACGCATTTCCACTGGCCTGATAAAATATTTTTCGCGTCACCGAATAAGCTTTACGAAGCGAAGCGACGCTAAGTGCGAATGGCTGCCTTCCAACGAGCAGTGAGCTGGCAATCATTGCCGGGTATTGCCGCGTCCAGATTTACCGCGAAGCATTATTCCCGAAAGAGGACACACTATACCTTCACCTGCATTAGCATCCTTTCTCAACCCGCAAAATAAAAATAATAATATTTAAAGACATTGGGCAACTCATAGGCATCAGCGCTACTGGGACCGCCGTGCGCGCCCAGTGGGCCGCGCTAGTGGATGCAGTTGTTCATTGCATAATTTTTATTTATGCTGTCCTTTGGTCTATATTTCCCTGTCTACGATAACTTGCATAAGCACCAGTACAATGCAGAGAGTAATCAAGAGGAATGGAGCGTTTTAGTGGCACATTTACTATGTCTTGCGCATTAGTTTCGAGAAGTTAGCTTGGCAACTTTTTTTTTTTTTGTTTTGCTTCCTTGCTTCCTTCCACGCTTATGCCGCTACTTTCCTTCTCTTGGGCGGCTTTCTTTGTCTGTCCCCCAGCCTGACGTTTTTCTTTTTTCTTCCTCGCCATCCTTTGCTGTCCGCTTCGCCCTCCTCTGTAGATGTGATTCATAAAGCCCCTGTCTGCCATTCCGTACGCTTTATTCGTTTAGTTGTGTTAATGACATTGTCTACTGAGCTGTTGAACCTCGAATGATAAGCTGTTTCTTAAGCGATACTGCTCAATCGAGACTATAGTAAAAAATAAGTAAAAAAAAATACATGTTTTTTTTTACTTATTCGTGGACACTCTGAACAGATCTTGCATTCATTACATGCCATCCTGCTCCAAACAAGTTGTCGAGCAGCTGGCTGCCACCTGTTACCTTCCCCTGTCAAAACCTAATTTTGTGGCAGAGGACCAAGTACCGTCAAAGAGGCATTCAGTTCAGTTCAGTTCAGTCGTTCAGTCGTGTCCGACTCTTCGTGACCATATGGACCATATCACGCCCCGCTATCCTGTCTCTCACTGTCTTTCTAACATCACATAACTTCATCTGCAGCGCCTCGAGGATGCCATCTAACCATAGCGTTCGCTGCCTACCCCTTTTCCGGCGACCCTCAACCTTTCCCAACATCAAACCTTTCTCCAGCGACCTCTTTCTCTTTCTCTTTCTCTTCTCACCAGATGACCAAAGTAGCTGAGCCTTAACTTTAGAATTTGACCCTCCAATGAGCAGTCAGGGTTTATGGTCGACAATATCGACTGATTTGATATTCTGGCCGTCCAAGGAACTCTCAAGAGTCTCCGCCAGCACAATTCAAACGCATCAATTCTTCGGCGGTCAGCCTTCTTCACAGAAAAGAGGCATTATGAATCGTTAAAAAAAGCGAAAAAAAAAACTAGCATTCAAGTCGGGATTAGGCAGGACGTTCTTTCAATGAAAAAGAAAATTAAGCGTGCTACAATTCTGACATGTGACAAAGAGGAAGACATGAATGTGTATTAAAAACTGCAGATCGCTTGTGCAATGCTGTAAGGGAGTTTCCATTCTCATAGCTGTGTCGCGTGCCATCTGCCATCCTTTCCTTTATCGTCGAGAAAAGTGGCAACCACCTCACCAGAAAACAGGTAAAGCTCTTCAAAATCCGTCTGCATTTTCAGGCCCCGGTAATCGCGTTATCAGGTTTTCAGGCTTGTCGCTTTTTGTTTTTTTAGGCTTTTTTCTCTTCTTGACTACAACCTCATTCATTCCTATTCTTCTCCGACACTCGTTTCATCCTTCTCGGTCGCTCGATTCCCCCCAGCTTTCCTTTTTTTTTTTGTCTCAGCCCTCCATCTTGGGGCGTTCCAGCTGGCCTTTGTGAAGCTGTACCACACTTGGGAGGAGAGACGTTCGCCACAAATGTTTTTTTTGTGTGTTTTTCTACCTTTTTACCCTGGTTTTTATGCCCCCACCCTCCCACCTCTTTCGTTTTTTGCTCGGCCTTTTCCAACTGCGCGCGCTTCTCCAGTCGTCTTCCGTTCCGCGCGTTTTCAGCCTAGAAATAAACGCCCAGCGGGCGGCCAGTGCTCGTTCCTGTCTCTGCGTCTTGTGTCGTGTGGCTCTCGCATTGTTTCTGCTTCGCTACGTCGCTCGAGCTGGCTGAAACTGTTACCATTTCGCTGCGCAGGCCGCCTTTTTCAAGCGCGCGCTCTGCCCAGGCCGCCGCGCGTCTCCCTATCAAACTGTTCCGGCGCTCACTCGTGGCGCTGCCTGTTCGCCGCGCGTGCTGCCCCCTGGGTTTCTGCACTGTGCCTATAAAGGAGCGGCATCCCCCTTCGGCACACTGTGGGATCTGCGGGAGTGCCTCTGCAAGGGCCACTAATCTGTTTACCTTCAACATGCGGGTTGCTGCTCCATATAGAATTTTCGCTACGAACATTAGTAATCAACGTCTTGTACAGCTGCCGCAGTGCTTGTTTTGTCTTCCCGCAGGATGTGCCATTGTCGTTCGTGCTTTACTGCTAGTGTCAGGCCATGTTGACACTAATCCGGGACCACATAAGCTTTTTGCTGTTTTCAGCGAACTACACAGATTCACCGCCAGACATTCACAAATTAACATTGAAGTACAGGACCTCAGACACCAACTATTATAGATTAATACCTTCGTGTGGGCGAGTCGGTGAAGTATCATGCAGAACAGAAGCGCAAGAAACCAGGACAGAAGGAACACACTGAAAAACAGGACTAGCGCAGACTACCAAGTGAGTTTTTATTGGAAAACAGGCGGTAATTTACACTCCGAATCACACAAGACCAGTAATCTGGAAACACGAAGCACTAGCATAATCATTGCCAGTACGACAGTCATCTTATCAACCGACAAAGTACAGAGGCAATCAATAGGCATATATGCCTAGGAGGAAATTAAAAAGATTAGACAACCAGCAGTTCCGAGTTATTATCATAGCAAAAGTAGAGTCAGAAGATCGTAGCAAAAGCTGAGACAAACTACAAAACCAAAAAAAAAAACAATAAACAGAAAACAAAAAGAAGTGTACACGTTAAAAACACTGCCATCGTAGCAAAAGCAGAGTCGGAACATCATAGCAAAAGCAGAGTCGGAGCATCGCAGCAAAAGCAGTCAGAACAGTAAAACCATACAAACAACAGAAACAAAAACAATTGGAAACTTAGTGCCGTTACCAACAATCACCACTGAAAAGGGCACATGGCAAGTGCAAGTGGGCAGCCGCCTTCAGTGTCTTTTGAACAGCCTAGATAATGTCGACCCTTTCCTGGTGAGGAGCTCCTCAGAAGTTATTGAACAGTTCGTAATATTGACATCACGACCCTCCTTGTTCTCCATTGATGTAGACCTTTTCTATTCAATGCCGCATTCAGGTTTGTTCAAGGCCGTCGGAGACAAGGTGGATTCTGCTGGAGCGGTTCGCTTTCAAAATGCGACAGGCCTGAGCTGCGAAAACTTCCTCGCCCTCCTGGATTCAACGGGTATCATGCACAACGGCCAACATTACGTGCAAAGGGCCGGGATATTTATGGGGTCATCCCTTGCACCATTCCTGTGCAAAATATACCTGGAGGCAATGGACAAACTCATAGCGGGATAACTTCGCCGGAGAAATGTGCGGAGGGTGTTCCGGTATATGGATGATTTTCTTGTAGTTATAGAGGGGTCACCGGACATCCCGTCAATCTTACATCTTTTCGGAGCATTTTCAGGTGGCCTCACTTTCGCTTCGGAAGCAGCGCAATATGACAGTATTTAATATCTAGATTTATGCTTATGTGCATTTCAGAGTCACCTATGTTGGTTTTAAAGCCCGCGTTCACGAAAAGTCCTACGTCCATTTAACAGCGCCCATTCTAAGCTTACGAAGCGATCAGTTCAGTTCAGGCGTTCAGTCGTGTCCGACTCTTCGTGACCCTATGGACCATGTCACGCCACGCTTTCCGGTCTTTCACTATCTTCTTAACATCACATAGCTTCATCTGCAATGCCTCGAGAATGCCATTTAACCATCGCGTTCGCTGCCTACCCCTTCTCCGGCGACCCTCAACCTTTCCCAACATCAAATCTTTCTCCAGCGACTCCTCTCTTCTCATCAGATGACCAAAGTAGCTGAGCTTTAACTTTAGAATTTGACCCTCCAATGAGCAGTCAGGGTTTATGGTCGACAATATCGACTGATTTGATCGTCTGGCAGTCCAAGGAACTCTTAAGAGTCTTCGCCAGCACCACAATTCAAACGCGTCAATTCTTCGGCGGTCAGCCTTTTTCACAGTCCAACTCTCGCATCCATACATCACAACTGGAAAGACCATAGCACGGGTTATACGGATCTTGGTTGGTAGACTAATGTCTCTGCTCTTTACTAGGCGGTCAAGGCTAACCATTGCTCTCTTTCCCAGAAGCAGGCGTCTCCTAATTTCATGGCTGCAGTCTCCTTCCGAGGTAATCTTGGCACCCAAGAATAGAAAATCTGTCACAGCTTCCACTTCTTGTCCATTGATGCTCCAGGACTTGATAGGGCAAGACGCCATGATCTTCGTCTTTTTAATGTTCAGTTTAAGCCCAAACTTCTCACTCTCTTCTTGTACGCGCATCAGAAGTCTCTTGAGTTCCACTTCACTTTCTGCCATTAAAGTGGTATCATCCGCATATCTAAGGTTGTTGATACGTTTTCCAGCAATCTTCACTCCAGCTGAAGACTCGTCCAGACCGGCCTTCCTCATGATGCACTCTGCATATAGGTTAAATAGACAGGGCGACAGTATGCAGCCTTGCCTCACCCCTTTCTCAATCGGAAACCAATCAGTAAGACCATGCCCAGTTCTGACTGTGGCCTCTTGCCCTTCATAAAGGTTCCTGAGGAGACAGATGAGGTGAATTGGAACTCCCATCTCTTGGAGAGCTTGCCACAATCTGCTGTGATCTACGCAGTCAAACGCTTTCGCATAATCAATAAAGCAGAAGTAAATGGGTTTCTGGAACTCTCTTGCTTTTTCCATGATCCAGCGAAGGATCATAGTTCATACGAAGGATCATACGAAGCGATACATAGTTGCTAATAGCCTTCGTGCAGCTTTAACAAAAAGCTGCGAGCATTGTCAGAAAGATAGTTTCAATGCGCAGGTTAAACGACTAGAGGGAGCAGGCTATCCAGCTAATGTAATTTCTAGTGTTTGTGGGAGCCTTCTGTTGAGGATTTGAGCCTGTTGGTTGAGAAGGACGAAAAAGAAGAGGAAGCACAAGGACGTGGGGCTCGAGGACAGATTTGGTGCCATGTTGGGACCACAGTACAGAACAGCTAGCAACGGCTGGTGTGCCTTCCTTCCTTCTACAATTTATGGTGCCGAAACCCGGGAGGCTATTGTGAGCTCCACCATCGATCCTGCCTGGAGGCTAGCAAGAATAATGCATTGACCTTTCAGGTAGGCTACCGGAGCTCTTCCATTGAACTTCCAAGCGAAGAGGAACGCCTTTCGGACACCAGCCGCCTTTCTGACACAAATGGAGCACGTCAAAGCAAACCGTACCGCCCAGCGTGCTTTACATACCCGACTGCGGAATGAAGTTGCTCAACTCGTTTAATCGGGCGCTGGCACTCTGCTCGCCTTTAGGCAGTTCCGGGAGCGATTCAAAGTGTGCAGCGATGACCTGCGATCCCTCACCGAACAGCTCGAGACATTTCTTTCGGACGAGAAGGTGGCAGAAGATTTTGCATTAGTTTTACAATACGAAGACTTAGCCGCACAAACCTTGAGTCTACTTTGTCACCACAACGAGGATTTGCAAGCGCCATCTACAGTTGTGAATGCTCCTTGTCATTCTACCTACACTGCTAGTGAGGTCGCGATGGTAGACAGTCAAACTACTGCGATGGGCGTTGCTGAACGACCACGCCGAGTTGGGTCTCGGATGCCAAAGCTCGACTTGCTCAGCTTCGACGGCAACGTGTCCCACTGGCCAGCCTTTTGGGACATGTAACACAATGCCGCGCACACTGACGCAAACCTGAGCAGTACAGATCGCTTTCATTAGTTGAAGAGCCTGCTCAGTAACGGCAGCGCAAGCAATCGAGAGAATTCAGGTGTCAGAAACATCATACGGCGATGCCATCAACATACTAAAAACCCGCTTCGGAATCAACAGATTATTATCCAATGGTACTTAGCCAACCTCCGGACACTCAAGCTTATCAAGTCTCCAGCAGGCGTGGTTGCGTTAGGCAATTTTCTGGACTACGTCAACATCAACATCAGAGGGTTGCATGCGCTCGGTGGGCCTGAGTTATCTTACTCTGTCAGGCTGGTTGAGATCCTTGTAAAAGTAATACCAAGTGATGTCGTGATAGACTACTACAAGCAGCGAAGGGTCGACCTAAACGGCAATGCGCAGCAGTAGGCAGAAGCGGAGCTCCAGCGGTTTCTAGAGCACCTACGCATCGAGGTGGAAGTTCGAGAACTAACTGGACCCATTGGATGATCGAGCAGTCAAGCGGTGGGTCATGGCTCGCTGGTCTCACGGAAGTTAGGACTAAAGCCCGTGAAGACTATCGATTTGGCCATAAAAACCTTCGGAACAGCTACGGAATCACCGATACGCAAGCTCAATTTAGTGCGCTTACGTCTGCGAAGCCAATATGACAGCATCAAACACAAAATTGTGGCCATAGAAGTTCCGTATATTTGCGACGCACTGGCAGAAGTTCCTAGTGCACACGTGCTTGTTAAACAGTTGGTTGGTGCGAAGGAGAATCTTGCTGACGCGATGGGTTTTCTTGGCCTGAATGACAGCAAAGGAATCGATTTCCTTATCGAGGCAGACCAACTTTATAAGTTCGTTTTAACTGAAGTCTGCTCCCATGATAAGGCAAATCGCCCCGCCGCCTTTAATGCAAGGCTTGGTGGGACGTTTCAAGGCCCTGTTTCTTTTCATGGAGGCATTTTATCTCAATAAGGAACAGCCTGCGTGCTACGAACGATCTCTGTCGAATCAGAAGTTTCGAATAAATTCCGCCGTTTCTGGCAGCCGGACAGCATTAGCGTATGTGACCCTTCAACGAGACCTTGCGAAGCCAGCTTTGTTGTAGAGAATTTCCCCGTGAACATCCGGCTGCGAAACGTCCGGTTTGAAGTCACACTTCCGGAGAAGGCCTTGGATGGTAGCCTCGATGACAATCGTTCGGTGGCGCTCGCTCTCCAGTACATCTTAGTTCAACGGTCTTGACGTTGGTGCCGCCTTGCTTCAGCAGTATGATGCAGCAGTCAGGCACGATGATGTGGACGGGTATACAGGAAAAGTACCGTGGGAGCAGTATCTCGGAGAGATTTATTACATGCATCACAAAGCTGCAATTCTAGAATCGTCTACAACAAAGCGTGTGCAACATGTTCTGGAGGGCTAGTTGGTCTGACATCTTCAAGTGGTGCAGCGCAACGGCACGAAGCCTAGACAAGAGAATGGAACAGACACAGCGCTGAACTGACAACATAAGTTTATTCAGGGTGCCAACGCTATATATACCCTGGAGCCGCAGAAATAACATGAAATGAAAACATGGGACAGCACAGTCAACCCGTATCACTCTGGCATGCAGATATTTTCAAGTCCGGCAATTGTAGGATAGCAGATAGTTGACCTCTTTCTCTGATATGGCAACGGATGGTGTGCTGAAACATTTCGCACCAAGGTGCTTAATTTCCGATGTCTCACTGATCTCCCTTGTTAACTTATCTTTGTGGGTGGTGACAATATGGCTTTTGTTCAATAAAGGATAACACGCGCAGTCACGGCAGTGAATTCCTATGTGGCAAGCAGCATTCTTAACATTAGTGCAATGTTCCCTAAGTCTGTCATTCAGACAACGGCCAGTCTTTCCGATGTACGAAGAACCGCAGGAGAGGGGGATCGAGTAAACAACATTATTTATACAAGAGACATATTTGCTGAGATGATTTTTCTTACAATTGTTAACATTATCTTCTCTATTCTTACCAGTTCTATTCACACTCGAGCACATGGAAATTAATCTAACAGGGGCTGAAAACACAACATCAACACCAGCTTTTTTTTTTCTATTCTTTTCAAATTATGGGACAGAACATGGATGTATGGTATAACGGCCACATTCTTTTCGACGTTATTTTGTTTGAACCTGTCACCAACTTTTAGCTTTTTTAACATTCCTTCTGCTACTGAAGCAAGCATCTCAAGAGGGTATCCTGCCTCAACAAGCCTATCTGCTTGACCTGAAAAGCTGCAGGTAACTTTGTGGGTGCAGGATTTTTTCACAGCATTGGTTAAGTCACTATGCCCCTTTTAACTAGTTTCGAGTGAGCTGAGCTGTATGGAAGCAATGGCTTTTTACTTCTGGGCTCAAATGACCAGCAACAATGAACAGCGGTAAAATGCAATGTCAGGTCCAGAAACTTTAGAAGACCGTTTATCTGGCACTTCGTGCGTTGTTTCAAGTGGCGCCATAAGATCAGAAAAAACATAACAAAGGTAAACCACGTTGTTTGTCAAACCTGCCGAGTCACATTATACTAAAACAAGATAATCATCAAAAAACCTAAACACACGTTTAACATTTATACCCACAAGACATTTTTCGTGTGCCTTGTCAATCATTGCAAGATAAATGTCGCTGATCAATGGCGTAATGCATGAACCAATGCATATCCCTTTCTTTTGTATAAAAATTTTCCCTTCCCGTTCGGCATAGGTAGATTGAAGGTAAGCAAGTAGCAGTTCTAGAAAGTTTTCTGCCGCAATACCAGAAGCATTCTGAAATGCTATCGCTCCATAGCGGTCAATTTCTTCACAAATGCACTCTAATAGTTTGTCATGAGGAATGGAATAAAACAAGTCTTTAATGTCAACAGAAAACGCTTGCAGTGGCTTGGCATGGTCGTTTTTTAAGAATTAAATTACTTCTTGCGACGTTTTCACCCGATAAGGATCGTCAATGGTTAGCAGAGCAAGGTTCTTCTGCAAAAACTTGCCTAAGCACTTTTGCCATGTGCCATTCTCAGAAACGATTACGCGTAAAGGCATGCCTAGTTTACGTGTTTTTGCGCTGAAGAACATAGTGTTACGGGGATGTACTTAATGTAACGGCACTGCGATGGGCTGAACTCGACGCTAAGACGTCAGTCGTCGTGCAGTATTCACTCTGTCAGCATCGTCGTCTTTCTCAACGCTTCGTCGAACCCACTTTCCTCGGTCGTCGTCTTTGTCAGTGAGCACATCACTTTGGTCCCGCGTTTCCCGGTAACACTACCCCCCTCAGCAAAATTCAACGTCCCGGTGCGTATTAGGCGTGCGATGTGGAGGGGGAGTAATATGGCTCGAGGCGGGCGACATGTACGATTTCGGAAGTGGGTGTAGCAGTCGGTGACTTTGGGTGGAGCAGTGCAATCTCATAGGTCACGTCGGTCACTGGGCGTAGTACACTATAAGGACCTGTGTTGTGGGGCAGAAGTTTTTGACACAACCCCACAGGACGGCACGGAAGCCAGAGGAACACCAGAGATCCGGGAGGATAGTGCATATCGCGGTGGTGAGCGTCGTAGCGGCGTTTTTGAGCTTCTTGAGAGATGGTGAGATTGTGACGAGCAATCTGGCGAGCAGCGTTGGCGCGGGCGATGGTATCGCGGGCATAGGTTGTGAAGGGGCCAGCGGCGGCAAGCAAAGTGTCGAAGGGCAGTAAGGGGTCTCTTTCAAAGAGAAGATAGAATGGAGAGTACCCAGCAGTGTCATGGCGCGAAGAGTTATATGCAAAGGTGACAAATGGCAGACTAATATCCCAGTCGCGATGACTGTCGGATACGTACATTGCTAGCATGTCGGTGAGTGTGCGGTTAATACGCTGCGAAAGGCCGTTCGTCTGAAGGTGATACGCAGTGGTGAACTTGTGCCGAACGGAGCAAGAAGGAAGTATTTCCTCAGCAACTCGGGAAAGAAAACAGCGGCTACGGTCGGTAAGTAGTTGACGGGGAGCACCATGGTGAGGTATGACGTCGCACAAAAGGAAGTCAGCAGCGTCTGTGGCGCAGCTGGTTGGAATGGCGCGAGTGATCACGTACCGCGTGGCATAATCGGTGGCCACAGCGATCCATTTGTTTCCTGACAAGGACTCGGGGAAGGACGCTAGGAGGTCAAGGCCAACACTAGAAAATGGCTTAGTCGGGATAGCAATCGGCTGCAGGTGCCCAGGTGGTAGCACAGGGGGTTTCTTCCGGCGTTGACAGAGGTCGCAAGCGGCTACATAACGTTGTACAGAGCGGTAGAGTCCAGGCCACAAGAAACGCCGGCGCACGCGGTCGTATGTGCGTGAGAGGCCAAGATGACCAGCTATAGGGGCGTCGTGCATTTGTTCGAGAACGGCGGAGCGTAGGTGTTGGGGAACGACCAGCAAGTGCTCAGCGCCACCAGGGCGCATGTTGCGGCGGTATAGCGTATTCCTAGGAAGGAAGAACAGGGCGAGGGGAGAGTCACGGCTGTGTGTGCGGAGGCGGTCGGTAAGAGAACTGAGGGTTAGGTCCAAGCGCTGTTCGTCGGCTGTGTGGGAAAAGCCCGATATAGAGAAGACACAGGGGTCCGACTCATGGTCAGTAGAGGAAGGGGGATCGAAGGGATAACGGGGCAGACAGTCTGCGTCCTGGTGGAGCCGACCGGATTTGTATACAACGGAAAAGATATACTCCTGCAAGCGCTGTGCCCAGCGCCCGAGGCGGCCAGCAGGATCCTTCAGGGAAGAGAGCCAACATAAGGCGTGGTGATCGGTAATTACAGTGAAGGGTCGGCCAAACAAGTAGGGTCTGAATTTCCCAACGGCCCAAACGAGAGTCAGGCACTCCCGTTCCGTAATAGAAGAGTTCCGTTCCGCTGATGACAGGAGACGACTGGCGTATGCAATCACGCAGTGTTGGCCGCGTTGTCGCTGTGCAAGAATGGCATCAATCCCGTAGCCACTGGCGTCGGTGCGACGTTCCGTCGGAGCAGACGGGTTGAAATGGACAAACACAGGAGGATTGATGAGAACAGCGATGAGGGTGGAGAATGCGTTAGCCTGCTCCGGTCCCCATGAGAAAGGAATGCCTTTCTTCAGCAGATTGGTGAGAGGACGAGCAACAGCGGCAAAGTTTGGGACTAACCGGCGAAAATAAGAGCACAGTCGTATAAAGCTGCGGACATCACGGGGTGAACGGGGAGATGAAAAAGCACTGACAGCGCGAAATTTGTCGGGATCGGGTTGCGCGCCGGTGGCATTCACCAAATGGCCAAGCACTTTAAGTTCGCGGCGATCAAAACTGCACTTCTTTGAGTTCATTTGAAGTCCGGCACGGCGGAAAAGAGCCAAGATGGAAGAAAGGCGACGAAGATGGCTTTCAAACGAGAGCGAGAAGACAATCACGTCATCCAAGTAACATAGACAAGTCGTCCATTTGAAGCCGCGGAGTAAGGAGTCCATCATTCGTTCAAACGTAGCAGAGGCGTTGTAAAGTCCAAAAGGCATAACCTTAAAATGGTAAAGTCCATCGGGTGTCACAAAAGCTGTCTGCTCGCGGTCTTGTTCGTCGACAGAGGCCGCTACGAAGGTGAATGGAGGAAAGGTAGCGGGCTCCACGTGAACAGTCCAAGGCATCGTCTATTCGCGGCAGCGCGTAAACACTTTTCCTTGTAATCTTGTTCAGATGTCGATAGTCGACGCAAAAGCGCCAACTGTTGTCTTTCTTTCTAACAAGCACGGCAAGAGATGCCCACGGGCTGTTCGAAGGTTCGATGATATCGTTGCCCAATATCTTGTCGACCTCCTGCTGGATGACGTGGCGCTCAGAAAGGGACACACGATAAGGCCTCCGATGTACAGGTTTTGCATCCCCGGTGTCAATGCGGTGAGTCACAACTGATGTTTGGCTCAGAGAACCGGGAGCAAAGTAAAAAATGTCGGAGAATGATAACAAAAGGTTGTGCAGGTCCTGAGCGTGTTCGGGGCTGAGGTCAGAGGCAATCATTGCGGAAATAGGGTCGGTAATTGTGGTGGGGAGTGCGGGCGTTGGAAGGACGCTTGAATGTGGGCCAGGAATGAGTGCACAAATGGTGCAGTCTGTGAGAGGGGACAAGGTAGCAAGGGATATTCCTTCGGGGAGAACTTGGGTTGACAGACTGAAGTTCAGGATAGGAAGGTAGGTGCTGTTCTGTGCAACGCGTACGATGAGATGAGGAAGAACGACGTTGCGGCCAAGAAAGACCTCAGTGCTATAGGACAAGCAACACACTCACCGCCAGGCACAGGCAGGAAAGGTGACAGAGGTAGGTAAACAGCAGAGTCAGGGGACAGGCGAGCGAACTCGGTGGAGCGAAGGCGGGGTGTATATGGAGGATGTTCTATGCAGACAGGTAGGTCCAAACGAAGAAGGCCGCTCGAGCAGTCGATAAGGGCAGAGTGGACCGTTAAAAAGTCAAGGTCGAGGATCACATTGTGAGGGCACTGGTTGAGGACGGTGAACAAAACAGGGATGTGATGACCGGCAAGGGTGAATCGGGCAGTGCACAGCCCAGTGACGGCAGCAGTACTGCCATCGGCAACACGAACGGTGGGCGAAGCGGCGGGGGTCTGTACTTCTTGAGGCGGCGGCAAAACGATGAGCTCATGATCGAGACTTGGGCACCATCCACGAACAGGGAGAGGAGGTTACAGGGCAAAGAAATGGGCAGTAGAAGATTTCCAGGTCGGGGTACCAATGCAGCGTCACCTCCGGGAGCTGCATTGGCTAGTTTCCCGTGAAGCTGCCGGCAGAGGACGGCGAGGAAGTGCGGTTAGGAAGAGGTAGACGGGAACGGCGGGCTGGCGGGGAAGGAGAGCGACTGGACACAGGAGGAGGCGGAGTGGTATCGGTGCGGGGCGGCTCATAACGAGGCTTGAAACGGCGGTAACCGTAATCGTAGTAGCGGTCAACGTAAAGAAAACGTCAAGGTGGTGATGTCCAGCAGCTGCGGCAGTGGCGAGAGATGTGGCCAATACGCGAGCACGTGAAACAGATCGGTCTGTCGTCAGTCGTGCGCCACTCATCAGGATTGCGGTATCGGTAGCGTGGCGTGTAGGTGCTGCGGGGCGTAGCGGTGGCGACCATGGGAGGGACGGGGGTGTAGTGTAGAACTGTGGTGTTCCACGGTGTGGCTATAGGGGACGCCCAAGTTGGCAACCTCTTGACGAACAACGGCGTGAATGAAGGATATCGTACTAGGTTGCTGTCCGAGGAGGACGGGTTGGATGCAGCAGGAGCGAGCGCTTCCAGTTCACGACGCACGATGCGGGTCACATTTTCAGTGTTGGAAGGTTGCCTTAGGGTCGGCAGATCCTCGCACGTGGAGCTAGGGGCAGTGTTGGGGAGCTGATTGAAGCGATGTGCAATGCGTTTGTGTTTGGCCTGCTCGAAATGTCGACAAACCCGCAGAACAGAGTCAACCGTAGTACAGTCCCGACAGAATAGAAGATTGAAGGCATCGTCGGCTATGCCTTTCAGGATGTGCCCCACCTTATCAGGTTCTGTCATGTCTTTATCCACTTTTCGGCAGAGGGCCAGAACGTCTTTTATATACGTAATATAAGGCTCGGTAGATGTCTGGGCACGTGTGGCGAGGTCCCTCTTGGCGGCGAGTTGACGGCCAACCAGTTTTCCGAACAGGTCACGGAGTTTTTGTTTGCAAACATCCCAGGAGGGTATATCTGTTTCATGTGTTTCGAACCACACGCGTACCGTACCAGTAAGGTAGAAGATGACATTGGCCAGCATCAGCGTGGCGTCCCACCTGTTGTGGTGGCTAACACGCTCATAAAGCGAAAGCCAGTCCTCGACGTCGACCTCATCTGTACCGCAGAATGGGCCAGGGTCACGGGGTAGGCTACGACGACAGTTGGAGTTGCGGAGGTAGATAGAGCCGCGTCGGTTTTCATCGTGACGGTTCCGAGGTGACGGCCACAGCGGAGATCCAGTGTCAGATTGTGTCGATCCCGCGACCTCTACCAAGATGTTACGGGGATGTACTTAATGTAACGGCACTGCGATGGGCTGAATGCGACGCTAAGACTTCAGTAGCCGTGCAGTATTCACTCTGTCAGCATCGTCCTCTTTCTCAACGCTTCGTCGAGCCCACGTTCCTCGGTCGTCGTCTTTGTCGGTGAGCACATCACTTTGATCCCGCGTTTCCCGGTAACAGTATTAAGCCTGAGCTGTTTACATTTTTCTATGGAGGATAACAGCGCTTCCAAATTGAGTTTCTTGCACATTTTTTTCGCTTGCAATCTAGCTTTTTCGAGGCAACTCTTTCTAAACTCTTTAAACAGAGAACCCACCGCTTTATCTGCTTTTTGTTTGAAGCCATTCCTTGAAAGTACAGCAAAGCCAACTTCTTTATCCGCAGTTAAGAGAGCGAGCGCAAGTAACAGATAGGTCTCTCAATTGGCAAGCTTTTCTCACGTGGTCTCAGGCGTTGCAAGACTGTATCTGCTGGCTTCAGCGTCCTCGGCTCGTCGGGAAACACGCCTTACTATGGCCAGCAGTTCAGGAGGCCGCAACTTCGGCTCAGTAGCAAACTTCGGGCCTAGTGAAAATATCTGCATGCCAGAGTGATACGGGTTGACTGTGCTGTCCCATGTTTTCATTTTATGTTATTTCTGTGGCGCCAGGGTATATATAGCGTTGGCACCCTAAATAAACTTATGTTGTCAGTTTAGCGCTGTGTCTGTCCCATTCTCTTGTCTAGGCTTCGCGCCGTTGCGCTGCACCACTTGAAGATGTCAGACCAAGTAGCTCTCCAGTTCATGTTGTATAGCTTTATTTCTAGTACAAGGGGCTCTATGTATTCGTCTTGTGTCAACCAGCCATCCCGTTTCATTCCTGTTATTGCAAATGCCATGTGCAAATCACGAATGCCGGGTTTCTGCATTCGCAAGCGTCTCCTTCCCCCTGAAGTGGTGGCGTTGTTTGGAGGCTTTCTGCCTTCCGTCAGCCATGGCACGAGGATGTGCAAATTCATAACAGCTGAGTGGCAACGGCAAGTGAGGTTATGTAGGGACCACCTGAAGCACCTCTTACAGTCGTCCAACGGGCCAGGCACTTGGAAACAGCAGTGGCACGTGATAAGCCGCATCATCAGCAGCAACACAGAAATCTTATGGCAGCAACAGCTTCCTCTACTTCGAAGGCTCGTCCCAAGAAAACTGGAAAAGACGCTGGTCAAAGTACATAAAGAAGGTGTTACCTTGCCGTTCAAAGGGTTCTACAACTAGGCCCAAAGTTTGCTACTGAGCCGAAGTTGCGGCCTCCTGAACTGCTAGCCATGGTAAGGCGTGTATCCCGACGATTCAAGGAAGCTGAAGCCAGCAGATACATTTCCGATGGCGTGGACGTCTTGCAACGCCTGAGACCAGGTGAGAAGAGCTTGCCAATCGAGAGGTCTATCTGTTACTTGGGGATAAATCTCTGGTTCTCTTAACTGCGGATAAGGAAGGGGCTTTGCTGTGCTTTCAAGGAATGGCTTCAAACAGAAAGCAGATGAAGCGGTGGGTTCTCTGTTTAAAAAGTGTATAAAGATCTGCCTCGAAAAAGCTAGATTGCAAGCGAAAAAAATGTGCGAGAAACTCAATTTGGAAGCGCTCTTGTCCTCCAAAAAATGTAAAAAGCTCAGCCTTAATATGTTGTTCAGCGCAAAAACATATAAACTAGGCATGCCTTTACGCGTAATCGTTTCTGAGAATGGCACATGGCAAAAGTGCTTAGGCAACTTTTTGCAGAAGAACCTAGCTCTGCTAACCATTGACGATCCGATCCTTATTGGGTGAAAAGGTCGCATGAAGTAATTGAATTCTTAAAAAACGACCATGCCAAGCCACTGCAAGCGTTTTCAATTGACATTAAAGACTTGTTTTATTCCATTCCTCATGACAAACTATTACAGTGCATTTGTGAAGAAATTGACCTCTATGAAGCGATAGCATTTCAGAATGCCTCTGGTATTGCGGCAGAAATTTTTTTAGAACTGCTACTTGCTTACCTTCAATTTACCTATGCCGAATGGGAAGGGAAACTTTTTATACAAAAGAAAGGGATATGCATTGGTTCATGCATCGCGCCATTGCTCAGCGACATTTATATTGCAATGATTGACAAGGCACTGGAAAAACGTCTTGTGGGTATAAATGTTAAACGTGTGTTTAGGTTTTTTGATGATTATCTTGTTTTAGTAGAATGTGACTCGGCAGGTTTGACAAACAACGTGGATTACCTTTGCTATGTTTTTTCTGATGTTATGGCACCACTTGAAATAACACACGAAGTGCCAGCAAACGGTCTTATAAAGTTTCTGGACCTGACATTGCATTTTACCGCAGTTCATTGTTGCTGGTCATTTGAGCCCAGAAGTAAAAAGCCATTGCTTCCATACAGCTCAGCTCACTCGAAACTAGTTAAAAGGGGCATAGTGACGTCATGCTTAACCAATGCTGTGAAAAAAACCTGCACCCACAAAGTTACCTCCAGCTTTTCAGGTCAAGTAGATAGGCTTGTTCAGGCAGGATACCCTCTTGAGATGCTTGCTTCAATAGCAGAAGGAATGTTAAAAAAGCTAAACGTTGGTGACAGGGTTAAACAAAGTAACGTCGAAAAGAATGGGGCCGTTATACCATACATCCATGTTCTGGCCCATAATTTGAAAAGAATAGGAAAAAGAGCTGGTGTTGTTGTTGTGTTTTCAGGCCCTGTCAGATTAAGTTCCATGTGCTCGCGTGTGAATAGAACTGGTAAGAATAGAGAAGATGATGCTAACAATTGTAAGAAAAATCAACGCAGCAAATATGTCTCTTGTATAAATAATGTTGTTTACTCGATCCCCCTCTCCTGCGGTTCTTCGTACATCGGACAGACTGGCCGTTGTCTGAATGACAGACTTAGGGAACATTGCACTAATGTTAAGAATGCTGCTTGCCACATAGGAATTCACTGCCGTGACTGCTCGTGTTATCCTTTATTGAACAAAAGCCATATTGTCACCACCCACAAAGATAAGTTAACAAGGGAGATCAGCGAGGCATCGGAAATTAAGCACCTTGGTGCGAACTGTTTCAGCACACCATCCGTTGTCATATCAGAGAAAGAGCTCAACTATCTGCTATCCTACAATTGCCGGACTTGAAAATATCTGCATGCCAGAGTTATACGGGTTTACTGTGCTGTCCCATGTTTTCATTTCATGTTATTTCTGCGGCGCCAGGGTATATATAGCGTTGGCACCCTATGTTGTCAGTTGAGCGCTGTGTCTGTTCCATTCTCTTGTCTAGGCTTCGTGCCGTTGCGCTGCACCACTTGAAGAAAACGTGTGCACGTCGTCTTGAATGCGCCGTCGCACCCGAATGGGTTTTCATCAGTGAATGACCGCTCGAGGAAAGTCACTTACCTCAGGGACGGTATGGTGATGATGCTAGTGATTTTCCTACTGAATTCAATAGGCCTCACCGCTGATGTGCCAGACGGTTTTGTTCCGTTCGCTTGTCACCGGCATGACAAATATGATCTGCGTTTCTCATGGCTTCAGCACCCACCACTGCCCGAGAGTCATTTGCCGGCATTTCAGGAGCACAAATTGACGCGTGTGCCCTTCACTCGTGAGCCCTTAGAACGCGTTGAAGCGTCTTTACAACGTACAGCTGCTCTCCTCTCCGCTTACTTCTACGTTGATGACTTCATCACTGCTTTTCGAGTTCAACGAAGCCTTTGAGGTATACGAAGATGCATACAGAATCCTCAGCGTTTCTTGCATGACGCTAAAAAAGTGGGCTGCGAATGATCCCGCAAAACAAGAACACATCGATAAAGACACATCAACAGATTCACCTTGTGCACTCTCGAAGGTGCTTGGCCTCCTCTAAAACACCGCTCTTACTTGATTCTGAATACTTCAGTGAATACTTCGCTACAGAATAAATATTCACCTCTAAACGAGGATGGCGAGATTGCCCTAGAAACAATGAACAATAATTTCAGAGATATCATTACTGAATGTGCGGTAGAAGTTGCCGGTAGGATAGTTATAGAGGATACCGGTAAGCTGTCTAAGGAGGCGAAAGATTTGATTAAGTAACGCTAGAGTATGAAAGCTTCCAATCCAACAGACCAGATTGAATTGGCCGAGATATCAAAGCTAATCAATAAGCGCAAGGTGGCCGATATAAGGAAGTATAACATGGAGAAAATTGAGCATGCTGTAAAGAACGGGGGAAGTCTTAAAGAGGCGCAGAAGAAATTTCGCATATGCAAAAACCAGATGTATGCGATAAGGGACAAGGAGGGAAACGTCATAACGAATATGGACAAGATAGTCAAAGTAGCTGAGGAGTTCTATACAGATCTCTACAGTAGCCAAAGTGGTCAGGATCGTAAGGAGATTGGCGGTAGAGAAAAACAGTCAGACGTTCAACCAGTTACGAAGGACGAGGTCGAGAAAGCATTAAAAACTATGAAAAGGGGGAAATCAGCTGGAGAGGATCAAATAGCTACAGATTTGCTGAAGGACGGGGGGATATCGTGTTAGAAAAGCTGGCCACCCTGTATACGCAGTGCCTGGTGTCATCGACGGTACCGGCACCATGGAAGAATGCAAACATTATCTTCATCCATAAGAAATGGGACTCTAAGGACCTTAAAAATTACAGACCAATCAGCTTACTGTCTGTTACGTATAAGGTATTTACTAAAGTAATCGCTAATAGAATCAGGACAACCTTAGACTGCAATCAAGCAAAGGATCAAGCAGGTTTTCGGAAACAGTACTCTAATATCGATTATATCCATACCATCAATAAGGTGATAGAAAAATGCTCGGAATATCACCAGCCCTTATACATAGCATTCATTGATTACGAAAAAGCATTTGACTCAGTTGAAACCTCGGCGGTGATGCAGGCATTGCGAAATCAGGGGGTAGACGAGCCGTACGTGAAAGTGCTGGAAGATATATATAGTGACTGCACAGCAACCATAGTTCTGCATAAAGAAAGTAACAAAATTCCCATAAAGAAAGGTGTTAGGCAAGGGGACACAATCTCCCCAGTACTATTCACAGCTTGCTTAGAAGAAGTATTCAGAGACTTGGAATGGGAGCAGTTAGGGATAAGGGTAGATGGAGAATACCTCAGTAATCTGCGATTTGCTGATGACATTGCCTTGCTAAGCAACTCGAGGGATGAACTGCAAATAATGATTGGTGACCTAGATAGGAAAAGTAGAAATGTAGGCTTGAAAATCAATATGGAGAAGACTAAGGTAATGTTCAACAGCCTCGGCAAGGAACAGCAATTTACATTAGGTAGCAAAGTACTGGAAGTAGTAGGCGAATATGTCTACTTAGGACAGGTAATAACCGCAGATCCGGACCATGAAAAGGAAATAACAAGAATAATAAGATTGTGATTGAGCGCATTCAAAAGCACTCACAGATTATGACTAGCAGCTTACCGGTATCGCTAAAGAAGAAAGTATACAACAGTTGCATCTTACCTGTACTCACCTACGGGGCTGCAACGTGGAGGCTAAGCAAGAGAGTTCTACTTCGGTTGAGGACAACTCAGAGGGCTATGGAACGAAAAATGGTAGGGGTAACATAAAGAGATAGGAAGCGTGCAGAGTGGGTCAGAGAAATAACTCAGGTTACCGACATTCTTGTGGAAATTAAGAAGAAATGGGCATGGGCAGGACATTTAGTGCGAAGAAAGGATAACCGATGGTCGCTTAGGGTAACAAACTGGATTCCAAGGGAAGGAAAGCGTAGCAGGGGGCGGCAGAAAGTTGGGTGGGCGGATGAGGTAAAGACGTTCGCATGGGTAAAGTGGATGCAGCTAGTACAGAACCGGGTTAAGTGGAGAAATTTGGGAGAGGCCTTCGTCCTGCCGTTGGCTTAGTCAGGATGATGATGATGATGATGATGACTTCTGTGAAGTTCACTGAATAGCGCCTGTGTTGCCCCCTGTGGAAGACCCGTCAACACACTTTGGGGTGTTGCATATATATCGCAATTTTCTCCATGGCGGTGTGGGCGACACACTAATTTAGCTTCGAGGAAGGATCCTGATGACACGAGCTCGTCAATGTGTTAAATGTTTCCAGGCAAAATATGTGATGTGTGCGCGTTTTCGACTGAAAGATATTTTCTATGCGAAAGGCTGCTGTACGCTCGACCTTTCGAAATCAGAGCTGTTGATTTTCCTGAGCAGTCATATGATCATCTAGGGACGTAGCAAATTTCAGATCTCTATTAGACAGTAACATGTGAAAGACTACCGTGCTAGCGATAGCCGAGCACGGTAGTTATTGCTGACGGAGCTGCTTTCTGGAGAGAGGAAAGATCGATCAGGATCGTTAAGGTATGCCCGCGAAAAACGTTTGGAAAAGCAGATTTCGATACCCCGCAGCTCGGAACACTTCTATCTGAAACTGATGCTGTTGTTAATTCCAGAACGATCGCCTTCATTTACCCAGTGCTAATGAACTAGGTGTGTGTCACTCTGAACAATGCGCGAAAGCTGTTTGGCCGACTGGTGTTATCGTGGAATGTATAGTGGGTAAGGATGGGACTGTCTGCTCCTACCGAATTCGTTTAGAGCAAGGATAGGAGGTAGGTTAGCGTATTTGACATTCCTATCTCTTACCGGTTGTCACCTCGGGGCCAGGAGTGTGTTGAAGATTTGAGCCTGGTGGTTGAGAAGGACGAAAAGGAAGAGGAAGCACCGAGAACGTGAGGCTCCAGGAGCAGAGTGGGCGCCATGTTTGGACCGCAGTAAACGGCTAGCAACGGCTGGTATGCCTTCCTTCTTCTACACCTTCAAAACCTGAAAGCCAATAATCCGCGCCAACGCGAAGAAGGAAGGCAACCTGTGCGCGTGATCCCGTGCTTCCAGAAGCTTTTTCACAATCTTAAAAAACTAGCAAAGCGCTACAAGGTGAACCTGCTTTTCTCGGCACAATGCAAAATGGCTGGCATATGCAGCATACTAGAAAAGAAAAACCAAAAGTTGGAAGAATGTACAAAAAACATGCGTTGAATGCCACAGCTTGTGCAACTGGTGTGGTGTACGACATTCCGTTGCTATGTGCTAATACCTATATTGGCCAGAATGGCCGATGTAATAATTACAGAATAAGAGAGCATAGGAGGTGTGTGGACCACAATAGAGGCGGTCATCTTGCCGACCGCTGTAAGAAATGTACAAAAAATGTGGCTGTGATTAGTATTGTGGGCCAGAGTGCGATTTTAAATGTGAACCATTGTACGGTGAATCAGAGATAAGGGTACGGCAAAAGACCAGCATGAAAGAAAGAAAGGGAGATAATTGAAACTTGGGTCATGTCTAGGGGTGGAGAGTGATTCGTCAGCACACCGTCAATTTGCTTGTCGCAGAAAGAAATCGCCTTTTTGTATGGTTCAATTAAATGTTTAGGAATGAAGGAAGGAAAAACTTTATTCAGCCCTATGTTATTTTTTGGCGGTTTTCGAGGCGTCTTCGAGGCTCCTTGTTGCATCCCTAGGAGTCTCCTCCTTCGACCTCGTCCACTTCCACCCAGTGGTCGGTTGCACTCAGTCCAGGGCTCCGCTGGCCACTGCGCCCGTTGAGCTCGCGCTGTACCAGACCTTGCTAGTCTTCGCAGCGGTCACTGGAAAGCAGTCTCTCATTTCTCCGCACTCGGGTTTATAATTTTGGGGACCACGTCTATGTTTTGACAGGTCCATGTGATGTGATATAGTGTGTGCTTTTCGTCGCACTAGGGACATCTGCCGCGTATATGGTGGGGTGCATTTTGTTTAGTATGTGTAGGTTGGGTATGAACCTGTCTGTAGTTGTCTGCAAATGACAGCTTCCTCTCTGCTGAGAAAAGTGTGCGGTGGGGGATATCGCATTCTTCTGCCTCTGTAGTTTTCTAGTATTGCCGAGTATACCTTAGGTGCTGGCAAAAGTTACGTGGACTCATGGGATGCTCGGAAAGTAGTGTATGCTCGAGCTATCCTGTCCACCTCTTGGTTCCCTGCCACCCCCATGTGAACCGGTAGCCACATAATTTCGTGCGTGGTCTTGTTTTCTTCGTGGTTTTAATTTTTTCACTCGCTTCGAGCAGTATACGGAGCACGTGATGACTTATACTAGCATTCATATAATTTCGACAGGCTTTTGAGAGTTCGGGAGTATCTTTAGCGACCGCCCGGTTCTATACCCTTCCGCCACCGCTAAAGCAACGGCTACTTCTTCGGCTTCTGTTACCGTGCAATGTTGCACAGAGGCGGTGGTCACTTTGCGTAGAGACGAAGCGACCATCGTGACCACTGCAATTTTGTTATGTCCTCCTCTAGACAACGCGTCTGCATACAAGGTCGTGTCTTGAGGAGAGTATGTTTTCTGAATAAATTTGTCCCTTGCTTCTCTTCTACCTCGGTGGAGGTTGGGGTCCATATTTCTCGGGATTGGAGCTACCTTGAGGGACTTGCGAAGTTATTAAGGAATCATTTCCGTCCTTGCTATTTCTCGCATCTTCCCGCGGTACCTATTCTCTCTAAGAGCGCTCTTACAGTCATTGTCTGCACAGCCTGAGAATTTGCGTCTCAAGATGCGCCTCGCGTAGCTCTTCGAAGGTGTTGTAAGGCCGCAGTGGAAAGTGACTCGCACGTGGGGTCGCGCTGGCGGTCGATGCGCTGTTTTTTTTTTTCTCCTCCTTTTCCCACCCTTTTCTTGGGCGCGGGCTCGCGGGGCGCACGGGAGGCCTGGTTTGTTTCGACCTTTCGCCCCGAGGCGTCGCCAAGACGCGAACGCAGCCGGGACCAACAATGGCACGCTTCTGCGAACCAGCTTACGGTCAGCAGAGGGCGACAATAGGCACGACACTTGCCCCCCCCCCCCCCCCCCCCGAAGTAGGCAATCAGCCCAGCGTTCTCCCGCTGTGTCCGGGACATTCCGAGCGACGGCGACTGTACACTGCTCTGAGACAGTGCCCCCCACTCCCTTTTCCTCGAACGGGACGGCTGAGTGACCTCGCCTCGAGATCCCCCGCGGCGTTTCTTTCACAAAGGCACAGCTGCAAGGTCGCGTCGCAAACACGCTGAAGAGGGGAGGCAAAGACAGGCGCCGTGTAAGAGGGTTTGGGGACCGGCGAGGGGAAATAGTGTGTGTTTTGAATGTTGTATTTTTATTTGAAGTAATTAAGGACCTGGGTCCGAGATTATTCCCAACCCAGGGGGGTTGTGGCATGTTTTTGAATAATTTGATTGGCTGCTTTATTTTCGGGGCGGATCACCGAAGGTGACCGCCCTCGGGCCTTTGTTGATGTTTGTCATCAAAAAGCGGTCCTCGGACCATGTTTGTCAGTCAAGTTTGAGGCTCCGTGCTCAGCACGTATTTACAGTCCCTAGGCTTTAACCGAGATGCTCGGTAGAAAAGTAAGGGCTTGTAGTGACTTCTCTGTGTGAGAGTCTATTTTGTCTTAAGTTGCAGTTGTCTGTGTGACTTGTTACTGTAACTGTTTGCCAATGTAAATAATATTTTTCATCTGTAAATATATATCTCCTCCTGACCATCATCAGATCATCGTCTACTGTTCTCGTCTTCTGCTTCTGTACCTGCCGAACAGAACGAACAAGGCTAACATCACTGGCGCAGTACGACAGGGTTCGGCAACCAGCGATCACGAGCATCACCCAGAGCACCCAGGCCCTGGGAACCCACTAGGCAACAAGCGTCCGCACGTCCAGCCAGAAGCAGCAAGGTGATCCAGGCCCCGAACCAGAGGCAGCGTTCTGGGGAAGGACTCCGACGAGGCTGCGGCCCCAAGGGACGGAGGCCCCAACTGGCGACACCAGCACGGGTAAGCGGGATTTCTTGCGCTTTGTTGAAGTGGCTATGGCTCAAGTGTAAAGTGGCGTATGGTTTTAACACGGAGCATGATGGCGAGCGTAGGCGAGAGAGAGACAGGGGGAAATATAACAGATGACAGCGAGCAGTCGGAGCATGCGACAACTCAACCGGTAGCAGGAGCGCTACGTGAAGTAGCGGAGATGTCTGTATCCGATGCGGTTGCAATTCGCCGCATGGAACTAGATTTTGAGCTGGAAAAATTGAAAATTCTTTCACAGGAACGCCTAGAGTTACAGAAACTTGGGCTAGATCCAGCGGTTGCAATGGCGATAGCGGGAAGCGGGCAGACGTCTGTAAGGTCAGATATTGACGATCAGCGTCGAATGGGGCACGTCTCCCTATGCGCTAAAGTCCTTAAGGGACTGAAGCTGCCGTGTGACGCGGACGTGCCGTTATGGTTTGAGGAAGTCGAGAGAATTTTCACGAAGTACAAGGTGCAAAACGAAAGCCGCGTTCACTTAATCATGCCAGCACTAGCTGAGCGTGTCAGGTACCTTCTCCGTAACCTGGGGGACGATGAGTGTGGCAGCTACGAGTCGGTAAAAACAGCCGTTTTAAAGGAGCTGAAGCTTAACCCCTCAGAATACCTCGAACGCTTTGAGCGCGCGACGAAACGCCGAGATGAAACTTGGGCGCAGTTCACCTCGCGCACTAAGACGTACTTTCAGTACTACCTTCGGTCACGGGACGTAGAAACCAAAGACGATCTGGTATCATTGATCATCGCAGATCGCATAAAGGGTAGCTTGAGCCCTGAGGGCTTAGAGTATGTGCGTCTTCGTGAGGAGGAGAGGTGGCTAAAACCGGATGAAATATCCGACGTTCTCCAAACGTTCGAACAGGCTAAAGGCAAGGGGCGCGCAGCGAAACAAATTGTTGTGTATGCGGAAAAACCGAAGGGACACCCGCAAGCGGCGAACAATGATAGCAACGGCCAATTCAGTGTTATGAGTGCCGCGCACCTGGCCACCGAGCCAAGGAATGCCCTCGCGCTTCACAAAACGTGCAGAAGAAGGAGAAACGCGCTCGAGCTCAAAAAGTAGCTGTAGCCAACGTAGAGACATGCGAAACAACGGCGTCAGTAACCTCCCAGACAACCCTAGTAGCAGAGATGAAAACGCCCCAGTCATTCGACGAGGTACGCAAATCGAAGCTACAGCAGGTGGAGATTGAGTGCGCAGGGATACCGGCGACAGCTATAATTGATACCGGTAGCGAGATAACCGTGGTTAGGGAAGGCCTCGTGCCAAGTATATATCGGGAGCCATCCGGCTCGATAAAGCTAGTTTCGGCTTTTGGGAAGACGGTTAACGCGAAACTGGTCACTCTTGCGGTAAGCATCAGGCGGCCCACCGCACACATAGCAGGGCCCGAGGCAGTAGACATTGTATGCGCGCTTTCGGATAAGCTGGCGGAGGGAGTGGATTGTTTGCTCTCCAGGGAGGATTGGGAACTGCTTTCGGAGATAGACAGTCGTTACGAGGCACTTGTTATGAATAAGGTCTGCCCTCTGTCTGAAGCAGTTAACGCGTCTGTCACCATGGCGGAGCAGAGCGCAAAGCTGAGCTCTACATCACACGAGGAGCAAGCGGCGGGGCCTGAGGCAGACAAACTAATGAGTGATGAGCAGGGTGTGGCGACGGAACAGCCCTGTGAAGTAGATCTGGAAGAAAGCGAGAAGGAAGATGTAATCTCGATCCAGGATGACGCGGACGCAGCCCTAAAACAGCGCCAGGTATTCAGATCCGACCAAGTATCAGACGAAACCTTAAAGAAAGCGTGGGTTGACGCAAAGGCAGGGAAGGCAGGCATGTTTGTTTCAGACGGCTTGTTGTATCACTGGGACTCGATCTCCGGTAGCAAAGTGAAGCAGCTTGTTCTCCCCCTTAGCAGGCGTGAAGAGGTACTCTGCCTTGCGCATGAGTCCCTTTATGGAGGCCATTTGGGGCCACGGAAGACAAAGACCAGAAATAAGTACAGCTTTTTCTGGCCAGGCTTAGAAGGGGACGTAACGCGACACTGCAGGACATGTCACGGCTGTTAAGTCCGCTCAGACAGGCGAATTAAAGATAGGGTTCCCATCACACCTCTCACCAGACCCGACCATCCGTTTCAGGTCGTAAATGTCGATATAATCGGGCCGCTGAATGTTCCGTCGAGCAGGGGTCATAGGTACGCTCTCTGCCTCGTTGACTTGTGCACGCGGTGGCCAGAGGTAGTCCGTTTGCGATCCCTAACCGCTAGGGCAACATGCGACGCCTTGCTTACGATTTTCAGCCGCACAGGCATACCTGAGGTAGTCAGTTCAGATCAGGGAACGAACTTCACGGCGCAGCTGACGCGTGAGATGTTAGCAAGACTGGGATGCGCGCCGCGTTTTTCGACTCCTGAGCATCCGGAGAGCAACGGGACAGTGGAAAGGTGGAACCGCGTTTTGAAGAACATGTTGTTCCATATTATTGAGAAAGATCCCAAGAACTGGGATAGACTAGTCCCGTTCGTTCTCTGGGCGTACAGGGAAGTCTCCCATGACACTACAGGCGTGGCGCCGTTCCGGCTCTTATTCGGTAGAAACCCTATCGGACCGCTAGCAATTCTGCAGCGAACATGGACAGGCCAGCAACCCCTCCCGAACACACTCAGGGAAGATCCCGCGAAGTATTTGCGACAGCTACGCGAGCGGCTAGAAGTAGCAGCAGAAGTAGCGGGTTTGACGTCGAGCGCACGTCAGGGAAGTTACGCGCAGGCGTATAACAGGCGCGCACGGAGCAAGACATTTGTCGTCGGAGATCAGGTATTGCTCTTTGACACAGACCCTGGCAGTAAAATGGCCCCCAAATGGCTCGGTCCATTCGTCGTAACCGCGCAAGAGAGGCAGAACTCGTACAGAATCGACAAGGGAAAAAAGGCTACAGCGATAGTGCATGCGAACAGGCTGCGACCCTACTACGCACGTGTCAGCCATGTCGGAGTAGTTTTCGAGGAAGACGAGGAGTTTGGTGAAATCGAGTACACCCCTCGGTCTGTGCTTGAGAGATGTGGTGGTTGTCTGATAGATGCGGAGAAACTCGCACACCTACCTACTCAGGACCGCCTAGAGATCTCGGAGGTGTTTGCCGCTTACGCTGATTTGTTCAGCGAAACGCCGGGAGTCGCACGAGTTGGGGCACATAAGATAGAGCTGCACGAAGGCCACCAGCTCAAACGCACTTTCCCATATCGCGTGCCGGAGTTATTAAGGAGTGAGGTGAGTCGCCAGGTAAACGAGTTGCTAGACCTCGGGCTGGTGTATCCGGTGGAAAGCGAGTGCGCCCATCCCGTTGTATGCGTGGGTAAAAAGGATGGATCGGTGCGTATGTGTGTTGACTATCGCACTTTAAAC
Organism: Amblyomma maculatum; assembly: GCF_055883805.1. Classification (NCBI taxonomy): domain Eukaryota; kingdom Metazoa; phylum Arthropoda; class Arachnida; order Ixodida; family Ixodidae; genus Amblyomma; species Amblyomma maculatum. Next base: position 24,173,658 of record NC_139348.1, read on the forward strand.
GCGGTGACGCGCACGGATGCCTTTCCAATGCCACCCCCTAAAGAGCTCATCATGAGGGTGGGCCGCGCAAGGTATATCACTCTTATCGACTTGCGACGCGGATACTGGCAGGTGCCGGTAGCTCTGGAGAGCCAACATCTGACCTCCTTCGTAACTCACGAGGGACAATATGCTTGGCGCGTCATGCCGTTCGGGCTAAAGAACGCCGCGGCCACCTTTCAGCGGATAATGAACACCCTCCTCTCGAAACATCAGGCTTATGCGGCCGCATACCTCGATGACATCGCCATTTTCTCTTCCTCGTGGACTGAACACTTGCGGCACTTAGAAATAATTTTTGATTTGTTTCGCGACGCCAAGCTTAAAGTGAGCCGAGAAAAGTGTCAGGTCGCACAGGCCCGCATTAAGTACCTAGGACACATAGTGGGAGGCGGAACCCATGGGCCCGACCCAGAAAAGATATCGGCCATTCGTGGGCTCGTGCCCCCCGCAACAAAGAGACAGCTACGGAGTCTGCTAGGCTTATGTGGTTACTACCGCGATTACGTTGAAGGATACGCCGAGGTGGCCGCACCACTCACGTCTTTGACGAGGCGAGGTGTACCTAACACGATTCCGTGGAGCCAGGAAGCGCAAAACACGCTCGACAGGCTCAAGTCAGCTCTGTGCGAAGCTGCATCGCTGAACACCCCCGACATTAAAAAGCTATATTGGCTGTTCCCCGACGCGTCCGACGTTGCAGCGGGGGCTTGTTTGGCGCAGATGGGAGACGAGGGACGGGAAAGGCCGATAGCGTTTGCCAGCCACCGATTCACGCCAACGCAGACCCGCTGGTCTACGATCGAGCGGGAAGCATTCGCCATTATCTGGGCACTAAAGAAATTTGATCATTGGGTGTACGGGGCAGAAATTAACGTGGTGTCTGACCACAACCCCCTCTCCTATCTCACTACTAGTACGCCTCATGGGGCAAAACTTGCGCGATGGGCGCTGGCGCTACAGCGCTACAATGTGACGGTGACCCACAGGAAAGGGTCAAGCAATGGTAACGCCGACGCGTTAACCCGTGTCCCCAATGTGACTTGGGGCGTAGAACAAGCACACGCTTGAGCCATGGCCTTTCGACGACGCGTGAATGTTCCCGCGTACCCGGTGCAATGTGTGATGTGAACCGTGGAGTGCGCGTGAACTTGACGTGAGCACATCCAATTGCTCGCGCGCGGGACTTTCACGAACACTGTCCAGTCCACCGATGCGAATGTGGGATTTGTTCTATGCTATACCCATCTTGTGTCGCGAGTTTCATTTGGTGTATCATTCACGTGCGAAGTGTCTTACATGTTTTGTTTTGTTCGCGGGTTGTTGCGGCCTTTGTTGTATTAGGCTGAAATGACCGGATTCCAAGCTCATTTACCCTCTTGGGAGGGGCGTGTAAGGCCGCAGTGGAAAGTGACTCGCACGTGGAGTCGCGCTGGCGGTCGATGCGCTGTTTTTTTTCTCCTCCTTTTCCCACCCTTTTCTTGGGCGCGGGCTCGCGGGGCGCACGGGAGGCCTGGTTTGTTTCGACCTTTCGCCCCGAGGCGTCGCCAAGACGCGAACGCAGCCGGGACCAACAGTGGCACGCTTCTGCGAACCAGCTTACGGTCAGCAGAGGGCGACAATAGGCGCGACACTTGCCCCCCCCCCCCCCCCCCCCCCCGAAGTATGCAATCAGCCCAGCGTTCTCCCGCTGTGCCCGGGACATTCCGAGCGACGGCGACTGTACACTGCTCTGAGACAGTGCCCCCCACTCCCTTTTCCTCGAACGGGACGGCTGAGTGACCTCGCCTCGAGATCCCCCGCGGCGTTTCTTTCACAAAGGCACAGCTGCAAGGTCGCGTCGCAAACACGCTGAAGAAGGGAGGCAAAGACAGGCGCCTTGTAAGAGGGTTTGGGGACCGGCGAGGGGAAAGAGTGTGTGTTTTGAATGTTGTATTTTTATTTGAAGTAATTAAGGACCTGGGTCCGAGATTATTCCCAACCCAGGGGGGTTGTGGCATGTTTTTGAATAATTTGATTGGCTGCTTTATTTTCGGGGCGGATCACCGAAGGTGACCGTCCTCGGGCCTTTGTTGATGTTTGTCATCAAAAAGCGGTCCTCGGACCATGTTTGTCAGTCAAGTTTGAGGCTCCGTGCTCAGCACGTATTTACAGTCCCTAGGCTTTAACCGAGATGCTCGGTAGAAAAGTAAGGGCTTGTAGTGACTTCTCTGTGTGAGAGTCTATTTTGTCTTAAGTTGCAGTTGTCTGTGTGACTTGTTACTGTAACTGTTTGCCAATGTAAATAATATTTTTCATCTGTAAATATATATCTCCTCCTGACCATCATCAGATCATCGTCTACTGTTCTCGTCTTCTGCTTCTGTACCTGCCGAACAGAACGAACATAACATCACTAGTGTTTTGCAATTAAAGTCATGAGTTTTTCTGTCAACGTGTTGCGCGGTAGTCGGAGCGCTGTCTTATGCGCTTTGCGTAGCAGGGCATCCGTTTGTTGTATTTGTCTTTTGTTGAGGCACTGGTAGGGTAGGCTGAACATAATTCGGCTCACTACCCGGTTTCTGATCAATTTTAGCGTGTCCTCTTCGCGCATGCCATGCCGCCTGTTGGTGATGCGGGTGATCATGCGTGTCACTTGTAGTATTGTTGCTTTAAGCAAGGTAAACGTGTGAGTACTGCGTTGGTTGGATTGAGCCCACATACCCAATATCCTTATTGTCTTTTCCGGGATAGGCATGCTTTTCAGGTAGATGTTGAGTTTCAGGCCCTCAGTGGTTGGGACGGTCTGGTTTTGTATGCCTCTCCACACTCGAGGCAGTTCCGATTTCTCGGTCGAGCATGCGAGCCCTCTTTTTCCGAGATATCGCTGTACACAAGAGGCCGCTTCCTGTAATTGTTCTTCCTTCTCCCCGAGAGAACCGGTGTTCGTCCAGACTGTTATGTCGTCTGCATACCTGGCGTGCCTGATGCCTTCGATCTTCTCTAGTTTTCGTGCTAGACCTATCATATCCATATTGAAGAGGATAGGTGAGATGGCTGACCCTTGGAGTGTTCTTTTGTTTGGTGCGTGAATTTTGTTCGATTGAAGGTCTCCCACGTCGATTGTGGCAGTTCTATCTGACAGGATGACTTCGACATACCAGTGAATTCTACGTCCGCAGTCCAGGTCGTCTATGCCTGTAAGGATCGCTTCGTTACTGACGTTATCGAATGCTCCCTTGATGTCGAGGGCCACTATGACATTTTCACCCGTTCGGGGTACGTTGCGGAGCACATCTTCTTGTACTTGGAGGAGCACCTTCTGCGTCAGTTTTTCTCTGAAGCCGAACATGCTATTGGGTACATGGTCATTATCTTCCATGTAAGTTTGCAGTCGGAGCGTCACCACCCGCTCGTAAAGTTTACCAAGGCACGACGTGAGCGAGATGGGCGTGAGATTTTCAATTTGGAGCTTTTTGCCAGGTGTAGGGATCATAATTACATCGGTGGGTTTCCAGTCTTCCGGAACCGTCTCCGCCTCCCAGTGTTTGTTTAGAATGCTTGCCATCTCTTGTATGTGGTAGTCACTCAGGTTGCGGATCACGGCATTGTCAATTCTGTCCGCTCCTGCTGCCGTGTTTCTGGTCGTATTCCTTATGGCCGCGTAAATTTCTTCCACAGTTATGGGGCGGTCAAGTCTCTCGTTTTCGGCACCGCGATAGGTTCCTTCGCATCGTGATGGGCTTTGATCATCGAATCATTTTTTTCGTGCCTTCTCTAAAAGGTTGGTGTCCGAACCCTCGAAGGAGTGGATGAATCGGTAGAGGCTTTTATTGTTTTGTGATTTGATTTTGGTCGGATCGATTAGTGTTCTTAGGAGATTTCATGTTCTGGCCGTGCCTAAGGTTCCCGGTGCTTTTAAATTCCCTTTTACTCCTGACTTTGCCTTTGCGCAGTTATGTCAGTTTTGCCTAATGTTTCGAATTGTTTTTTTTTGTTTTTTATGGTTTTACTATTTTGACTCTTCTTTTGCTATGATGATCTGACTCTGCATTTGCTACGATGCTCCGACTCTGCTGTTGCTACGATGTTCCGACAGTGATTTTGCTATGATGGCAGTTTTTTTTACCGTTTACACTTGTTTTTGTTTTCTGCTTGTTGTTTTTTTCGTTTTGTAGTTTGACTCAGATTTTCTATGATGATAACTCGGAACGGCTGGTTATCGAATCTTTTTGATTTCCCCTTAGGTATACATGCCTGTTGATTGCTTCTGTACTTCGTCGGTTGATAAGATGACTGTCGTGCTGGCAATGATTGTGCTTGTGCTTCCTGTTTCCGCATTGCTGGTCTTGTGTTATTAGGTGTATATATTACTACCTGTTTTTCAATAAAATGCAGTTGCCTGCGCTAGTCCTGTTTTTCAGTGTGTTCCTTTTGTCCTAGTTTCATACGCTCCTGTTCTGCACCAATTAGTATAAACAGATAAACAATCTCGGCATTAAGCAAACAAATTGCTTACCTCGAAAACTAATGTGAATGCCTTAACAACCTGCAAAAGAGATAGAAGCGCCTCAAGCTAGCACAAGTGGAATTACTGAGCAGTTTTCAGAGTTGGGCATACGTCGGGATGATCTCGAGAGCCACTCAAAATGAAATAACTTTGTATTTTATGGGCTTTGACTCAAAACAAAAAAGTATCTTCGGAAGAATTAGAAAAAAAAAAACCAAATCATTCAACTCTGTCATGACGCCTCAATCTGGTAATGGTCTCCACAGCACAGATCACCGAAAACCAATAATAGTGAAATTGTCATCTTTCAAAATAAACGGTATCATAATCTCGAAATGCACTGAACTCAACGGCATCGGTTTAAGTATGGGAGGTTTTTCGCGACCCGTTCAAAATACACGGAAACACCTTGTGACTCTAGCTAGGTTTAAATCTGCACCATATTGTCTCCTGCAAAACAAAAGACTGCATATGGGACCAAAATGGTTTATCTTCGATCACGATACACAGTCAGGTAATGAATTCGCATAGAAATCAATTCGCCGTCAGAAGCGCGGATGAAGCCGCAGACTAACCGTCGAAATAACCTGTCCTTTTCCATAATCTGCTCTAATGCAAGCAGTTTGCTTAAGTGTGAAGCCTTGTTTCTTTTCTTTTTTGTTTATCAATTCACTGGTCCCTGACCATGGTCAAAAAAAGAAGTGACGTTTCGGGCGTGCTAGGGTTCCCTGAAGAACCGACCGGACGTCTCTGGCCTTTTGTAGCGGTTAGTATTGTTCTTAGATATTTCTCGTAGATAGGGTGCAGTGTGCCATCATTCTTGTTTATTGCATTAGATGTTGTCTGGATGATTAGTGACTCGAGATTTCGGTGGGCTAATACATTTTTTTTTGTTTTCATTATATCTGCTTCGTCGCAGTTAATTTCATGGCCAGTCTCCTGCGCTTGTTCCGTGATTGCGTTCGTTGTCACTTTTCTTTTACATACACGTACTGATGATCTTTCAGGCGCCTCGTGAAATCTTTCCTTTCGCCTACGCAAACTGCTGAACAGTCGGCGCAGGAAATTTTGTAAACCACACCGGGAAATTTTGCACGAGGGAGCTGGTCTCACGTTTACAAGCTCATTTCGAATCTTGCTTGTAGGGACATGTGCCACATTGACGCCATGCTTACGCCATTGTAATATAATAATAATAATAATAGTAATTGTAATAATAATAATACAATTATAATATACAATATAATAATATAATATATAATATATTATATTATATTATTATAAACCTTCGTCGCTGAGACGAAGGTCTATAATAGCAGAACTGATAAGCCATGTCGGCGTCGAAGATTTCTTCTGCCAGGGCCTGGTACCGCAGATGGGGAAAGCCTTATCCAACGGCACCGGAAAAGAAGCGGGAACCGTGTCTGGAGGTGGAGCGTATTGCAAGACCACTTCCCGTAGGAGCACGCGAGCAGACGACGCGCTGCTCTGCTGGACGGACACGGACGGATGGACGGACGGACGGACGGACGGATGGATGGATGGATGGATGGATGGATGGATGGATGGATGGATGGATGGATGGATGGATGGATGGATGGATGGATGGATGGATGGATGGAGGCCCAGGTCGGCAATGGCAAGTCATACTCTCTCGCCGCAGACATAGCGTCCAAGGTCTTCGTGAGAGCGACAAACTTTCGAGATGAACGGCCACCGGTGAAATTCGTCATCCTCGCGACGAATTCGAGCACGCTTCCGACTGTTCCGAAGTGACTCCACCCTGACGATGAGTTGCCGAAAGATGCCGGTTCTTCAACGTTGACGATGTTGCGTATCGCTTCGCGTAAGCGTGGTGCGCAGATGGCCGAGTACAGGTCGGCGCCGTCTGGGATGGATGGATGGATGGATGGATGGATGGATGGATGGATGGATGGACGGACGGACGGACGGACGGACGGACGGACGGACGGACGGACGGACGGACGGACGGATGGATGGATGGATGGATGGATGGATGGATGGATGGATGGATGGATGGATGGATTGGATGGATGGATGGATTGATTGGATGGATGGAAGGATTGATGGATGGATGGATGGATGGATGGATGGATGGATGGATTGATGGATTAATGGATGGATGGATGGGTGGATGGATGGATGGATGGGTGGATGAATTGATGTATGGATGGATGGACTGACGGACGGTCTGATTTGATTGGTTGATATATGGATGGATGAAATATAAGAGCGTCCTCTTTGGAACTGGGTGTTAGCAGTAGCTATCATGAACATTTTTCTGCCTATATCTTAATTGCTGTTTTGGTTAACTATACCATCATTCTATTTATAGAATTTTTGTTTCTACATTATTATTATTATGTCACTTTTCTTCTTTTAAGCCACCAATCTTCCAGCCGTTTTTGTTAGCTTCCACCGCCGGTTTATTCACCCGGCAACTGGTATCTCTAACACAGAGCTAAACAATAATTTGTGCGCCTTAGTACAACACAACTAGGACCGCCACTTGCACAAGTTCATACAATAGTACACATTAACACTGAGTCTGTTTTGCCCGCCGCAATGCTAACTTCCAGGCATACACCTTTATACACACCAACAAATCACACTTTACACCAGTGGCCTGGGCATAGCACAGTGGCCACCCACTGCACCTCCAAATGGTGTATGTGTCTGCAGGTTTGGGGCCCGTGCACCCCCATGTGACGTGGTAGATGGTGGGCTGTACTGGTGTAGGTTGGGGTAAGTGTTGGTTTGGAGCTGTCTCCATTCCCACGTTTCCTGTGCATTTAGCCCCTTGTGTGGGGGGGGGGGATAAATCCTACGTTGTTCTCGTGGGTGTTTATGTCGCGCGCCGTAAGCCGTGGGGACAGGAATGCTAGTTGTGAGGTCGGGGATGGTAGCCGCTCGGTTTTTGTGACCTCGAGCTAGCCTATCCGCTACCTCGCGGATAGGCTGCAACATGGAGTGCCCATGGACTCAAGTGATCTCATGTTTGAGCAGTGAATTTGTAGCAAATGGGTTAGTTGTGAAGCGAGCTAATTTTGTAGGTATTCTGTTGCAAGAAGGAGCCGCCCGCCGCTTATGAGTCAGTGATTACGTGAAGCTCTTGATTGGTCGCGTCTTCGTAGTAATGGCCAGCACGATCGCCGCCACTTCCGCTTCTGTGATAGTACAGTGCGGGTTGGACATGCTGGAGACTTCTGCGTAAGAAAAGCCCACTACCAAGGCTGCTGCTGCGGTCAATGCATGTTCGTATAGAGCGGCATCCAGATAGACAGTTTTCGGACTGCTTTCCACTACACGCGTAAGGTAATTCACTCGGGCGTTTTTCTGCCTTCGTTGTGGACTGGAGATGTGTTCTTTGAGAGCGGGGCCACATATACTCTTGCCCGGTAGGAAACAGGAATGTTAGCCTTTGGCTGGATGGCTTGTAGGTTCAAAGGATAGCCAACGCGCTCGAGAATGAGCCGGCCTGTCTCAGTTGACAGAAGGCATTCCCTCTGGGACTGGAGGACAGCCTCTTGAATCTCTTCAAATGGGTTGTGCAGTCCAATAGCTTCCAATTTGACGTTGGAGATGTATGGTGGGAGGCCTAACGCGTTCTTGTAAGCTGCACGTATGGTAAGGTACGGTAATTCATTGGAGAGGCGACTGATGACCAACTGCTACACCAGACAGATCGTGTCTTCTTCCCGCATGCCTTTTCTGTTTCTGGCCAACCACGAAATCATTTTAGAGATCTGTTGTGGTGTAGTCTTGAGGAGGTGGATCCCGTGGTCTACTTTCCTATCGCTTCGGAGCCAGAGACCCAGGATCCAGATGAGTGGCACTTCCCGGATTGGAACCGTGTCCAGGAGGATGCTATGATTGCCTGGTGATGTATAGTGGTATCCATGTATGCAGATGACTTCAGATTTATCGGGGGAGCATCGGGGCCCGCATCGAAAAGCCTCTGTTTCCACGCAGGTTGCTGCTGCTTGAAGTGTTTCTTCCTTCTGACCTAGAGAGCCGGTGGTTGTCGAGGTCGTAATGTCATCAGCATACAGGTTGTGTGCGATATTCTGGACGTGTTTCAGAGCCCTTGCGACTCTAATCATGGCGATGTTGAAGAGGAGCGGGGAAATGACCGATCCCTGTGGCGTGCCCTTGTCTGGCATGTCTTGAAGATCCGATCTCATGTCACCCATTCCTATCGTTGCCATTCGGTTGGACAAACAATTCTTGACCTATCGGAAGGTGCGTTCGCCGCAGTTTAGGTTATTGAGCTCTGAGAGGATTGCCTCGTGAGACGCGTTATCAAACGTGCTTTTGAGATCTAGCGCCATAATGAGGTGTTCGCCTCCTCTTCGAATGTTGGAAAGTACCTACTCCTTGCGTAGAAGGAAAGCGTCTTGAGTGGACTGGCCCGATCTGAAGCCGATCATGGAGGGATTGAGGAGGCCGTTATCTTCTATGTAGTGTTGAAGTCGCGTCTGAAGGACTCGCTCGTAGAGCTTGCCCATGCACGAGGTGAGTGATATGGGTCGTAGTATTTCGACCACAGGTTTCTTGCCCGGTTTCGGAATTACAAATATCTCCGAGCGCTTCCATTCACAGAGAATTTCATTCTTCTCCCACAGCGAGTCGTTCAGATACTTGGTGAGGTCGCTGATCTGTGCCTTGCTGAATTTGTGGATCATGGCGTTGCTGATCTTGTCCGCTCCCGCCGCCGTGTTGAGGGTGCATGACCCAACTGCAGCGTACACCTCGGCTTCAGAGATGGGAGCATCTAGTGCCGGATTTTCCTCGCCCTGGTAGATCAAAGCGCAAAGTGGAGCTGTGCTGGTGCCGATGTATTTGTCCTTTAGAGCCTGAAGCAGCATGACTTCGTCCCCCGGAAAATGGTGAGCAATACGCTTCAGGGTCCGTGTAGATGCGGATTTTGATTTAAAGAGGTCAATGAGGTCCCGCAGGATTGCCCAGGTACGGGAGGTTCCCAGCGTTCCTCTATTGACTCGCAAACCTGTTGCCAATTTTGTTGTGCTAGGTTGGTGGCGTATTTCTGGGCTTTTTCCGTGAGCTGCGCAATCCGCCGTCGGAGATGTCTATTTGGGCGCTGTCTTTTCCATCGCCTCACAAGCTGGCTGCACTTCTGTCATAGCTTAAGAAGATGGCGGTCTACCTCTGGGGCTTGCGGTGTGCGTTGTATTTTTTCCGGTGGCTTTCTTGTGTGCTTGTCTGATGTCTTCGCTCCAGTCCTGTATGGACTGCATTGGACCGGATGGGACGTATGCGTTGCGGAATTTGGGTCAATCGGTGATGTGGGCAGAGCCCAGATCCCTCCGGATTTTGGTAGATAATATGGATGTGCTTAGTATGCAGTGGTCGGTTGCCAGGGTTTCCTCTAGGTTCGTCCTTGTAGCCTCAGCAACCTTCTTGATCAGGGTAAGGTCCGGGCAGGAGTCACTTTTGACGCTGTTGCCTTCCCTGGTCGGATGTAGAGGGTCAGTGAGGAGTTCCAAGCCGAGGGCGTGTATTGCTGGCGCGACTGTCAGTCCTCTGGCTGAGTTTGATTGGTACCCCCTGGGACGCGTTGAAGTCCCCAACCACTATAAGCTGATTTGCTTCCGCCAGGTGGATGGTTCGGAAAGGAGATTGGTGAAATTGGCCTTTGCGCGTCGTGGCGGATTGTACATGCATGTTGGTAACGAATGTACTCTTTCGGGCTCATTTGCTGGGCGCTATTTCTATCGCTAAGTGTTCAACGTCCGGTTCGGATAAGGAGTGCTCGATTACAGTAACGGCGTTTGCGACGGGGATTGGTACCGACGGCATGTGGGGTTGGCGGACCGTGTAGCAGCCGGCTAGCATCGTTGACCAGTCGGCTCTTACTTTTTGCAAACAGATAATGTCAGGTCTGATGAGGGTGGTGCAGAGATATTGTTTCAGCCAACCCTGTTTTCGTCTTAAACCCTTACAGTTCCATTGCCAGATTTCTGTGTTCGATGTTTGGGATACGGTGTGGGGAGTCAACGTGCCACCTGATTGCTAAGGCCCATACGGAGTTCGATTGCGGATTTGGTCCGAATGTTCGTGCAAAACAGAGCACGACTCACGTCCCGCATGATAATTCGACGGGCGACCGGCGGCAGCACAGGGGGGCACAGTTAACGTTGGGGTCTCGGACGGAGCGAGGGCAAGCCGCCAAAGGATGTGGCCCTGCACAACGGGTACAACACGCCTTCGAAGCATCATTCTTGAGCTTGCACTTCTTCAAAGCATGGCAATACTGCACACAAAAAGTACACAGGGGAACGTACAGGTCCTCAGGCACCTCGACGCAAGTCCAACCAATGGTTACACGACGCGCCGCGCAGAGACGGGCAAAAGCGGGCGGGGGGGGGGGGGTCCGTGTTAATAACGTGAACAAACTTTCCGGAGCTATTCAGGAGCGTTCCGAAGCTCTCGTGCCGCCGCTGCCTCCTTCCACTTTCTTCCAGCGTGCAGTGGACGCATGCGGCATGAGTCGCTACAGGGCCCTTACCCTAGTCAATTAGTAGAAAAAAAAAGAAAAAGAAAAGCAAACCCGCAGTTTAAGCAAAAGGCATTGCTCTAAAAAAAACTAGGCAGAAAGCTACACACATATGTACTACCGTTAAGTTTGTGCCCAAGGCGTAAACCAAGGGGCAAGCAGGTTTTATCAATGGCTGTTCAGGAGGTCGCGGCTGTGTAAAACATAGTGTTAAAGGAGGCAGGACTGTTGAGGAACGTGCGGAAGCACCGTGAATTCCCTGCTTATTAGGACTGAAGCTGTGACTGAAAATGTTGGGACGCTGCGCGTGCATCCAAGATCTGAAGCAATTGAGCAGGCTGTGTGTCTCATGGAAGTTTGGTATGCCACCTGCTGTGAAGGTCGGTTCACCAAGACTGATTTGAACGGGGCAGGCTAGTTGCGGTAGGTCCACCAGGTTGTCGGTTGTTCATGCGACGGTGCTGAAGGGGAGGCGTGGTGCTCAGAATGAACTGGCTGAATGGAGGCTGCAACGCACTGCGGCGAGCCAGCTTTGAGGAGGGAACGTGACGAAAAGCTGTGTAGAATCCCAAGCTTACAGCACGGGATGCGCGAAATTAGCCGTGATGAAGACTGTGGGATGTGATGTACGTACGTACGCGCCACTTACGATGGTCACAAGCTGACGTGTTGTTGCCGCCTGAGTGTTTTAAAAAGCGGGAGGTGAACAACAAAGGCAAACTGAGTAGACATAGGTTCTGTAACACGAATCAGAGATGTTGCGTCTCATGGCACGCGATGTTCGAGCGAGGTGGCTACGAAGCCCGCTCATGCGCCATCGTGATAGAGGGCGATTTCAGACGACGAGCAGGACGCTTGGTGCAAGGAATTGAGGCACGTAATCCGGTGCTGCTGCCTCACACTATTCGCATGCCAGCACTTGAATGACGGAAAAAGTTTATCACTGGTACTTCTAAGTGACCACACAGGAGGACAGGACAGCTGAGGCTGCGCTTCCTGTGTCGTAAACGATACTTATGGGAGGGTAGCCGGGCCGGATGCGCTGGGCAGGAGTAGCTGGGAGCTGGCCGGCGGCAGCTGCAGCATTATGTGCCCCGAGGATGCAGCCGTAGACGACAGCGATGCCGGTGCGGGCGCAGATGCTGGCGGCGGTCAAAGCGGGTCTCCTGTGTTGCAGAGCGGCTGCGGAGAGTAGCTTTCGCCGAAGTAGGCCAGGACGGCAGCGCGCAGCTTATCGTATGACCGACAACTCGAGGCAGGGAAGGCTAGTCGGCACAGCTGGTTGAATGGCAAGATTTCGGAGAAGACTGCGTGTTTGAACTGCTCGATGGTGATGCCCTTCTGGTGCATCGCTGCCTCCAGTTGAACAAACCACCCGCCGACGCCTGCAAGCCGGAACGTCGGAAGCAGTGGGTCTAAACCCGGGGTTTGCCAATATGCCATCCTAGTACGCCACCGGGGTGAAGGCATGGTTCTCCGGGTCATAGCAAATGTGGAGGTCGCCAAGACGACTGCGGCCGAATTTTGAGGAGAGCTAAAGAGGCGACGGCAGCGTCCAACTGAGGGGACATTCCCAAGCGTTGATGATGATTATGATGGTCTCTGTTAAAATGGCACATACCCACGGCGGGGGATTGGCCAGGGTACATTGCAGATACAACATGTATACGGTTAAGGAGTAGAGTATTTAAACAGATGTGGGTGATTAACTAGAATTTGAAAAAATAACAGAAATGAAAAAGTAATGAAATCTCATCTAGCATAGGAATCTGCCCGAGGAGGTAATGTTATCATAAACAGAATGGCACGCTGGGTTCAAGGCATATCCTGCGACGCTTATCACGAAAGAGAGGAGGACTAGAACGGTTAGAGGAAGCCCTAACCTAGAAGGGGAATCGCTAAGTAAATTTTACGCAGCGATGCGAACCGCCGGCAGAAGAGTAAAAAATGGTCTATGGATTCAATTTCTCCGCAAGACTCATAGAGGTTAGTAACGGATAGACCCGCATGACACAAATATAGATTTAGTTGCTGTATTCTGGAGTGCAAGAGAGTCATAGACACCTCCCATTGCCTCGAACTACACATGCGCCCACACCAAGGCCATTTCAGGTGTTGGTAATCCGCTCGTGAGAGAGGCTCGTGACTCAGGTAATGGCGACGTTGAAAATTTTGAAATCGTGCTGAAGTTAAGTAGACAGTATTAGGTATGTACGGAACAAGAGGTCCACCGACGGCGGACTTGGCTAAAAAATCTGCCCTCTATATAATAAGGTATAATGTCACAGTGACCAGGGACCAGTGAAAACGCCCTTGTGTGATATGAGGGGCAATAAAAAGTAAAGGAAACGCAAAAGCAGAGTATCTCTCAAATTTTCAAACGCTGCCAACACGGATAGACTGCCACAAAGCAAAATATAATTTAGATATATTACTAGCAATCTTTTTTGAGGCCGAATCAATGCCCAGGAACTAAGGAGCAAACATAGGCGTATAGTCAGGGACTCGAAAGGAATTAACTCCAGTCAAGAACCCGGGAGTGTATGCCAATAGCTGCTTTTCATTATTTATTTATTTATATACCCTAGAGGCCCATGGCTAGGCATTACATTGGGGAGGGGGGGATGTTTACGTAGGGGGAATGCTGGGAGGCGTCTGTGAAAATAGCAATGTGGCTCGGAAAATTCAGATACTGCTCTATAAGGCGATTTATTACATTGGCAGAAATATTAGCCTTCCACGGGAGGGTGTCATCAAATGATATTATAGTATCAGGCCGCCAGTATTTAACTTGAACCAAACAATTATTGATACGGGAAGTTTTGAAAGCAGAGAATTGGTAAACACAACCTGTGGTAGCTTATACTTAGGCCAAACATTAGCAAAGAAGTTTGATGGGTTCGAAGTAAATATGAGGTTAGCAAATCCAGGTAAGGCTCCGAAGACCTTGAAAAGGTCCGCACAGTGAGAAGTTGAAACCTCGAATTTAGATTAGGTATCCTAGCTTCCAAGTACAGCACCGCATTAGCCACTGATTTAGGCAGATCTAAGCAAAGGTGCAGAGCTATTCGTTCCAAAACAAACAGCGAATAAAGCTTGTACTTTGGGCAACGAGAAAAGATAACGGAGCGAATTCAAGCATTGGTCGTACGTAGGTCTTGTGAAGCAAGTGCAGTGTGTTTTGACGCATATCATATGTTTTGTTGCTGACACCTGGCCAATCTCCCAGCAACTAGACCATGTACTCCTTTTCCAAAACCATTGAAGCTCACCGCACTAATCTCCCCTCGCAGTTCACCCCTGCTTCAAGACCGGGCGCACCCATATGGAGCCTACACGAACCTCAGATTCACCTATCAATTCCTGGCACCAATGCTTGCCTTGCAATAAATGACGCTGGATCACCTTCACACATTAAGCACAATCGCCGAATACATGTGTACACGGATGGCTCAGTTACGTCAGCCAGCTCCGCGGGCTCAGTGGTATACCGGCAAGGTCAGTCTTGATAAAGCTAAAGATTACACATCATTTATTTATTTATTTATTTATTATTTATTCATTTATTTATTTATTATAACCTCAAAGGCCCCATTGAAGGGGTATTACATGAGGAAGTGGGTCTCAGGGCATAATATTGCTTCAAGTGATGCTTTGAACACTGATGGGTCTGTATGGAGCATGACGTCGGCAGGCAAGTCATTCCAATCTTTGGCTGTGCGAACGAAAAACGAATATAGATGCGCAGATGTACGGGCTTGCGGAGGATGGGTTGTCTTTTCGTGGTTGGTGTGGCTGGAGGTGTGGTATGTAGGGATGATAACAGATTTGTGCGAAAGATGATGATAGAATTTACGAAATAGAGATAGTCTTGCGATGCTACGCCGGTTAGCTAAATTTGATAAATGAGCATTGCATTTTAGTTTGGTTACAATTTCATGATAAGAATATGCCCAGAAGAAACTAGCGGCGCGGTCTTGTATTGCGTCTAGTGTATTAGAAAGATTAGGTTGATTATTGTCCCAAATAGCGCATGCATATTCTAGTTTGGGCCGTACAAATGTTACATATATGCTAGTGATTTTAACGATGGTGGTGCTAGACGTAGTGCTCGCCAAAAATACCCCAGAACTCGATTTGCTTCTTTAGAAACTTGAGTTATGTGATATGTCCACTTAAGATCCTGTGTTAAGTGAAGGCTAAGGTATTTATATGTGGTTACAGCTGCAATTTCGGAGTTAGCTATTAGGTAATTAAAAGGTGGTTCAGAGGGACGCCTGTGAAAAGAAAGTAAAGAAGTTTTTTTCCCGTTAAGAGACATGAGCCATTTACTGCACGAAGTTAAAACCTCTTCGACTGCCACCGAACTGGCAGCCCTACCGGCTGCATTCGAATACATCAGCCAGGAACTCCCCCATGAATGGTCAGTTTTCGCTGACTCAAAGCAGCGCTTCAAGGCATACAAGCGGCACTACACCACGGCTCAAATGAACAACTAATTGATGAGATCCGCACGCTGCACCACACCGCAATATCCAAAGGCCACAACATCATGTACCAGGGGTTGACAGGACACTGTGGCATTGCAGGAAATGACCAGGCGGACGACGCTGCCCGTTCTGCCCACAACGACGGAATTCCAGTCCAAATTTCGTTAACGAGAGCCGACGCGGAAAGCGGGCTTCGTTGTTTGGCTGTGGAGCTGTCACATTGAGCGTGGAACACCGGAGTTTTCTCCTACCGTCGCCTCAAGGCATGGGACCCCGGACTGCGCCTGCGTATTTCCCACCACACAACACATCGTGAAACAACGTTACTGTGCCGCCTATGGCTTGGCGTTGCCTTCGCAAACAAATACGCCTTCCTGATAGGGATAGCTGACAGCCCTGCTGGTGAACGATGTGGCG
Source organism: Amblyomma maculatum (assembly GCF_055883805.1). Classification (NCBI taxonomy): domain Eukaryota; kingdom Metazoa; phylum Arthropoda; class Arachnida; order Ixodida; family Ixodidae; genus Amblyomma; species Amblyomma maculatum. The sequence continues at coordinate 24,189,631 of NC_139348.1, forward strand.
TTGATAAAACGATTGAGCACCTCCTTTGTGGTGGTCCTATTTTTTGCAACTGAACGACATACGCTGCGTACTGCACTGAATCGTCTGGACGCACACCCTATAACGGAAGGGAAGATCTTCGGACCATGGCCACAAAAGTCATCTGCGCTCAAAGCCTACAAGGCACTTCTTCGCTTTTTAAGAGACTAGCCTGATTGACAGAATGACATTCTCACCTCCTCTCCTCTTCTACCCTCCCCCTTCAATTTCCCATTCCCCTTCCCCATTGCAGGGTAGCCAACCGGAATTCATTCTTTCTGGTTAATATCCCTTCTTTCCGTCCTCCTTTTCTCCTCCTCCTTCTCACCAACCGGCTAAGGGCACGTTCACCTTTAAGCACAAGATTTCTAATTTGGGGCCTCCAGTCTAGCTGTGAGTCGTATATTATACCGAAAATTTAATACAATTAGAATAGAATGATATGACAAAGAAATGTTAACTGGGCTTGTCTGTGGGAATACCAGGTCAGCGCATTTGTTTATATTTAAAGCTAACCTTAGGCTGCACAGCCAGACTTCTAAAGCATTTAGATAAGATTGCAACAAAAGATATAGGCTGTAAATATTTGCGGCAGAAGCAAAAAAAAACAATATCATCTCCATAGACATAAAATTTGACGGCCGGGTAAATGGGAATATCACGCATTAGTATATTAATAACGGCGATAGGACAGAGCCTTGTAGAACATCTCTTGACTGGGGGTAAGTTTTAGAATTTAACGTACCCTTTGTGGAATAGATTGATCTATCCGTTATGAATTTGCTTATCCACGCAAAGATGTACAAAAGTGTTTGTAGACCCACTATTTATGAAGTAAAATACTGTATTCTACGCTGTCGTACGCCTTGGTAATATCCAAAGTAACTAGAGCTGAAACCCCTTTTTTCCTTACGGCAACCCTAATACGGCTCTCCAAGGCTACGTGTGCGCTCTAAATCGAGCATCCCCGTCGAAATCCAATATGAGCCTTGCTAAAGCCATGAAAGCATACAACATGATCACTGAGACGGCAGTAGACTAACCGTTCTATTAGCTTAACTAAATTTTAAGAGATATCAATCGGACGATTATTGTCGAGATCAAAACCTTTTCTCTAGTCTTTCAGCAGCACAACTAATGTCGCTATTTTCCAAGCCTGCGGAATCCAGGCTTTTTACAAAGACCAATTCCCAATCTGCAATAGGTCAGAGACAAAGTCTTGCAGTATTATTTTGAGCATGGGAAATGATACTCTGTCAACACCAGCGACAGTCGATTGCCGGCAGTTAACTACAGACCCGAATTGAGATATTGAAGTTTGTATCAAACTTAAATCGGGTTGAATAAAAGGTAGTGCGAGCTTGAAAACGCGTCGCGAGGCCTTGGGCTATGTATTCCAATTTGATCTAATTCTTCTCGTGTGGATAAAAAGCCGTGGACTAGGTGGTATGAAAGGAAGGCAATGATTTTGTACTTTCCATGTATATATAGACGAATTTCCGGATTGCTGGGTTAGAGAAATAGGTGTTTAGACTCGCAATATATTCATCCTTATACATTGGTCTTTTAAATGAAGCTAAAGAGAATTTGTAATTAATCCAGTTGATTGGGCACTGATTATGGGCTAGGCGCTTTCATGCTGATTTCATCTTACGATAGGCGTTTTCGCATTCTTCATTCCACCAGCTCGAACAGTCTTGTTATTAGTGGTAGACTGAAATATAAACTCTGACCGCAGAGTTGCGTCTAACACTGAAGACAGTACTTCAGGACCACGATTCAATTTATCAGAGGGGGCAGTTGGCCTGAAGGCCTTTCCTAGAAGTTTCTTAAAAAGTGTAGTGTTGACAAATTTTCGTGATGTACCAGTTTGTCTAATAGGACTGCATGCAATGATGAAAGTGATTGGACAGTGATCACTTGACGTCCCGCAGTCTACTGTGGACCACGATGATACTCCAATACCATTTGTGGCTAATGTTAAATCAATCACTGAATGAGAATTTGCTCTCAAATATGTGATGGCGCGACTTTTGCAACAATGCGCATCATTTCACGGCATCGAACACCAAAGTGACTGCCCTCTATAGACCGTTTTACCGAGAGCAAGCAGGAGAGGAGGAAAAAACTCTCTAACCAGATTCCTTGCGCCGGCCCATTGTTGCCAGTACCGAGTGGGCTGTGCATTCGCACGCTTCATGCATCGCGAGCGGCCTTTCACCTCGGTATATTGTCGTTTGAGAGACTTAAATACATTTATTAGCGCCCGTTTTTGTGGTAATGTCATTGGGACAGCATTGCGTGATCGTAGATGGCACAAACAATCAAAGGAATCTCAAGATAATTGCCGAGTGCCTATGCGGGAAACATGCATCCACAGCCCGAGTTCGGCTGTGATATGTTTCTGCTTCACCGCTTTCCAGTCTATCCCGATTTAATGCGCCAATAAATACTTTATGTAAGCCAGATAGACTTACTACCGATGACGGACTCACGAAATGATGCCCATTTCACTTCCTCCGCCTTAGTAACCACGCGCGCCGGGCAAGCCATGCCTCCCGCAAGCCCACCGCACCAACGATATACGGTGGATCTCTTCCGCCTACGCAAGAAGAGCGTGCTAAAATCTGTTAGTCACTTAAACAATAAGCCAAAGCAAAAAAAATTTTCTTGCGGATTTCTGACCCACACCGTGTTATTGATAATTGCAATACGAATAAGTTACGCAACACATTGCCGCATGGTGCGGCGCGCGGCTCATCGTCTGCACGCTGGATCCGCTGCTAATGCGTCACCGAAATTTGCACTTTTCTTTTACTGATACAATGGGATCGGCAGTCAGAGAGACCATTTACTCTAGCGATGAGCAATTAAAAATTGCGCCTTCGGATGTGCCTTCGATGCGAAACAATTTAGGCCTAGCGATGACTAGGGAGTAGCGCTCGACGAGAGTGCCGTCGTCCGCCACGCCAGCGGGCGGCGCCGCTTTTGTAAGCGTTGCTCTATGTGCTGCGAATTTGTCGTCTTCGTTCATGGCGCAGCTGAGAGCGCCCGTTTTTTGATGTTTTGCTCAACAATACGTCGTGCAAACGATGCTGCTTCGACGTACGGGACGGTGGTATACGATGTTGCGCCGCGGGACGAACACCAAGGCTGCATAAAAACGTCGATGGATGGTACTTTAGACACGACGTCTTTTATGTGCTGGTCTTGAACCGTGGTTTAATTTGAAAAGTATACATTGTTGGAGAAGGACAGCTCGATCGTATACCGAAATGGGTCGCACTTCACGGTAAATCAATGCGGCGATAACTCGAATGCAACTTTCGTAGTATCTGCAATTCCGCGTTCGGTAGCGGCTCGTGCGGTTCATTCGCTTGGTGTTTGTGTGTACAGTTACCATTGCGATTATAAAATATAATTGAAAATACATGTATTCTGAAAGATCCAAGAGATACATCCTCACTGCGGAATTGGAGCGCAGTCCTTCGCCGTCACCCCGGCCGCATGCTGTTTCCAAAAGCTGCCGCCATGTCAAACGGATGGTATACGATTTGCTGGCGCGCTCAAACAAAGCACAAATAGCACCAAGGTGTCGGATAGCTTTCACGAGCACCGCAAAACAGCCCTTTTACATTGCAGCACCGCAACATCAACGCGCACAGCACAGCCCAAGATGGCGACAAGAGGAGCCGCAGCGGACTTTTGCAGTTTGGCTCGTACGGGGCGCCACCATCAAACTAAGATGGCAGCGCCCAGGCATCGAAACTAAAAAGGTCTACAGTTTGTTCTGATACCCCATTAGACATGATGGGGATTTGAACTTCCCAGGCAAAACTACATTTGAAATATTATGCAGTAAAGCTTCTAATGTCCTACGGACACATGTTGGAAAGTTGATATTTGCAATTATGACAGGGACACACTGCGGAACAATCACTTCTACGGCAAGAATCTCACAATCAGGCCAAATAATTTCATGAATCGCTTTAGCGCGATGAACCAGATTCATTGAAATCAATGTTAACAAGCCTCCGCCCCTGTCATGTTTGCGATCAGCTCTAAAATCAGGATAATTTTTAACTTTTAAAGGACGATTAGGAGAGGGCCACGTTTCTTGCAATAAGATAACATCAGGAATTAGTTTAGGAATACCCGGTTGTAGGTTGTGGAAAGATGATAAGATAGAGCGACAATTCTACTGAAGTACAAAGATTCCCGCCATGATTATTGTTTTAAAAAAGAGGCAGCAACATCCTCTTTCAACACATCTGATTTCTTTGTAATTCCTTGAGAACCTTTCTTAGATTTCACATGCGGATGATCCGATTTATTAGGAGAGTAGGAAGCTCGGCGCTTCTGAAATGGGCAGATCATCTAAACGTTTGACGGACATGAGTTAGAAATCGATATTGGATCGGTATCTTTTACATCCACAGGCGTTGACGAAGAAGAGGTGTTAGGTTGAATATAATCTATTGTTAATAGGATAGGTAGTAGTGCAGGAAGACGATGTTAGAGTACCTATAGACGACGATGCAGCCTGCACGAAAATTTGTTGCAAAGCATCGCTGAATGTATTAATCAAGCGATCAAGTACCCCAGCAACAGCCTTCTCTACTGCATCAACAACTGAATTTGTTTTACTTCCTTCAAATTTGGGAGTTGAGACGCGGTCAATATTTGCGTATAAACTCTATCCTTTCGCTACTAGAGTATAAGCATCTGCATCCGAAGGCTAGTCGGTTGTTGAATGATATCTCAGTCACACAGCTGATGACCCCTCTTTTAAAAAGTTGGATAAGCTATGTGACTGCATTGAGAAAGGAAGCACTTAATAGTCTCAGAATTGCAGTGCTCCAATGCATGATAACCGCTGCAAACGCGGCAGGATTTGCCGACTTGCAAGCTTTGCCACTGTGCCCAAAACTACAGCAGTTTTTACATTGCAATGGACGTGGATGCAGAGGGTCAACGCGGTATATTATTGGCAAAACTCTAATTTCACATGGGCAAGAGGAGCCTGGAAACATTGCGATGAGTGACTCAGTTGGTACGTGTGAGTCTCCAGGGTCTCTGCTACAGCGGCAAACAGAAACGACTCCAACACCGGCCTCAAGAATGTCTTCAAAAATCTCTGCTGGCGTAGCGGATGAATCAACCCCCACGGATTATACGTTTCACGCATGAAAGCTGCTCTGGAATAAACGCCTTCACAGGCAATGAGTCAAAAGAAGGGCAATGCAGTAAGTCCGCAACGCAATCCAAGTCATCAGATTTACACAACACTTTTATTCTGCCAAATGCTCCACCTCCGAAATCTTCAGGTATCGGCTGGTTGCAGCTTTCAATTAATCTTGGATCAGACAAGGATTTTTTTTTATTTTAATAACACCATAACACCATTTCTTACAGGAACCAGTGGCTGACACCATTGTCAGAAAAACATTTTAGTGGAACGTTATCAGCCGTAAAACTGGCAGTTCATCGAACCTAGGCCCGGGGACTACAATGCCATGATCGTAACCCTACCTGGACATGAACCCTAAACTAAAAGTGGGAATTCCGGCCAAATCCCCCATTCGAGGAGCGGCCTCATCAGCTGTTAAACAAGAAGCCGCCAAGACAGGTGGTGGACCAAGCCGCAGAGGATCAGCAAAGAGAACCACCAGAGCAGAGGAGCTGAGTCCACACACATGCACTGCGCACAGCAGCCGAAGATCTCGTGCCGGTGCTGCCTCCGCCTTCCACTTCGTCTTTCGGCTTGCGGCAGACGCATGTCATGCGAGTCGCTAAAAATCAAACATTCTAACTCAAGGAGCCCGTGCACTGATGTTGGTACTTCCGACACATCACCTTCAGATTTACACTGACTGGGCACAATCTTGTCCGCGAAGGGCACACCACACAAAAGATAGGCCGCGCGATAGCGCTGGCCTTGGCACGCACAGTTTTGCAGAATTAAAATCGCTGAGATTCAAAGCCGACTTAAGTTTCTCAAAGCAAAAAAAAAAAAATGAGGAGTGCCGTAACGGAGTGCGCGCACGAGATAGTGGGATGGAGACAGTGTCAAAGCGTTAATTCCGCCATTAGTCAAGCTCCAGCTGTTGCTCCACTGCTGAACGGGACATCAGTGCAAACCGTTTCGGATGCTTGACGATCGAGCGGCGGTACTCTTTTTGGAAGGATTCGAATGTACTCCAACAGTATGCCTACTGCTTCTAGAGGCATGCGTACCGGCGCCTACACATCGCCTATTTCCCAGGTCCTCTGTAAGCAATCACTGTTCATTGCGCATTGCGTATAAAGTGCGCGCTTTTTAGAGACCAGCTTTTTTTTTATTTAATACTGAATCCACGACGTGTTTCCAGAAATGCTGCCGAGATCCACGCACACAGTCACCCCCCCCCCCCCCCCGTCTGAAGGGGTACACCAACATTGCTGAGAACTACTGGATTAGCTCTTCTTAGATCATCATTTTATGCTGACCAGCTCTGGCTTTTTTCCAAGATTAAATAAGAAACCCGCCATTATATTGTCGCCCGCCCCGCTTTGGTTCAGCTTCTGTCTCATTTCCCTTAATCACCAGGGGCATGCCATGTTGCAATGCTCCTTTTCAGTTGCCTGCTTTTGAACGTGTTTTCTTTGTATCCAAGAGACAACACTGCTTAGAACGGTCCTTTTGTTAAGGAGCTCAATGTCGTCTGTAGAAAATATCAGCTATTGCGTCCGGCCAACAGCTTGTCAGTGGAAATAGCGAAACAGTAGGTTTGCCGTCCAAGGAGACAAAATTCCACTTTCCTTTTTTTTTGTGAGAGCTATGTACGTCTTCGAAACATCTCTCCTGCTGAGAGTAACTGGCTCACATAGTGGACATCATGAAAATGTCGACGCCATGAGAGCCTGGAATTGTCCACTGCGATCCACCTCCTAAAAAGCATACAAAGCAGCGCCCCCACCCCAACCCCCCAAAAATGCGGTCCTTGACACATAGCATGCATTGCTGACATATAGGACATCAGTTCAGTTCAGTTCAGGCGTTCAGTCGTGTCCGACTCTTCGTGACCCTATGGACCATGTCACGCCACGCTTTCCGGTCTCTCACTATCTTCTTAACATCACATAGCTTCATCTGCAATGCCTCGAGAATGCCATCTAACCATCGCGTTCGCTGCCTACCCCTTCTCCGGCGACCCTCAACCTTTCCCAACATCAAATCTTTCTCCAGCGACTCCTCTCTTCTCATTAGATGACCAAGGTAGCTGAGCTTTAACTTTAGAATTTGACCCTCCAATGAGCAGTCAGGGTTTATGGTCGACAATATCGACTGATTTGATCTTCTGGCAGTCCAAGGAACTCTTAAGAGTCTTCGCCAGCACCACAATTCAAACGCGTCAATTCTTCGGCGGTCAGCCTTTTTCACAGTCCAACTCTCGCATCCATACATCACAACTGGAAAGACCATAGCACGGGTTATACGGATCTTGGTTGGCAGACTAATGTCTCTGCTCTTTACTAGGCGGTCAAGGCTAACCATTGTTCTCTTTCCCAGAAGCAGGCGTCTCCTAATTTCATGGCTGCAGTCTCCTTCCGAGGTAATCTTGGCGCCCAAGAACAGAAAATCTGTCACAGCTTCCACTTCTTGTCCATTGATGCTCCAGGACTTGATAGGGCAAGACGCCATGATCTTCGTCTTTTTAATGTTCAGTTTAAGCCCAAACTTCTCACTCTCTTCTTGTACGCGCATCAGAAGTCTCTTGAGTTCCACTTCACTTTCTGCCATTAAAGTGGTATCATCCGCATATCTAAGGTTGTTGATACATTTTCCAGCAATCTTCACTCCAGCTGAAGACTCGTCCAGGCCGGCCTTCCTCATGATGCACTCTGCATATAGGTTAAATAGGCAGGGCGACAGTATGCAGCCTTGCCTCACCCCTTTCTCAATCGGAAACCAATCAGTAAGACCATGCCCAGTTCTGACTGTGGCCTCTTGCCCTTCATAAAGGTTCCTGAGGAGACAGATGAGGTGAATTGGAACTCCCATCTCTTGGAGAGCTTGCCACAATCTGCTGTGATCTACGCAGTCAAACGCTTTCGCATAATCAATAAAGCAGAAGTAAATGGGTTTCTGGAACTCTCTTGCTTTTTCCATGATCCAGCGAAGGTTGGCAATTTGGTCTCTAGTTCCTCTGCCCTTGCGAAACCCAGCTTGCACGTCCGGAAGCTCCCGATCCACATACTGCTGCAGCCTACCTTGCAGGATTTTTAACATCACCTTGCTAGCATGCGAAATAAGCGCGATTGTGCGGTAGTTGGAACAATCTTTGGCACTGCCTTTCTTTGGAATGGGGATGTAAACTGACCTCCTCCAATCCTGTGGCCACTGCAGGGTTGTCCAAATCTTTTGACATAATGTATGCAGTGTGTTAACAGCGTCGTGGTTGAGGTTTTGAAGCAACTCAGCTGGAATACCATCAATTCCGCTAGCTTTGTTCTTAGCAAGGCTGGCTAAGGCCCATTCAACTTCACTCTTCAGGATGCCCGGCTCGAGATCAGTAATCACAACCGTCCTATGTTGGGTTTGCACATCCGGGTCCTTCTTGTACAGTTCTTCTGTGTATTCCTGCCACCTCTTCTTTATCTCTGAGGCTTCAGTGAGGTCCTTGCCTCGTTTGTCCTTTATCACGCCCAGCTTAGCACAGAAGCTTCCTTTGATATCTTTGATTGTCTTATACAGAGCTCTTGTGTTCCTTAATTGGCTGTTGTCCTCAACTGCTTGACACTGTATGTTCAGGAAGGCATTCTTATCTCTCCTTGCTATTTTCTGAAAATTCGCATTGAGAACCTTGTATCTTTCTCTTTCCCCCATACCTTTTGCCATCCTCCTTTCCTCAGCTATTTGCAAAGCCTCTTCAGATAACCAGTTTGCTTTTTTGCATTTCTTTTGCTTTGGAACTACCTTAGTAGCAACTTCTTGTATTATATCACGAACATCAGTCCACATCTCTTCGGGCTCTTTGTCTTCTAGATCTAATTCTTGAAATCGATTCCTCACTTCCACAGCATATTCTAATGGAATCTGATCCAGATCATACCTGAAAGGCCTTCTAGTTTTCTGCGTTTTCCTCAATCGAAGCTTAACTTTGGCAACAAGAAGCTGATGATCGGTGCCACAATCGGCCCCAGGCCTTGTTTTTACTGCTTGTATAGCGCTTCTCCATCTCTGCCGGCAAATAATATAATCGATCTGATTCCTGTACAGACCGTCCGGTGAAATCCATGTGTACAGGCGCCTCTTGTGCTGTTGAAAATGAGTATTCGCTATGGTCAGGTTGTTTTCTTGACAGAACTCTACTAGCCTCTGCCCAGCTTCATTTGGCTCACCAAGACCGAACTTGCCTGTAATTCCGGATATTTCTTCACTCCCGACCTTAGCATTCCAGTCTCCTATGAGAAAAACGACGTCTGATGATGGGGTGCGGTCTAAAAGGCATTGTAAGTCCGCATAAAATCTCTCTACGTCAGCTTCTTCAGCAGCAGTGGTCGGTGCATAGACTTGAATAACTGTTATGTTGAAAGGGTGACCTTGGATCCGAAGAGAAATCATTCGGTCGTTTTTGGGGTTGTACCCTAGCACTGCTTTGCCCATTCTTCTGTTTACTATGAGAGCGACCCCATTCCTTCTCTTGGATTCGTGCCCACAATAAAAAACGTAATGGTCGCCGGAGTTAAATTCTCCCATTCCGGTCCATAAAGCTACAAAGCGGACCCACTAGAGCTAGCTAGAGGAGGGAGAGGAGAAGACCAAAATAAAAGAGGAAGTAGCTGTTAAACACAGCTGAGGACAATGTATAAGTGGTATTATTCAGAATTATCCTGATGGCGTTTGCTGTGCGTTCCCGGTGTTCGCTGGTTTAGTTTCAAAGACCCTTCAACCGCTGTGATAATGTAGTGAAAGGGGTTCTCCCAGTAAGATATTACCAAGGCCCTTTGATGTGTTTTCACACACCTTAGTTTAGGGAGAGATGCTTCTCTTTAGCCTCCATTGAAATGCACCAGTACAGAACGCGAACTGATTCTTTTACATTGTGATCCGCCGTTTAAAATTAAAAGGTAAATAAAGATACACTTCACTTTCAGATCTTGTTCTAAGAGAAAGTCGCATTACAAGTATAGGGACATAGGAAGGTATTTGCGATTGTTTACTGACAGCTGCTTGCTCGCGGCTACGTAGTTTGGGGAACATGTGTCGCGTGTTCCTAAAGTAATCAGACTGCAATAATTTTAGCACATCAGACATAGCGGGTCGTGTTAAAACCTAATTTCCCCAGGTAGCTTCTATAATTGTTTCAACATTCGTTACATGCCCTCACAATCATACAACAAGGTTTAAAAATATATGCAGCAATTCTACTTACGTATATTTTGATGACGATACCTCGTTTTGCCATTAGAGAAGAACTATCTGTCCTCATATTTTTGAATTTCAATACCCGTGCCATGTTTTGCAATATGAGGCTAGCACAATGCTAGGTGAAAAGGCTAAACTTAGTCAAGTGACCCCCACACCGTCGTTCCAGTCAGCGGTGCGATTTAGCTTCTTTCTGAATGAGCTAGTTTATTCCTCATGGAAATCGTTTCCACACATATGCTCTACTTTCTCAATGCCGACAATCAAACGGGAGTTAGTTATGGCCAGCTGGTGCTCGTTCCTACTGGAAGAAGCACATAATTCTATAGCTAACCATTCACATGCCTCAGCGGAGATCAGGATATACTCTAGCACATCCACATACTAAAACATGTTGAGGCCATCTATGATATATTATAGCGCTTATTGCGATAAAGGTAAGAATTGTCCACTGCAACTTGATTGAAAGAGCAAAATAAATATTAGTAGCGAGGGTAATATCACAGGTTGCGTATTGTTCAGTTCATTATACTAATTTCTACGTTTCATTATGCCTTTCAATGCCACAGTGCGACTCCCCCTATGATGAACGCCACTGTGTAAAGCTCATTTAATTTTGACAGCCGAGGTATACCATGCGCTCAGATCCTATATCACTCTGATGTCTCGCTTTTCGCGTTCAGCGAGAAGACACCGAACTCATAATGGGGCCTAGTTTCCTGAAAAAGTCATTTTACGAATGAAGTTAGAATGATATATGCAGGCATGGTAAAATCCAGCAGCCATTGGAGCATTGTATTTTCTACTCTCAATTGTAAAAAGGCACCTTTTATCTTAACCATCATCTAGAAAGAAAAAGCGTAACGGAGATTTTGCAATATTGTTTTGTGGGATTTGACCCGCCGAGGTGGTGCATTGGTATGGCACTTGGTCACTGTGCCCCAAGGATGCGACATGAAATCCAGGCCTCGGCGGCCGCTTTTCGTCGGAAGAGAAAAGCTAGGCGCCCGTATGATGTCCGATGTTATTGTGCGTTAAAGAATTCCAGGCGGTCTAAATTTCCGAGGCCATCTACTACGGTGTCTCTCAAAGCGTTAGTCGCTTTGGGAAGTTAAAGCTACAAACAGAACCAAACCAAATTTTGTGTCGTTCATAAAAAATGGCCTCAATGACCTCTGCTCTTATGCTCCTCACGCGTTTCAGTTTTCTCTCAGAGTTCTTGAGCTGCTATTTACTCGAAAGTGTTATTGCACTCATTGAAAAGTAAAGAGCGTGTCCAGTAAATTTCTCGTAAACTAAAAGATACTGATTACCGAGTATCACCGCGGACTATAACCTAAACACTAGACTTGCTCGAAAAAAAGCCCGTTCAAATAGTTAAATATCTAGGCAAGCGTTTTAAATTCCGACATAAAAGAGTAATCATTGGAAACTTCTACGCAAAAATTCATCCGCCGCCCTTCCTAGTTTAAACCGATGGCCGAACGAAACCATGCAAATGTCCTTTATCTCTCTTGTACACAATCGTTACAAGCACCCTGCCAAATATTGAATGTGCTTCTAACCTTCTTTCCAGCACAGATAGCAGCATTTCAACAGAAACCTGGCTTAATCCTTCTGTTCAAAACTTCGAACTGCAGGCTGCTTTGAATCTCTTTGTTATATTTCTTAGAGATCGAGATGGACAACGAGGCGGAAGCGTGTTAATGGTATCTCAACAAGATCTTGACTGCACTAAAATCGATGTAAGCTGCCCTCTGGAAATACTGTTCGTTCTCACTAATGCTTCAAAACAACCTTTACTAATAGGCGCTAGTTTCTGTCCACTTGATGCCGACGAAAGCTTTGTTGTGTGTTCGGTTGGTGACTTCACTTTTCCGACATTAGCCTTTTTTGACATTGCACTAAATACTCCTAAATTTTCAGTTTAATGCGAATTATTCTATAGTTGCCTTCCTTTTAGTTTATAGTATGAGATTTCCTCCCCCACAAGCATAATAATCAATCTTCCAGTTTGGTTCATCTTTTGCTCACCGAACACCCTCATAACTTTTCTCCTCGAACAATGACTGACGACTAGTGCTCCCTCATCAAATCTTCCCGAACCCACTACCCCGAACCACAAATTTCCAGATAATAAAACTTGGCAATCAGTTTTCTGAGCTCACATTTTGCAAGCACTGAGTGATCAGCCTTAATCTCAAACTGTAAAAATCAAAACCACTCTTTACGATCGAGGGGTTTATGTCGCGTTTACTGACAAACTAACGCACCTTTGAACCCCTTTTTGACATTTTTCCACTTTTCTAAAGTAGCATACTACTGGTTAATCTTCACATCCAAAATGGAGCACCTCATGAAATCCCACAATCTCTTCACGTTTGGTTTAACAACTAACTAAATAAATAATATTACAGAAATGCTCTATCCCATTGCAAAAAAAATCGAACAAATCATGCGCAATGTAAAAACACCGTCACATTGAATAATAGTTTAAAAAAGGAGCTGCTAAAAATAAACGTTTTTTTAACTACGCTTCCTGATATGTTGCGAATAACCTGTGTAAACTTAGGAAACTTATGAACCAATGCAAAAACATCTACATGTTTATGCGACACAAATGGCCTTGATATTACCGATAGTGATGTTCCAGTGACATTACAATTACCTTTTCTTCAATTTTCACTAAAACGGGCTGCTAGCTCCCTCAAATTCCCGATTTTCAATATCCTGTGATACCTGGAATCACTTTTTAAAATCGCTGCATTTACAAACTCGTTCAATGCCCACAGATTTCATCATTCACCGGAATATATGACATCAACTCAAAAGTGTTTTTTAAACACTGTTGAGTTCATGACTAAATATACCATCAGTGTTATTTTGTCAAAGATCTTTCAACATTCCGTTTCATCTGGAGTATGCTGTGTGGGGCAGCGTTCGAGAAAGCGCAAATGAAAGGCGAAGCACGGACGCCTGGCTTGGAAGCCCGGAGGGATCAGCTTCATATGCATTGCAGCCTGGGGATGTCATCGAACAACACGTCACGTCCAGTAATAGCCCATGACGTCACCAGGTGACGCGTCACCAGGTGACGCGTCACCATCTCGCTGTAGCCAGCGAAATCTTGCGAAGAAATATGATTCTTCTTGTAGACGAGCACCGATGAGCCTATAAAATATTTCGCCTTAATAGAGCGCAGATAATGATGCCGTAAATACCTCGCTCCTCTAGAAGACGGTGCTCCACCCTAGTTCAAATGTCGACAGCAGCGCCGCGGTGGCGGGAGCAACGGGGCCGCTTTCTCCCTGATGGCGCGCCAGAGAGAGGCGGAATTGAAAGGGATTTATAAACGTTAGTTTAAATCTCCACACTGGGAAAATGCGCTTTGTCCGCGAACGTTCATAGACTATGCTCAAACAAACCGCTGGGGACTGGAAATATCATCAGCAAACAAAATAGTTTGTCCCTTCAACTGGTTGATATAACATTAGTAACCGGGCTCTTGACAACCAGATTGTTCTTTTTGGGCCGTGACAGCTCCAGCTCATTGGGTGCTTTTGGTACTCCGATTACAATTTAAGACGAGTAAGGCTCATATAAGGTAATTTTAGGGTTTTCCGAGAGATGGCCGCACAGATGCTGGAGGGCTGATTGCTGTTTCTTGGCCAGAACACAGACTTGTCGAGACAAAAATGGACATAGCGGTTCACTTTAGCGCCGATAGAACAGACTCGAGTGATATTAATACTAAAATTTGTTCTTTTGGTGAAGTTAGGTCGACTACAGCATTGATATTTTTTGCACTGAAGTAGACAATGCAGATAAAAGAAAGGCATGAGCGAGCACGGCGGTGCTTTGTCAAAATGTTGCTTGGATAGGAGGACGCACACCTACTTGTAGCGATAAGCAGGATGCCCTAACTCTGATCAAGCTCGGGAACTCGCCGAGCTCTGGTGACGCCTTCAGATAATCAATAAGTCCTATCAGCAAACGAAATTCACCCTCACAATGATTTCAAGTTTTATTGGTTTATCTAGAGCCATTCAGCAGTTATAACTACTTGGACATAATTTCTAGTAACTTGAATTGATCCGTCACCTTGTGTTTGGCGCTCTTTGGTCCAAGATGCCTTTGCGCCAGTTACAGTCAGTTTATCACCATTGGCATCATTTCAGGGCTTTCGCGAATCACACGAGTACACATTTGTGGTGCATGCTTTGACAAGTTTATTGTACCACTGAGCGCGTAAGTTGTGGAAGTGAGTCGTAAAATGAATGTTTTAGAGTGTTTATTTCACATTTCCGGTATTTTATAATTTACAATCATTTTACTGGATACAGGAAGTGCACAGAGTGCGCTAAAGAGCAGCTTGTAACTTAATACCTCTTGCATCACCTCCGAAGAAACGCTGCGATTATGTGATCAGGTTAATTAACGCAAAAATTTCAAGGCTGACAGAAATCTTCTTGCCATGTGGCTTGAAAGACAAGCAGCATTTAATAAAGGAGGGGCTATGAACTTTACACTCTTAGAGTCAAGCGGGAACTCCTCCGCCATACTGTGTATAGCAATGAAGGAGATGCGATGAATGCATTCCTACTTCTGCATGTCCAAAGTGAAGCTGAGCGAAGTAACCTACGTTTTCGTCCCTCGCATTTTTTTTTCCTGCTGACACATGGCAATCTCGTTTCTTTTTTGAACTTCAAAGGTTTTTTAAAATAAAGTGACCTTTAGTTGGGGAATATGCCACCGACACACTCACAAAGCTCAAGATGATGTAGGAAAGAGGAAATTTTATTTCATGTCATCATGATCGGCAGGTAGCCTGTAAACCAAGAAGCCACTATTTTTCACAATCTCATCATAAGCTCATTGCAGACTGCACTTGCGCTGTGGATCACAGCGGGCTGATGTTGTCCAGTGCACCTGCATGTGCAAATGCCTTCCAGTAATCTACTGTCGTATAGATCCCGAGAATACAGAGGTCTTGATCTTCAACTCTGACTGCGTGTGTGCCGACACAGCCTTTGCAGATCTTGGCCGTCGTTTGTCTCGTCTCGTCACACAGGTAGGTAGGGTACCAGAATTTTCGACAGGCGAAAGTATCAGTGGGAAGGTAGGTTGGTCTCAATGGCATAAGCCGCAGCTCGAAGCTATGTTGCATGCTGCAGTTGTCCTAATCTTGGCAGTCTCGAGTGGACATCAGGAGCCTTCGCTCCGCCGTGGTGATGCAGTGGTGAGGATGCTGGACATCTGTGCCCAAGGATGCGGGATCGAATCGTGGCCCCGGCAGTCGCTCTTCGCCGGTGCCGAAAAGCGAGCCCCCTCCCCCTTCTGCTGTGCGATGTCAGTGCTCGTAAAAGTACCCAGGCAGTCAGAATTCTCCCTCCACTACGCCCACAACTATAGCACCCCTCATAGCCTGAGTCAATTTGGGATGTTATACTCCACAAACCGAACTCAAGAGCGTTAAGAATTCTTGAGTTTTCCTCGAGTTCGTCCCTCAATCCAAACAATACCTGATGCCACGCGCGTCTATGGGTAATGAGAATGCTTGCTAATGTGAGGGCGCCTCCAACATGCTTACTGGCCTCAGCAAAGCCGTGTTTCCAGATGCCAGTACTCTGTAGCATGGAAACTTAAGAGGCGCTAAAGACGTCATCGCATTAGTATCTGAACATCATTGTAGAACGAGAGGAAGAAGATGGTTTACACGATACGAAGGAGCACTGAACAAGGGTAAAGGGTGTACGCTTCAGTTCGCAGGTCGACCCAACGATTCGACAAGAGGACGAAGACAAGTCCACTTGTCGAAACGTTGGCTCGACCTGCGAACTAAGGCGTACCCCCTTTACCTTTGTTCAGTGCTCCTGAACGTCATTGTGGAAGATATATTGCCGCGAGCCACAGAAATTTTTATTTTTTTTCCCGCGGCAGCCAGCACACGGCCTTATCTTCCTTCACGGTGTAGCGAGACGCGGCTTTATCACTTCCTTTGTAGAGCAGGATGAGCCGGGGAATTTTCCCGAGTGGTCGCAGCAAAGCACAGCTGTTGTCGTATTGTTCCAAGCGTTTACAGGTTCAATTGGCCAGTTATCTAGATAACTCTTTGCCGTCTTTAAATAGAGCGCTTCCGAAGTCTTCAGGCCTCCGTTGTTCTATGCCCCCGAAATGCTGAGTTCATTAGTCGACGCAAGCAAGCCCAATAAAAAGAATATTACAGTGCATTTCGTCTCATTGATTGAGCCTACGGCCTGGTCACTACTCCATGACATCTGGAGAAGGTGGTGGGTGGACAGTCAAGAGTACCATGCCTCTGAAGACAAAGCCAGCCGAAGAGACACCTCGCGAGCTCCCTCGCGCCCAGATGAAAATGCCGAATAATGGTTTTACCTCTTGAACCGAGTGGCGAGATTCAACGCGTGGAACGATGGTTAAACGTTGAGGCAAGTCAATTTCGTACTTCAAGGGTCTGCCCAATGGAGTTAGAAAAATACTAGATATTCATTACTGACTGACTGACAGGAATAAGGATTGGAACACATTTAAGTTAAAGCTTCTGAAGACTTTACAAGCGCCGTCCGAAAAGAAAAAGAGGAAATGCTCCTCCAAAGCAAGACCCAGTTCTCATATCAGTCCGTCCTTGATTATTTTGAAGTAATGAGACGCAAGAAAGTACGTGTTTTGATGCGAGATGTCAGAGTCCCTTTCTGCTTGCCTCGCGAGAAACTCTTTTCAAATCACGGCCTGGATTGAAAGAGAAATATCCACAATAGAACGGACACTACTCCCCTTGTCTCGACAGTAGAACCAGCCTCTTCATGTGTCCTCTGCAACAGTTACGCCGCAGCGACAAGCGGAGATAACCACCACATGATCTTTCGAGAAGAGCTGCGTCCACTCGTGCCATCGTCACCGCAGCTGCAGGTTACATCGCTCATGGATTACGTTCGTGAGGATGTCCAGTAAGCATTGGGTGTTGATCAGCAGATGGCTTCTATAGCTCCGTGCACACCACATGCACGCACGAATCACCGACTAGGATAGGTTCAAACGATTACAAGAGCAAAATGCCTCGAGCCAGATAAACAACCTAACGGAGTGGATAGCTGCACCTAAAGAGGACGTCAAGACTACCACGGTCGAGACGTCGACTGAATAGCCGCACTTGACGACTGAATCCAAACTCCTCCTCATGTGGGAAGCTCATGCCAGACTACGAAAACGTTGGAAGAGACAGAGACACAATAGAAACCTTCACAAGCGTATAGCGCAACTCTAGCGCCATATCGAAGCGTACACTATAGATCTGCAAGAAAAACAATGGGGCGAAATCTGTGACAAATGAACGGGCAGCTTGGAAACAAAAAGGTATAGTTCTTCCTGCGACACTTGCTCGACTCCACATAGGCAAAATGCACACAACGAGACCGGCTCACAAAATTAATTCACCAATAGCAGGGTACGGACGCTCAGCTACTCGCCGAATTGCGAACACACTATCTGAACACGTCTCACACGGACCCCCTACCCGCGTATGAGGGTCTCCCCAACGACACCCTTGATGCAGACGTAGCAGATTCCGAGGTCTGGTTTGCTCTCAGTCTGCTCCGTACCACCACCGCGGCGCTGCTTGCCCTCATGTACCTGCCAGTACAACCCAAACTGGGGTAAATGCGGTGAAAGAGCGACAAACGACCACATTCTCTGGAACTGCGCAGATGATCCGCCTGCAGTGGAATTAATACAGCTCCCGTCTCCCGAGCGGTCGGAAGCCGTTCAGGTCAGCTCGGATCCGAAGATCCAACTACGGGCCATGGAGCGGGCTAATGAGGTCACCGCCAGCTATGGATTAGCGGCCACCTAGTACGTCAATTCTTAGGCCTGCTTGAGCGACGAAATAAATGTTTTGCAATCCAACCTTGGTTTGAAAAACCCAACCCGAGGAGCGTGGCATATGGTTTTTTCAATGATTATTGGACATCATGTACGGTACGCCGCTCATTTCACACACCCTAGACGGTCACCAGCGTTCAGATCCCTGTGTCCACATGACTTCCACACAACAAAAAGTACAGCAGAAAGCTTGCAATGTCCACGTCATCTACACACAATGTTCTGAGAACGCGGTAGCAATACGAACATCAAAACACGAAAAGAAAAGCCGGTGAACAAACACGAAGATACACATCGAATCAAGCGAACGCTTCCAATCTGCCACTGTTCTGCACTCTGGCCTTGCAATCATACTTTCTTGCATACAGTAACCAACGACGCAAACACTGTAAACATGATTGAACAAAGTCAAGAATTCACTAGCTACCAAAACGCTCAATCTTTATCAACAACACTTGCACAAACGTTCACCATTACACAGGCACCAAACATTCCTCGAAGCACACATACACAACACGAAAACATGTCCCGCACAGGAATAACTGTCCAACCCGACCCCGTTCCCAGCCTGCTTGAACAAAACTTCACGTCTCCATTGTAATTCACTATCTCAGCACATGGTCAATTCACAGGGAACCTTTATGGTTGTCGCAAACGATCGCTAGCGGAGGTGCTGAAAACTGTGAACATTTAGGGTTAAACGCTACACACCGGGGTCAGACACCTGCTTGACTGCTCGCGCGGCACAGATGTGTTGCAGCGTGTAAGATAAACGCACTTGTCCTGCGTCATGGCTGTGCCGCTGTCTTATGTGTAGCTAGAAAACGCTATCTTTCTGAGCATACTGTCCGTAAACGTTCACAAAAGCCTGATCGACGGCATAAGTAGGTATGTTTATAGTACTGTCATGACTGACTCACACAGTTCATACTGGGGAGCCTCTAACTTTGCGATCTGCCTGTCACGATTGTCGGCACGTGAGTGCCAAAGCAGGTCATCCTTCATTTCTACCAGCTGCGCTGTTGTTTTTCTGCCCACATATCTGCCCGGTATACCTCTCTCGCTACCGCTGGTACGGCATTCGTCCACCACGAGGCTCATCAAAAATCAGTTGTGGGGTTCATGTATGCACAGTCGGGTCGAGTAAAATAGGCGGCGGAGCGGGTCGCATTAACTCGATTTCAGGGGGTAGGTTAATTCGTTTGACCCGCTTATCTAAAGGCATGTAGACGCGGTCCAGTTAGGAAGTCTAGTTATGGGGAACTCTCGGATATGAAAAGGCCTCTGGAGCGGCGACGAGCGTCACTCGAAATGAATGCTTTTTAGCGCTCATCAACGATAAAAAATACTCGAAGCTCTCGATAGTAAAAGGCAATGGGATCAAATACGAGTAAGAACTTGCACAATAACGTCGAATACCGATGCTGCGCTCTGCTATGATATTTACTCACTAGAAAGCAAGTTCATGTAAACATCAGCCGGGTCGAGAATGATGACCTTGCTTACTCAACGCTGATTCAACCCGGTGCTGTCGAGTCCATGTACACAGGGCTATTGTACTTGCAATTTTAGGTGAACTCTCAGTTCGTGTATTGCACATTAAATTTGTGCGACATTGGTGATTTTTTGCGTATGTGCTGTTTTGTTCTGCAAACAATACTATTTCTCCAGACACAATCCTATTTTTAATTTGAGTACAAAATATTGTCCATTTTTGAAAAAAACATAATTCATGAGGCTCTTAAAAAATTTTGATTTTGAAATATATTCACAAAATAGCAACATTTTATAGATATTGAAATATAAAATGTATGCGAAACAATTTTTCAGCTCAGGATTAAACTGGTTTATCAAGGAACTTGTGATAGAGTGAAAGTGAAAAATCACGGTCATTCTAGATGTGTTGTTTTTTATGATCCCATAGTCACATCAAGCATTGTATTTTAAGGTGTGCTTAAGCAATGAAAATAATATTTGGCCTCAGATATTCAGGCAGATTACTATTCTCTATACCAACAACTACTATGAATTGGTTTGAAGAAATCAGATGCCCGAGCACCACACCTGGTACCTGGACATAAAAGTACCCATATATGCCTAACTGAAAATAATCTTGCACGTGGAAGGTTGCCGATGGTATGGCCATATGATTAGCTGTGATGAGGGAAAATGCATACCTGGTAGGCTGCTAGCTGATAAGGAAGTACGATATCATTGTACTCACATCTAGCATAACATTTTCCTGCCTATGCAAAGTAAATTTCTAGTACTTGCTCAATTGCTCATTGCAGGCTGACTGTAATAATTTCAGCTGAACAAGCATGCACTGTATGATTACTAGAACTTCTTGTTGGGCTTGCTCGTGTTTATTTATTATAAACTGAAGGCGCCAAAACAATGCACGCGCACAATGGGTTCCTTGCGGATATGCCGGCCGTGAGATATATATGTACTTTATTCTGCTCAATAAATCAGTTGTGAATGGCGCTCTGTCCCGTTCTTCTTTTCTTGTTTTGGTGCATGTTCTGGTGTCTTTAATTTATAATGAGCACTGTATGAAAACTATTCCTTGGTACATTACAAGTAAGGCAATTGTTTATAGTAGAATGCAACAAGCAATAAAGCTGTGAAAACTAAAAAGCTGGAACTTGAAATGGTACGGTTATTGTAAACCACACAGGTGGGTCTCATTCTTCAATGATCTTGAGAATATTATATGCGTACACAGCCTTGAGAATATCTACGATGTACACATCTCCCTCAATTAGCTGATAGAAGATAGCTTGATTGATTCTGTCAGGGCAATTATTTCTTTATTCTGGCCGCAGTAACGTATGCGTGCCTGTAACTGGTGTACTGCAGAAAACTATTCTTTAATGTGTTCTTTAATATCATCCAGTTTTGCTTGCTTAGAAATCCATATTGTCTATTGCAGAAATGTTTAAGAATTTTTTAAAAATTGAAAGTTCTGGAGCCTGAACCGTCATATTTTCAGGAGCTGTAATTCTGTATGAACGCTAAGCATACACCTGAAGTTATCGATTTGCCGGAAGCAGGTTTTTCCTTCCAAATATCTTTCTTTTGTATCTGGAAGGGATATTATTTTGCATATATGTTTATCATCCCTACGTCATGAGATGCTGCATGCCCTTGCAGGCGCAGAAACCTGTCGCAATGTGCTCTAAAAGAAGAATGTGTGGCAATAGGCCTTCAATATATACAGTAGAACCCCTTTATAGTAAAGCCACTGAGGCCAGCGAAAATATTTACTATATCATGGTCTTTACTGTATCAGTTGTCTGTGATGATACTGTCCTGAAAGTGCTGTCTAGTAGTTAAATAGGCACTTACTGAGCACGTCTTGTTGCTTAATGAAAAAAAAAATCTAAATACCTTCCATCTCGCTTTTATCATCTCTTTGTGTGATTTTTTCATTATAAAATTTATCTACATCTCGTGGAAATAACTCTGAAGCATGAAGACGTGATTACGAATGCAACCAAGTTCGATTTCATGTAAAAACTAAAGCCTTGCATGAAAATGGTGTCCCTTTTTGCTCTTTCTGTCCTTTAAAAGGCAAAAAAGGGTAAATTCGCATGGCACTCAAGTGCTGTAAGACCTTACTCGCTGCACCTCCACTTTCTGCCACCACTGCCTCATGATTTGTACTGCATATTGCAGTGAATGTTGACCCATTTCTTTCCCTTCCCTATTTCTTGCTGCACTTTTACTCCTTTACTTTCTGAATGGAACACGCCTCCTCCTTGCTATGTTTGTAGAGAGCTTTACTTTTCGCCTCCTCCTTGCTATGTTTGTAGACAGCTTTACTTTTTTCTTCTTCGCACTGCGCGCTTTCCCTCACGGCTTCAAGGCTTCTGTAAAGTAGGCTTCTCCTGACTGCTGCTACGGCTAGTAGTAAAGCCACCTAAACGATCACTCGGGGTTATTGTTTTGTTTTCAAATACAAAACGTCTTGGCCTCGCGACTTTAGGTAGTGCGCGGGAGTCGTCGTCATTGCCAGAAGCACTTTAACCGAGTTTTACCAAAAACATCTTTACTATAAAGGGGGAAATTGTACAGGTGCCTAGGGAAGATGAACTGGGACTTCAATTTCACTTTACTATATCAGAGGTTTTACTATAGCGGAGTTCTGTATTTTGTACTCAATCGTATAGAGCACCCAGACTTCAAATATGTGTTTGGATAAATGTTGAGAAGGTGAGTTTAGATCTTATGATGATATATGCTTGTCTTCTGTGCAGATGTCATTTGTAAGACCCACGGGCCAATCTCCTCAACAAACTGTTCCTGAATGGTTATTTCCTGCGGGGTGCCCAGCTTACTACCTGGGCCACGCGCTTCCCCCGCCCAATCAACCTCAGCACTTGATGCATTGACCCTTCACTGCCAACTATTATGCTCAACATAGTCCACTGCCATTTTCCATCCATGGTGGACACTGCCCTGGAATGCACCCATGCTCAGCCTCCTATTCCTGCAACATCTCTCGCACTACAGGCTATAGTGCATCAACCCTGCTCAACATGTCCCGCCCCTTCCATCATGACCAATGCACATGGCACCCCATCACCTCTACCTGCACTACCTGGTCATGTGCTGCTTAGTGCCCTGCTTCCAATTACACCTACTAGCCTCTCCTATATTAACCCTGTACCCAATGCCTCCTGTACTGCATTTTGGCCCTCTGATGTCCTTGTGGCATGTACATGTATATGACTCTCAATAAAATGTTTTCGGAGAACATTTTTCTTGCCTCGTTTAATTACATGGTTTTTATGGCTCCTTAGGGAGATGACATGCAAGGTAGTATTGGGAAATGACTGCATAAGAAAACCACAATTGTCAGAGTGACAGTTAAGCAAATGGCAGCAGTAAGGGCAAGGGTGGAATAACGGCATGGCTAAAGGTGGCTTAACAGTGGCAGTTCCAATGCCACGTGTGCTGATGAATACTCGTTGCATGCCAATAAATACCAATATGTGATACTAGCGGCACGGCCGGTTTACTGCTAATGTCACATGTGCCAATGAATACTAGGGGCATGCCGATACGTGTCACTAGGGGCACGGCCAGCTGATAGCCCATGTTGGCAGTGCCAAGACAGGTGCAATGTTGGCATATAAGCCGGACCAATACATAAAAATGTAGTAATTTTTCAAAAAAACCAGTGTTACGCCAATGTTGGTACCAATTTTTGTCGACGTTGGGCCGGGGTTGGTGTGATGTTGGTGCGCTGCCTGGGTCCTGAGTAGACATATTCGCCTACTACTTCCAGTGCTTCGCTACCTTACGTATATTGCTGTTCCTTCCCGAGGCTGTTGAACATTACCTTAGCCTTCTGCATTAATTTTTAGGCCTACCTCTCTACTTTTCCTAAATAGGTTATCAAACATTATTTGCAGTTAATCCCTCGAGGTACTTAGCAAGGCAATGTCATCAGCAAATCGCAGATTACTGAGGTGTTCTCCCTGTACCCTTATCCTTAACTGCTCCCATTTCAAGTCTCTGAATACTTCCTCTAAGCAAGCTGTGAATCGTATTGAGGAGATCGTATCTCCTTGCCTAACATTTTTCTTTATGCGAATTTAGTTACTTTCTTTATGCAGAACTATGGTTGCTGTGCAGCCACTATACATATCTTCCAGCACTTTCACTTACGGCTCGTCAACCCCTGATTTCGCAATGCCTGCATCACCGCCGAGGTTTCAACTGAGTCAAATGCTTTTTTGTAATCAATGAATGCGATGTATAAGGGCTGGCTATATTCCGAGCATTTTTCTACCACCTGGTGGCTGGTATGAACATGGTAGAATTAGTATGGTAGCGTAACTCACATAGAAGCCTGCGTGTCGACTCTGAGGGAAGCTTTAGTTTCCCGGCGCCCTTGCGAACTGTGAGGCAAAACAAACACGTGACGTTGCTTGTGATGTCACAGTGACGTACTTTTGGCGGGGAATTTGATTGTCTTTTTACGTATGAACGAAAAACAAGACCAACAACGGAGACAGAACGATGCTCGGATAAGGCAAAAAAATGGACACCGTAACTGTTCAGCCAACTTTACTTGACATGGATTTCTACTGTCAATTTTTACGTTAACTGAAATGTTACGCCATCTTCAACCACCTTATCATAGCATCGTTATGCCTCCGTCGTCGTTAGCCTAGTTTTTCATCGCGCGTTATGTAAACGCATTCTGGGGCTTATTTCTTCAGGCACGTTTGTGAACAAGGCCCTTCAAGTGAATTCGGCAAGCACATGGATAGAATCACATGGCTTCAGGCATTTCACTAAGGGCATAATTGAGTGAAGCTGTGTTGCATAGAAAGCCAGGCTTTATTAATTCACGATTACTTACATAGACGCAAAGCGACCACCGCTCATTCGTCACGGTCTTCATGAAATCCTCGTGATAACAAAATGACCTGAGCGTAGGTCTCCAAACGAGACGCGGTGAGATTATAAAAGGGTAAAAGTTCTTGCTAACAAACAAAGTACGTATCAGTGTCAATTAAAGAACAAAAACAAACGAACGGAATAACTAACGCTACCGCTAGAACGCCAACCTGTAAGAGCTTAGGTAAGCAATTCAAATTTGGATTACTATTATTTAGAAGTTAATGCATCCGAGAAGTGAAAATATCTGCGATATAGATTCGCTCCAATAAATCTCGCCCTGTTCACGATTCCATTATTTTACTCGCGCTTCATTTGCCACTCACAGGAGTCAATGTGAGGCTACAAAATTACAACTTAAGCATTTAACATGTTCATGAGAAAGATCTCATTGGCAATAGGGACATCCCTGTGATAACAGCTAAAGCACATTCAGCGAACGTTGGTGAGGTAATACGACGCAGTAAGCAAAACACGCAGCAAAATGAGCGGAACGAAAGGCTTTGCGCAATGCGACACGCGTCTTGGGGGCGATAAAATCTCACCTTCACCATTCAATTAAACCATGCAGCGATACGCCGCTCATGCAGACGTGTATCCGTAAAACAAGCCACCACTTTTGCGACGTGCCTGGGAGGCCGAGCCGAGCCGACGAGCTGTGACGCAGCATTGTCCCATCCTCCGGAAATACGAACATGCAGCCAGCAGCAATCAGTTTATGATCGAGCACACACAGTCTTCGCCTTGCTGACAAGCTCTACCACAACCAGCAGAATGAAATACTGACTGTTTGGTACAGATAACCCACTCGGTACGCCGCACGCAATGATGAATGTTGAACCGGGGCCGATGATGCACCCATTCCGCGGATGAAAAAAGCTTTGGTCTGAGCCATATCTGAGCTTTGGGCAACTATGCAGCGGATACAAAATGGCAGAGAGGCTGTTAGAAAGAAGTTAAAATATTATTATAAATGTGACACGTTTTTTCTTACGCAAGAAACAAAAACTGCATTCATTCCTGAGCGCAAATGTTATGTTGACTTTCTAGTTCTTTGGAGTTCTGGCAGATGTTATTTTGTGTGCTTTAGTAATTGGCCTAACAGTTCGCAGAGGTCCTCATCATCGAGTTGATACCGCTTGCAATAGGCAGCTGCACGCGTTTTCTTCCAAGTAACGCGTCCATTTGAATTGACATTGGTATGGATATGATCGATAATAGAGTACTGTTTCCGAAAAACTGCTTGATCCGTTGCTTGATGGCAGTCTAAGGTTGTACTGATTCTATTAGCAATTACTTTCGTAAATACCTTATACGTAACAGACAGTAAGCTGTAATTTTTAAGGTCCTTAGAGTCCCCTTTCTTATGAATGAGGATAATGTTCGCATTCTTCCATTGTTCCCGTACCGTCGATGACACCAGGCACTGCGTATACAGGGTGGCCAGTTTTTCTAGCACGATATCACCCCGTTCTTTAACAAATCTGTAGTTATCTGATCCTTTCCAGCTGATCTCCCCCTTTTCATAGTTTCTAGTTCTTTTTTGACCTCGTCTTTTGTCGCTGGTTAAACGTCTGACTGTTTTTCCCTACCGCCAATCTCAGTACGGTCCTCACTACTTTGGCTGCTGTAGAGATCTGTATAGAACTCCTCGGATATTTTGACTATCTTGTCCATATTCGTGTAGACGTTGCCCGCCTTGTCCCTTGTCGCATGCATCTGGTTTTTGCCTATACCCAATTTCTTCTTTACCGCTTTGAGGCTTCCCCCGTTCTTTACAGCATTCTCAATTTTCTCCATGTTATACTTCCTTATATCGGTCGTTAAGCGCTTATTGATTAGCTTTGATATCTCGATCAATTCTATCTGGTCTTTTGGATTGGAAGCTTTCATGCTCTGGCGTTTCTTAAATGTTTCGTCTCCTTAGACAGCGTACCGGTATCCTCTCTAACTGTCCTACAGTCTACTTCTAGAGCGCAATCAGTAATGATATCTCTGAATTTATTGTTCTTTGCTTCTGGGGTAATGTCGTTATCCTCAGTTAGAGCTGAATATCTATTCTGTAGCGAGATCGTTAACTCTTCCGCCCTTCCCCTCACCGCTAATTCGTTAATAAGTTTCTTTCTTACTAATCTGGTGCGTTCCTTCTTCAGATTTAGGCTAATTCGGGACCTCACCATCCTGTGGTCACTGCATCGCTCTTTTCCGATTGCCTCTACGTCTTGCAAAATAGCGGGGATTAAACACAGTATGAAGTCAATTTCATTTTTAGTCTCCCCGTTCGGACTTTTCCATGTCCATTTCCGGTTCTTCCGTTAGCTAAAGAAAGTATTCATGATTCTTATGTTATTGCGCTCTGCAAAGATTCTTACGTTACTGCAGAGCGCAATAACATTTCTGTGTACTGTCTGCCAAATTAGACTCGGCTACGGCGTGCCTCAGGTACCTGGGAAATATTTCTGCATGTTATGTCATTGCCACATTTATAATGAAACATGTTTCGAGGTGTACAAGCCATTGCTGCCGGTCTAAAAATTACAACTTCTTGACCATCGAAGGATGCTGCCTGCTCTCACGACTTGCCGCTAATTTTCTGGTTGCCTATGCACACTATAGTGTGCACTGGAACCATTTTAACGTGTGGAATTTCACAGCGCTGGCAAATTAAGGGGCACCGGCTCTTCGATCATGCTCTGCTACCGTGGACGTAATATTCGCTGAACACGGAGCAGTAGCATAAACATTGAAGAAACGAAATGCGACGAAGCTTCAAAATTGTCAAGCGCAGCAGCGAGGACACTATTTTGCTGGTAACTATATCTTAGTTGTATGTAAACATTTCGGAAAGCGCTCCGATGACCGAGGGCTTGGTTTGCTTATACGCAGTGCAAGAAGGAGCGCAAAAGCTCGAGAAATATGTAAAGTATTGTGCATTACAAGCGCTCTATGTTGTTTTTCTTCCTTTATGGGTCATCGCTCGGAAAATTACTCTCTTCATCGTTTTATTGATTTCGGCTGTGGCCCTCCCTTATTGTGAGCCGATGGTCGATTGTGAGTACTCTGTTGTCATGTTCGCCCCTGAGGGATGCGGCGCCGCGGTCCGCGCCGCCTCGCAAGCAATCACGGAGTCTCCGCTTACGTCATAGTGTGCGCCACCATTCCCGACTACGTAGTCGAAGGAAACAGTTTGAATTCGACCGATGGGAACAAGAAAAAAACTCAAATTCTTATCACAATCTCAGCAATTATTCGATTTTTTGCAGCCGGACATGCGGCGACAGTGTCACCAAATGTAGCTTATTAGATTTTCATAGCATCTTTGGGTGTCTTTACTGCCCCTTAAATGGCGCGCTGTTGCACGTCACATGAGCAAAAAAAAAAGGCCAGCATGGCTTGAACTGGCCAGCATGCCTGATTGCATGCCTTGATAGTCACCTTGATTGAAGAAGAATCTGCGTAAGAACCTGATCTTTATTTGGCTGAGCGCTTTCCTCGGCTGTGGAGCCATCAATAGTAAGTGCTGTGTTTCAGAAGCTTGGCCGCGCTCTCAAGTAGCTGAAGAATGTGGTACATTACGACTGTCATTATTATTTGTTCGCAACAATATCCACAGTAACCTTTAGAATTGATTCGTGCAGTTGAGTGAGAGAGCAGTTCTGACTAGCAAGAATGACCATGACTACTGCTCTGTTCTCTCGTTAGAGGATTACTCTCAAGTGTCACCCTCCGCGGGTTGAAACCTTTTCTTGATTTTCAACAATCAAGATTTCCCCACTTGGTGAATCCCCGAAATATTGTGGAAATCAGCTGAGGAAGCTCCGCAAGAGCTCGGGACCGATGTCTCACTACAAAGCCCTCAGTTGGTGAGTAAAGCTTCCTAAATAACTACTACACAAGCCTGTGGCCATTGGGCGCAAGCAGCGTGAGCAGTGTCAACCGAGAAGATGATTGTTCATGGCTTACCTTCTTCCATTGTTTGCTGCTGCTGACGGACACCTGGTACTGAGCTGGCTGACCTGGCCGGCCACGTGAGGCGGAAAGGTCGAGACGACGAGCAGAGTTCAGTTCTGTTCCTTTTGTTCGTTACACGTGTGCGCTGTGCCTTCGAAAGGATAACGCTGTAAATTTCATTGTATTCTAATAATCGCTATGCAAATAAAGTATTGTGGCTGTATTTTGCGCATTTTCTAAGTGGCTTTCAATTCATAGTGGCCAGAATTTTAGATTCCGTACATAATGCTTGTACCTGTTATATCGATAGCGAGCCATGGCATATGCAAACACTTTCAGTCAGGGGAAAGTGTGAAGAATGCCGTAGGCTTTATGGTAAAGAAATAGTGCCTTCTACAAAAGCCATTTTCAATGTTATTGTGTAGAGCTATACTCATTTAATTTTAGAACAGCAAGAACAGTGCGCTTTCTTCAGAACACAAATGACGCAACGCGTATTATGTGGTAGTTTCGGTATAATTCCAAGATGTTCCATCAAAATTTTGGCCATACAGGTAAAAACTAAGAGCAGTACAAAATATACCTGCGGGAAGAACAGAAAGCTGGGCAAGCTAGGTCGCGCTTTTTAGCATGGATACGTGCAGGCAAAAGAACTCTTATAGTAATTGCTGGTGTGTGCTTATATATATTTAATTTTAACAATAAAGGACTGAATTTGCCTTTTTTTTTAATCGGTAGTTTGCACCTGACAGCTGCAAAGGACCCATTGGATGTAATTTAAGCACCAGGGACTTCAGGAGGACATTTCGGGCCGGATTTATGAACATTTCTAGCCGGATGTTCACAAATATTCATAAGTAAAACAAATAAAGTTGCTTTTAATCATGATGATGAAGAGCAACTGGCAAGTGATGGTTTCAGAAACTCTTGCGGTTTTAACTGTTTTAACTAAATAACTCTTGCATTTCAAGAAAAGGAGGCCCATATTAAAGTAAAGCTCTGTTTCCGAAATACCTCTTCCCTGCCAAACAATATAATTTTTCATTATTTGCTAATTGATGGAATCATTGTTCTTGAATTGCTACTTACACTGCCACCATGAGAAGGAGAAGAGAACAAAGTTCGTCTGCGACGAGCTGCATAACCTTTGGCTAGAAATTAAAAAAAAATTGCTACAAATGAGCAGTGTCGAAGTCCACGAAGATGAGAACAATTCCCCCCTTTTGTATAAATTGAATGTCGGAATTTCTGCTGTAAAAGCGCCCCCAACGTCCTCGAACGTCGGAGAGTCATGAGCTCACACGAAAGAGTATTCTTAAAAGTTTGACTACGCATATTGT
This sequence comes from Amblyomma maculatum, assembly GCF_055883805.1. NCBI lineage: Eukaryota > Metazoa > Arthropoda > Arachnida > Ixodida > Ixodidae > Amblyomma > Amblyomma maculatum. Next base: position 24,219,667 of record NC_139348.1, read on the forward strand.
GGCAAAGCTCAAGGATAGCGCCTGCTCTTGAAGGAATATGTTTTGTTACTTTGACACGCGCTTAGTCGAAAGCCCTAGTTTAAATTATATGGAAGCGAATTTACCAGTACGTACAAGAAAATGTGTGAAATTATAGAACAAGTTTTGATATCGTTTTGGCATTCATGCTAGAATGAAGAATTAGAAAGGGTAAAATTAAATGCAGAGCTATATTTTAACAAAACTTTTTTTCACCTAGCAAAGGAAGATATTTTCCTATCTAGACACACGCTCAAATACAAAACTCTTGTCATATTACTGGGCTGTCATAAGACATAAGTGTATAAATGGCAGGAACAAAATACGGCAACTACACTTATAGTGAGGTGGTTTAGCATATGACGCATATAAATATTGTAACGAGTACAAGGCAGTGAACACTGAACGGATCGGTTCCACACAGTACACTCAGTTTCATCTTCTTCTTTCTCGAATCCGAGAGGCGCGCGGCATTACTCCCCCTCTTCGAAAGCGGCGACTCGACACTCGGAGCGTCCTCAAGCTATATACAGACAGGAGAAGCAGGGAACACAAAGCTGCACACGCGCAAAAGGTCACTGCTTATCATAATACGGTTTCATCTGCACTACACGAACAGTTTCAGCACTTGGGCGCCGCCGTATTGAGTGTCGATGACTCCGAGGAACAACTTCGTAGGCCACATTACTAAGACGTCAAATGACCTCGTATGGCCCAAAGTAACAGCGAAGTAGCTTTATGGAGAGTCCTCGACGGCGCACTGGTGTCTACACCCAAACAAGATCGCCAGGTTGGTAGTGAACGTGATCGGTGTCGGAGGTTGTACCGACTGGCATCGCGATGTTGTTGTTGTTGAATACGGCATCGTGCGAGCTGGCGCGCTTCTTCGGCCCACTGTAGAAATATGTCGACGTTGTCGTGACGCTGGGGCTAAGTCGACCCGGCCTTCACTTGGTAGCGTGCAGAGACTCCGGGTTCATGAAGGATTGAATCTTCGAAGTTGGTAAAATATATACAAGCAGGTTTAATGGCACTTTGAGAAACTTATTTACAAGATTATTTACACGAAAAAGAAGGGTACATCAGCAAAATGGCAAGCGTTAAGAGTTCATAGCGAGAAGCGACTGGATGAGCCGTTTACCCAGTACTCAGAGCGACATCTCGTGCTCTGCAGCGTCCTTAAAACCCCCTATGTCCAGCCCCTCTCTGAAGATGCTGACCAACCAAATCCAGGGCACGCCCCTCAGATATCGGCATCCAATCGAACACAACACTGCACTGATGGTCTGAAGCACTGACTGGCCCGGCATTGTTTCGTTGAGCCTGGTCACTTGTTGGCGGGAAAAGCTTGGGAACGGCGAGGAGGTACATTTCTATTCTTCAGCCAAGAATCGATAGGCAGCTGGTTCCGGCAAGTGGATTTACTTCTCAGAAACCCAAGTGCACGTGGGCGCCGCATAGGGCTCCCAGCATTGTCCCTTTTCGACAATTGCAAATCTTTCCTGCATTCCTGGGAAATTACTTAATGGCCGTATGCGTCATGCTCCTTTCTTGTCCTGCACGTCAGCGGACATGTCACTCTGTCGTCTCCTTTGGATAGGAGGCATTCATCACTGGAGGATAGCACTTCTCGACTGGAAGGGTGAACAAAAGAAAGAAAGCACTTCCTGCTATTTCCCGCAGGGGGACGTTTCTTTGTGTTTTTCCAGACGTTCTCTTGACAGGGTCAATTTGGCATTTGCAGGGTGTCCACAAAGGAAAACAGGCTTACAAAAAGGATTTATGGAAACAGGCTCACTTAGAGCCATTGGACCATCACCACATATCCACAGCACTTATCCATGCCCACAGGCGAACAATAGAGCGCGCAAATGCGGATGCATGGTCGTAACAGCCTCCTCCCCCGCCAGAAGAGTCTCGGAGGGCAGCAGTCGCAGCTGCTGCATGAAGAGACGACTTAATGGCCTGCACGTGAACGCTTGAAGCTCGCTGTTGCTTGTCGCGTTGTCTTGATTGTTGTAGGCCAAATTGCTCGAGCTGTCTGAAACTCAACCACATGTCCAAACAAGCACTCGGCTCCCGTCTGAAGAGACCAGGTTAAAAGAAAACTGCCATTGTTGTTCGAGAAAAGCCCACTCTCAAGACGTTCAGGACCCACGTATGCCTCGAAAACCAAACGTGCTGCTTTACATAGTCACATATATTCAAGCGCACGAAAAAAAAAATAAAAACCTGATTATCAATTTGGATACATGGTGAGGAACACCTCGGACTGCTTAGAAACAGCGGCTAAGCGCGTCCGCATTCCCATTTAACTTCCCCTTTTTGTATCTTATTTCAAAATTGTACTGCTGTAAAATCAAGCTCCACCTAAGAAGGCGACTGTTCTTCGATGTCGCAGTTTGCAGCCAAACAAGGGGACAATGGTCCGTCTCTACGGTGAATTTGGCCCCTCCAAGATAGCACTTCAATTTTTGAATGGCCCATACAATGCAAGCGCACTCTTTCTCTGACGCGCAATAAGCCCTCTCTCCAGAACTCAGTTTTCTGCTCAAGTAGAGCACGGGGTGCTCATTACCGTCGTCATCTCTCTGGCAGAGAACAGCACCTAGCCCTCGATCACTGGCATCACACTGGACCGTGAATTCTCGGTCATAGTCTGGAGCTCGCAATACCGGACGGCTAATCAGCACAGCCTTCAGGTTTACGAAGGAGGCTTCCTTTTGTTCGTCCCAGACTACATTTGTCGGTTCTGTCTTGCGGAGAGCGTCGGTCAGAGGGCTAGCCAAAGCTGAATAGTTAGGGATGTAGTGATTGTAGTACCCAGTCAGACCCAGGAATGCTCGAATTTCCGTCTTCGTGCTCGGCCGCGGGTAGTCTGCTACCGCAGAAATCTTAATCTCGCTGGGTTTCCTGAAACCTTGACCTACATTGTGACCCAAGTAGTCCACGGTCGCCCTTGCCAGGCAACATTTCTCGGTCTTTACGGTTAGTCCAGCTTGACGCAAAAGGCTCAGTACAGCTCTTAGATGTACCATATGGTCCGCCCATGAGTCGGAAAAAACCGCAATGTCATCTAAATAAGGCACCGCGAATGTTTCACACCCCTTTAAAACCCTATCCATGAGTCGGGAAAAACAAAATGGAGCATTTTTCAGCCCGAAACTCATCATTGTTGGCTGGTAGCTGCCCGTCGGAGTGACGAAAGCCGCGTATCTGCTGGCGCGTTCAGTGAGCGGTACTTGCCAGTATCCTCGAGTAAGGACCAGCGTAGTCACATATGCCGCTCTACTGACCAGTTCTACTCTCTCCTCAATATTCGGAATAGGATACACTTGATCCCTGGTGAGAGAATTTAGCTTTCGGTAGTCTACCACAGGCCTAGGGTCTTTACCTGGAGCTTCTACTAAGATCATAGGCGAAGCATAATCGCTTTCCGAGGGTTTTATTACTCCCAATTCCAGCATGCGAGTTACTTCCCTATCCAGAATTTCTCTTTGCCTTGGAGAAAATCGGTAGCACCTTGATCGCAGTGGCACGTCTGAAGTCAGCTCAATATCGTGCTCAGTCAAATCCGTCCTGCCTGGCCTGTCCACGAAGCAGGCCTCAAACTCTGTTATTATTTCGCCCAGATCGGACAGCTGGGATTTCTTTAGTTCTCCTCTCTGCTCCGTCTTTTTGAGAAGCTCCTGAGCGTTGCTTCCCTTTCCGCTGAGGCAAATCAAGTTGTCCCCCATCTCCTCGGGAAGGTTTAACGTTAGATTTACCACGGCTTCCCTCTGCACATAAGGTTTCATAAGATTGCAATGATAAATGCGCACTTCTTTACGTCTACCGGGGATTTTCACTGCGTAGTTAGTGTTAGAAAGCTTTGCAACGACTTCAGCCGGTCCTTCCCACTGTACTTCGAGCTTATTCTGTCTTGAACTTCTCAGCAACATCACCTGGTCCCCGATACAAAACGTCCTTTGACGGGCTGACTTATCATAGTACACTTTGGAACGAGCCTGGGCTGACTTCATGCTGGCCTCAACGAGTTCCTTAGTGTTATGTAAGCGATTCAAGAGGTTCAGAATGAATTCTACTACTGTTGGGTCTTCTCCGCGCCCCTCCCAGGCTTCGCGCACCATTCGCAAAGGTGAGCACAGTGACCTTCCGTACACCAACTCGGCTGGGCTAAATCCAGTGGATTCGTGCGGCACTGACCGCAAAGCGAAAAGCGCTGCAGGCAGGCAGGTATCCCATTCGCGCTTGTTTTCATAGCACAGTCCCCTCAGGACTCGTTTGAGAACAGAGTGCCATCTTTCTACGCTGTTGCTCTGCGGATGATGGATCGAGCTATGCACTACCTTAATGCCGCATCGCTCGAGAAATGAGGTGGTGAGGACACTCGTGAAAACGCTACCCTGATCACTTTGGACCTCGGAAGGGAATCCAACTCGTGCAAACACTGACAGCAGCGAATCCACTACACTCTCGGACGTCACCTCGCGCAGCGGAACAGCCTCTGGAAACTTTGTGGCTGGGCATAACATAGTGAGGATATAACGGTACCCTGACTCTGTCACAGGAAGTGGCCCAACTACATCTATTACTAAACGGTGAAACGGCTCGGTAATGATTGGTACTAACACCATCGGAGCTTTCCACTTATCTTGCGCCTTTCCAACCCGCTGGCACGTGTCGCATGACCGTACAAAATTTTCCGTGTCCTTAAAACATCCAAGCCAATAGTATTCTTGCAACAGCCTCTGCTTTGTTTTCTTTATTCCAAGGTGACATGACCACGAGCTGCCATGGGAAAGTCGCAGTAAGTCTCCGCGGTACTTTTGGGGAACGACTAATTGGTCCCGCTCTACTCCGCGCTTATCCTTGAATAAGCGATACAGCACTCCCTTTCTCATCTCAAAAGAAATATTCTTTGCTGTCTTAGTGGCGCGGTGGCGCTCCCTTATCTCCTGTATCTTGGGATCATTGGCTTGCTCCATAGCTAAGTCCTCTCGAGTTCCACTTAAAAGTGTCGTGAGATTACTAGACACTGGCGGCAAGAGGTTACTCTCAAGAACGTCCTCATTCCGCGTCTCATCAAGCTCACTTTCAAGTTGACATATCTGAGATGCCTCGCTCTCAAAGTTTTCTGACCTGCTATCTTCCGCATCTACCACTGTTTTAACTGCCATTTCCTCCGCTGTGGATTCTTCTGGAATGAGCAGTGTAGCTAGTTCTCGCGCCTTTGAACGTGTTAAGGCTTGCACTACTCTGTCTCCGAAAAGGATGCCCCTCTTTCGCAGTAGCATGTCCGATTTGTTGGAGAACAAATACGGATAGCACTTAGGAAGCTTTCCTGAAACGGCAGCCTCGGTTGTTAACTTGCCGAAAGGGCCCTCGATGACCACGTTCGCGATTGGCAAGCACACACTCTGTTCCTCCATTACCTGGCGGATCCACGCACACTGTCCTGTATAGTCGGAAGGCGACACATACGCCGGATGGACAACATCCATCGTTGCGGCCGAATCGCGCAGTACCTTGCAAGGCTTCCCGTTGACTACTAGGTCATGCAGGTAGGGTTCCAAAAGCTGCATATTTTCATCGCAGTCACTGACATACGAGAAAGCAAACTTTTCTTTCCGGCAGTTGACGGCAATGTGACCCTGCTCATTACACCTAAAGCATGTGAGCGGCTTCCTAGCCTCAAGCTTTTTCTTTGTGTTCTGCGGGTTGGTCACTTCCCCACTTTTCTCACTGCCGTCCTTTCTAGGGCGTTTGCCTGAAGAAGCCTTCCTTTCTTCGTTTGCAAATCTAGCAAAGTGCCTTTTCTGACGGTTATTTACACTGAACTTGGGATTGCGGAGCCTGTCTACTGCTGGGTTGCTGAATTGTCGGCGCGAAGCGTACTCCTCAATGAGTTCGGCAGCTTCAGTTGCCGACTTAATTTCGCCTCGGTCCTGTAACCAATTTCTTTCTTTTTCTGGGAGGCAGCTATAAAACTGCTCCAAAAGAATTCGCTCGACTACAGCGTCCCTATCACTGTAGGAATCAGTGCTCTTTAGCCACTCGCCCAAATTAACTCTTAAATTGTACAGGAATTCAGGGTAACTATCGTCCCTGGACTTAGTAGCGTTCCGAAAACGTTGTCTGAACGCCTCGGCGCTAAGCCTATACTTTCTCAGAAGGCAAGCCTTTACCTTCTCGTAGTTGTCCGCGTCCTCCTTGCTTAGCCGCGTGACAACCTCCGCTGCCTCGCAGGGCAGAACCGTCAACAATCTCTGAGACCAAGTGTCTCGCTGGAAGGACAGTTTTTCGCAGGTTCGCTCAAAGTTAGCCAGATACAGACCGATATCCCCTGATATCACATATGGCTGCATGTACTTTGACATCTTGAAATCTGCCTCCTTGTTGAGAAGAGGTACCGCTAGCTGGGGACAATTGCCCGACCTCTTGCTCAACTCTAAGTCTAATTTCCGGAGCTCAATTTCTTGGTCCAGCTTTTTTGCTTCTCTTTCAATTTCACGCTTCTTTTCCTCTTTTTCCCGCTATTTCTGCTGTCTGAGCTGCTCCTTTTTTTGACCGATGAGGTTCCATGCTTCACTGAGCTCCTCATCATCGGTTCCCAGATTAGTGATTGCCTTTATAATCAAGGGTTTTCGTGCCAAACCACTTGTATCAATTCCCAATTCCTCACACAATAGCAACAGGTCCGGTTTCTGCAGCTTTTGTAGGTCCATGATCGCTCCGAGTGTCGGCTACTTCCAAAACAACTGTGCAAACTACCAAACCTAAAGACGTTTCAACACTTTTTACCAGTTCTAAAATCTAACCCTGTTCTAGAACCTGGTCCACATCAGAAGAAAAGCCAAGCACTCACCCACACATGCGATCGATGTTCCGAGCTGCTCTCTTGTTGGCCGATTGTTGCGCCTGCTTGTTGCTTGAGATGCCACCTCCGATCACCAGATGTTGTGGCTTGTAGCTCCAGATCCACCTCCAATCACCAGATGTTGTAGCTTGTAGATCCAGATCCCAACGCTGGTCACCAGTTGTCGTGACGCTGGGGCTAAGTCGACCCGGCCTTCACTTGGTAGCGTGCAGAGACTCCGGGTTCATGAAGGATTGAATCTTCGAAGTTGGTAAAATATATACAAGCAGGTTTAATGGCACTTTGAGAAACTTATTTACAAGATTATTTACACGAAAAAGAAGGGTACATCAGCAAAATGGCAAGCGTTAAGAGTTCATAGCGAGAAGCGACTGGATGAGCCGTTTACCCAGGGCTCAGAGCGACATTTCGTGCTCTGCAGCGTCCTTAAAACCCCCTATGTCCAGCCCCTCTCTGAAGATGCTGACCAACCAAATCCAGGGCACGCCCCTCAGATATCGGCATCCAATCGAACACAACACTGCACTGATGGTCTGAAGCACTGACTGGCCCGGCATTGTTTCGTTGAGCCTGGTCACTTGTTGGCGGGAAAAGCTTGGGAACGGCGAGGAGGTACATTTCTATTCTTCAGCCAAGAATCGATAGGCAGCTGGTTCCGGCAAGTGGATTTACTTCTCAGAAACCCAAGTGCACGTGGGCGCCGCATAGGGCTCCCAGCATTGTCCCTTTTCGACAATTGCAAATCTTTCCTGCATTCCTGGGAAATTACTTAATGGCCGTATGCGTCATGCTCCTTTCTTGTCCTGCACGTCAGCGGACATGTCACTCTGTCGTCTCCTTTGGATAGGAGGCATTCATCACTGGAGGATAGCACTTCTCGACTGGAAGGGTGAACAAAAGAAAGAAAGCACTTCCTGCTATTTCCCGCAGGGGGACGTTTCTTTGTGTTTTTCCAGACGTTCTCTTGACAGGGTCAATTTGGCATTTGCAGGGTGTCCACAAAGCAAAACAGGCTTACAAAAAGGATTTATGGAAACAGGCTCACTTAGAGCCATTGGACCATCACCACATATCCACAGCACTTATCCATGCCCACAGGCGAACAATAGAGCGCGCAAATGCGGATGCATGGTCGTAACAACGTCTTCATAGGTGTTGGTGACATCGTCGCCATGACTTATGGGTAGCATAGCGTCCAACATTGTGGTGACGGGACGACCTTAGACTAGCTGGAATGGCGCAAGATGAGTCGCTTCCTGTTCAGCCGTATTGTATGCAAACGTTGCATACTGAAGGACTTCATCCCACGTGTGACGTTCAACGTCAACGTACATGGAAATCATGTCTGCAATTTTTGTGTTGAGGCGTTCAGACAGTCCGTTTTTTTGCGGATGGTAACCAGTGCGATAACTTGTGCGGGTAAGACTGAAGAAAGCCTGCATTCGTTCGGCCGTAAAAGCTGTACCGCGGTCAGTATTAATAGCCGATGGGGCACCGTGGCGCAGTACGATGGCCTTAAGAAAAAACTGGGCTAATTCAGCAGCAATTGTACGGGAAAGTGCATGTGTCTCGGCACATCGCGTTAAGTAGTCCGTCGTCACTACTAGCCATCTGCGCCCTGATGCGGACGTTGGGGAAGGGCCCTGAAGATCCACACCCACTTGCTGGAAAGGGGCTGTTGGCGGAGGTATCGGCTGAAGAAGCCCTGCAGGCTACAGCGGAGGTGTGTTGCGCCGCTGGCAATCTCGGCATGTTCTCACGTAGTGCTGGACTGATGGCAGCAACGTAGACCAAGAGTACTTTTGCTGAATGCGTGCTAATGTTCGCGTCACTCCTAAATGACCAGCCGAAAGCTCGTCGTGGCACGCCTGCAAGCTTTCTGGCCGGAAGTCGGACGGCACAACGAGAAGAAAGGTTTCCTTGTTGTGCTGAAAATTTCTCTTATATAGGACGCCATTACGAATGCTGTAGGAGGGTAACCCCGTGCGAAAGCACGTGGGACAGCTGCATCAAGGCCTTTGAGACGCTCAATAAGCGGGCGTAAACCGGCGTCAGCCGTTGATTCTGGGCCATGTCGGTGGTCGTGACTACAGCAAGAAACGGGAAGTCGTTGTCTTCGCTGTCGGGAGGGGCAGCATCAACTGGTGCACGCGACAAGCAGTCGGCGTCGTTGTGCTTACGGCCCCACCTGTTTACAACCGGAATGTCGTACTCTTGGAGGCGGGGGCTCCACCTTGCAAGCCGTCCAGGGGGGCATTGAGGTTGGCAAGCCAGCATAACGAATGGTGGTCGCTCATAGCCGTAAAAGGGTGGCCGTAAAGATAGGGTCGGAATTTAGTTATCGCGCGAACTACCGCGAGACATTCCTTTTCCGTGGTTGAGTAGTTTACCTCTGCATTTGAAAGAGAGCGACTCGCGCAAGTGATAACTTTCTCAGTGCCATTTTGCACTGAATCAGAGCGGCACCAAGTCTAAAATTGCTGGCATCGGTATGAATAGCAGCGCTTTCGTCAAAATAGGCAAGTATCGGGGCGGCCTGTAGTCGCTGGCGCAATTTATTGAAGGCATCCCTTGATAATCTTGCCACGCAAAAGGAACATTGTCTCGGGTAAGACGGTTAAGAGGCTTGCCAATTGCTGAAAAATTTTCGACGAAACACCTATAATAGGCACAAAGCCCCGGAAACCTTCTAACGGACTTTTTGTCGGTTTGGCGCGAGAAATATTTCGCAGCAGCAGTCTTGTCGGGATCTGGTTTCACGCCCTCAGATCTAATAACATGTCCTAGAAAGCGGAACTACTGGAATCCGAAATGGCATTTCTGTGGTTTCATCGCCAGTTGGACTGAACGCAGCGCCTGTAGTACCATTCGCAGCCGGTCGAGGTGCTCCTTAAAACTAGCCGCGAAAAAGACGACATCATCGACATACACTAGACACGCTTGCCACTTTAGTCCAGAGAGAACGGTGTCCATCATTCGCTGGAAGGTTGCTGGCGCAGAACAGAGAACGAAAGGAAGCACTTCAAAGACATAAAGGCCGTCGGGGGGGATGAACGCTGTTTTCTCTCTGTCCCTTTCGTCCCATTTTATCTGCCAGTAGCCATTCCTGTGCTCAAGCAACGAGAAATATTTGGCATTGCGCAACCTGTCCAATGCGTCATCGATAAGTGGGAGCGGGTATACGTCCCGTTTTTTTACCTCATTTAACTTACATTATACGACACAGAAACGAAATGTGTTGTCTTTTGTTCTTCACCAACACTACAGGCAAAGCCCAGGGGCTAGTAGACGGCTACACCACATCGTCGGTAAGCATTTCCTGCACCTGGCTTCGAATAGCCTCTCGTTCCGTTGACGACACTCGGTAAGGGTGTTGGGAAATCGGCTTGGTCTCCGCGTCAACCATAATGCGGTGTTTAGCTACTGGGATGCGCCCAAATTTTAAAGACGTTGCAAAGCATCCAGTAAAATCCTCAAAGAGCTCTAGTAGTCGCAGCCGCTCAACCATCGACAGATTGGGAATAGTGTCCACAGTTGATAGAATGGTATGTGCATCACATCATGCTGGCGATGAAGGCGCCAGAGTACATATGTTCGCTAGCTCAATAAAGTCGGTGACATACACGACTGCCGTTCCTTTCGCAATGTACTGAATCTCGGTCCCGAAATTCATAATTCAGAGCTTCGCACATCCATCCCGCAAGCAAACAGGTCTTGTTGCAGCGCAGATCCTTTTCTCAAGAAGCAGGCCCACGTTCCTCTCTGCCTGTACGTCGTGGTCGCATGGTGAGTCGCTTTCTACCAAGACCATAATGCTGCACCATAGCGGGACCGTAACCTCAGCAGCTGTAATACTTAAGACGGGCTTTGATGAACCATCGACGCTAGATCTCGCAATGGCTTGGCTCAGCGAAAACATCACTCGTGGTAGTCGCAAATTAATTATCGCACCGATAGCCTGTAAGAAGTCCAAGCATGAAGTCCAAGTATGACGTCTGAAGAACACTGGGTAAGAACAACAAAGTCACCAACATAAATAAATCCGTCAATTGCAACTCTCGCAACGCATCTTCGAGCCGGAGTAATAAGTTGTCCCCTGCCGTGCGAATCTGGGGGCCAGTCCACTCGGTTAAAACTTTCTCCAATGTCCTTGCTAACCCACTGCTCATAACTGAATAGCCCGCCCCCGTATCAACAAATGCTGTAATGGGAAAATCGTCTATAGAAACTGGTATGTCCGAAGCTGCGCGCTCAGGTTCATCATTACATGACGCTTTTTGACAGCAGTTATCTGAGGATATTAGGCACTTCGCTCGTCAGCGGACTCACAACCGCAGGTCGCTGTTCCTAGTTTACCCGACGGCTCGGGGAGCGGGGGCTCGGCGAGCGGCCAGTGCGGTATGTAGAGGAACGTGGACTTGGAGAACGATAACGGGAAGAGGTAACGACGTAGGACCCGTATTGTGGGACGTCTGGAGGATCCGTATGCGCCGACAGGTAATCCTCGATTTCCGGTGGTCGTTCACCACTCCGAGGACATCGTGTACGCGGATGGAAGCCACGAAGTTCTGCGCGGCGGTACGAACAGAACCTCAACATGTGACCGGCCTAACCACAGTGGTAACAAATTGGCCGATTGTAAGGGGCATGCCAGACGTCAGTCCTCCGAAACCGTGCCTCGGCTGGAAGAGGATGACGGCGCGGGCTTTGATCAAGAGTGGGGGTGTCCACTCTGGCTCTGGGAGAGTCGTACTCATTATGGCACATTGGTTTTCGCTCTTGGAGAATCACAGAGGGTATGCTGCTGAAGCACGGACGCCTTCGTTGGAACACTCGGTGGTGGTGGCGGCCCAAAAGGAACAGACGGTTTCGGGACGACTTGCCTAACTTCCTCACGAACGACCTCAGCGAGTGATTGAAGCCTCGATGACGACGCTAGACCCTGTAGCTGAATGTGTCTCAGCTCTTCTCTGACAACAGATCGAATAAGCTCCCTTAAGGCATCATCAGAACCGTTGAAGACGGAGCCATAGACGACCGGTTACATGGCGGTCACGTTACGGTTATAGTGCTGAGCCCTGTGTCGAAGTGTTTGTGCAGTAGTGGCGGCCTCCGTTAGAAAATTTGATGCCGTGCCAGGTGGATTCAGCACAAGCCCAGCAAATAACTCTTGTTTCACCCCGCGCATTGGGTGGCGCACTTTCTTTTTCTCTGACATATTTGGATCAGCACGCCTAAAAAGGCAGATCATGTCCTCGTAGCACATTCCAATACTTTCGTTAGGGGCTTGGCTGCGAGATTTCAGTGCCGACTCCGCACGCTCTCTTCGGTCGTATGGCGGTGTAGGTCGCCAACCTCTGGCGACGAAAGAGGTCCCATGATGGTAGTGTCGTTTCGTGGTTCATGAACCACTTCCGCGCTGAATCTTCGAGAGCAAAGTACACATTATGAAGCTTCCTTTGCTCATCCCAGCCGTTGTAATTGGCGACCCGTTAGAATTGGTCCAGCCAGTCTTCAGCGTCCTCATAAAGCTCGCCATTAAAGGACGGTGGCATTCGAGACTGGAGGATGACGAACAAGGGTGAACACTCTCTGTTAGCCACAATGTTCGTGTTGGATTTATGCATGTTGGCCACAGGCATGCAGGAAAGAGGCCCGAACTTTAGCGACTGACCTCCAAGCGGCGGCTGCAACTGCGATGGACCGGTGTGAATTCCTTGGTGGCTCTCGGTTTTCCTTGAGGAGTGGAACTCAGCAAAAAGGGAAGTCGTACCCCGCTGCTCCACCATAAATGTAACGAGGTAACGAGTAGAAGGCAGCGGACACTGAACGGATCTGTCCCACACACTACTCTCAATTTCGTCATTTTTTTCTCGGTTCCGAGTGGCACGCGGCAATATAAAAGCAGTGATATTTATTCCTTTTCAAATGTATATTATTATAGCGTCCAGTCTGACAACTAAAAGGCTGGCTGCTTTAGCACTAACGTCCTTAGGCCGACAATACCAGTTCATGTGTTTGTCTCTAGCCTTCTTTATCAGTCGAAGAAATAAAATGAACATCGCCAAACTACGCCAGGCGTGTTGCAGCAGTATGAGCAGATTAGCTCTCCTGGTCATTGCACCACACCGCTATGCCATCGACGCATATTTCCTCAACTGCTAAGTAAAACACGGCCAGGCTTCGAACCATTCTTAGCAAGGACGATTTCCGTGAAGCCGTCATACAAAGTCGTATCAGCATGGTGTCATTACTGTGCCCCAATTTCGGGATACCGCGCATCCAACCAGAAAATGTAACGAGCAGGAAGTAGGTAGAAGAAGATATCACTACCTCACCAAAACAAATTGCTCTCAGAAAATAGACAGATGCTTTAAGGAAAAATTCTAGTCAGGAAATAAAACATATTGGCATTGCTACAGAAAACATGAAAATGTAATATCGAGTCGAGGCAACAGTTACTCGCTACCAAGGAATCCGCCGCCAATACACCTGCTGTGTAAACCGGTGCACAGTCTGTGGAGGCGCTCCTGATGCGGCCCGTCGCGTCGCGACTCAGCGCACCAATGGCTAGGGAAGGGCGCGCTGGCAGTAGGTAATTTCTGCCGACATTCTTTTTGGGGACGCCAGTTCCATGGTAGAAAGAGTAAATGGTAGCGTAACTCTCACAGAAGCCTGCGTGTCGACTCTCAGCAAGGTTTTAGTTGCTTGGCGCTCCCTGCGAAATTGGGCGAAACAAACCCATGACGGGGGGGAAAACGAACACATGACGTTGGGATGTCATAAAATGTCGTGGCATCACAGTGACGCAACATTAAAGGCGAGTTTTATTTTGATTTACTTTTCGAACAAAAACAAGGCCAACGAGGCAATAACGATGCTCGGATAAAGCAGAAAAATAGACACCATAATTGTTCAACCAACTTTACTTGACATGGATTTCTACTGTCAAGTTTTACGTCAACTGAAATGTCACGGCGTATTCAAGCGCACTTTCATAGCACCGTTCTTGCTCCGCTGTCGTTAGCCTAGTCTGTCGTCGTGCGTCATGTAAACGCACCATAGGGCTTATTTCTTCGGGCACGTTTCTGAATATAAAGCACCTTCAAGTTAATTCGGCAAGCACATGAATAATAATCACATAGCTTGAGTGATTTCACTAAGGGCATAAATGAGTGAAGCTAGGCTGCATCGAACGCTAGGTTTTATTAATTCACGTATAGTTACATAGACGCGTCACGACAATGTCAATATTTAACTGCAGGAAAGCGACCACCATTCATTTGTCTGTCATGGTCTTCATGAAATCCTCGTGATACCATAATGACCTGAGTGTTGGTCTGCAAACGGGAAAGGGTGAGATTATAAAAAGGTAAGAAATGTTGTGAACAAGCAAAGTACGTATCAGCGTCAAAAAAACAAAGAAAAATGTACAGCATAACTATAACTTAAGCGTTAGACCATCTAGCTCTAACAGCTGAGGCAAAAAAAAATTCAAATAGGGATTTTTGCTATTTAGAAGTTGATGCGTCTGCGAAGTGAAAGTAACAGCGATACAGCTTTGCTCCCTATAAACAAAAATCTCGCCCTGATCGCGATTCCATTCTTTTATTCGCGCTTCTTTTGTCGCTCACAGTAGTCAAAAGGCTACAAATTTACAACTTAACCATTTAACATATTCATGAGGAAGATCCCGCTGGCAATACAAACCTCCTTGTAATACCAGCTAAAGCACATTGAGCGAACGTTGGTGCGGTAATGCGACGCAGTAAAAAAAACACGCAGCAAAGGGAACGGAACCGAAGTCTTTGGCAATGCGACACGCGTCTTGGCGGCAATAAAATCTCAACTTCACCGTTCAATTAAAACAGATACAGCGAGACGCCGTTCGTGCAGACGTGTATCCGTAAAACAAGCCGCCACTTTTGCGTCGTCCTTGGGAGGCCGAGCTGGCCGAGCCACGGAGCGGTGACGCAGCATTGCCCCATTGTCCGAAAATGCGCACGTGCAACGGCGATCAGTTTCTCATCGAGCATGTACAGCCTTCGCCTTGAGCTCTTCCACAACTAGAATACTGACTGTTTGACACAGATTACCCAATTTGTACGCACACGCTTTCAAAAGGCAGCAGGCAACGTTGAACCGGGGCCAACAAGGGCTATTGATGCACCCCCTCCCACCCTTCCCTCCCCCGCGGGTGAAAACGCTTCGGTCTGAGCATCGCCTCTTGTGTTTTCCGCGCATGGGCGTCAGCTCTGAAAGGGCCGTTCAAGCAAAAACAAGACTACGAGCTCCCTTGCGGCTTGCAGGCGAAATAAGAGAAAGTTAGGAGAAGGCGTCTCTACGCGCCAATGGGCGCGCTTCGGGTCCGATCCGAGCGCCCCTCAAGCTCTCTTCCCAGAGCAGGTGCTTGCCGCCTCACGATGAGCAGTATAATTAGGCGCGCCGCGATAAACGAGGCATTCGACACTATTGCCACGATGAGGCGCTGGCAATGGTGAAGGTGACACGCGACGCGGGATACGATAAGAAAGCATTTTGCCTGTATACAGCAGTCAGAAATTGTATAATGGTAGAATATGTTTTTGGCGCAAGTAGCGCGTAGAGGGGAATCTTGTGAAGTCTCCGTCACCCTTCAGTACCGCATTGGAGCAGTGCACGATAGTCAATGGAAACTTAAATCGCTTGTATTCCAAAGTTATTCCTGCACAGCCATGGTTGGTGTGAACACGTCCTCGAGTAATAGATTACTTCTACCGTAAATGCAAACCGTAATATCTCGTTTCGTTATAAATTCCTACCTTGTTCGTAGGTTGATATGGTTTTGCTTTCTCACAGATTGCTTCAATACGATGGCTGCGCCTATGTTGAGCAGTCAGGTAAAAACATTCTAGACTCCGTTCTGCAGCCGCCCAATTAGGAAAAACGTATCTGGCATGCCACCATGCACAGCCATAAAAATGCATACTTCTATATGCGGACTTCACATGCACGCTATTGCGCTGACGTTGAGCTAGTTTGCTTTGAAACAGCTGGTAGAAGCATGCGCCCACTCCAGCTCGCCGCTAAATATTACAGTATCACCCTCCTGGATTTCTCTCGTACTTCAGAATTGGAGTGCTATTGGAAACTGAGTCGGTGCCTCTGTTTACGGAACTGCAAAACTCTCCGCCTTGATCGTCAACTCTGCCTCGGCACTCACAATGGTCTTCCAATCCTGGAGGCTGGCGCTATTGGACAGCCGCAGATGAAGACTACCTAGACTGCTTTATCGGTGCGAATTCGACCCCAACCATGTAGCAACTGCCCTGTCTCTACACCAGCCCTCTCCATCACTGCCCATTTTCCTGCCTTGATATGCTTAGCGGTCAGAATCTTTTTCCCATCTTCTACTAGACTGTTTGGACTGGCCTGGCTTGGAACGGTGGACCGAGAACTGCGCTTCCTCTTGAGCAAGCCAACGACGTCTTAGGCGCCGAAGTTTGTGCCCGAAGTCACACACACACACACACTTACACAGCAATAGTTTGTGTAAGAAACCTCCGAGGCATAAATAGGTAGTAAGTATATATTGATATGTAGAACAGAAGGCGAGAGCAGCATTGCACAGCCCAGAAGTAAATATATTATTTAACTTAGCGCCCCCCTTGGAACATTTGCCTCAACCGATGCTGCCGTCGCCGCTTCGCAGATCTCTTGACGGCGTCTAGTAATAAATATGGCCGCGGTCGCTTCGCACTTGAAGTACGCTTGATCGCAACTTGATGCGTTCGCCACAGCTTGAGCAGTTTTCGGGAGAGAGGGTTCGAATCAAGTACCTTCGCCACATAGTACTTGTATGTCACCAGCATAGCAAAGGTTGTGGATACCAGGCGAAAAACTTCGATAAAGTCAGTTGATGATTCTGAGACACTGAATACTTAAGCATCTCGCCCTTTTGCAACGCTTCTGAAGCGTTCTGAACCGCTTCCTTGAGGGGTTGTTTCGAATGTCTTTTTGCCAGTAGAACCTCATTGTAGCACTGGAGACGGTAAAGTACAACTAGCAGCTCTCCAGAGGGGTATAGAAGTCCTCTCCTATCTTGTAGTAGTTCATGAGCAAATTTGACGGTGCGGACGAGCCGGGCTTGCTGACTAGCCATAAGCATTCCTCACAAGACATGCGCTCATAGGCAACTCTTGCCAGGTAACCACCAATAATTGCAAGAGCCGCTACTTCCGGAGTCGGGAGCAGTGCCGTGCTGCGGTCTAGATGTTAGGCGAGCGTTCTAGTGCCGTCGCTCAGAAAGCAGGGATAGGCGGCCTTCTCTTGAGCTGCGCTGGGTTCCTGCAGGAGCGGAAGGATGCTGGTGCTATCTCCTGCGGCTAATACACTGCTTGACGTTGAAGGTCCAGCGATGCCTATCTTGAGCGATTTCTCGATACCCTGCAAAACAGCTCGCACATCCATCTGCTCGTTACTGCCAGCCGTCCTTCTAAGCAAAAAAAAAAAAGAAATTTTCAATGGGGTTCCAAGGCAACTAACGTGATAACATAAAATTAAAATTCATGTTGCGCAGCAATATTTCATGCACTCTATGTTCGAGTGAGTCATTATAACTACGCCTTCGAAGGTTTCCTTTGTTAGGAAGCGCTGAGCCGGGCACTGGCGTTTCAGTTCTACCCAACACTCAAGAAACATCGTTTGCAGTCATTCCAGGCGGTCGTCAGCAAGGCTCTCGAATTGTTTGCAATCAGGGTTCTTTTGGTGCACATGCTAAGAGGAATCGCTCACATGTATGAGTACAAACCATCGGTAAATGTACTCCATAAATTCTATTCTAGGCTTGACAGTATGGAAGCAGGCCTCGCACGTATAACCTGCTTGCTTCTGCATCATCTTAAGCACCGTGGTCACAGGAGGGAAGAGAACCTGTGTGCTCTTTGCATGCTCATTTTTCCATGTTCGTTGGGAAGAATCGTCAGGATTCCTCTCGTAGGAATCTCACAGGCAGCCTGTGAGATTCCTGAGATTGCTGCCTTTCTCGCAAATTTTCTACGTAGCCTTCTGTTATGGCGCCATGGTTGCCGAAGTCGCGCTCCAAAAACTGCGAGCGCAAGGGTTTGAGCAAATGGCATTGGTCGGAAGCGAAAAAAAATGCTTCATGGACCAGATTTTCTCGGTGCGAAATACAGTATTTTATATTATCATCGCAAAAAAGCTAGAATGCTTTCACATTGGTCTTGTAATTATCTGCGAAACTGCGTACAACCAAGAATCCTATCTTATCCCCTTCGTTTGAAACAAACTTCACGAGTTTGTGAACATGGGCGCCTGTGCAGTTTCTTGTGAAGAAGTGCTCGACTAGGATCCTGAATGCCATTGACAGTTTTATTCAATATGATGCACAGCAGCGCGTTCGCAAGCACAGCATCTTCTATACACTTAACTTGATCACTAACGCAGTCAACCTTACTGATGAAAGAGTCTCTATATTGTAAATAAATCAGTTGCTGCTTTACCCGCATTTCTCCACTGGCAACGAGCATGAACTAGCTTGAAGCAACTTGAGCGCAAAAAGTCCAGAAGAAAGCCCCTGCTTCGCGAAGGCGGTGACTCCAACTTCCCCTCTTGAGGTACACATGACGCGCTCCAGTGTTCTTCGACTAGGAAGACGCAGTATGTGGGCACCTGATGAGTGTTTGTATGCTCACGGCGAGAAATTACGCGGAACAACGGCATTTGCGTACTATAAATTTTGATCAAAGAAATTTTTTTTTCAAAAATTGTACAGTTTTCGTCCAGGATGGAGGCTGTAACGTCTTTTCCTCTCGGAATGCAACGAAATGGCAGCTTTCTTGAGCTATTTCAGTTTATTTTTGTAACCGTCTCCGGTTTTTCTAAGCGCTCTAATGCGTGCATTGAGGTCCCGTTCTTCGCGCCTGCATTTCCGCCGCTTGATGATATAGGTAAACGTATTCACGGCTGCTTGCAGGCTACGATAGGCGTTCGTACTCTTAGCACTGAGCTCTTCGCATGCAATAATGTGTGAAGGAGAAAACATTTCCGCGGCAGCAGGTTTCTCGTCGCCTTGGGGCGCGCAGGTTCCGGAATGGCCGCAGTCTGTGTGTAACTTTCTTTTGAGTTGGGCAGGTGGAAGCATTGCTCTTGCGTGTCTTAACAACTTATTTGCGTTTTCCATGGGTGCAAATGCGAGAAATAATTTTGGAAAACAGACGTTACTACACCCTTCTTTGGGTTTCGAATTTTGCATCATTCTTTGAAGTCAGACTGGGTGACGTGTTGACTGCAGACGGTCGAGTAACTAGAGTTAGTTTTTGGCGATCAGTTCTCCCGCTCGATGGCTCCCAGCCGTTATCGCGTAGCTCGGCGCCTGATGGAACTTTAAGAAACAAAATTCGTAAAGATTTTCTTCTGCTCGAACATGTGCAGTAGGGTACGTTCCAGTGCGTCATGTTATAGTATAACGGGCTACTGGGCAAAGAAAATATGTTACGGAACCATGAAAAAAGTGCATGCTATTCTCCCCGCTGCAGATATGACAAGAAAAATTCATATGAAATCGTGTGATTGGGAATGTGGACATTTTATAATACAGAAACTTCCACAAGGCAAACTGACAACCTAACAGTACAATGCGATAGGCCAATATTCAGAATACATCTGCAAATAATGGTTTCTAGAGGTTCATCATTGCCGATGATATCTCAACATCGTTTTCTTTTCTTAATCGATATTTATGACCTCAGGGCATCGGTTACCAGAACAGAACACATTCAATGTGGATAAATGTTCAAGTGTTCCTCCAATGCTGGATACCGTTCTTAAATACTAGCAACATCGCCCCAACATTTCCTGTTTTCCTCGAACATTGGGCTAGTCTATGGACCAGGTTGACCTCTGTCCTCCCGCAATATTTTTTTCTAGACAATTTTGCAAAACCGGAAACATTGGACCTGTTGCAGCAGTGTCCTGCCGATATTGGACTAGCCGTATTTAGAAACTGGTAGCATTGCTTTTATGAGTCCTCGGTCCTCCCGATATCGAAAGAGCCATTTTAGGAATTGGCGACATTGCACAGACGTGTCGTCTTCTCCCGATATCGGTGGTGCCATTTCTGAAAACCGGCTACATTGAAAAATTTTGTCTCGCGTAGTGCTGATACATGTCATGCCGATTGAACAAAACGATGACGGTGGAACAAGTTGCCCTCTGATCTCTCAATATTGTGACACTCGAATTAGCACACCCCTATTGGACCACCGGTGGTCCTATAATGGGAAACCGGTGTTTCCAATATCAGACCTACATTCACTATAGGAGAAATTACTTTTTCTTACATTGTAACATTGCTCAGTCATCAGTGGCCCAGGGTTATCCGCAAAGGCACTGTCAATATTCTTTTGCTACTGACCTGTCATTCATAGCCCAATTATGACGGCCTTCCTAACCCATTGGCATTCCAAAGGTTGGGAAACAATAGTGTCCTTATATTGTCATATCAATGGCTTTTCCATTCATGTTCCATTATAAACCTAAGCATTTCGCAGGCATTGACAAGCCTTGCACCAGTTTATCTTACATGATCACGCGACTAAATGTTTCTATATTACAGTGTAAGAAGGGCATACAGTTAAATCCTCACTCACTGATAAATCTGTCATTGCTATCTTTCTGTGCCAACCAGTGCAATGAACGTTTTTACTCGCAAGCAAGAATGCATTCATAAAAGAGGCAGCAAAATGAGTCAGAAAAAATGTTTATTTGGCTCTTCGATACATGCTTTCATTGCTTGGTGGCACAACACACACGGGAGAGGAAGGTTCAACTACTGGATATTTTATTATATTGTGAGAAGCCATTCCATATTCAGTGTATTGTGAGAGAAGGCCACGTCGAGACAGCAAGGTGGTGTCGGAAGGGCAAGGTATGCCGTATCCGATGGCGAACCCAGGCACGGGCCGGAGCTGGCGCAGCGGAGCGATGACGATGGTATGTACAAATGAAAGAAGATCCTTGGAGGGCTAGCACAATCTGCCTGGGTGGTAGGAAGCGGCCACAACCGTCCGACGCCTCCAACTCTACTCAACAATCGGCAATACAGTTCCACTTTTCAGCAATGAAATATTCAGCGTGGGTATTACCGCAAAATCCATAACGAGAATCTCCGCGACCACTCCCCTGCAACTGATAGAAGTGTCACTCCTCCACCCGCCTTCCGTGCGCGTCGTTCTCCACCACCGCGGTGGCGCTCCATGTCGCCTCAGCAGGAAAACTAACCAGCGCGACCAATGGGGGTGAGGCCGCTGGAAATGTGCTGTGTGCCAACATCCCTCAAACTATAATGCTACAAAAAAATTAGTGTGTTCATTGATGGGTTGTGTACACTAGCTTTGGTGGATACGAGTGCGACTGTGTCTGTGATGAGTAATCATTTTAGGCGCTTGGGACGCAAAGTGATGTGTGAATATGACCATGCTTCAACGTTTTGTGGTGTGAGTGGAGAGGCGTTGCGGCCACTGGGTGTGTGTAGTGCGCAAGTGTCTGTGGGTGGTGCAATTTTTCAAGCCGAATTCGTAGTCTTACCCCACTCTACGCATGACATCATTTTAGGAATGGACTTCTTGAAGTTTTGTGGCGCTACCGTGGACTACCGAAGTCAAGAGGTTCATTTTGACGGCTCGCATCTGCCGACTCTTTTTGAAAGTGACCGTAATGAGGAAACAGTTTTTAGTATTACCGAAGACACAGTAGTTCCACCTTTGTCTGCCATGTTCGTCCCCGTGTCCGCTCCACTTCTTGACCAGGTTTCATTTCAGGCCGTGGTGCACCCAGTTCACTCAGCATGCTTGCAGAAAAATGTTATTATCCCTCACTGTAATATCTCCGTGCATCACGGTAGCGCCTCGTTATGAACAATCAATCCATCGTCCGAGCCCGCAGTTTTACAAACGAGATTGAAGCTTGCCTCCTGTGGACCCGATGCGCCCCACGTCGTTGCTTTGGTCACAGATGCTACGAGTGCCACCGTACCTCAGCCTGCTGATGAAACTTCGATCTTCCTCATGATCAACGCCGATCTCAGCTCACCTCAACGCCGTACTAGCGTGGATATTCTTGTACCCTTTTCGCCTATGTTTGACTTTTCTCAAACAGATGGACCGACCTATCGCCCTGCACATCGGACCCATCATACCATCGACACTGGTTCGGCTCGTCCCATTCGTCAAAAGCCATATCGCTTGTCCCCATCGGAACGCGCAGTCATTCATAAGCAAGGGGAGGACATGCTACGGAAGAAGGTGATACAGGAGTCATCTAGGCCCTGGGCTGCCCCTGTTATTCGTGTACGCACGAAAGACGGTTTGTGGCGATTCTGCGTCAATTATCGGCGTCTAAATTCTGTTACTAAAAAGGACGTGTATTCCCTTCCTAGCATAGACGATGCCCTCGACTGCCTCTCTAGTGCGTCCTATTTTTCTTGTCTTGATCTCAGATCTGGCTACTGGCAAATTTCAATGGACCCTGCGGATAAGAAAAAAACAGCCTTAGTAACGCCAGATGGCCTTTATGAGTTTAATGTTATGCCATTCGGGCTGTGTAATGCGCAGCCACATTTGAACGCTTTATGGACACAGTTTTGCGCGGCTTAAAATGTGACATTTCTCTTTGCTATCTGAACGATGTCGTCATATTACGGAAATCCTTCCAAGAACACAATGACCATCTAGTACGCGGCTTGGATTGTCTGCACAACGCCGCCCTAATTCTAAACTCGAAAAAGTGCCGCTTTGGAGAGCGCCAAGCGCTGGTGCTAGGAGACCTTGTCCATGGTGATGGTGTAATGCCAGATCCCCCAGAAAACTGCCGCTGTTGAGTCTTTTAAACCCCGCAGACAGTAAAGGAGTTGCGCAGTTTTCGAGAGTTGTGTTCGTATTTTACACGCTTTATACATTACTTTGCTGACGTTGCTTACCCATTGACGTGCCTTCTAACAAAAACTCTACTTTCGACTGGACACCAGACTGCGACGGGTCATTTCGTCAACTGAAGTTTCTTTTAATATCGAAACCCATCCTACGTCACTTCGATCCTGCTGCCGTGACAGAAGTTCACACGGACGCTAGTGGAATCGGTCTCGGGGCAGTCCTTGTCCAACGGCACGATGAACGAGAGCATGTTATCGCTTACGCAAGTCGTACCCTGAGCAAGCCGGAGCAAAACTACACAGTCACCGAACAGGAATGCATGGCTGTAGTTCTCGCTGTGCAGCGTTTCCGTTCATATTTGTACGGACGATCGTTTACTATCGTAACTGAGCATCATTCACTCTGTTGGCTGCGGTACCTTCGAGACCCATGTGGTCGCCTCGCACGCTGGGCCCTCCAGTTACGGGAATATGACTTTTCCGTGGTGTACAAAAGCGGGAGGCGTCATGCAGACGCAGATTGTCTTTCTAGGATGGCCGCAACTGAACCTGACAGCGACGATTTCGACAATTATATATCGAGCCTCGAGCCAGCGTTCCCCGACCCGAATATTTTCAAAAAGGAGCAGCAAAATGATAGCAGTCTGCAGCCTCTCTTTGCCGCCGCCCAAGCTAGCGTGCCTACAAGCCGTTTTTGTGTGCGTGATGGCCTCCTATGGAAAAAGTTATTCGCCTGTCGGCCAGCGATACCTACTCGTAGTTCCCAAGACGCTGTGCATGGACGTATTGCGTATTATGCATGATGATCCAACGTCTGGGCATTTCGGATCGGTTCGAACACTCCACCGTGCTCTAGAAAGATTTTTCTGGCGCAGAATGCGCTCGACGATTGAACAATACGTTGCCAGTTGCAAGCAATGTAAACGCCACAAATGTCCAACTGCAACTCCATCTGGCTTGCTGCACCCTGTGAAGACCCCGACAGCTCCGTTTGATCAAGTAGCATTGACCTCATAGGCCCGTTCCCGAAGTCCGTGGATGGAAATTGCTGGATTGTAATCTGCGTGAACTATCTCACACGTTACTGTGAAATCGCCGCCCTTGTATCTGCTACGGCGCATCAGGTGTCGCATTTCTTGCTGCACTCAGTCATCTTACGACACGGGCCGCCACGAATTGTATCCCTGATCGGGGCCGACAATTCACTGCTGATGTTGTTGAAGAGCTCATGCGTTTATGCGCCGTAACTTTGCGACACTCGACACCATACCATCCCCGGACAAATGGCTTGACTGAGCGCGTCAACAGAACGCTTATTAACATGCTAGCCATGTATGTGGACGCAAGGCATAAGAACTGGGACACCATACTACCCTTCATCACGTATGCATTTAATACCGCCACGCATGAGACGACTGGGTACAGTCCATTTTTCCTGCTCTATGCCAGACTGCCACACTACTCCCTAGATACTATCCTGCCCTTCACAAGCCGTGAAGACCCCTGCCTGGCTGAGACCCTCTGTCTCGCCGAAGAAGCTCGGAGAATCGCCCGATTACGGTCTGGTGCTTCACAAGAACGTTCTAAAGTGCGATACGATGCCAGTCACCGGCGGGTCACGTACTCTGTAGGTGATTTAGTCTGGCTGTGGCGTCCAATTCGGCGCCGTGGCCTACATCAAAAACTCTTGGCCCACTATGACGGCCCATATGTGTTTGTCAAACGCATTACCCTATCGAAAATCCCACCGTAGATTACCATAAAACCACCATCGTTTTGTGGTGGGTTTCTGGTATTTAGAGTGGAAAAACGGTGGCCATGGTGTTTTTTTCGTGTCCATGATGGGCATGCTTTATGGTGGTCAATCTCGACCACCATACTGCCCACATCATGACCACCGAAAAATAACCATGGCCACCATTTTCCACCCTAACCACCAAAAACCCGACTGAATTCGTGGCGCCATGCTGGCGATGGTAGCAAAAGGTGTGCATGGTGTGTGATCTTGCTTCTGTGGTGGATACGGTGGTTATGGTTCCCTACGGTGGGGCCATCGTGGGGCAGCCTTGGTGTCAAGGTGGTCAAGGTGGGCGGTAATGAAGAATGGCGGCCAACTTGGCTGGCTCATCTCGTGCACAGCGCACCATATGGCGGTGTGGTAGAACGAAGTATATAGGTATGTCCGACGTATCGAGTCGATTCTTGAGCATTAAGGTGCACGTAGTAGAATGTCCTAAAGCCACGTACATTCGACAAATATACCAGTTATGCTGCTCGCCTTATTCCCCGCAAGCGAGCGTGCAGGCTATATTCGAATGTAGCACATCGGATGCTACATCGGAAGCCGCGATCGCGACGAGGAGCTCATTGGTTTTTCACGCCTCATCTGCCTTCCCACAAACTAAGCAGGTTGATGTCTGCATTGGCCGGTTGTGCGTGGCGGGTGTGCAGCCACGCAAACGACAGCGGCAGTGCCTACGATTCGCACATCGCCGTGTACAGCGTGCTTGTATAATCGCGTGCCGGCCGCATTCAACGACCGTTCATCCGCGAGGACTGGCCTCGGAAGACGTTTTTATCTTCAAAGAGAACAAATAACTTCACTTATAAAAGATTATACGTCATAGCTAAGTCAACGTATGCCGCCGCCGCCGCCGCGATGTCTATGCACGCTGTGAGCGAAGCTACACGGCCGTGGAAAGTCAGAAACATGAAATATCCGTTTCAGGTAAGCTTCGCTTGTAAACTGGGGAAAACATGGCGAAGCCCCAGCACACAGCTTTGTTTTCTCGCAAAATCTCTTATATAGAGTTTAATACAGCTCGGGTGAAAGTAAGCCGAAGAGCCTTCGCTCACGCAGCCGTTGCCGCAGGTTTCATGTGTACGAGTTGCACAAATTCCACGCAATTTCGCATCTCGCAAGCTACGCTGCAGCACCGCGATGTGGTGGTGCTTATGCGCATTTGGCACAAATCAAGGGGTCTGCGCGTCTGCGCTCGATTGTGCTAGGAAATGATAGCAGCGCCGCGACGAGAAAACTGGGGCATCGCGATCGAAAGAAAAATGAAAGCCCAGCTACTCAGCTTGCGCCTTGCTCATGTATACAGACATGACATTCGCTTCCAGGGAGAACAGTAGTCAGCCTCTGCTATGAAAATGAATGCAATGCAAATTTTGTCAGAGGTACCTATTACGGCTGGAAAAGCAATTTTCTAGCACATGTGCAGTAGCAGTAGTATGTAATTAGTTTATTATATATCCAAAAGGAAGGAAAAGGTGTTTGTCAGCCCCGGTATCTGCTATCTGATATCTGAAGCACCTGAATTGGGACGGCAGAAATAAATGGGTAGTGAGGAAGCAGAAGACGAAATCAAAGAGGTGAGCGATAGGGAGAAAAGAGGAAAAATAAAGATATATACACTATGGCACAATGTGCAGAATCGCGGGCCTTAGCAATAGCTCCAAGTGCAGAGGATCAAATGTATGTGCTGTAGTGGCGTTTCCACATCGTGAAACAAGCTCCATATGCTTGAGCTAGCTGCATATAAGTTGAAGTGGCACATAATATGGAATTAGGGAAAACAACACTGCATGTACTGCCGTTCTCTTTCTCCTTGTGAATGTTATGCTGACCCTCATCAGAAGTCTCAAAAACAGTACAATTCATACAGAGGCTCTCTGAGAGTGCACTTAATTTGAGCACTACATTCCAGCAAAACCCTGTAACACTTTCCATAGGGACATTTTAAATGATGCAACAGCCACATAAAATCTTTTGTAGCCATAGGATACATTTTGGGATTAGCTGCAACGAGATTGCTGATGCATGTGCCATATGAGCTGATAAAAGAAAAAGTAAGGAAATAAGCCTGTCCGAAGAAACTTCGTAACGCCCAGTGTAATATCCCAAAGATAAATAATGGTTGGCATATGGAATATGAAAGCAAAAAAATCCACCAAGCCATATGCTGAGTATGTAAACAGTAACAGCATTGTTCAAAGCAGCTTTATGCTGTCTTCAAACAAGGCAATGACACTGTAGCATGTAGTTCTACTTACCCGCTTTAAAAGAGGTATGTATACGAGTATAGTTAAAAAGAAAAATATGTTTCGGGTTTTCAGAACAGGAATAATTATCATCATCATTATCAGCCTGACTATACCCACTGCAGGGCGAAGGTCTCTTCCATATTTCCCTAATGTTATAACCCGGTTCTGTGCTAGCTGTATCTACTTGACCCCTGCGAACTTCTTAACCTGCCCCGCTCACCTAACTTTCTGCTGCCTCCTGCTACACTTTCCTTCCCTTGGAATCTAGTTTGTTACCCTGAGTGACCATAGGTTATCCTCTCTTCGCACTACATGTCCTGCCCATGCCCATTTCTTCTTCTTAGTTTCTACTAGAATGTCAGTAACTTGAGTTATTTTTCTGACCCACTCTGCACGCTTCCTATTTCTTAATGTTACCCCTACCATTTTTCGTTCCATAGCCCTCTGAGTTGTCCTCAACTTAAGTAGAACCCTCTTGGTTAGCCTCCACGTTTCAGCCCCTTAGGTGAGTACAGGTACGATGCAATACTACTGTACAGGCCGCCATTGGAAACTGACCCTGGCAACGTTTAACGCTAGAACCCTAGCTAGTGATGCTAGTTTAGCAGTGCTGTTAGAGGAACTAGAGGGTATGAAATGGGATGTCATAGGGCTTAGTGAGGATGGTTGTTGTCAGAAACAAGTATTTCTCAAAGAATGCTAGGCCGCTGAAAATATGTAAGCCAGAATCACTTTTGAAAGGTTGTATTCTTGCAGAGTTGGCAATGAGCATTAGAGGTCGAAATATGGTTTATTCAGTAAGCATTATGGCAGGCCGCATAAAATGCTGAACGCTATTTTCATGTTCACAAGGTATATATGAAGACATTGAGGAAAACAAATGCGTTTTCAATCTTATACTATTCAGACTACAATAAATGCTGATGCTCATGGTGAGAAGCTTACCACAGCAATTTATCCTTGGGGCACATTGTATAGTTTTTGCCAGTTTATAATTATACAAGTTGTTCAATAATTTTGAAAAGAGAGAGATGCACACATCTAATTTTGCTTTGTCTGCAATTTAACACTTCACAGATACAAAACAAATAGACAGTACTGTTTGTAAGCTAACTCAAAGCTGTCTGATTAAGTATGACTGGTGAAAAGTGGATGCATCATGGCCACTACGCTAATAAAAATCATGCCAAAGAAATTCTTGGAGGTACTGAAGAACTCATCCCATACAAAATTTTATTGCTGGAACATCTTTGCTTACCCATATATAAGTGTCCTAAACAATGTTATCAGAACAAGTATGATAAGCGACCATGTCACAGTTTCCTGAACATCAAAAATAAACGCAGCTATAAGGAGGAGGTGGAAAAACACAAGGAGTTGCTTCAGCCTATGACTGGGGTCTTCATTCCAGAGCTCCACTGACATTACCTAATGAAATGATGTCAATTTAAGGAAATAGCAGAACTCATTTCTGTTCCTTCAGTGATGTTTTACGACTACTGTCAGCTCTTTAAGAGTTACTGAAAGAATAAAATGTCTACAAGAAAAAGACTAACCATGAAGGCAAAATGCAACTCGGAAAGGAGGAACCTGAAATACTTTCACACTTGCAAAGCTTTCATATACATCGATGTCATATGTGCTATGCATTATACTAACAATCAGCCAGATGTGTTCTGGCTGTTTGGATCAAAGGTTTCATCATGGCTGCAGCTGAACATTAAAATATTGATTCAACAAATCTGTAATGCATTACCTAAGCCCTCTAAACTGCATAGAACCCAAGTGCTTTTTGCAAAAAATGACAATTAGCAGATCAACATCAGGTCAATAAATATATTAAAAAATGCGATAATTCTAAGTATAATAAAATAACTATGCACCATCATAAGAAGCAGAGCTAAAAAACAGGACACAGAAAAGAACACAAAGACAAAGTGAGCACAGCCAAGCTCAAAAATTGTGCTATGGCCTGTTTTTTTTTTGCTTCACAAGATGACGACCAACTATCGAGAAAATACCGTCTCAAGAATTCCATCAGAAATAACTAATAGTGCTTTATAACTTGTGGTGAATTACATTTCCTGCATTTCACCGTACCAAGATAAGGCACAGGACAAAAGGCAGATGCATGCGGTTGTACTCGACGTTTGTTGAAAGCATTACAGCACCCATATAGCCCTCCGCCACCGACTCGTTCTCATCTATAATCTAAACAGAATAAGAGTGAGAATGCAGCCATATGCTGAATTAAAATATGTGCCTAAAAGCTAATCAAACAATCTCGCTGGATAACTTGAATTGCAATCAATAGTGCCTCTGTCGAAAAGACAACAAACAATGCAGTCAAGTTGTTTTCTGAATACAGAGAGAGCTAAGCGTAGCAAAGAGGAACTCTCATTTCTGTTCGAAACCCTGCAATCATGCCTTGTATCTGGGAATTGTACAAACTTTCACTTTATACTGCACACATCACTGACCATAGTAATCATATAGAGCAAAGGAGGTTAAAAAACAAAGGTGAGCTTGGCAACCTGTGTTCATTATATTTTTGTTGTCCTGTCCTTTACTTTGTTAGCATAATTGCAGCCCCACAGTTCACTTCTATGAAGTAGACTTTCTGCTCTTGCCTCGGTAGTGCGAACAGCACGACTATGCAAATAATATAGCGCCCTAATAATATAGTAATAATAATAATTATATAGTGACTGTGAAGCAAAGAAAAGGGTCAACCGGCATGTGAAATGATTGAGTTTGATCAGGCCATATTTCAAGTTAGGGGCACAGATTTGTGATTTCAACACCCTAGAGGCATCATCTACCTGTATAGCAGAATTACGAGGTAATTTAAAAGCAGACATTAATGTGTTATTATGAAGGTCAAGCCAACCTAATGACATACTTGCGGTATCAAGCTGACAATTTTTTTCTAAACTGAACTTCAAGGAATAGGAGAAACAGTGCAAGTGGGAATTGTGTAAGAAAGCATAAGATCAATGAATGAACTAATGGCACACTACAGTTTCGAAATTTCTTCTTGCATTCATAACCAAGTGCTTGCTTATTCATCCTGCATCGCAAGTTAATGGATAGCTCCACTTTTGCAAACATCGTGAAATCGGTAAGCTTGGGTAACTACAAGTGGTTAATACTATTAGCAGCTGTCAGTTGTTTGGCATAACTTAGTTTTCCAATGATACTCTCACGATGCACTGTTTCTTTTTTTTTTTCCCAAAGTTGCCAGCAGGCAGGTAGTGGATTGCCAGACTTGTCAAGTACGATCGCAACCATGCAAAACAGCTTTCACAATGTTTCAGATTTTAGTAAGCGCTTAAGGCTCAATTTCCAACTTGGATCCACACAAGTGTGGCCTAAACGGTCAGCAGTTTTGATCTTCATTGCCCACCATGCACACTTGCTGCTGTTGCCCTGGGCACAGAGTTGAATACACGAACATTACAAACCAATGAAGCTACAAAGGAATCGTTTTGATGCTGAACTCTTTTTTTTTCCGCCTTCAAGTAACCACTTCCGTGAAGTAATTCTACTTCAATAAGATATGTAGCTATAAATAATTACGCACACTGCCTCCCGGCAGCGAATACAAAATTTCAAACGTACCAATGGTTTTTTTTTATAATTTTTTTCTAAACAGTAGGTGCGATCTTCGCCGCTCCAAGCCCAAATTCCGAACACAGCTTCATGCACTTTCTTCCAGACGAGACAGCCACTCGAGGAAAGCTTCGAAATGGCTGTTTCCGCTTCACTGTGCCCTCCCCACATACAATTGCTGCGTGCCAATCTACAAACACAGGCGTTTCTCGCTTCGTTTTATGGATGAGTGACACACTTGGCCCATCGTACACGACACGCACACAGGCACGTAGAAACACGGCTTATTTATTTACAAACACGGGGGTTCCTCGCATCGGCTTATTAATGAATGGCACGCTTGTGGCCGATCGTACGAAACGTGCGCTCGCGCGCTGAAACACGGATTATCTACAAACACGGATGCTTCTCGCGTGGCTAGCGTGGCATGCTTGAGGCTGATCGTACACCACTATGGGCCTGGTGCGCTGCAGCTTTGGCCGAACATGTGGCGCCGTCTGGGAGGCGCCGCTGTAAAAGGCGGCTGTCTGGATCCGCAACCGGGGGCAGCGCCGACGCTGTGTTCCGATTTCTTTTTGGTTCCCCGTAAGAATAAAAAATAAACAGCGACTAAAACAAGGGCCTGTGCTTACTTAGTCATTTCGAATCTCATATCGCACCCATTGCTTTTCGTTTCGGCTGCGCATTTCCCACTTTTCTTTTTTTTTTTGTACAGTACTTGACGCTAGGTTTCTTTCAAGCATGCACGAGCGATCGCTTGTTTGTATCGAGCGCGCAACACGCGAAAAATACACACCAAAAAAAAAGGGTCTTTTTTTTTTACTTCTGGACCCAACTCGAGCTCTAAAAGTTGTAACTACTAAAAGTTGTTGTAACCAGCGCTGGCAGGTCTTCGGACACAGCCTGTGTTGTAGAGAGCGCGGAGCCTTCCTGCCCAACGGGAGCTTTTTTTTTTTTCTAACGACTTCCTAATGATAGTTTCCAGCTGTTCTCGGTGCTCGCTTTTGGGAAGCCTAGCCTGACGTAAAAGACGTAGAAGCACGACATGGAGAGCGAAGCACATTGCAGGAGTGCGCGCTTGCTGACTTCACACACGTTCATGGCTCCCCGCAAACAGAAAACGTCCTTTTAAACTAAGAGCTCTATCTGCTGTTGTGTTTATGGGTGTCATAATAGGTATAAAAAAAAAACCGTTGGGAGGCAATCGAAAATCAAGTTGTTGCTTTTTTTTGCGGTTTCCTTGGAAATCATACGAGAGCGATGTGTCGCATCGTTAACAG
This sequence comes from Amblyomma maculatum, assembly GCF_055883805.1. Classification (NCBI taxonomy): domain Eukaryota; kingdom Metazoa; phylum Arthropoda; class Arachnida; order Ixodida; family Ixodidae; genus Amblyomma; species Amblyomma maculatum. The sequence goes on from NC_139348.1 coordinate 24,251,435, forward strand.
TGGCACCTGGCCTTGCAGATGGAACTGGCACCCGTCATATTGCGTGGGTTTGCCAACAACTACATAAAAAAAAATGAATTACATATGTTGTGAAAAGACGCCGAAAGGGCCGAATAAAACTTACCTCCAAGCTGACTTCGTAGAAGGCGGTTTTCATTTCGTTAGCGCATTTTCTGAAGATATCCGAGGGCCCTTCTGCACTGTGAAGTTCCCCGCGCACTCCACGCACGTGCTGGCTTCGTACAGTTTCTGACCGCGCACCAAGCAGTTATTCTTAAATCAAGTCTCAACATTCCCGATCATGCGAAATCCCCCGAACAGCACGCGCTGTGGAGCTTGCTCAGCTATGGCTGTTTTTCCGCGCACTGAACCGTCACCACTTATTTCGACGCATCGAGTAGAAAATAAAAACTACGGTAGAACTGCCGAGCGCCGAAAAAGCACGTGCACGCAAGGCCCGACGCCTTAGGGTACATCTCCATATACAGCCTGCTCGTCCCGTGGATTTTTTTTAAAGAGCCTTTCTATTGACCAACGGAGCCCAGCTCTCGGCTGTCGCTTCTGGGGGGTCTAGCATGCCGCTTCCACATACACTGCCACCGAGGGAAAAAGCCAGTGCTGCGCATTGCACACTGGCTTAGTTTTTGTTTTATTTATGTCTTTACTTTCAAAGTGCCATATTGTTCGGGTTCCGAATTCCTACTTCAAAGGAAAAAAAAACCGTAGAGCCGCCAGCAGAAGCGCTCGCGCGCCGACGATGCGCTGCGCCCAAAGCGCCGGCGGCCGTCTCCCAGACGGCATGAATGGGTAGCGGCTTTCTTCGCTTTGTTTTTGGTTTATTTTTCAACACGCACACATGGTACATGTGTTTGTTATGTACGCGTGTGACATGAGGCAGGAAATGACCGACAAAAGTTTTCTTCTCACAAGGTTTCTGCCGAGAAGAGTAGACTTCGCGTTCACTCCGCCGCCTCTCTTCGACGAGCAGACATACCACATATGGGTGCGCCGGCTGGAGGTGGCGCTACTTGTTCCGGAGCAGTGGCGCCTCCATACCAGCGCACTAGGCCATTTGACACGACATGCACACGCGCACGTACACAGCTTGTCACACGCCATGAAGCTTCTTGGTGTTCCGACGGCAAGGCAGGTCGCTTCAGTTGTCACTTGCGACGTTGCACTCAGAGTATCACAAACGTTTACACATTTTATACGGGTGCGATCAAAAATCAGCTGACCGGGGATTGCCAAACCCACCGTAACAAGATTATCCCTCTCAAAGCGCGCCGTCTGTAGCTTGCAGTTTAGTTCATAATTTTACCGCTGTCAGTTAGCGCTGCATACCATACACTAAAATAAAAGAAACAGAGTGAGAAATAGTAATTGTTTCTAATTTCGAACCCATTAGCTTTAAAATAATGTTAAAATATTGAGTGGCGTCGAAAAGGCGTAATATTTCAAATAGTAAGCCATTGGAGAAGTTAATAAATAAAAAAAGATGAGTGAGTAAGAGACACTTAACGGCCACTTGGCGAACCGGTCACGAAAAATGTGGTCGAAAAATGGGCTTGCGACGTAGGTGGGCGCAACGGCCGCGGTAACCGCGATACTCTCTGTGTACGCAGCTTTGCTGTTTGCAAATACACTGCTCGTAAGCTTGTATGCTTGTATGATGTACTTGTACGGTTGAATCTGAAGATGGCCACTTTTCCCGGGCCAGCGTCTTCGGAGCAAAGTAACGGCGTAAGGACGAGCGCGGTGCTGTCATCACTAGCAAAGCCGGTGAGTATTTTGCCCGTTGGTTTGATTTTCCGCTCGCATTCCATTCTTGCTGGGCTCTAGGGTACTGGACGCAAAAATGAAAAAGCGAATCTGACACAGCGCATTGTACAAATGTGGAAATTACAGACTTTGGATCGCGCGTCGCGGAGTGAAATGCACGTGCAATTTCTCGAGCGACCGTTGTGGGCTACATTGAATGAGCAGGGATTGATTTTGACAGCGTATGAAGAATAAAAACGGAGAGGGCCACAGCTAGTTGACAGCGCGTATCTATTTATGCAGGAACATGAGTTGTTGCTTCGCGCTTCTTGAGAGACCCCCAGTGAGCGATTCTGAACACCGCGTTGACGATAGCCACATATAAGCCCCAAACGCGTACAACTCGGCGGCTTGTGAGGGCTCGTACTGAGAAGCAGCGTGCTAAATTCGACTCGATATAAGGTGAGGACGAAATATTTTGTCAGGACGTGAACTCATTTTCTTTATTTTGAAGGAATGGTGAGTCGGCTACCTCCGCAATGATTTTATGGAAGAGGTTTTCAATACAACTGCAGCTGGCACCAGCTGGCACTTGGTAACCGCGGTTACCAGAACTTTGTGTTTTATTTACTGCTAACATATTTCAGAATTCGTATGTTTATAATTGGAAAAATGATCCTAATAATCGTAGTAATTTCATTCATGGTATGCACCTTAGCATTGGCACGTGGCTGTGTACTATAAACTGACGGGTGCACTCTCGTGGTTATGATTTGTTGCTACACTACGTATATTGTAAGCACTGTGAGTGACCTTCATCTTCATCTCAGCGTAATCATCATCGGTCATCGGGTCGTGCGAAAAAGACGAAGTGTTGCTAAGCTGTGGCTAGTCGGTAGCTGCTGCTTCGGCCTACCTGAAGTAAAAAGGTGAATTTGCTGGTGCGTTCTATTGCCTCACAAGTGGTGGAAGTGCCTCCTGATCCCAGCGTCCTCAACGCGGCACCCCCTGGAGCTCCGTTCCGGTCGTGTTCTTGGCGGCACATCAACCGCCATGGCGCAGTCACATCCCACTGCTCTCACCGTTCCGGCGCCTGTAGCTACCGATGGGCATCCCACGGCTGCCCATGCCACCTCTGCACCACTGACGTCCCAAGGTGCACTTGCTCAGCACCATTTGACCCACCCAACTTGGTCAGTTACCTCACGTCAGCGCGACCCTCCGGTTTTCGCCGGTCTCCGCGGTGACGACGTCGAAGACTGGCTACAACAGTACGATCGGGTGAGCGCTTTTAACGGTTGGGACGCTTCTATGAAGCTACTCAACGTCTCATTCTACCTGAGTGACGTGGCTAAGACGTGGTTCCTCAACCATGAGGACGCCATTCCTGACTGGCCTCAATTCACGACACAGATCCGCCAGATATTTGGAACTGTTGGTGCTGGTCCGGCCTCTTTTCAAAAGAAGCTAGAGACCCGTGTGCAGCTTCCAGGAGAGACATACACATCCTACATTGAGGACGTACTCGCCCTCTGCCGGCGAGTTAACAATGGCATGGTCGAGGCTGAACGTGTCGGACATATTTTAAAAGGAATTGGCTCTTTTGCCTACGCAGCTCTAGCTGCCCAAAATCCCGTCACGGTGGCAGACATTCGTGCCACTTGCCAGCGACTTGACTATCTACAGTCGCGCCGCCTCAACAACACCTGGGATCCGAGCCAAATTCCCGAAACTGATCTGCGCACCATCATACGATCTATAATACGGGAAGAGCTCCACAATGATATTTCGTCGGTTCCTGCCTTCTCACGCCCACCTGCTCAATCTACTGGGTTGCGTGGCATTATCAAGGAGGAGCTTACTTCACTCAATCGTCCCATGGCTACAGAACCACCAGCCCCTCCCTACGTTCCGACGTATGCTGAAGTCACTGCGGCTCCTCCTCCTTGTCCTCCTGTCCATCACGCGCCTGTCCCACCCAGCCTCGCCGCCCTGTCCCCGCGACCACCGGTGTATGGTAATTGGCGGCCTCTCCCACCTCGTCCAGTATGTTTCTACTGCGGAATCCGCGGCCATGTAACACGCGTTTGTCGCCGACGACTGCGAGATGAGCGTGCGAGCTATGGGTACGTTCGACGTGACGACGCCTACCAGCTTCCTCCTCGCCAGTACTACACCGATAATGACCTCCGTCCCTCTTCCTCCCCGTCGACTTCTCCTGACCGGTCTAGGACAGCACGGCCATCGCGTCGTCGCTCCCCGTCACCCTTTCGCCGGACTTCGTCGCCCCTTCGCCCTCCATCTTCAGCTTCTGCCCGCCAAACGGAAAACTAACCTGTGCAGTTTCCGGAGGTAAAACTGCACCGCCTGTCGTCGCTCCAATTCCTCCTCTGCTCCCATCAAACATGTTGACTGTATTCCTTGAGGGACATGAACTGGAAGCTTTAATTGATACCGGCGCCGCTATTTCTATTATGAAACTTGACTTGTGTTTAAAACTGCGAAAAGTGCGCACACCTTATACCGGTCCTCCTTTACGTGCTGCAAATGGACAGAATATTAACCCTTGTGGAGCGTGTACAGCCCGAGTCACCATTGATGGCATCTTGCACTTCATTGAGTTTGCTGTCCTATCCTCCTGTGTCCATCAACTCATCTTCGGCTGGGATTTCCTCCAAAACGCCTCAGCAGTCATTACGTGTTCCCCTCCCACTATTGAAGTCACTGAATGCAACATTCTTGCCGATAGAGAACCACTTTCTTCCCGTGTAGTTATGCTTGCCGATCACGTCCTCTATCCGGGCAACGAAGATATTCTATCTGTGACTTCTGACGCCGTCACCGATGGCGACGTCCTGATTACACCCAGCCCTCGTCTCCTGTCAAGAGGTATTATCATCATCGTGTCCCTTCTTCGCTTCTCCAGCGGTTCTTCTCTTCTCGCCGCATTCAACACCACATCAGAGCCCATTCTTCTGCGACGCGACTCTACTGTTGCATCAATTGCTTCCGCCCAGCCTGTCACACTTCTTCCCATTTCCACCTCCGATCGCTCTGATTCATCCCCTGCCTCGCTCAGTGCAGCACTTCGCCACACGATCAGCACCGACCTGACAACAGACCAGACAGACGCATTGCTCGCTGTATTGAACAAGCACGCAGACTCGTTCGACGTCAATTCCGGCACACTGGGTCAAACCGCTGCAGCAACGCATCGCATACTCACCGACGGATCAAGCATAGTTAGACGCCGGCCTTATCGTGTTTCTCCAACCGAGCGCAAAGTTATTCAGGAAAATGTTGCTGACATGCTTGCACGCAACATCATACGCCCATCGTCTAGTTCCTGGTCATCGCCTGTTGTGCTAGTGCAAAAAAAAGACGGTTCGGTTCGTTTTTGTGTAGATTACCGTGCTCTAAACAGAATAACTCGTAAGGATGTGTATCCCCTCCCTCGAATTGACGACGCCCTCGATTGTTTGCAAGGTGCCCAATTTTTCTCCAGCCTTGACTTAAGATCAGGCTACTGGCAGATCCCCATGAATGAAGATGATAAAGAGAAGACCGCCTTTGCAACACCGGACGGTTTATACGAATTCAATGTAATGCCTTTTGGACTCTGCAACGCTCCTGCTACATTCGAGCGTATGATTGACACAGTTCTCCGCGGCCTCAAATGGAAAACATGTCTCTGTTACTTAGATGACATCGTCATTTTTTCTTCGTCATTTCCTGATCACCTTACTCGTCTCGATGAAGTTTTGACAGCACTTTCCAGCGCTGGCCTACAGCTAAACACGAAGAAATGCCGTTTTGCATCAAAATCCATTAAAGTTCTTGGCCATCTCGTAAGAAGCGAAGGAATTAAGCCTGACCCTGAAAAAATCGCTGCTGCGCTGCACTTTCCCCGTCCAACTCGGGTCAAAGATCTCCGCAGTTTCCTCGGCTTGGCATCATACTTCCGCAGATTCATCCGCAATTTCGCCTCTATTGCCTCACCTTTACATGCGCTTCTTCACAACGACACGCCTTTCATCTGGTCTCCTGCTTGCGAAGAAGCATTTGAAACTCTGAAGCGTGCTCTGACTTCGGGTCCCGTCCTCTGCCATTTTGATGATAAAGCACCGACAATTTTGCACACCGACGCCAGTAGCCATGGCATTGGCGCTGTCCTTCTGCAACGCCAAAACACCTCTACAGAAAATGTTGTTGCCTATGCGAGCCGAACTCTGACTTCTGCGGAACAAAACTACACTATTACCGAACAAGAATGTCTCGCCGTCGTCTGGGCTGTTCAGAAGTTTCGTCCTTACCTGTACGGCCGTCACTTCACAGTCGTCACTGACCACCACGCCCTATGCTGGTTATCCACTTTGAAAAATCTGTCCGGTCGTCTCGGGCGGTGGATCCTCCGCCTTCAAGAGTACGACTTTACTGTCACTTACAAATCGGGCAAGAAGCACAAGGACGCCGACGCTCTCTCTCGTTGCCCTATTGCTTTGCCGTCGCAACCCATGTCCTCGCATTCCTCTCCTGTCCCAACGGAGTCAAGCCATTTAAACCCTACAGTTATGCAGTCTTTGAGCGCCGCCTCTATTGCTCCCATGCCAGATATACACTGCAATCTTGCTCACCACCAGAGTGCTGACCCTTACTGTCAAAAGCTGATTGATAGTCTCAGCGGTGTTATTAGACCTCCAAATGCCCGTCTCCGTCGTCGGCTCAAAAATTTCAAGTTACAGGATGGCACATTATTTTGGCACAACTACAGCCCACTGGGCCACACATGGGTTCCCGTAATTCCTTCTTCCCTGCGTCCTCAAGTTCTACAAGCCTTTCACGACGACCCCACCGCAGGTCACCTTGGGTACCACAAAACCTACGACCGCATCAAACGTCGTTTCTTCTGGCCTGGCCTTTCAACCTCAGTATTAAAATACGTAGCGTCTTGCATCCCTTGTCAACGACGCAAGCGGTCTACGTCGCCTCCTGCCGGTCTCTTGCAACCTCTCCCATGTCCTTCCACACCTTTCGAAGTCGTCGGAATCGACTTGTATGGACCCCTGCCCTTGACTCCAGCTGGCAACCGCTGGGTCGTTACTGCCGTTGACCACCTCACCCGATACGCTGAAACCGCAGCACTTCCTTCCGGCTCCGCTTCCGAAATCGCCAACTTCTTCCTCCACACCATACTTCTTCGCCACGGCGCCCCTCGCCTCCTCCTTAGCGATCGTGGCAAGTCGTTCCTCTCCACCGTCCTCGCCGCAGTGCTTAATGCTTCAGGCACGGTGCATAAAACTACATCTCCTTACCACCCTCAGACCAATGGCCTCACAGAACGCTTTCATCGCACCCTTTCTGATATGCTATCCACCTACATTCACCCTCAGCACAACAACTGGGACTCTTTACTCCCCTTTGTAACCTTCGCCTACAACACTGCCGTTCAACGAACCACCACCTACTCTCCGTTTTTTCTTGTTTATGCCCGCCATCCTACCTTCTCCCTCGAAGCATCTTTCTTCACAGCTTCTACTCCTTCTGCCGCGCCTTCCCACGAACAGTTCGTGTCTCGTATCGCCCACTGCCGTGATCGTGCCCGCCTTCAAACTGAAGCCACTCAAGCTTCCAGGAAAAGCACGTATGATGCGACTCATCGCTCAGTGTCTTTCCGCCCTGGAGACGAAGTGCTACTCTGGACACCTACTCGCATCCCCGGCCTGTGTGAAAAGTTTCTGAGCCGTTTTATTGGCCCGTACACGGTTCTGGAACAAACTTCCCCTGTAAACTATCTCATCACACCTGCATCGCCTGTTCGCGATCGTCGGTGTCGCGGCACCGAGATTGTGCACGTGTCGCGCTTGAAACCCTTTAACCGCCGACCTTAAGATTTAATTTGCGACCAGGATGGTCGCTTTCGTTCCGGAGGGGGAATGTTGTAAGCACTGTGAGTGACCTTCATCTTCATCTCAGCGTAATCATCATCGGTCATCGGGTCGTGCGAAGAAGACGAAGTGTTGCTAAGCTGTGGCTAGTCGGTAGCTGCTGCTTCGGCCTACCTGAAGTAAAAAGGTGAATTTGCTGGTGCGTTCTATTGCCTCACAATATATTTATTTGCAAACACTGAAACATGGAATTCTGGGCTATGGGCAGGTTTACACGAGGCATTATACGTAGAAAATAACGGTAGGTGAGAAAAAGGATTATGACAAAGGCCTGAACCAAATAGCACAAAATTTAATTATGCTTTCACCTTTGGAGATTAATTTATTTTAAGACTGTGCCAAACTAACATTAGTGTAGTGTGCTGGTTCCAGTTAACAAACTATTAGATTTTGCTAATCTCAAGAAAGTGGCGTTTAGAGCGTAGAAAACTACTTAAGCAACTGCGGTAAGGTCTCGACAAATGCCTGGCACATACAGGGTGGCTGCACAGTTTAAAAGATCACTGAACAGGGGTAGAAGGGGAGCCTCAGATCTTAACCCAAGCCAACATTTCGACAAGTGGATTTGTCTTCGTCTAGCTGCCCAAATAAAGACAAGTCCTCTTTATAGAACTGTGGCTCGACTTGCAAACTGAGGCATCCTCTCAACCTTCGTTCGGTGCTCTGGCACATACAGGGTGTTACATTTGGTGTCGCGTGCTCAACCCACCGCTGACGCCAGTTGTTAGGTTTGGGTCGCGAGTGCCGGGGTTGCGTACCGCTGCGGCGCGCGGCCCCTCGGTAGCGTTGGCCTGGCGGCTCCGTGGACGGCGGACGGCATCAACGGTTCCAGCAAAGACGAGGCGTCTTTTAACGAAACAACCTTTACTACAACATCGAGAAGATACGGGCAGAGAAGCTGACCCGGAGAGATTACAGACACTCTCACACAGCTGGTGTCTAGCGTGGTGCCTACGGCGCGTCAAAGTAGTCTCTATCTCAGCGGAGTCTGCCGCTGCTTTTTATAGTTTTTCCAGTTCACAGGGAAAGGGTAAACCCTCACAGGAAAGGGAGAGCCAAACATGTTGGTTCACGACGAATGACTCAATCGCAGGTGTTCCGACCTCATCTCCTCCACCTCCTGCAGACAGGAGAGGGCGACGCACTTTCCCTCGATCTCCAGGCTTGGCCAGCTTGTGCACACACACGCACGCACACACATTTGGCGCGTGGCCGGAACACGCTGAGACTTGTCGGCGGGAGGAAGCGTTGCGCGGCCGATGAACGGCGTCGAAATGGCCGATCCGCTCGCGGTTCTGCCTGTTGCTATGCGGTGGTCGCGTCAGCTGTCCCACTTCTCGGTGGAGAAACGTAACAAGGGATACAAAAGAAAAAATTCACAGTTCAGAGTTTAATGCGGGGAAACAAGTTTAAGGCCATGCGGCACATTAGTAGTACGCCACGCAGCAGCCTGAAAATGTCTTGTAATAACCTCTGTGTGAATGTGAAATTTGAATTTCCTTGTAGGGAGCCAGTACTAATACGTTTAACTATCTTGCTTGAGGTTAATTTTCTTTATCGACCCAGCACGTTGTCTCTCTGCCATACTGATATTGCTGCAGGACTAGAAAAACTTTATTGCCATATGAAATATACCTTTAGGTGCAGCTATTGCCTTGTTTAGTTTTATTTCATCTGACATAAAGGCAAAAAAATGCACCAATTTTACCATACATCTTCATGCAGGTGTTAAAACTTGGCATCTGATGGAGTCCGTCTCCCAAGCTTCATAGCTGGATCTTTGTGTAACAAAGACTGCAGGCATGGTTCATGCTGGAAGCTGCACTTTCCAGCCATTCAAGGTCTGCACTGCATGGATGCTACTTTCATTTCTGGGCACATCGCTACTCCAGTCTGTAACATGGTACAGTGCCAGCTGACCTGACAGTACTGTTTTGCTGGGTCATTGTTATTTGGACAGGTGTGTTATTGTGAGCCTCAATTGCATCATGTATGTTTACTGGATTAATATAGACATACTCATGTTACTTTTGTTAGGGCCATCAGCATGCTTAACCCGAATGCTCAACAGCATGCCCTAAACTGACGCAGGCATTGCAAAGTGTTGGCCTCTGGAGCTGAGACAAGGCCTCAGCATATTTGTGGTGGCTGATGACAGCTGGAGTGCAGTTTGATACAAGTTGTTTTCGACTTTCTGAGGGAGTGCACACTTGACAAGGCTGTAACGCTGCAACTGCATTTTGCTCGTGTCTGCAGCCGAACATGTTACAGTTTGCTTATCTAGTCAACCTTACATGCTGTGTGTGACTGCTCGTGCTCCCTTTTTTTTTTCCTGCTTGAAACAAAGTTTAGGAAAGGAGGAGTGAATGTGGATTCATGGTGTTTATAAAGTTGAATGACAAATACATATGCTGGCTACAGTTCAGCTTTTTGAGGCCAAACTTCTTTATTCTCAGGTTCATGACTTCATGAGCTTTGATTCTAAACCTGAAATGTGCATGAGCAGTCACACATCATATCAAATTGCTAAGCAAACTTCGTGTTTTCTGTGTGCGCATGTAATTTTCTTAGTGTGTAATTTTCATCTGAATACTCAGTACACTACAGAATGCTTGCACGTTTGGTGTTTTTCATGTAAGTTATTTATTGAAACTGAGGGGAAATAGTCTCTTCCCGAATAGTACATATCAAAGGTGAAACTATAGCCTAACAGAAAAACACACTCATATGGAAGGCAACAAGACACAAGGTTGACCAACAACTCATCCTTATTCCAGGGTGCAGACGAATATAAACGTGAAAGGGAGAGGGAATGTGGGGCATTATTAACACAAAAAAATGACGTGCGTGAGATTAAAGCTAAAACCAATGTGAGGAAACGCGGCTGAAACACCAGCGCCGCGATAACAAAAGGTGGGTGGAACGGTGATGGCTGGAGACACCAATGAGAGCCAACTTAGTCAAGCACTAGGGTGCTAAAAACTTGTACAACTGTCCGAGGTATTTCTTCTTTTCGACGAGTGCCACAAGACAGTGCTGATGAAGATCCCCGTAGTCAATAATTGCCACCGCTTCCAGCGCTGCCTGCATTCACTGCACATTCTTGTTGTGGGCTCCCAATGCTTGCAGTGTTGAGACAAATGCCCCCCTCCCGAGAAGCATTGTTGGAATACCTTGCGTGCTTCTTTGCTCGTTCATTATAGCACCTACCAATCTGTTTTACGTACACTTTACCACACTAGATGGGAAACCTGAAGCCAACACCACTTCACAACCACGCATATCGCACCTGGGCACCTTTTCAGTACTATTAACCTTTGAGCACATTAAAACGCTTAGGGGGGCATACATCTCAGCACTGCAAGCATTGCAAGCCCACAGGATCTGCCCACTGGTGCACGAGCTGACCTGCTTGGCTAGGAAGAGCACCCAGGTAACTCAAAACGTGCTGGAAGCAGTGGCAATTAATGACTATTAGCATGGCCTCTGTGGCACCTACTGAAGAAGAGCAGAAATGTCTTGGACAGTCCTACAAGTTTTTAGTGCCCTAGTGTTTGACTAAGTTGGTTTTCTTGTTTGTGCTTCTAGCCGCCCCAACCTCCCCCCCCCCTTTTTTGTTGTTGTCGCTTGTGTTTAGCCACATTTCTTCACGCATTGGTTTTAGATTTAATCTCTTCCAGGTTGGCCTTTTACAGCACCCATGTTCATACATTTTCTTTTTTATATTCTGCTCTTATCCTGCGGCATTGACTTCATTTATTTCATTGTGACAACTGAGTGCATTTTTCGTGTTAACGCCCTTCACTTCTTTACCCTCTTCCTTTTGCTTTCATATTCTTCTGCATCCTTGAACAAAGATTAGTTGTTAGTCAGCCTCATGTACTTTCGTATTCCTTGTGTCTTTTTCTGTTAGGCTATAGCTTCAACTTTGACATGAAACAACTAGCTCAGATCTAGATCATCCTGGAGTAGTAAATGTTCTGGCTAAAGATTTCATAATACTCAGATATTTCGAGCTGAGTTTTTAAAAGCTTAAAGATGACACCTTGAACTGAAAAAAAAAAACTAAATCGATAATGAATGATTTTGCAGTGACAAGTTCTTCATGCATAATATAGAAGTACAGCTCATATACATTTTTTTTTTTCAGAAATTTTAAAGTTTTTTTTTTTATTTTTATGGACACTTAACTCCCTGACAACTTTCTTGTGTTTGACAGCGAAGGCTACACAAGAAAGGGAATGAGTCCAGCCTTTGTCTCCATGCCACTGACAGTGGGTTGTTCAGGGAAGAGGTGATGAGGGGAGGTTGAAAGGATGGTGCGGGTTTTTTGCTGTCCCGACAGTATGGGGGCAAAAGCCTATTTTCTTCCCTTTTTTGTGTAGCCTTTACTGCATAGCCACTGAGTTTTCCATGAATACAGTCGTACAGTAGTCAGAAAAATTCAAAAGGCTATCACATGATAGGATCTTTAACCCCTAGATAGGGAAATGGCTTTTGACTGTAGTAAATGCTGCAAATTATAAAAAAAAAACATTGAGAGGGTCAAGCATCCAGATGCATTCAACATGGAATGGCCATAAAGAAAGGATGTATTATTATTGTGGTTACTGCACTGTTCTGTCAGAATAATCTCGGGTTCTTCCTGTATGCATTGTAAGTGCACATTATTAGCTATGCCTATAGAAAAGCTGCTACATTATGAACCCACTGTGCATGGCATTTTCAAGCTATTAAGTTTTCTGTATCATTCTTGCAATGTGCCTGAGAGCCACCTTTATAACTGCAGGTGTGGTTATGGCTGGGCTGCTTGTGCCACTCAACACCGATTTGGTCCTGGAAATTGCTGGAACACCTTGGATGCGTGAAAGAGCTGCTGTCCAGAGCCTAACTGCGAAAGCGTGTTGCTACATTGCAGGCTCAACTACCATGGAGCACACCATGCCATTTTAGTCGACATATTCAAAAGTAAGTGAACTTTCCCAGTAGAAATCCTATTATACTGAATATATTTTCAGTATTTTAGGATATGTACTTAGTACTTAGATCATCTTAGCATGAGCCACTTTGGTGCTTTAAACCCCATGAACCAAGCAAGGCTGAATTTGAGAAAGATGGCTTCAGAGTATGAAAGAGCACTGAAGAAGGGTAGAGGAGAAGCCTCAGTTCGCAAGCTGAGCCAGTGTTGTGACAAGGGGACTTGTCCTTGTCTGGGTAGCACCATCATAACTAGCAGGGTTTAAAGGCACTTTTGCCTCAGAAGAACGAAAGCTATAGAGGGAGAAGAAAGAAGCAAGGCAAGGAGTGAAAGAATGTTTCCTCGGGGTATGAATTTATGAGCCTGGAACCGGTGAACCCTGTGACCTGAAAACGAAAATAAAAAGTGGCAGTAGCAGAAAAAGGTATAATTCAAGGTAGATAATGACTCAGCATTTAAAGCAGGTTTAAGGGGTACTCAACTTCTGATTTTTTTTTTTTTTTTTGGGGGGGGGGGGGGGAGGTTGTTTTCATAGTCCGGTTTGAGCGAAGGACCTGCAGATGCTCCCTTCGTCTGATGCGTGCATATGAGTGCATTGAGACAATTCAGTAAAAGCTTGGTAGGGTAGTAAAGGAAACAAAAAGATAGTGTGGCTTGATATTGTTAATTTTCGAAAGGAGCAAGAGAAAGTCACTGCTTGCAATGGAAGTCGGCATCGCAGTGTAGTAGCGCAGTCCCGAGTCCCATCGTTCCGTGCGGTGTGCGCCACCAGCAACGACAGGCATTGGCATTGCCATTGCATGACACATCTCCAGGGATTGTTGCCTCATGCTGTTGCGCCTGTATGAGCAAAAGCATCGCTGCCGCTCGGCGATGCCTCCGCTCGCCACTTCGCTGTAAGCGGGTCAAGCTCTTCGTGCACTTCGAGTAATGCGGCTTAAAATGAATGCGTTTGGGTCGGGACCGAAAGATATTTCGAATAAAATGATATCGTTATAACGAGGGATTACTGTAGTGCAAATATCTCGAAAGGAAAATTAGAATTCCTTACATACATTCCCTCTGCACTATAGTTAGTAGGGACAACACTCCCATAAAGCATTAATTGTACAGTTTATTCTCAGCATCTGTAAAATCCACTACCTCCCCCCTTCTTCTTCAGACAACAGCAAAGCTGCAAGTGTTTTTCTAAACACGTTTCCTTGTCACCACTGCTTTGGCTCCACTTGAATCCTTTTCTTCAGATAATGTCTCGCTAGGCAGGTGTAGTCTACTCTGATTTGCTTTTTTTTTTCTATTGCCCTCTTCTGGAAAGCTCAGTATTCCCTTGTGGCCATATATCTTGTTAGATCTCTTTACGATGCCTGTCCGTACCCTTTCAAGAAACAGGTGTCATAATCCAACCTGCTTCAGGTGGTTTTCTTGTAGCTTATCCTGCTGCTGCCACTCTTTATTTTCGTTTTAGGTCACCTTGTCACAGGTTGCAGGCTCATAGAAATTGATACCCAAGGAAATATTCTTTCACTCCTAGCCCTGCTTCAAGCTTGCATCTGTACAAGACATGACAGAACAGAATTTGTCAAGGTACATGGGTGCCTTCAAACGTTATTAGCACTGACTTGGTCTTTCTCATCATGCAAGTGGAAAGGATCGTCGCATGCCGCGGTTGAAGAGTTTATAAATGTTCGGTTTCCGAAAGACCTTTCCCAGTTTCGTGAATTACGTCCCGGTACGAATTCACGGGGGCCATCATGCAAGATTGGATGATATGAGTTTTGGCTTGAATGAATAACGAGGTAACTGCTGCTACCTTTTGCGCAGTGAATTCGTTGGTGGTATTCAGAAGGATGACATTCTGGTGGTACTTGATTTTCAGAGTTCTTTCTAGCCCTCCCTCTTCCCTACCTGGCTTTTGTACAGAAGCAAAGGTGCATTTAAACCCTGCAGTAATGATTGAACTGCCCAGATGAGAAGTTCTCTTGTCAAAATATTGGCTCAGCTTGCAAACTCCAACTTGCCCTAGACCCTTCTTCACAGCTCTTTTATAAACCAACCAGCCTACTTACTTTAGCTTGCGTAGCCATATACTATGAAAAAAGATGTTCACTCTGTCAAGCAACAATAAATTGTGGATTGAGGTGAAGATGTTTCTGACATTGAGTGCTGCACCACTGTCAGGCTAAGTTAATGTACACCTTCTTTTGACCCTAGGCAGCATTTTTGAACATCAGCTTCTGCCTAGTGCATGATATGGAATTTTGTAGGCTGTGCACCAGCCTTAACTTTGCATAATTTTGAGTGTCTGCTGCAATAGTCTAATGTGACTAGTGGTGGTGATCCACTTGGCCTGAAGCAGCCTGAGTTGTAATGACACACCTTGCATTGACCAAGGGGCGGCACCTAATGCCTGCTGGCTGTCTTGCCCGTGTGTGCAAACTGTTCAGCTATGGTATACAAAAGCACATAGAAAGTTCTGTAAATTAAAACAAACATGGAATGCATGTTTGAAATGAACAATACCAAATAAAGAGGCAGAAGTGAACTTTGTGACTATATTTCAGCAAACCTTTGGCCTTCAGTTATGACCAATACAATAGTTAAGCAATTAAACATACTTATGCAAAAAATATGGTTCACTGCATTTTCTACCTGTTATATCACGAGATGTAAGTTTGGTTTGGCTCTTTAGGTTTAATGTCCCAAAGTGGCTAAGGCTATGAGAGACACCATAGCGGCGGGTTCAGGAAATTTCGACCACCTGGGGCTCTTTAATGTGCACTGATATCGGACAGCACAGGGGCACCTTGCTTTTTCCATCCATCAAGAAGCGGCTGCTATGGCCCAGATATAAATATAAAGTGCTAACCGCATGAGTGACACTTCACGGTGGTGGGCTGAAGGCGCGCGTCTTTGGGGAAAGGCCGCGGCGCTGTTCTAGATCAGCCGTCGTCAAACTGTTCTCTCTCATTCCTTCCGCGCGTGGCTCGAAAAACGTCGCGCATCAAATTGCCGAGGGTGGTGCGATAGTCTTTGGGGAAGGACCAGGGAAATTGGAGTTCGATGTATGACGCAGCTTCCCTATACTTTTGCATGGAGTTTTCAAGGGGATATTCCACGAGTTTGATGGAACCATAATTCGAATTATCCTGGTTCAGCTCTAGTCATTATCTGCGAGTACTTACCAAATCTACCCTATCCCATCATATTTTTCGTTATTCTCCTTTCGTTGTCTAGATCTGTTCTTACTGCCTGTCCTAAGTATATATATTCTTGCTACTTTTAGTACTTCGCTACCTATTGGTAAACTGCTATTCCTTCCCGAGGCTGTTAAACATTACTTCTGTCTCCTGCGTGTTGATCTTTAGACCTACCTTTCTGTTTCTCCTGCCTAGGTCATCAATAATTTTTTGCAGTGGGTTAAAATGTTAAGCATGGAGGTTGAAAGCAAAATGCAGTTTCTCAAAGCGAAATAAACTCAGGACTACAGAAATTGAGAGCTTGTTCGAGAGGTAGAAAGCGAGAGAGTGTTTACAGTTTACCAGGTTCGTTGACGCCGGCATCTTTGAAACTCGAAACTTGGGCTGCACTGCTGGCTGGGCATCTATGCAAAGCATCTACCAAGCGATCTGCGCAGTGCTGCGAGGAGCCAAATTCTTTCAGCAGCATGCACACCGGTGCCAGCATGTTGCCTCTCCCCCATCTCCTCTGCAGGCCATGGTGTGGCTTATCGAGTGCATGCCTTTTAGAGGCTAAGTTATAGCCTTGACTCAAATTTGTGTGACCTGCTATCGAAACGTCTCCCCCCCATCTCAAGGGGTCCAATGGCTGAAAACCACTGTTCTAACATGCACAGTGCTACAGGGCTGTGTCAAAATGGAACTGCCATGTTTCATTTTGCTATTTTTGTGTACTACCACTTGCATAGCCATATGCAAGATCTATTTGTGCATTGCATGGGCTGATGAAGGAGAATTGAAAAGATACATGTGTTTTCTTTTTTTCAGATTGTCTGATGCAGTACATAGCAAAACATCCGAAAACAGATGTGCCTGATGAAGTACAAATTCAGTCATGCCGTCAACATCTGCGGCGCTTCTTCATTGAGGCCAGCCGGCAAGGACATCGCAGGAAAATCTCAGTTGCCGATGATTCCAATAAAGCTGGAATCTGAGCTCGACTTTCTATATCCTGCTTATTCAGTGCGTGCTTCAGTAGGTGAGCCATTTCTGCTGCTACCTGGATGCACAGAAGCTGTAAGCTTGCATGCTCAGTATATCACTTAGCAGGTTAGCAAATACAGCATCGGCTCCTTAGCCATCAGGGAAAATAGGGGCACTACCAGCATTCTGTATTTTCTTCACCAATGAACTGTAACTATATGTGGTACACAAGATGACACACCATTCAGTGTGCTGTACCAAGGCCGGTCTCGAGGGAGAGCGCGCTTCTCTTCTCTTACGGCCTCACCTAGTGGGGTCTGTTTTGACCTCCCGCCGCACCTCGGTGGGGTCGCCTCCGCCCCACTGCTGTGCCTCTGCTACCGCCGTTCATGCGCAAAGGAAACGCACTCGCTCTTTGTCCAGCCCGCGTCAGATGCATCCGGCAGGTCCTGACATTTCACTCCTTTGGTTTATACAAAGATGCCATAATCAGCGTCTAAGATTTATCATGTACGAGGAATAAAATATAGTCAACACCCCTTGTCCTTCAACGAAGGGCAAGCGGTGTTGACTATAATTCTTGTCCTCGTAGAAGAGTGTACATGAGGCTGCTTCTTTAGCTAGTTTCAAGATAGTGCAAGCGTCACACCCGAAGTCACTGATTAACTTATCAATGTATTCATCGACGTAAGCTAAACCTGAATATATGACAGTGGGTAATGGGATGACAGGAGATGCCACCACAATTCCTTCATTTCTTCGGTTACTGATTGCGGCCAAGCAGAAATGATTTCTTCGGCATTGACGAAAGCTGCCTTGATTTTGCTCCAAGATCAAACTTCCGTCTTGACAACGTGGTCAAGTGCCGCTGTTACGGCCCTTGCGTCTAGCATCTCGTTCTTTCCGCACATTAGCCTTACTTTCCCTAAGAGAGTTTCAATGGGGTCGCTATTGAGTTTCCTGGTGAGGGCGGAGCCGACACCATTCCCCAGGAGGTATTCTAAAACTTGTACAGTAGACTCGTGATGAACAGAATTCCTTGAAACATTTCCTCAGTGAAAGTTCCCTTCTTTAATGCTTTAGAAGTTTCTTGGGTGCTTTATAAGCAAGTGAACTCGTTTGTCAGCTACTGCAATTGAGTATCACCAGCTGCGTCATTTATTAGCCTCTTTTTACCGCTTACAGCACAAGTGGTGTCATGAATATCAAACCATTCCTTTGTTTTTATAAGCATAATATGTAAAATTTCTTTAAAACAGCATTTTAAAATAATGTTTAAATACAACACATTTCCTAATATATAAATTATAATAACATTAAAAACTCAACCTTAGAGTCTACTTTGACTGTTATGCTAATACTTTATATCATGCAAGCATTATGCAACTCACATTATATTTTTATGAAATTATTTCCATCTTCGGTGCTATATATGGATGGTTTTGCATCTAGCGCTGAAAGACGGTTTTGCTGTTGCAGAGGAGTTGCTGTAATGTTAGCCTTGAAGAAGCTTCAATGTGATCACTGCTGATTTTTTTTTTTTTGCATTTTTGTGCAGGCTTGGAAAAAATTTGGATTGAAATAGGCAAAAGTAGCTAACGTGCCGCACTGTATGTCATATATGCTTCCGAGCGTCCGCTGAGCGACAGTGTTTTTTTATATAATGACTGTTCACGTGTATAGTACACTGACGACATGCCGCTGCAGCATCTATTCCATGTTCTTTCATTTTGGGGCTGCACTCACCATGAAACCCGCGAGCGACAACATGAAACCAGGCAGAAGCCACCCGGCGCCGCTGAAGCAGATACGGAGCGAACAGTGAGCAGGTCGCGTGCCTTGCAGCGGTGGAGAGCGTAACTCGAGGAAAAACGTTCCCATTGCTCCCGCGGCTATTGAGGATGCCGGAAGAAAGAGCGCACTCTCTCCCTCGAGACCGGCCGTGGCTGTACATACCTACCTTGCTATCCACCATGCACACCATAACGACCATTTAGTACACCATAACGACCATGCGCACCATAATGACCATGCACACCATAATGACCATGCACACCATAACAACCATGCCCACCATAACGACCATGCCCACCATAACAACCATGCCCACCATAACGACCATGCACACCATAACAACCATGCCCACCATAACGACCATATGCCCACTACCATAATCCACCATGATCATGGTTCCATCATAACCACCATGAGAAAAATTTCCGACAGGGTAGTGATTTAACTTACTATGCAATAGCCCGCCTGACAGCATCGGGTCCTCGGTCTGCCAAAACCGAACTATGTCATGTTGCCCGCTTGAAGCCGTGTCAGCCTCGCACACGGCTGACACGGCACTACACTGCACTGCTCTGCTGCATGCCCTGGAGGCGCGCTATATACTGACGGGTCCCAGACCGCAATATAGAGACTACCCTCATCAAAATGAGTATTCACCCCTGGACGAGGACATCAGGGAATCAGAGGTTCGAGCAGTACTCGCGAGCCTGAGAAGGAGCACTGCCCCTGGGGCGGATGGTATTACATATAAGATGCTCCAGAACCTTGACGACGAATCAATAACTGCCTTGACCAGTTATTATAATGACGTATGGAAGACCGGTACACTCCCGCAAGAATGGCATCATGCTGACATAAATTTAATTCTGAAACCAGGCAAGCAGCTCGCCCTTCAGAACCTTCGACCCATATCCTTGATGTCGTGTGTTGGGAAACTGATGGAGCATGTAGTGCTCCGGCGGCTGCACCCACACTTGGAAACCAACATCTTCTTCCCTGACACCATGTTCGGGTTCCGGCCGCATCTCTCTACTCAGGATGTTCATCTTCAGCTTAAAGAGGAAGTGATCGATCATCCCGGCAGGACCCAGGCCCGTGCTGTCCTGGCCTTAGACCTGAAGGGGGCTTTTGACAACGTGTCGCACGATGCCATCTTGGAGGGACTAGCGAGTTCACATTGTGGTCAACGAACTTATGATTACGTTAGGGCTTTCCTCATGGCTCGAACTGCTACCCTGGGTATCGGAGACGTACGCTCTGATACGATACGTCTCACTGGTCGAGGCACCCCACAGGGTTCGGTGTTGTCGCCCACATTGTTCAACGTGGCGATGGCAGGACTTCCTCCGACGCTGTCAGAAATTCCTGATCTGCATCATGAGCTCTATGCTGACGACATCACGTTATGGATCACCAAAGTCTCTGACGGCCACATCCAAGACAGCCTTCAAGAAGCAATTGAGATGACACAGCAGTACGCAACTGAGCGCGGGCTTACATGCGCGGCTGAGAAATCAGAACTGCTTGTGATTCGTGCACGAGCGAGGACCCAAGTAGTCGACCGGGAAATCGACTTGCATCTCGAAGGAATTCCCATCCCTAGAGTGGATCGACTAAGGGTACTGGGCCTGTATCTGCAGAGCAACGGCAGAGCGACCTACACTATACAGCTGCTGAAGAAGCAATTCGCGCAGGTGGCGCACTTGATCCGCCGTATTTCCAACAGACGTGGGGGGCTCAAGGAAAGGGATACCATGCGAATCGTGCAGTCGCTATTAATCAGCCGTATGACGTTTCACGCCCCTTATCACAAGTTCAATCGAACTGAACTCAATCATCTGAACATCTTTCTACGATCGGCAGTAAAGACAGCCCTCGGACTTCCCCCGCACACCTCGACACATCGCCTGCTTCAGCTTGGCCTCCACAACACCGCAGAAGAGCTGATAGAAGCCCAAAGGAATGACCAACTCACGCGCCTTCGAGACACTAGAGTGGGCCGGACTGTTAGCCGTAGAATAGGCTACCCGGAGCCGACAACACCGCTGCAACAGAGGTACCATGCCATCTCGCCCAAACTGGCAGCTAAGATCAGGGTCGCGCCAGTTCCAAAGAATATGGACCCCATACTCCACACTGGTCGTAGGACCGCTAGAGTCAAGGCACTCCTGCGCCAGTACAGAGGTGTCCAAACTGTTTTATATGTTGACGCGGCGAGATATCCATCGGGCACAGACGCTATGGCACTAGCTGTTACGGACGCCAACGGCTCATTTAGGATTGCGGGCTCCGTTCGTGGCAGGAACTCGAGCACGACGGCTGAGGAGACTGCCATAGCGGTAACACTCACCTTCATACACCACATGGACACATGTTACATACATCCCGCCAGTCCGACATACACAATAATCACAGATTCACAAGCTGCGTGTCGCGCCTTCGCGGAGAATACATTATCTTTCGAGGCTTCACGCGTGCTCTCACCTATAAACTATCATACCTTTCCCATTGTTAAAATTGTTTGGACTCCTGGTCACTCCTCCCTTCCTGGCAACGAGAGTGCGCACGCGCTCGCCCGAGCAGCAACCTTCCGGGCGCTGTCGACGGAAGCGGAGGGGGAAGTAGACACAGAGGACGCCAGCACAGTTCCACAGTCTTACACCCACATTACACTATATTACCGCACACAAAGTACCGCACACAAAGAAGACCTCTGCCACCGCCGCACCCAACACTCACCAAGGCCGAAGCTGTGGCATGGCGACAACTGCAGACTCACACGTATACAAATTTGTACCACAAACATTTGTTCTTCCCCACCCGCTACCCAGATAAATGTCCCACCTGCCAACAACACCGACCTACACCATACCATTCTGTTTGGGCCTGCCCAAAGCCACCCGGCGGCATTCCACCTGTACCTCACCCCACCCTCTCATCTTGGGAAGATGTCTTGTCCCGCATGGAGCCGGCCGAACAACGCCGGCTAATCGAGCGGGCCGAGAGGATTGCCGTGGCCCATGGGCTTATGGACTGGTTTGTATTCTTTTCTGAGACCGTTTTATTCGCAACAACCCGCAGGACCAGCGACAGCTGTTCTGGCGGGCCTGCAGGATTGAGGCGGCACATGGAGCCCTGGACTGAGGGCTCCACTCAGGAAGAAAAGGAAGTTTACATAATAAATGTTTTTCCTCCTCCTCCTCCTCGCACAACTCACGAACACGCCCAGAGGGCTTAGGCTGAGGAGGGGAGAAATGTCACGCCACTGACGACGAGGAAGGATTGCCCTGGTCTGGGAGAACAAGAGGAAAAAGCGTTGGTGCCTGGGGGCTAGTAGGCTTCACCTTATCTCTGATCCCATTGCCATATCACTGTAAATAAACACCCCTCTGCTATTTCACTGTACCAATATTGCTGTGTATAGACTTCGGGCACAAACTTCGGCGCCTAAGACGTCGTTTGCTCGCTCACGAGGAAGCGCTGTTCTGCGTCTCCAGCTCCAAGCCAGGCCAGTACAAACAGTGTAGTAGAAGATGGGGAAAGATTCTGACCACAAAGCATATCCAGGCAAGAAAATGGGCAGTGCTGGAGAGGGCGGCTGCAGAGGCAGGGCAGTTGCGACATGTTTGGGGTGGAATTTGCACCGATAAAGCAGAGCAGGTAGTGTACACCTGCGGCTGTTCAATGGCGCAAGCCTCCAGGTTTGGAAAACGACGGTGAGTTCCGAGGCAGAGATGACGATCAAGGAGGAAAGCATTGCAGTTTCGTGAACACAGGCACCGACTTGTTTCCGATAGCACTCCAAGTTCTGAATTACGAGAGAAATCCGGGTGGGTGATACTCAAATATTTAGCGGCGAGGTGGAGTGGGCGTACGCTTCTACCAGCTGTTTCAAAGCAAACTAGTTCAACGTCAGCCCAATAGCGTGCTTATGAAGCCAGCATTTAGAAATATGCATTTTTGTGGCTGTGCATGATGGAATGCCAGATAAGGTTCCCTAATTAGGCGGCTGGAGAACGGAGTTTCGAATGTTTTTACCCGACTGCACAGCATCGGCGCAGTCAGCGTATTGAAGCAATCTGCGAGAAAGCAAAACCATATCGACCTGCGAACAAGGTAGGAATTTATAACGAAACGATATATTACTGTTTGCATTTGCAGTAGAAGTAAACCATTACTGAAGGACGCGTTCAGAACAACCATGGCTGTACAGGAACAACGTTGGAATACAACTGATTTAAGTTTCGTTTGACTGTCGCGCACTGCTTCATTGCGGTATTGAAGGGTGACCGAGACTTCACAAGATTCCCCTCTACACGCTACTTGCACCAAAAACATATTCTACCATTATACAATTTCTGACTGCTGTATAGGGAACCTGCAATGAACAGAGACAATAAAACACTAAAACCAGAACTCACGTGTTACTATGTGATATCCAGATATGCAACCTCACTGTCACGCAGGAGCAGGGAAGGTTTGCTCACACACAATCTTTCTTTCTTAGCCAAATTATACGCCTCGATGATTTCCCTGGTCAACACCCCGACCAGTTGACCAGGGAAATCACCGAGGCGTGTAATATGGCTAAGAAAGAAAGATTGTGTGTCATCAAACCTTCCCTGCTCCTGCGTGACTGTGAGGTTGCATATCTGAATATCACATAGTAGCACGTGCGTCCTGGTTTTAGTGTTTTATTGTCTCTGTTCCTTATATAAACGTGCTTCCTGCGATTAAACTTTAGTTGAGAGTCAGCGCTTGTTCCTGTGGTTTCTTGCTTTCGTCCCCATTTGTTCGCGCTGTTTTTTGAATGGTGTATCACCAACTCGCCCGCTTAACTATCCTGCAATGAAGTTTGCTGCGTCGATCGCCGCGCCGCAACACATAGCCTAGCGAGAATAGCAAATGCTTCTCAGGCCGCTTTTTAGGGCGTTTTCACGCCACCTGCATGTGTTTACAGGAATCATATTGTACGCTCTGTCGAAGCCTTGCTTGGCGTGTGTCAGATAACTGGGCTATCGAGAGCACCTGGGCAAGGCAGTTATCTGTCACACACGTATCTATAATCCTGCTGAACATGTTCGGTCGTTTATCGCGAACCATGCGGCTAACAGCAGCATTTTTGAGTCACACTGCGGTACAATTGCAGCGCTACCTATGCAGTGCAGGTTCCCTACACTGGAAAAATGCTTTCATATTGTATCCTGCGTCGCGTGTCACCTTCACGGTTGCCAGCACTTCATCGCGGCAATAGCGGCGAGTGCCTCGTTCATCACGGCGCCCCTAATTATACTGCTCACCGTGACGCGGCAAGCACCTGCTCCGGAAAGAAAGCCTGAGGTGCGCTCGGGTGGGATCCGAAGCGTGCCCATTGGCGCGTAGTAACGCCTTCTCCTAACTTCCTCTTACTTCGCCTGCAAGCCGCTAGGGTCTAGTAGTCGTGTTTTTGCTTGAACGGCCCTTTTAGAGCTGACGCCCAGGCATGGAAAACACGAGAGGCTATGCTCAGACCGAAGCGTTTTCACCTGCGGGGGGGAAGGGTGGGAGGGGTGTGTCATCAGCCCATGTTGGCTCCAGTTCAACTTTGCTTGCGGCCTTTTGAAAGCGTCTGCGTACAAATTGGGTTATCTGTGTCAAACAGTCAGTATTCTAGTTGTGGAAGAGCTCAAGGCGAAGGCTGTACATGCTCGATGAGAAACTGATTGCCGTTGCACGTGCGCATTTTCGGACAATGGGGAAATGCTGCGTCACCGGTCCGTGGCTCGGCCAGCTCGGCCTCCCAAGGACGACGCAAAAGTGGCGGCTTGTTTTACGGATACACGTCTGCACGAACGGCGTCTCGCTGTATCTATCTTAATTAAACGGTGAAAGTGAGATTTTATTGCCGCCAAGACACGTGTCGCATTGCCAAAAGCCTTCGGTTCCGCTCCCTTTGCTGCGTGTCTTTTTTACTGCGTCGCATTACCGCACCAACGTTCGCTCAATGTGCTTTAGCTGGTATTACAAGGAGGTTTGTATTGCCAGTGGGATCTTCCTCATGAATATGTTAAATGGTTAAGTTGTAAATTTGTAGCCTTTTGACTCCTGTGAGCGACAAACGTAGCGCGAGTAAAAGAATGGAATCGCGATCAGTTTGTAGGGAGCAAAGCTATATCGCAGTTATTTTCACTTCACAGATGCATCAACGTCTAAGTAGAAAAAATCTCTATTTGATTTTTTTTGCCTCAGTTGTTAAGCCAGATGGTTAACGCTAGCGTTACAGTTATCCTGTACGTTTTTCGTTTTCTTTGACGCTGATACGTACTTTGCTTGTTCATAAAATCTTTTCCCTTTTTATAATCTCACCGCGTCTCTTTTGCAGACCTACATTCAGGTCATTTTGGTATCACGAGGATTTCATGAAGAGCATGACCGACGAATGAACGGTGGTCGTTTTCCTGCAGTTAAAGATTGGCATTATCGTGACGCGTCTATGTAATTATACGTGGATTAATAAAACCTAGCGTTCGATGCAGCCTAGCTTCACTCATTTATGCCCTTAGTGAAATCACTCAAGCTATGTGATTATTATTCATGTGCTTGCCGAATTAACTTGAAGGTCCTTTATATTCAGAAACGTGCCCGAAGAAATAAGCCCTATGGTGCGTTTACATGACGCGCGACGATAGACGAGGCTAACAAAAGCGAAGCAAGAACGGTGCCATGAAAATGCGCTTGAATACGACGTGACATTTCAGTTGACGTAAAACTTAACAGTAGAAATCCATGTCAAGTAAAGTTGGCTAAACAATTATGGTGTCTATTTTTCTGCCTTATCCGAGCATCGTTATTGCCTCGTTGGCCTTGTTTTTGTTCGAAAAGTATATCAAAATAAAACTCGCCGCTAGTGTTGCGTCACTGTGATGCCACGACCTTATGACGTCACAACGTCATGCGTTTGTTTCGCCCAATTTCGCAGGGAGCGCCAAGCAACTAAAACCTTGCTCAGAGTCGACACGCAGGTTTTAATGGGAGTTATGCTACCATTTACGCTTTCTACCATCGTACTGGCGTCCCCAAAAGGAATGTCGGCAGAAATTACCTACTGCCAGCGCGCCCTTCCCTAGCCATTGGTGCGCTGAAGCGCGACGCGACGGTCCACATCAGTTGCGCCTCCACAGACTGTGCACCGATTTACACAGCACACAGCAGGTGTATTGGCGGCGGATTACTTGATAGCGAGTAACTGTTGCCTAAGTATCCTCGTAGCACAGACAGAAAAAGGAAGGGGTCTGAAGGGGCCCCCGTGGCCGCCCGTAAGTATATCCCAGCCTGCATCGACAGGTAATTTCGTCGGTGTCGATAAAATGTTCTGGCTCAGCAGTGCGGAACGACAGCCCCCGCACGCCGCCTTTTCAAAAGCTTTCGCATACACACACGAAGACGCGTGGCAAGGAAACCCGTTAAAAGAAGCTTATTGGAGCTAGGTCTTGGATGGCGGGTAATACTGCGCTTAGATGCTTCAAAAGTCTGCAGATCCGATCAATCGCTCTGCATCCGCTGCGGTCGTACCGATAATACCACACGAGGGCGGTGAAACATAACTGTTTCCACTGTGAAGTGAGGCAGATGTTGTGCCTATCCTTTAACTAATGTGCAAATCAACTAATTAAGCTGAAAACTTAATCATGCCCTGCTGCACTTTGCCAGTGCTAGACCGCTAGGTTAAACTATGCCAAACAAAGCTTTCGAAACTCTTTGAAAACCTTTGAAAAAAAAAAAACAATTGAATCACGCCTATTTTTTTGCTCCTTGAAACGACAAACCACCTCGTTTTCGTGACTACAAAGGCGATTTAGTGACAATTTACTTATTCTAAACATTCATATGATCATAGACTCGATGTTACGTTTTCATGTTTTCTTTAGCAATGCCGATATGGTTTATTTCTTGACTAGAATTTTTCCCTAAAGCTTCTGTACAGTCTATTAAGCCTATTTTCTGAGAGCAATGTGTTTTGGTGCGCTAGTGATATCCTCCGCTACCTACTTCCTGCTCGTTACATTTTCTGGTTGGATGCGCGGGTATCCCGAAATTGGGGCAGAGTAATGACACCATGCTGATACGACTTTGTGTGACGGCTTCACGGAAATCGTCCTTGCTAAGAATGGTTCGAAGCCTGGCCGTGTTTTACTTAGCAGTTGAGGAAAAATGCGTCGATGGCATAGCGGTCTGGTGCAATTACCAGGAGAGCTAATCTGCTCATACTGCTGCAACACGCCTGGCGTAGTTTGGCGTTGTTCACTTTATTTCTTCGGCTGATAAAGATGGCTAGAGACAAACACATGAACTGGTATTGTCGGTCTAAGGACGTTAGTGCTAAAGCAGCCAGCCGTTTAGTTGTCAGACTGGACGCTATAATAATTTACATTTGAAAAGTACTAAAAATCACTGCTGTTATATTGCCGCGTGCCTCTCGGAACTGAGAAAAAAAATGACGAAACTGAGAGTGGTGCGTGGAACAGATTCGTTCAGTGTCCGCTGCCTTGTACTGGTTACATTTATGGTGGAGCAGCGGGGTACGATTTCCTTTTTTTTCTGAGTTCCACCACTCAAGGGCAACCGAAAGCCACCATGGATTTCACACCGGTTCATCGCAGTTGCAGCCGCCGCCTTCGAGGTCAGTCGCCCAAGTTCAGGCCTCTTTCCTGCATGCCTGTGGCCAACATTCATAGATCCAACGCGGACATTGTGGCTAACGGAGAGTGTTCACCTTTGTTCGTCATCCTCCAGTCTCGAATGCCACCGTCCTTCCATGGCGAGCTTTATGAGGACGCTGAAGACTGGCTGGACCAATTCGAACGGGTCGCCAATTCAAACGGCTGGGATGAGCAAAGGAAGCTTCATAATGTGTACTTTGCTCTCGAAGATTCAGCGCGGAAGTGGTTCATGAACCACAAAACGACACTACCATCATGGGACCTCTTTCGTCGCCAGAGGTTGGCGACCTACACCGCCATACGACCGAAGAGAGCGTGCGGAGGCGGCGCTGAAATCTCGTTGCCAAGCCCCTAACGAAAGTATAGGTTTGTGCTACAAGGACATAATCCGCATTTTTAGGTGTGCTGATCCAAATATGTCAGAAGAGAAGAAAGTGCGCCACCTAATGCAGGGGTGAAACAAGAACTATTTGCTGGGCTTGTGCGCAATCCACCTGGCATGGTCTCAAATTTTCTACGGAGGCCACCACGATAGAACAAACACTTCGACACAGGGCTCAGCACTATAACCGTAACGTGACCGCCATGTCACCGGTCGTCTATGGCTCCGTCTTCAACGGTTTTGATGATGCCTTAAGGGAGCTTATTCGACCTGTGGTCAGAGAGGAGCTGAGACACATTCAGCTACAGGGTCTAACGTCGTCATCGAGGCTTCCATCACTCGCGGAGGTCGTTCGTGAGGAAGTTAGGCAAGTCGTCCCAGAACCGTCTGTGCTTGCATGGTGTGCAGCCACCGCCACCGAGTGTGCCAACGTAGGCATCCGCGCTTCAGCAGCATACCCTCTCTGATTCTAAAAGAGCGAAAACCAATGTGCCTTATCGAAACCAGCACCATAGTGGGTACGACTCTCCCAGAGCCAGAGTGGACACCCTCTACTTTTGTTCCAAGCCCGCGCTGTCCTCCTCTTCTTGCCGAGGCAAGGTTTCCGAGGACTGACGTCTGGTATGCACCTGACAATGGGCCAGTTTGTTACCACTATGGTTAGGCCGGTCACATGTTGATGTTCTGTCCGTACCGCCACGTAGGACTTCGTAGCTTCCATCCGCGTGCACGATGTCCTCGGAGTGGTGAACGACCACCCGAAATCCAGGAGTACCTGTTGGCGCATACGGATCCTCCAGACGTCCCACAATACGGGCCCCACGTCGTTACCTCTTCCCATTATCGTTTTCCAAGTCCACGTCCCTCTACATATCTTACTGGCCGCTCGCCGAAACTAGGAACGGCGACCTGCGGATGTGAGGCCGCTGACGAGCGAATTGCCGAAAATCATCCATCAAGTTTACGACAAGATAACGGCTATCAGACGGTGTCATGTAACGATGAACCTGAGTGCGCAGCGTTGGACATACGGGCTTACACGACGATTTTCTCATTACAGCATATGATGATACGGGGGCGGACAATTGAGTTATGAGCAGTGGGTTAGCAAGGAAATTGGAGAAAGTCAAATTCGCACGGCAGGGGACACCTTATTACTCCGGCTGGAAGATGCGTTGCGAGAGTTGTAATTAAAGACCTATTTATTTTCTACCTTGTTTTGTTCCACCGACTAAAGATGTTTTGTCTGGATCATAGTTTCCGTGTTTACATTTTATTTATTCTTGTACCAATAATGCGCTAATTTCTGTAATTTGTGCATTTTTTGTTTGAAGTTCCTGTTTATTTAGAATTTATTTTCACTGTTTCTCGTTAGTATTCTATTATATTTTTTCTCTGCACGGCTGTATATTCTTTTTTCACTGCCTAGTATGTTACCTGCTAATCTTATCCATTCTGTCATAGGAGGTCCCCCGGACAGTTGATACTTCGGGACCTCCTTCTGTAATACTAATAATCCATGTACATGTACCTCATAGTGAAAAATAAAGATGATGATGAAGATGATGATGAAGGGATTTATTTATGTTGGTGACTTCCTTGTTCTTACCCCATTGTTCGCGAGACGTCATACTCGGCTTACACTTCTCACAGGCTAACGGTGCGATAAATAATTTGCAAGAATCAGGAATGACGTCTTCGCTGAGCCAAGCCATTGCGAGATCTAGCATCGACGGTTCATCAACGCCAGTCTTAAGTATTACAGCTGTTGATGGTACGGTCCCGCCATGGTGCAGCATTATGGTCCTGGTAGAAAGCGACTCACCATGTGACCGCGACGTCTGGCAGAGAGGAACGTGGGCCTGCTTCTTGAGAAAGGGATCTGCGCTACAAGGGGACTTCTTCGCCTGCGGGATGTTTGTGCGATGCTCTGGATTATGAATTTCGGGACCGAGTTTCGGCACATTGTGAATGGAACGGCAATCGCGTATGTCAACGACTTTATTGAGCCAGAAAACATATGTTCTCTGGCGCCGCCGTCTTCAGCCAGATGTGATGCGCACGACATTCTATCAAATGTGGACATTATTCCCAATCTGTCGGTGTTTGAGCGGCGGCGACTACTAGAGCTGCTTCAGGATTTTGCTGGAGGCTTTGCAACGTCATCGAAAGTTGGGCGTACCCCAGTAGCCAAACACGCGGAGACCAAGACGAGTTCCCAACATCCATACCGAGTGTCGTCAACGGAACGAGAGACTATTCCAAGCCAGGTGCAGTAAATGTTTACCGACGATGTGGTGCAGCCGTCTACCAGCCCGTGCGCTTTGCCTGCAGTGTTGGTGAAGAATAAAGACAACACCTTGCGTTTCTGCGTCGATTAATGTAAGTTAAATCAGGTAACGAAACGGGACATATACCCAATCCCACGTATCGTAGACGCATTGCACAGGTAACACAAGGCCAAATATTTCTCGTCGCTTGACCTCAAGAATGGCTACTGGCAGATAAAAGGGGACGAATGGGATAGAGAGAAAACAGCGTTCCTCACCGGCGACGGCCTTTATGAATTTATAGTGCTTACTTTCGGTCCCTGTTCTGCGCCAGCATCCTTCCAGCGAGTGATGGACACCGTTCTCGCTGGACTGAAGTGGCAAGCGTGCCTGGTTTATCTCGATGATGCCGTCGTTTAAGGAGCACCTCGACCGGCTGCGAATGGTGCTACAGGCGCTACGTTCAGCCCAACTGGCGATGAAACCACAGAAATGCCACTTCGAATTCCAGGAGTTCCGCTTTCTTGGCCATGCTATTAGTGCCGAGGGCATGAAACCAGATCCCGACAAGACTGCTGCTGTGAAAAATTTCTCGGGCCCAACCGACCAAAAGTCCGTTAGAAGGTTTTTTGGGCTTTGTGCCTATTACAGCCGTTTCGTCGAGAATTGTTATGTGATTGCCGAGCCTCTTAAGCGTCTTACCCGAGACAATGTTGCCTTTGCGTGGCAAGATGATCAAGAGGATGCCTTCAACAAATTGCGCCAGCGACTACAGGCCGCCCCGATACTTGCCTATTTTGACGAAAGCGCTGCTATTCATACCGATGCCAGCAATTTTAGACTTGGTGCCGCTCTGATTCAGTGCAAAATGGCACTGAGAAAGTTATCGCTTACGCGAGTCGCTCTCTATCAAAAACAGAAGGAAACTACTCAACCACAGAAAAGGAATGTCTCGCGCTAGTTTGGGCGATAAGTAAATTTCGACCCTTTCTTTACGGCCGCCCTTTAAGGGCTGTGAGCGGCCACCATTCGTTATGCTGGCTTGCCAACCTCAATGACCCCTCTGGACGGCTTGCAAGGTGGAGCCCCCGCCTCCAAGAGTACGACATTCCGGTTGTAAACAGGTGCGCCCGTAAGCACAACGACGCCGACTGCTTGTCGCGTGCACCAGTTGATGCTGCCCCTCCCGACAGCGAAGACAACGACTTCCCGTTTCTTGCTGTAGTCACGACCACCGATTTGGCCCAGCGTCAACAGGCTGACCCCGGTTAACGCCTGCTTATTGAGCACCTCGAAGGCCTTCAGGTAGCTGTCCCACGTGCTTTCGCACGGGGTTTATCCTCCTACAGCATTCGCGATTGCGTCCGATATAAGATAAAATTTCAGCACAACAAGGAAACCTTTCTTCTGGTTGTGCCGTCCGACCGCCGGCCATAAATCTTGCACGCATGCCACGACGAGCTTTCGGCTGGTCATTTAGGAGTCACGCGAATATTAGCACGCATTCAGCAAAAGTACTCTTGGTCTACGTTGCTGCCATCAGTCCAGCACTACGTGAGAACATGCCGAGATTGCCAGCGGCGCAACACACCGCCGCTGTAGCCTGCAGGGCTCCTTCAGCCGACACCTCCGCCAACACCCCCTTTCCAGCAAGTGGGTGTGAATCGTCAGGGCCCTTCCCCAACGTCCGCATCAGGGCACAGATGGCTAGTAGTGGCTACGGACTACTTAACGCGATGTGCCGAGACACAGGCACTTTCCCGTGCAATTGCTGCTGAAGTAGCCCAGTTTTTGCTCAAGACCATCGTATGGCGCCACGGTGCCCCATCGGTTAATATTACTGACCACGGTACAGCCTTTACGGCCGAACTAATGCAGACTCTCTTCAGTGGTACCCGCACAAGTTATCGTAGAACTACTGCTTACCATCCGCAAACAAACTGACTGACTGAACGCCTCAATAGAAATCTTGCAGACATGGAAATCAAGCCCTTCCGTATGGAACTTTTGCATACAACACGGTTGAACAGGAGACGACCTATCTTGCACCATTCCAGCTAGCCTACTGTCATCCCGTCACCGCAATGTTGGATGCTATGCTACTGTCCCCCGTTAATAATTAACTGATTATTAACGATGCGCCCTTAACGGTGCGCACACTCCCAGACACCCTTAGAGTGAGGGGAGGTAGCTGTTCATGTCGCAAAGGAGATGCTCTCGGCCAGTGTGGCAAGCTCAGCCGGAATTCAACTACCTTGTAGTGACCGAAGGGTATGCTGTTTGTTGGCCAGCTGTCGCCTGTTCAAGCCAGAGTAAGGGTCGGAGTCAGAAGTAACAAACAAAACAAACTTTATACACAGCAAGAGACGATACAGAGGAATACACAAGAACACTTGAAATGCACAGGCGAGAGGTTCACAGAAAAACAAACGCTAAGCATGCAACTACAGAAGTATTCAATAACACAGAGGCTTTACAACACAGATCACACTCGAGAGAGTCACATAAAAAGAAACACCAAATTGTTCACCGGGCACTGTTGCAGTCCGACGCCTCGAGAGTCACGATGTGGCCGCCATGCAAGACGAGCGCCGCTCCCTCGCAGGTCCGTGGGCTTGCCAGCAGCGGGTGATCCCCTGGAGTCCAGTTGTCGCACTTGCGAACACGCCGAAATCGCTGACTGACTGTCTGACTGACTGACTGACTACAGAAGCGGCGCGGCCTCTATAAATAGGGCGCGCCGCGTCTGTCTGTTAAGGCGCGCTAAGGCTAGCGCGCACACACACTTAGCTTCGCTGGTTAAGGCGCTCCCTTTCCTCCCGTCGAGCCGCGCGTCGTCATTGGCTAGGACCCGTAGGAAATTCTGGAGAGCTCTGGCATATTCCGGACTGATTAATCACCGTCATCGCCGGGTGATGAAAAAGAGGGTGACGGCGACGCGTACAAAGCTACCCGCTCTCTTGCGCCGGGAAGGAGGCTTTTCTCGAACCATGTGAAAACTTCCATGCGGCGCCGTACAGGCCTCGCGCCGCGCCGGGTTGATAAATATGTGCCCCGATTTCGTGACACTGCCCTTTCCTTAAAGAATATTGCCCTCAGTTCAGTTCAGGCGTTCAGTCGTGTCCGACTCTTCGTGACCCTATGGACCATGTCACGCCACGCTTTCCGGTCTCTCACTATCTTCTTAACATCACATAGCTTCATCTGCAATGCCTCGAGAATGCCATCTAACCATCGCGTTCGCTGCCTACCCCTTCTCCGGCGACCCTCAACCTTTCCCAACATCAAATCATTCTCCAGCGACTCCTCTCTTCTCATCAGATGACCAAAGTAGCTGAGCTTTAACTTTAGAATTTGACCCTCCAATGAGCAGTCAGGGTTTATGGTCGACAATATCGACTGATTTGATCTTCTGGCTGTCCAAGGAACTCTAAAGAGTCTTCGCCAGCACCACAATTCAAACGCGTCAATTCTTCGGCAGGTCAGCCTTTTTCACAGTCCAACTCTCGCATCGATACATCACAAATGGACAGACCATAGCACGGGTTATACGTATCTTGGTTGGTAGACTAATGTCTCTGCTCTTTACTAGGCGGTCAAGGCTAACCATTGCTCTCTTTCCCAGAAGCAGGCGTCTCCTAATTTCATGGCTGCAGTCTCCTTCCGAGGTAATCTTGGCGCCCAAGAACAGAAAATCTGTCACAGCTTCCACTTCTTGTCCATTGATGCTCCAGGACTTGATAGGGCAAGACGCCATGGTCTTCGTCTTTTTAATGTGTATTGAGAATATTGTCCTACAATATTCTCAATACACACGAACATCGTGCGCACATGCATGCGCTCACAAACTTCATGGGAAAATGCCCACATCACGCACAGACATTGCACAAATTTCACGAATTGCACCCACAAATTACAATGCACACATCAGAAGTCTCACAAGTTCTTTCGCTGATGACAAATGTTTTCACACAATACTACATGATGTTCACAAACATAGTAACACACTGTTGTCGGATACACATAGGAATCAACAACACACAGCTTTTCAAATGCGAAGCGCACAAACCTAAATATCCGAACACAATTCCAACTTGCGATCAGTGCGTGACACGCTTCTGTCTGTAAGGAATTTTGTCTTCGCACTAGGTCCTAGCAACTGAGGTGCTTCCATGTTCCTAGATCGGGCTTCTGCAAATTCCTTAAGGCCTGACTGATAGTCACCTTGCAAATCACAAAACCACTGTGTGCCGATAAATGCCCCTACAACCAGTTACGCCGATGGATACACGGGAACCTGCGCCAACGTGTACAGACCAACAAAAAGAATCACTGTAGTATTGCTCTTTTCTAAGCGCCGGCATTCATTGCGCTGAAGGTGAACTATTCCGAGTAATGTTCCCATAAGCAGGAGAAACACTTGGGCTACCTGCATCAACTACGGCCTAGGCATTCCTGACTTGATTTTCTGTGTCGTCTCTTTCTTTTCGGTTTCCTCCGGCTTCTCAGGGCTTTGCTTTCCTCGCCTTCCCCTTTTCTTTTTAGGTTCACTGCAGCGCACCGCCACGTAACTTTGACGAGCATCCTCGGAAAATGTTGCGCCCTTGATATTGCCCAACACAAAATCGTAGATAGGGCGTCCCATGCACAGGGCTGTCAGATTTCCAGAATAATATTGCGTCTGCACTTCAAATGTTGCCTCTGGTAGCAACTCAATTGAGCCGTCAATTAGCCTCACAGGGCACGTCTCACCAGTCAGATCATTCTCCTGAATCAAACTGCGTCTAACGATTACGGCACTGCTACCTGTATCTCGTAGCATAGAAACTGATTTTCCTCCTATCGTTCCCCTCGAAACCGGCATCCGATTCACCGCAGATCCAGGTTGCGCATGTATTACGGCGTTCACCACCCGGAGTTTCTTGTCCTTCTTCCAATTAGCAACTCTCTCTGCTTCCTCCTCCTCTAGGCTGTGCACCACGCGGACTTTCTTGCCGTTCTTCAGCTCAACAAAGCCATCGGCATGTTCTTCCTCCAGGCGACATTCCCACTCTGACAGAGCCTTTGCGCATTCCGCCTGCGGAGCTGCCCTGTCAGCGTCGGGACACGACATCGCTTTGTGGCCCTTCTGTCCGCATTTGTAACACGAGGATGGATTGTTGGTTGCGAGTTTGCGGCAGTTAGGTGCATAATGGCCTAGTAGTCCACAGAGATAGCACCTCGGGGGTGACCTTACGCTAGGTTGTGTCTGCCAGAATTCGGGCTTTCGAGAGGTTTCAGAATTTGCATTCCTGCTCAAATTTTCGCCTCCCTGGGCTTCCAAATATTGGTCTGCGAGATCCATCATTTCGTCCAATATATGCGCTTTTCTTTCTTTTTACTAAAGCGACACACCAGGGTGCCAGCTGCCCAGGAATTGTTCCTTAATTAGGATTTCGCGAAGTTCGCCGTACTCTAGTTTAATTTTGGGAGTTCAGTCCAGCGGTCAAAATAATGACTCAATCGCGCAACACACTGTGTTGCCGTTTCGCCGTCCACAGGTTTACCAGTCCTGAACTTCTCAAGAAACCCATCCATCGTAAATCTCAGCCTTTTAAGTAATGCAGCTTTCACCTTGTTATAGCTGCCTGCATCCTCAGGAGGCAGTCTTCCAAATACACTTAATGCTTCGTCGCTAAGGAAAGTGCTCAAGATGGTAGCACATTCACTGTCTGTTCGGTTTGCATTTATGGCTATCCTTTCGAAGCGCAAGAGGAACGCGTTGAGATCGTCTCTTCTCTCGTCGTATTTCGAGATCAATTTACTTGCGTCCATCCGCAAACTGCGATGTCATTCACTGGGACTATGCGCTTCAGCAAAACCATTGTTGTTCGTTGAACTTTGGAGCTGAAGTTTCATAGTAAGTAATTCCTTTTGCCGCTGAAATTCCTCTTCCCGCTCCTTTCGAGCCGTCTCTCTTTCCCTTTCTGCTCTCTCTCCTTCTTCCTTTTCTCTCTCTCTTTCCTCTTTTTTCTCTCAGGCTAACCCATTTGCGCAGTTCGGAACCGGACAACCCCAGCTGGGTGGCAGCCTCAACCAGCTCTTTCAGATTCATATCTGAAGCGCGGACCGTTTGGGTGTAGCCTAAAGTCTGCTTAGCGATCCTCGCCTAACGCTTCCGCGCGGCACTACCTCTCGCTATCGCTCTGCTGCTACACATTTTATGGCCTGTTGGTAAACTCCTCCAACTCGTACCCTCTTTACACGGCTGGCTTAACCACCGTTACGCTTAACCGAGGTTACCAAACTGAACCACGTTTACCGCCAATCGCGGTTAGCTGTGCTTACATAGCTCGCCGCCGTTTTCGGTTACGGCCGCCATTGCCCATAAAGTACAACCGAAGCAACGCGGTGATATGCGGAACGAAGCAGCATTTACAAATATTTTATTTATATTGTAGTTTCCGGACTGCCGTCCGGCAAGGTGTCAACAACGCGGTGAAGCCCCGTACGATGGCAGCACCTCATCGACCATCGTAACACTGCCGCGTTGGCCCCTCCTCCCGCAGACCGTACACGAACGACACGACGGTTCGCTAGCGCCGACGTCAGAAACAATGCGTGCTAAATTTATTGGCATCTGGAATACTGAGCCGAATTATGGAATAGAATCACTCCTGATCACTGACCAGCGGCAAATTGCTGTCAAGACCGATAACCGCAATACTATCAAGTTTCTGTTCAAGACAGCTGCCGCCGGTACATTGCGGCTCACCGTTCTGCTTACTAGTAGCTCTGCGATTAATGTATCACCAGTTTATCATATCGTTATTTCACGGCGGAAGAATAGGATTCACAATAAGGATGTTTCATGAGTACACCATTTCGACAGCGTTGATCAATTCCAAAGCGCCGATCGCCGCGGCTTCGAAGAAAAATAATTTAGGCCTATCGACGACTAGGGGGTTACGCACCCCGCCGTAGTTAGCCGTGCTCGCTCGCTTCACCGCCGCAGGAAGTGTAACGTTCCTCAGCCTGCTCGCAGCATCCCGCACTACAAGCTTTGCGAACTTGTGCACTTTAATTATAAAGCTAAGACCGCGCATTTTGTGACGTTCCGCGCTCAGCACCAAGTTGCACAAACGATACTGCAAACACAGGACGGGGCTTCAGTACTCAGACACTTGCCTGTAGGCCGTAACCGAAGACGGCGGGCGGCACAGTAGACACCGGCCATTCAATACGGGCAAACGAGTACACTGCTGAAGCACACACGGTCGCACGCTTCGCGCACTCGAGTGCCGACGAGCAGCCTCAGTCAACAGACGCCGCCATAACCTCGGTTAACGACGCAAACCGAGGTCGCAAAACTCGGTTTGCGGTAACCACGGTTAAGGGTGTAACTGTGGTTTGGTCTGCCGTGTAAATGGGCTAACCACGGTTTCGCGTAACCGCAGTTACGCTAACCGTGGTTAACTCTGCCCGTGTAAAAAGGGTATTAGCGATCCTCGCCTAACGCTTCCGCGCGGCACTACCTCTCGCTATCGCGACAGAAGGGTATGGCAGTTTGGTGCCCAGCTGTCGCCGGTTCAAGCCAGAGTAAGATTCAGAGTCGGAAGTAACAAACAAAACAATATTTATACACAGCAAGAGACGACACAGAGGAACACACAAGAACACTAAAAACGTACAGACGAGAGGTTCACGAAACACAAACGCTAAGCATGCAACTACAGAGGTATTCAATAACACAGAGGCTTTACAACACAGATCAAACACGAGAGAATGACATAAACAAACACCAATTGTTCACCAGGCACTGTTGCAGTCCGACGCCTCGAGAGTCACGATGTGGCCGCCATGCAAGACGAGCGCCGCTCCCTCGCAGGTCTGTGGGCTTGCCAGCA
Source organism: Amblyomma maculatum (assembly GCF_055883805.1). Taxonomy (NCBI): domain Eukaryota; kingdom Metazoa; phylum Arthropoda; class Arachnida; order Ixodida; family Ixodidae; genus Amblyomma; species Amblyomma maculatum. Next base: position 24,289,310 of record NC_139348.1, read on the forward strand.
GCGGGTGATCCCTGGCAGTCCAGTTGTCGCACTTGCGAACACGCCGCAATCGCTGACTGGCTGACTGATTGACTGACTACACAAGCGGCGCGGCCTCTATAAATAGGGCCCGCCGTGTCTGTCTGTTAACGCGCTAAGGCTAGCGCGCACACACACTTAGCTTTGCTGGTTAGAGCGCTCCCTTTTCCTCCCGTCGAGCCGCGCGTCCTCATTGGCTAGGACCCGTAGAACATTCTGAAGAGCTCTGACATATTCCAGACTGATGAATCACCGTCATCGCCGGGTGATGAGAAAGGGAGTGACGGCGACGCGTACAAAGCTACGCGCTCTCTCGCGCGGGGAAGAAGGCTTTTCTCGAACTTTGTGGAAATTTCCATGTGGCGCCGCACGGGCCTCGCGCCGCGCCAGCTTGATAAAAATGTGCGCCGATTTCGTGACAGCTACCCATAAGTCATGGCGACGATGCCACCAACGCCTATGCGGACGTCGACATATTTCTGCAGCGGGCCGAAGAAGCGCGCCAGCTCGCACGGTGCCGCATTCAACATCAACAACACCGCGATGCCAGTCGGTACAACCTCCGACACCGACACATTCACTACCAGCCTGGCGATCTTGTATGGCTGTGGACACCAGTGCGCTGCGGAGAACTCTCCGAGAAGTTACTTCGCCTTTACTTTGGGCCATACGAGGATTCGACGTCTTAGTAACGTGACCTACGAAGTTGTTCCTCGGGTTCAACGACACTCAATACGGCGGCGCTCAAGTGCTGTAACTGTTCATGTAGTGCAGATGAAACCGTATTATGAAAGGCAGTGACCTTTTGCGCGTGTGCAGCTTTGTGTTCCCTGCTTCTCCTGTGTGTATATAGCTTGAGGACGCTCCCAACGTCGAGTCGCTGCTTTCGAAGAGGGGGAGTAATGCCGCGCGCTTCTCGGAATCGAGAAAGAAGAAGACGAAACTGAGTGTAGTGTGTGGAACAGATCCGTTCAGTGCGCATTGCCATGTACTTTTACAATATTTATATGCGTCATATGCTAAACTATCTCACTATAAGTGTAGTTGCCGTATTTTGTTCCTGCCATTTATGCACTTAGGTCTTATGATAACCCCGTAAAATGACAAGAGCTTTGTATTTGAGCGTGTGTCTAGATAGGAAAATATCTTCCTTTGCTATGTGAAAAATAGTTTTGTTACAATATATAGCTCTGCATTTAATTTACCCTTTCTAATTCTTCATTCAAGCATGAATGCCAAACCAATATCAAAACTTGTTCTATTATTTCACACCTTTTCTTGTACGTACTGGTAAATTCACTTCCATATAATCTAAACTAGGGCTTCCGACTAACAGCGTGTCTAAGTAACAAAACATATTGTAAGCACTGTGAGTGACCTTCATCTTCATCTCAGCGTAATCATCATCGGTCATCGGGTCGTGCGAAGAAGACAAAGTGTTGCTCAGCTGTGGCTAGTCGGTAGCTGCTGCTTCGGCCTACCTGAAGTAAAAAGGTGAATTTGCTGGTGCGTTCTTCTGCCTCACAAGTGGTGGAGGTGACTCCTGATCCCAGCGTCCTCAACGCGGCACCCCCTGGAGCTCCGTTCCGGTCGTGTTCTTGGCGGCACATCAACCGCCATGGCGCAGTCACATCCCCCTGCTCTCACCGTTCCGGCGCCTGTAGCTACCGATGGGCATCCCACGGCTGCCCATGCCACCTCTGCACCACTGACGTCCCAAGGTGCACTTGCTCAGCACCATTTGACCCACCCAACTTGGTCAGTTACCTCACGTCAGCGCGACCCTCCGGTTTTCGCCGGTCTCCGCGGTGACGACGTCGAAGACTGGCTACAGCAGTACGATCGGGTGAGCGCTTTTAACGGTTGGGACGCTTCTATGAAGCTACTCAACGTCTCATTCTACCTGAGTGACGTGGCTAAGACGTGGTTCCTCAACCATGAGGACGCCATTCCTGACTGGCCTCAATTCACGACACAGATCCGCCAGATATTTGGAACTGTTGGTGCTGGTCCGGCCTCTTTTCAAAAGAAGCTAGAGACCCGTGTGCAGCTTCCAGGAGAGACATACACATCCTACATTGAGGACGTACTCGCCCTTTGCCGGCGAGTTAACAATGGCATGGTCGAGGCTGAACGTGTCGGACATATTTTAAAAGGAATTGGCTCTTTTGCCTACGCAGCTCTAGCTGCCCAAAATCCCGTCACGGTGGCAGACATTCGTGCCACTTGCCAGCGACTTGACTATCTACAGTCGCGCCGCCTCAACAACACCTGGGATCCGAGCCAAATTCCCGAAACTGATCTGCGCACCATCATACGATCTATAATACGGGAAGAGCTCCACAATGATATTTCGTCGGTTCCTGCCTTCTCACGCCCACCTGCTCAATCTACTGGGTTGCGTGGCATTATCAAGGAGGAGCTTACTTCACTCAATCGTCCCATGGCTACAGAACCACCAGCCCCTCCCTACGTTCCGACGTACGCTGAAGTCACTGCGGCTCCTCCTCCTTGTCCTCCTGTCCATCACGCGCCTGTCCCACCCAGCCTCGCCGCCCTGTCCCCGCGACCACCGGTGTATGGTAATTGGCGGCCTCTCCCACCTCGTCCAGTATGTTTCTACTGCGGAATCCGCGGCCATGTAACACGCGTTTGTCGCCGACGACTGCGAGATGAGCGTGCGAGCTATGGGTACGTTCGACGTGACGACGCCTACCAGCTTCCTCCTCGCCAGTACTACACCGATAATGACCTCCGTCCCTCTTCCTCCCCGTCGACTTCTCCTGACCGGTCTAGGACAGCACGGCCATCGCGTCGTCGCTCCCCGTCACCCTTTCGCCGGACTTCGTCGCCCCTTCGCCCTCCATCTTCAGCTTCTGCCCGCCAAACGGAAAACTAACCTGTGCAGTTTCCGGAGGTAAAACTGCACCGCCTGTCGTCGCTCCAATTCCTCCTCTGCTCCCATCAAACATGTTGACTGTATTCCTTGAGGGACATGAACTGGAAGCTTTAATTGATACCGGCGCCGCTATTTCTATTATGAAACTTGACTTGTGTTTAAAACTGCGAAAAGTGCGCACACCTTATACCGGTCCTCCTTTACGTGCTGCAAATGGACAGAATATTAACCCTTGTGGAGCGTGTACAGCCCGAGTCACCATTGATGGCATCTTGCACTTCATTGAGTTTGCTGTCCTATCCTCCTGTGTCCATCAACTCATCTTCGGCTGGGATTTCCTCCAAAACGCCTCAGCAGTCATTACGTGTTCCCCTCCCACTATTGAAGTCACTGAATGCAACATTCTTGCCGATAGAGAACCACTTTCTTCCCGTGTAGTTATGCTTGCCGATCACGTCCTCTATCCGGGCAACGAAGATATTCTATCTGTGACTTCTGACGCCGTCACCGATGGCGACGTCCTGATTACACCCAGCCCTCGTCTCCTGTCAAGAGGTATTATCATCATCGTGTCCCTTCTTCGCTTCTCCAGCGGTTCTTCTCTTCTCGCCGCATTCAACACCACATCAGAGCCCATTCTTCTGCGACGCGACTCTACTGTTGCATCAATTGCTTTCGCCCAGCCTGTCACACTTCTTCCCATTTCCACCTCCGATCGCTCTGATTCATCCCCTGCCTCGCTCAGTGCAGCACTTCGCCACACGATCAGCACCGACCTGACAACAGACCAGACAGACGCATTGCTCGCTGTATTGAACAAGCACGCAGACTCGTTCGACGTCAATTCCGGCACACTGGGTCAAACCGCTGCAGCAACGCATCGCATACTCACCGACGGATCAAGCATAGTTAGACGCCGGCCTTATCGTGTTTCTCCAACCGAGCGCAAAGTTATTCAGGAAAATGTTGCTGACATGCTTGCACGCAACATCATACGCCCATCGTCTAGTTCCTGGTCATCGCCTGTTGTGCTAGTGCAAAAAAAAGACGGTTCGGTTCGTTTTTGTGTAGATTACCGTGCTCTAAACAGAATAACTCGTAAGGATGTGTATCCCCTCCCTCGAATTGACGACGCCCTCGATTGTTTGCAAGGTGCCCAATTTTTCTCCAGCCTTGACTTAAGATCAGGCTACTGGCAGATCCCCATGAATGAAGATGATAAAGAGAAGACCGCCTTTGCAACACCGGACGGTTTATACGAATTCAATGTAATGCCTTTTGGACTCTGCAACGCTCCTGCTACATTCGAGCGTATGATTGACACAGTTCTCCGCGGCCTCAAATGGAAAACATGTCTCTGTTACTTAGATGACATCGTCATTTTTTCTTCGTCATTTCCTGATCACCTTACTCGTCTCGATGAAGTTTTGACAGCACTTTCCAACGCTGGCCTACAGCTAAACACGAAGAAATGCCGTTTTGCATCAAAATCCATTAAAGTTCTTGGCCATCTCGTAAGCAGCGAAGGAATTAAGCCTGACCCTGAAAAAATCGCTGCTGCGCTGCACTTTCCCCGTCCAACTCGGGTCAAAGATCTCCGCAGTTTCCTCGGCTTGGCATCATACTTCCGCAGATTCATCCGCAATTTCGCCTCTATTGCCTCACCTTTACATGCGCTTCTTCACAACGACACGCCTTTCATCTGGTCTCCTGCTTGCGAAGAAGCATTTGAAACTCTGAAGCGTGCTCTGACTTCGGGTCCCGTCCTCTGCCATTTTGATGATAAAGCACCGACAATTTTGCACACCGACGCCAGTAGCCATGGCATTGGCGCTGTCCTTCTGCAACGCCAAAACACCTCTACAGAAAATGTTGTTGCCTATGCGAGCCGAACTCTGACTTCTGCGGAACAAAACTACACTATTACCGAACAAGAATGTCTCGCCGTCGTCTGGGCTGTTCAGAAGTTTCGTCCTTACCTGTACGGCCGTCACTTCACAGTCGTCACTGACCACCACGCCCTATGCTGGTTATCCACATTGAAAAATCTGTCCGGTCGTCTCGGGCGGTGGATCCTCCGCCTTCAAGAGTACGACTTTACTGTCACTTACAAATCGGGCAAGAAGCACAAGGACGCCGACGCTCTCTCTCGTTGCCCTATTGCTTTGCCGTCGCAACCCATGTCCTCGCATTCCTCTCCTGTCCCAACGGAGTCAAGCCATTTAAACCCTACAGTTATGCAGTCTTTGAGCGCCGCCTCTATTGCTCCCATGCCAGATATACACTGCAATCTTGCTCACCACCAGAGTGCTGACCCTTACTGTCAAAAGCTGATTGATAGTCTCAGCGGTGTTATTAGACCTCCAAATGCCCGTCTCCGTCGTCGGCTCAAAAATTTCAAGTTACAGGATGGCACATTATTTTGGCACAACTACAGCCCACTGGGCCACACATGGGTTCCCGTAATTCCTTCTTCCCTGCGTCCTCAAGTTCTACAAGCCTTTCACGACGACCCCACCGCAGGTCACCTTGGGTACCACAAAACCTACGACCGCATCAAACGTCGTTTCTTCTGGCCTGGCCTTTCAACCTCAGTATTAAAATACGTAGCGTCTTGCATCCCTTGTCAACGACGCAAGCGGTCTACGTCGCCTCCTGCCGGTCTCTTGCAACCTCTCCCATGTCCTTCCACACCTTTCGAAGTCGTCGGAATCGACTTGTATGGACCCCTGCCCTTGACTCCAGCTGGCAACCGCTGGGTCGTTACTGCCGTTGACCACCTCACCCGATACGCTGAAACCGCAGCACTTCCTTCCGGCTCCGCTTCCGAAATCGCCAACTTCTTCCTCCACACCATACTTCTTCGCCACGGCGCCCCTCGCCTCCTCCTTAGCGATCGTGGCAAGTCGTTCCTCTCCACCGTCCTCGCCGCAGTGCTTCATGCTTCAGGCACGGTGCATAAAACTACATCTCCTTACCACCCTCAGACCAATGGCCTCACAGAACGCTTTCATCGCACCCTTTCTGATATGCTATCCACCTACATTCACCCTCAGCACAACAACTGGGACTCTTTACTCCCCTTTGTAACCTTCGCCTACAACACTGCCGTTCAACGAACCACCACCTACTCTCCGTTTTTTCTTGTTTATGCCCGCCATCCTACCTTCTCCCTCGAAGCATCTTTCTTCACAGCTTCTACTCCTTCTGCCGCGCCTTCCCACGAACAGTTCGTGTCTCGTATCGCCCACTGCCGCGATCGTGCCCGCCTTCAAACTGAAGCCACTCAAGCTTCCAGGAAAAGCACGTATGATGCGACTCATCGCTCAGTGTCTTTCCGCCCTGGAGACGAAGTGCTACTCTGGACACCTACTCGCATCCCCGGCCTGTGTGAAAAGTTTCTGAGCCGTTTTATTGGCCCGTACACGGTTCTGGAACAAACTTCCCCTGTAAACTATCTCATCACACCTGCATCGCCTGTTCGCGATCGTCGGTGTCGCGGCACCGAGATTGTGCACGTGTCGCGCTTGAAACCCTTTAACCGCCGACCTTAAGATTTAATTTGCGACCAGTATGGTCGCTTTCGTTCGGGAGGGGGAATGTTGTAAGCACTGTGAGTGACCTTCATCTTCATCTCAGCGTAATCATCATCGGTCATCGGGTCGTGCGAAGAAGACAAAGTGTTGCTCAGCTGTGGCTAGTCGGTAGCTGCTGCTTCGGCCTACCTGAAGTAAAAAGGTGAATTTGCTGGTGCGTTCTTCTGCCTCACAATATTCCTTTAAAATCAGGCGCTATCCTTGAGCTTTGCCACAATATGCGTAGTCAAACTTTCAAGAACACTCTTTCGTGTGAGCTCATGACTGTCCGACGTTCGAGGTCGTTGGGGGCGCTTTTACAGCAGAAATTCCGAAATTCAATTTATAGAAAAGGTGGGAGTTGCTCTTATCCTCGTGGACTTGGATACTGCTTAATTGTAGCAAGTTCTTTTCAATTTCTAGGCAAACGTTACGCAGCTGGTCGCAGATGAACTTTGTTCTCTTCTCCTTCCCATGGTGGCAGTGTAAGCAGCAATCCAAGAACAAAGATTCCATCAATTAGCAAATAATCAACAATTTTATTGTTTGGCAGAGAAGAGGTATTTCGGTAACAGAGCTTTACTTTATTATGGGCCTCTTTTTCTGAAAATGCAAGAGTGATTTGGTTAAAACAGTTCAGGGTCAGGTGATCGGCTGCTGGAACCATCACCTAGTTGCTCTTCATCATCATTATTAAAAGCATCTTTATTTGTTTTACTTAAGAACTTAAGAATATTTCTGAACATCCGGCTAGAAATGTCCTCCTGTAGTCCCTGGTGCTTAAAATATCTTGAAAGGGTCCTTTGCCGCTGTAAGGTGCAAGCTACCTATTTAAAAAAGCGGCAAATTCTGTCCTTTATTGTTAAAATTATATACGTATACGCACAGCAACAGCAATTTTGAAAAGCGCGAACTAGTTCGCCCAGCTTTCGATTCTTCCTGCAGGTATATTTTATGCTGCACTTAGTTTTTACCTGTGTGGGGAAATTTTTGCGGGAATATCTTGGATTCACACCGAAACTACCACATAATACGAGTTGCGTCATTTGTCTTCTGAAGAAAGCGCTCTGCTCTTGCTGTTGTAAAATTAAATGAGTATAGCTCTACTGAATAACTTTGAAAAGGGCTTTTGTAGGAGGCACTATTTTTTTAACATACAGCCTACGGTATTCTTCACACTTTCACCTGACTGAAAGTGTTTGCATATGCCATGGCTCGCTGCCGATATAACAGGTACAAGCATTTTGTACGGAATATGAAATTCTGGCCACTATGCAATGAAAGCCATCTAGAAAATGCGCAAAATACAGCCACAATACTTAATTTGCATAGCGACTATTAGAATACGATGAAATTTACAGCGCACAGTACACACGTGTAACGAAGAAAAGGAAGAGAACTGAACTCAGCTCGTCGTCTCGACCTTTTCGCCTCACACGGCCGGGCAGGTCAGCCAGCTCAGTACCAGGTGTCCGTGAGCAGCAGCGATACAATGGAAGAAGGTAAGCCATGAACAATCATTTTATCGCGTGACACTGCTAGCGCTGCTTGCGCCCAATGGCCACAGGCTTGTGAAGTTGTTATTCAGGAAGCTTTAGTCACTAACGTAGGGCTTTGTAGTGAGACATCGGTCCCGGACTCTTGCGGAGCTTTCTCATCTGCTTTCCACGATATTTCGGGGATTCACCAACTGCGGGAAATCTGGATCTGCGGAAAATCAAGGAGAGGCGGCGACCCGCGGAGGGTGACATGTGAGAGTCATCCTCTAACGAGAGAACAGACCTGTAGTCATGGTCATTCTTGCTAGTCAGAACTGCTATCTTACTCAACTGCACGAATCAATTCTAAATTTTACTGTGGATATTGTTGCGAACGAATAATAATGACAGTCGTAATGTACCACAGTCTTGAGCTATTTGAGAGCGCGGTCAAGCTTCTGAAACACAGCACTTACTATCGATGGCTACACAGCCAATGAAAGCTATCAGCCAATCAAATATCAGCTTCTTACGCAGATTCTTCTTCAATCAAGGTGACTATCCAGGCATGCAATCAGGCATGCTGGCCATATCAAGTAGCATCAGGCTTTTTTATGCTCATGTGACGTGCTACAGCGCGTCACTTAAGGGGCAGTAAAGACACCCAAAGATGCTATGAAAATCTAATAAGCTACATTTGGTGACATTGTGACAGCATATCCGGCAGCAAAAAATCGAATAATTGCTGAGAAATTGCGATAAGAAGTTGAGGTTTTTTCTTCTTCCCACCGGTCGAATTCAAACTGTTTCCTCCGACTACGTAGTCGCGAATAGTGGCGCACACTATGACGTAAGCGGAGACTCCGTGATTGCTAGCGAGCCGGCGCGGACCGCGGCGCCGCATCCCTCAGGGGCCAACATGACAACAGAGTATTCACAATCGACCATCGGCTCACAATAAGTGACGGCCACAGTCGAAATAAAAAAAAAAAAGATTAAGAGAGTAATTTACCGAGCCATGTACCCATAAAGGAAGAAAAAAAAACATAGAGCGCTTGTAATGCACAATAATTTACATATTTCTCGAGCCTTTGCTCTCTTGCACTGCGTATAAACAAACTGAGCCTTTGGTCATCGCAACGCTTCCCGAAATGTTTACATACAAATAAGATATAGTTACCAGCAAAATAGTGTCCTCGCTGCTGCGCTTGCCAATTTTGAAGCTTCGTCGCATTTTTTTCTTCAAGGTTTATGCTACTGCTCCGTGTTCAGCGAAAATTACGTCCACTGTAGCAGAGCATGACCGAAGAGCCGGTGCCCCTAAATTTGCCAGCGCTGTGAAATTCTACATGATAAAATGGTTCCTTTGCACAATATAGTGCGCATAGGCAACCACAACATTAGTTGCAAGTCGTGAGAGCAGGCAGCATGCTCCGATGGTCAAGAAACTGGGATTTTTATACCGGCAGCTATGGCCTGTACACCTCGAAGCAGGTTCCATTATAAATGTGGCAATGACATAATATGCAGAAATATTTCCCAGCTACCTGAGGCGTAGCCGAATCTAATTTGGCAGACAGTAAACAAAAGTGTTACTGCGCTCTGCAATAATATAAGAATATCTGCAGAGCGCAATAAATTAAGAATCATGAATACCTTCTTCAGCAAACGGAAAAACCAGAAATGGACATAAAAACGTCCTAACGGGGAGACTGAAAATGAAATTGACTTCATACTGTGTTTAACCCCCGCCACTATGCAATATGTAGAGGTAACCGGATGAGTGCTATGCAGTGCCCGCAAGATGGTGAGGTCCTTAATTCGCCTAATTCTGAAGAAGGAACGCAACAGATTAGTAAGAAAGAAACCCATCAACGAATTAGCGGTGAGGGGGAGGGCAGAAGAGTTCAGAATCACGCTACAGAATAGATATTCAGTTGTAACTGAGGATGGCGACATTACCCTAGAAGCAATGAACAATAATTTCAGAGACATCAATACTGGTTGCGCTTTAGAAGTAGGCAGTAGGATAGTTAGAGAGGATACCGGTAAGCTGTCTAAGGAGACAAAAGATTTGATTAAGAAACGCCAGAGTATGAAAGCTTCCAATCCAACAGACCAGATAGAATTGGCTGAGATATCAAAGCTAATCAATAAGCGCAAAGTGGCCGATATGAGGAAGTATAGCATGGAGAAAATTGAGCATGCTGTAAAGAATGGGGGAAGCATTGAAGCGGTAAAGAGGAAATTGGGCATATGCAAGAACCAGATGTATGCGATAAGGGCTAGGCGGGCAACGTCATCACAAATATGGACAAGATAGTCAAAGTAGCCGAAAAGTTCTATACAGATTTGTGCAGCAGCCAAAGTAGTCAGGACAGTAATGAGATTGGCTGTAGGGAAAAACAGTCAGACGTTCCACCAGTGACGAAAGACGAGGTCAGAAAGCATTAGAAACTATCAAAAGGAGGAAATCAGCTGGAGAGGATCAGTAGTTACAGATTTGTAAAGGACGGGGTGATATCGTGGTAGAAAAACTGTCCACCCTGTATACGCAGTGCCTGGTGTCATCGACGGTACCGGAACCATGGAAGAATGCAAATATCCTCATTCACAAAAAAGGGGACTCTAAGGATCTTAAAAATTACAGAGCAATCAGCTTACTGTCTTTTACGTATAAGATATTTACTAAGGTAATCGCTAAAAGAATCAGCACAACCTTAGACTACAATCAAGCAACGAATCAAGCAGGTTTTCGGAAACGGTACTCTACTATCGATTATATCCGTACCATCAATCAGGTGATAGAAAAATGCTCGGAATATAACCTTATACATAGCATTCATTTATTACGAAAAAGCATTTGACTCAATTGTAACTTCGGCGGCATTGCAGATAATGCGAAATCAGGGGGTAGACGAGCCGTACGTGAAAGTGCTGGAAGATATATATATTGACTGCACAGAAACCATAGTTCTGCATAAAGAAAGTAACTAAATTCCCATAAAGAAAGGTGTTAGGCAAGGAGATACGGTCTCCCCAATACGATTCACAGCTTGCTTAGAGGAAGTTTTTAGAGACTTGGACATGGAGCAGTTAGGGATAAGGGTAGATGAAGAATACCTCAGTAATTTGCGATTTGCTGATGACATTGCCTTGCTAAGCAACTCGAGGGATGAACTGCAAATAACGATTGATGACCTAGGTAGGAAAAGTAGAAAGGTAGGCTTACAAATCAATGCAGAAGACTAAGGTAATGTTCAGCAGCAAGGAACAGTAGTTTACGTTAGGTAGCGAAGCACTGGAAGTAGTAGGCGAATATGTCTACTTAAAACAGGTAGTAACCGCAGATCCGGACCATGGAATGGAAATAACAAGAAGAATAAGATTGCGATGGAGCGCATTTGGCAAGCACTCGCCGATTATGACTATCAGCTTACCGGTATCGCTCAAGAGGAAGGTATACAACAGTTTCATCTTACCTGTGCTCACCTATGGGGCTGAAACATTGAGGCTCACCAAGAGGGTTCTACTTAAGTTGGGGACAACTCACAGGGCTATGGAACGAAAAATGGTAGGGGTAACATTAAGAGATAGGAAGAGTGCAGAGTGGGTCAGAGAAAAAACTCAAGTTACTGACATTCTAGTGGAAATTAAGAAGAAATGGCCATGGGCAGGGCGTGTAGTGCGAAGAGAGGATAACCGATGGTCGCTTAGGGTAACAAGCTGGATTGCAAGAGAAGTAAAGGGTAGAGGGGGGGGGGAGGGGCGGCAGAAAGTTAGGTAGGCGGACAAGGTTAAGAAGTTCGCAGGGGTCAAGTGGATGCAGCTAGCACAGAACCGGGATATTGGAGAAATATGAGACAGGCCTTCGCCCTGGAGTGGGTATAGTCAGGCTGATAATGATGATAATGACGAACAAAAATAGATCATGAACGTCATGCAGGAACAAAGGTAGAACCTTTGATGGATCTAAAGGAATTTTAGTACGAGGAAGCCAGCACCTGGCAGGCTTATTATACAATGTCTTGTGTGTGTTTGTGTTGTCTTGCAAAAGCCAGGAAATAAAAAAAATAACCGCGGGAGCCGAGTGGTTAGCGCCGAACGTTACGGTGCGAGCAGTGGCGTGTTCGAATCCCGCTGCTGGTGGCGTTTTTTTTTTTAGATATTGACTTTGTTCTTACATTTTTCAATCTATTTGTGGCGCTCGTTATTTTTAGTTTTTACTTTTTACCCGAGGCCCTCTTTTTCGCCTTGCGACCAGCGCAATAGATCGACGCTCTTCGTGGTATGAGCGGCAAGTGGGCCCCTTTTGTTTACTATGCCTGCAAATAGCACGTTGAAGGTCTTGTTGCCGCAGTATGTTGGTCAGATGTGCCATGATGTAATGAACAGTTTAATGACAATATATGTTTCCTTCGGCACTTAGCATATGTATGCGTTTCGTGGCGTAGGTGGCTGCAGTCGAGCGGTCATGTCAGAGTTAACGGGAGCTCGCAGTCAATGTGGCGACGGCAGCGATATGTTGGCTCAGAAGTGCGAACGACGGATCATGTCGGCGGCAGCGAATTTCACTCGCTCGCACCTCCGAATGCTCAAATGTGAACGAGCCAGGCGCATTTGCTGCTCCAAGCTCGTAATTCAGGCGCTGTAAGTCAAAACTTGAAACTATCCGAGCACGCACGAAGTGCTTGAGCCGGAACATAACCGAAACTGAAGTGGGCGCCTATGGCGCCTCCAAGTATATTTTTGTATTTGCCTTGCAAAGTTTACATTGACTTTTCGCCGTCGTACACATATGATAAAAGCGTGTTATCGTATTCGAGACAAAACCTAGGCCGGCATTCAAACGGGCAACGTAATTCGCATTTGTCAGCCTCCGGGATCCCTGGCGCGTTACGTGATTTGTAGTTACAAGTTTCGGCTGTGGCGGTGATACCTGTACTTCTGTTCTTCCTCTTTACTACCTTATAACAGCTCTGTTTTCAGTAAGAGTGGATTTTTTTGTAATCAGAAAATGGTATTCTATCGATGCAAGCCCGCTTAAGTTTTCTCTTTAGTGCCCCTTTAAACTGCTGTTGCATTCCCTCTTTCGCGTTTTTCTTATAGGGCTCTAGAATTAGCTTCCGCATCTTCAATAAAAGCACAACTATTTATGATAAAGCAAAGTTGAATTTGTAGGCGACTCTGTGAAAGTGAAAATTGTTTTATCCTAATTGCGCTCAGGTTAGAGCGCCCGTCTCGGCTGCGGGAGGTGGTTAGTTCGAAACCCACCGCCCGACACCCACCGGTAAAAATGGGTACAAGCGTCCCCCGGTCTGGCGCTCGGCTTTTCCAGGGGTGTGCGTTTGGGAGAAGCTCCGTAAACCCCGCTGCGCGCCCCTCCTCCGCAGTGGGCCCAAACCCAGTTTCGAACCTCGCAGCCTGCAAAGGTGGTTCAGTTTGTCTTGCAAAGGTACTTCCTTTGACCCTCACCTGAAGTGCTCCCTTAGAGCCTACAAAGGAGCCTTGCACTCGCGCCTTGTAGGCGCGAGTGCAAGGGATTCTTCCGGTCGCATTTCACAGACATCACTTTAAGTTGCAAAAATGTAGCGGTAATCCAGACCGGTTGCAGTATTGGATAAAGCTAGCACTTAAACAGTCAGAATGCTAACACCTAGCTGCTAAATGTTTCTTACCCTTAATGTGATCATTTGTGATGGCACACTAATCTGTGCAAAGCACCGGGCAGTTGCTTCAACATCATCTTACTATATTTTTCCCATTATGCGCATGGCCTGCTTTGAAAAGCTTCGTTCCTTTCCTGACGTGTGCGCCTTGAAATAATTTTTCAGTCACATCAATAGCTCCAAATTCCGCCTCTATAATCAGCGGCAGTCTGCTAGCAGACGCCACCCCAGCAGAGACGCAGAAGAAGGCTTCCTGACAGGGACGAGGAACCGGTCGCACAGGGTGACGAACTGGATGGATGGATGGAATATAGGAGCGTCCCCTTTGAAACGGGGTGGTAGCAGTAGCTATCATGCTCATTTTTCTCTATATATCTTAATTCTTGATTTAGAATGGTTAACTAAACCATCATTCTATTTATTAAATTTTGCTCCTACATTACTAACGTTATGCCACTTCTCTGCTTTTAAGCCACCAATCTTCCAGCCGTTTTTTGCTAGTTTCCACCGCCGGTTCATTCACCCGGCCACTGTTATCTCTAAACCCCAGAGCTTCAGGATCAGTGATTGCGCCTGCATCAATTTCCGGAAGGATACCATTGCATTCGAGTATAATATGGTCAATTGTTTCACTCGAGTTTCCACATGCAGCACATGCGTCATCTCCAATGTTAAATTTCTTTTTGTAGCTGCGTGTTCTAAGGCACCCTGATCTAGCTTCAAAAAGTAGGGCACTGCCTCTTGAGTCATCAAAGAAATCTTCCTTCCTGATCTGCCTTTTCCACTTTCGGTATAATTCCACACTCTGTTTTTTTTTTTTTTTTTCATCGAATTTATCCAGTTTTTACCTTCTGTGTTTTTCACCTGTTGCTTAATGCTCTTTATTTCTCCGTCCTTGTTACTAGCATACATACTAGTTAGTTTCCTAGTTCTTTTCCTCCATTGTGAGTCAACGCTTTTTAGGTACAGGTATTTAAATACCTTAGCTGCCCATCTGTTACTGTCCAATTTCCTTAGGCGTTTCTCATATAATATTTTACTCTGAGCTTCCCGTACTTCGAAAGATGCCCAGCCCATATCTCCCTGTACCGCCTCATTTGTAGTTTTGCCGTGGGCACCTAGTGCTAATCGTCCAACGGATCTATGATTTGTTTCTAATGTCAACTGTACCTCTGATTTTAGGCACAAAACCGCATTTCCGAAAGTAAGTCCTGGCACCATAATTCCTTTCCAAATACTCCTCAATACCTCATACCTATTGTAACCCCACAATGCCTTATGCTTCATTACCCCGGCATTCCTTCGCCCTTTGGCCTTAAGTGATTGCTCATGCTTTCCAATGTATGCCAATCCTTCGTTTACCCATACCCCCAAATATTTATATTCTGCTACTCTAGGTATTTCAAGGCCTTGTATTTTAAGACCCTGATCAGTTGAGCCGTTGAAAATCATCAGACCCGACTGAACTGCGCTGAAACTGAAGCCTAGAGCGTCCCCTTCGTCTCCGCAATACGTAACTAGAGTTTGCAATTCTTCCAGACTCTCAGCTAGCAGCACAGTATCGTCTGCATACATCGAACTCAACCTTGATAGTGGCGGCAGCTTGCGGATGCAGGGTGCCTATTGGCGCGCTTGCGCAGGAGCTTCCTGTTGGAAACTACGGCACATCGCTCGCGCGTCAAATATCTAGCAGGTCCAGATGGGCGGCGGCGTGCGGTTTTTACTATGCCGGGCGTCGAGTGCGCGCCGTCGCGAGAAAAACGCCGGCTGACGCGGTAACAACGCTCCATCTGTTCCGCCCTTAGTAAGCATATCAGAGGGCGACAGAAAATTAGGTGGTCGCATGAAAGTGGATGCCACTAGCACAGGGTGGGGTAATTGTCTAAATATTTTAGAGGCCTTCGAACATCAGGGGTATAGTTCGAATGATGACAATATATTATACCTCACCGCAGTGGGCATCTGCTAAATCAGATGCTTGCGTGTTTTGTGCGACATCACGGACCCCGAGCACCCACGTTCAGCCGTGCGTGGCATCGCCGTGTCTGCGGTTGAGCCGGTGACGAGTGCCCTCGGCAGAGGCAACACACCACTTTGGCCCATGCTTCCCACAGACGGCACCTCCGGGCTGACCTACCGGGGGGAAATTGGCAGTCACCTTTTCCTATCCTCCCCTCTAACTTTCACTTTCATATCTTCTTCCCTACAACTCTCCTGTCCTCTACTCTCTTCTTGGTTTTCCTTAATTCCCGGCAACAAGGTTTAACCTTGTTTGAAATAACTGCCCTGTGTTGCCCCATATTAGGTTATATTTATGGTGTAGAGCTGGCGGGGGTAGGACTCGTTCGCAATTTCCTGTGCCGTCCCCTTGTTGGGATCCGTGGTGGGCGGCTGGAACCGTGGCCGAACAGCATACTTATTTTATGGCATCTTCATCAAAACCAAATATTCGCCTTAAAAAAGGCGGACTGATGTAACAGCTGAATTCTTTCCCCCAAAACAACAAATCTTCCCCAAGTATCATGTCATTCACAGTGAAAACACTGGCAAGCATGTCCGGACAATTTCACCTTTTGTAGTGTAAAAGACCTTAACAAACGTCCTAGGCCCCAGATACGAAGTAAGCAAGCTGGCCAGCGGGGATCTCCCGCTCGAATTCCAAAGCAGAGACTAGTACACAAATCTTCATAAACTTGTCACATTTGGGGACATCCTAGTAACAGTCACTGCCTACAGATCGCTGAACACTGTTCAAGGTGTGATCTCAGAGAGGGACTTCCTGTCTCTCACTGAAGAAGATCTACTAGAAGGCCTTTCCGAACAAAATGTAATCAGAGTGCACAGGATCAAACTCAGAACAGACAACCAAGATCGGCCGACAAAGCACATAGTACTAACCTTCAATTCCAACAAGCTCCCTGACTCCATAGAAGTAAGCTTTATCAAAGTAGACATCCGCCCTACGTCCTGAACCCTAGGCGTTGCTTCAACTGCCAAAAGTTTGGTCATGGCTCCCAGAGCTGGCGTGGCCGACAAACATGTGCCAAATGTTCTTCAAATGACCACAAATCCGAAAAGTGTGATGCCACACTACAACTACACTGCGCAGACTGTACTGGTGGGCACGCAGCGTACTCTCGGTCATGTCCCTCTTGGAAGAAGGAAAAAGACAATAAAAAGAAAAGTAAAAGAAAATATAACATTTAAAGAAGCACTTCAGCATTACCTTGTTGCACAGGGCACATTTGAATTCACTGCTAAACCAAACTATTCCAATGATGTAGAGTGGGGGGGGGGGGGGCGGCGCACCTCAACAGGTCCTGACCTCTGCACAAGCAGAGCCTAGGGCAGGACCATCCGCGCTCCAGGCAGAAACAGTACGGGATGTCCTGCCATTCCAAAAACAGGGCCCGCCAGCCTCTCAAGCGGCAGTCCGCACGTCTTCCTCCCAACAGGAGAAGCCAGATACCCCCACATCCGCGTCTCATTCGCGGACCTCTATTGCCTCTGAGCAGGCAGTGAAAACAACCCCTCCTCCGCAACTGCTGCAGAGGCGGAATAGCTCTCTCGAACGAAAAAAAAGAAAGAAAAACGTAATAACTGGAGCAGACAAACCCCGAAAGTAAGTCTTTTCAATCAAATCAGCATAACTTAAGCATGGCGTTCCTCATTCAGTGCAACTGTCATGGATTTCTTAAAACCTACAGCTACATAAAGGATCTTTTAGGCTCACTTTCCCCAGTATCATTATGTATACAGGAGACAAATTTATGACCCCCAAAAAAGGTATGAAAATCTATAAAGTCAATCGGTGCGACCGAGAGCATTAAAGAAGGCTCTCTGCAGGCGTTGCTATTGTGTTCAGGAGTGATGTTGCAATTAGCGAAATCAGCCTAAAAACCAAATTCGAAGCCGAGGCTGTTACCGTCGTACATTTCAAAACATTAGCAATAGGATCTTTGTATCTGCCACCACAATTAACCATAACCCTTGCTGACCAGAAAGAACTTCTGCAACAGCTTCCAGAACCATATCTCATAGTCGGTGACTTTAATGTCCACTCATCATTTTGGGGAAGTGAACTAACCGATACTAGAGGTCGTATTATAGAAGATTTTATTTTATGTAACAGCAGCTGCGTTCCAAACACTGGACGGAAAACGTACTACTCGCCAAGCTCCGGAAAAATGAGCTGCTTAGATCATTCTGTTCACCCTCCATTTTTAGCGATTTTAAATGGGATGTTCTAGACAACCCTTATCTGAGCCGTCACCTGCCTGTGATTATTAGCCTGTTATCTTTCCTAACAATCATCTCTACTAAACCCCGCCATTGGAAATTGCACACGGCGGACTGGTCATTGTTTATATCAGAACCTCGCCTGGAGGAAACATTTTCATATAGCCTCAGTGTGGATGAACTCAATGATATTGTAAGAAAGAAGATAATACAGCGCCGACACTAACGATGATGAAGACGCCGATCAGCTGGCGCGCGCACTGAGAGCTCGGACGAGATTGTGCTTCGCTCTACGATCGTCTTGTCTCACCGGTCGCCGTCTCCAGTCCTTTGAATAACTCCCAATAAACCCCTCTTCATGGTGGAACGTGCCGGGGTACGATCCTTACACGATCACCGTGGAGCTCCGCAGCCGTACGATACCTATGGCGACAAACAAGGTAGGCCAACAGCCGGTGGCAGCCCCTTCGCAGTCCATCTCATGCTCCGGTGCCATTCGGCAGCGAGACCCCGCAGTTTTCAGCGAGCAGGGCGACCAGGACGTTGAAGATTGATTGGCCTCGTACGAGCGGGTTAGTCGTCATAACAACTGGGATGACCGCATGAAAATCAACAACGTCACCTTCTATCTGAGTAACGCTGCTAACCTCTGGTATCTAAATCATCGAGGCTGACATGCCAATTTGGGCCAACTTCAAGGCAAAGTTCACGGACATTTTCGGTCATCCCACAATTCGGAAACTACGCGCTGAAGACGCTCTGCGCGTGCGAGTTCAGCATGAAGGGGAAAGCTTCACAAGCTACATGGAAGACGTCGTTAATTTATGCAAGCGTGTCGACCCGTCTATGGATGAGGCTGCCAAGATAAAATACATAATGAAGGCCATTGGTGTCGATGCATTTCACATGCTGTGGGAAAAGCGCCCAACCACTGTGGTTCAGTGTACAACCGTTACCAAAGTTTCGACGAAATGCTCAAGCAACGACTCTGCACTCCTCGCTCTCCCGCACCTGCTGCGTCCATGTCTGGCCAGGCTGTGAGCAGCGATCTTTTGGCTGACATCAAAGACTTCGTTCGGAATGAGGTCTCCCGACAGCTTGGGCTTTTGTCTGGCCCACGCCCGTCATCAACAGCCCAGCTGCTTTCCCCTTCTCTCCGACACACCATTACGCAGGAGGTTGCTGATGCCCTTCCCAGCTTTGACCTGCTAGCGCCAATCACACCTCATGCCGACCCTGTTCCACTGCAGCCCACACCTCTTGCTGCACCATTGAGTTGCAGCTCTCCTGTTATCGCGCCGCCTCTACCTGTGCAAGTACAGATGCCTCCCACGTATGCACAAGTTACCGCCCGCTCACCGCCGCCACAGTCCTTTGCGTACCTGCCGACTATGGCGCCACCATCTGTCGCCCCACGGTTCTGATCTACGACGCCTCCCTACAATCCTTGGCGCACGAATGACAACCGGCCTATTTGCTATGCCTGCGGTATTCCAGGCCACGTTGCCCGCCTGTGCCGTCGCACTCGGCGCTCTACCCCTGCACGCACTATCGATGACTGCAATTATCAGTACGACACCTTGCGCCCACCTTCTGTTACATCTCCAAGGCAGCCGCACAACTCGTCGGGCCGCCAGCACATTCCACTGCACCGCTCGCAGTTTCCTCGCCGCCGGTCCGTGTCTCCAATGCGGCGTTGCAGCGTGACACATGACTCGGAAAAGTAGCCGCCGCAGTTCCTGGGGCACGAACTGCGCACATTTCGCCTACCACAAGTCCTCGCCTGTCTGCGCCGGACGTTCTCGAAGTTTTTGTTGATGGTGTTCGTACCCTTGCATCCGTTGATACAGGGGCCACTCTCTCCGTCATTAGCGAGTTTTTGTCACCACCCCGCCTTCTGGACTCTCTCTTCGCACCGCCAGCGCCGATTCCGTTCGTCCGTCTACTGCTTGCACAGCGCGTGTCGTTATCGCGGACGTCTTATACATCGTCGAGCTTGTAGCGCTTGCGTCATGCTCGCATGACTTAATTCTTGGCTGGGATGCCTTTTGGTATTTGCAACGCTCCTGCTACGTTTGAGCGAACGATGGACAACATCTTATGCGGCCTCAAGTGGAACATTTGCCTTTGTTATTTGGATGACATCGTCGTTTTCTCTCCCAATTTTCCGATGCACCTCGTGCGCTTGCACCAAATCCTGAGCTGTCTCACTGGCGCCCGCAAGCTGAATATATTGGGTCATGTTGTGTCCAAAGATGGTGTCCTGCACCTAGTTTGTCCTGGTGGTGACAAACTACGTGCGGTCACTAAATTCCCGAAACCGGCGTCGGTTAAAGAGCTACGCAGCTTCGTCGGACTATGCACATATTTTCGCTGTTTTGTCCGCAAATTCGCTACCATCATTGCACCGCTTACAAAATAGCTAAATGGTCCCGCCGACTTGTCTACATGAACCCCACTCTGCGATGATGCTTTCACTACGCTCCGACGTCTACTAACTTCACCGCCCATTCTCCGCCATTACGACCCATCCGCTCCTACAGAGGTGCACACTGGCGCCAGCGGCATCGGTCTCGGTGCTGTCCTCGCTCAGCGCAAACCCGGCTTTTCTGAATATGCAGTTGCTTGCGCTAGCCGAGCGCTAACGAAAGCTGAATCTAACTACACCGTCATGGAAAACAAGTGTCTTGCAATCGTGTGGGCCTTAACAGAGTTTCGCCCCTTCTTATATGGCCGCCGCTTCAACGTTATCACTGACCACCATGCCCTCTGCTGATTGGCTTCCCTGAAAGACCATCCAGGACGCCTCGGCCGCTGGGCTCTTCGCCTTCAAGATTTTGACTCTGACGTGATATATCGATCGGGACGCAAACACTCCGACGCTGACGCCTTGTCGCGCTCGCCGCTGCCTTCTCCTTCACCCTCGGACTTGATATCCGAACCCTCAGTTGCAGCCCTTACTTCCGACGATCTTCATTTTGAACAACGCCGGGATCTCTGGATATCATCACTCCTAGACGTCCTCAACGCGTCCTCAACATCTTCATTTCTGCGAGCTCTTCGTCGCCAAGCTTCCCATTTTATGATCCGGGGTGGTCTGCTGTATCGCAAAAGCTATCGCCCGGATGGTCGTAAATGGCTCTTGGTCATTCGTCGCCATCTTCGCACAGAAATTTGTGTGCATCTCCATGCCGACCCGCAAAAGCGCACATGCTTGCTTATTGAAGGCATACGAGCGTCTCCGCCAGCGGTACTACTGGCGAGGGATGTACAACTTTGTCCGCCGCTATATTCGCTCCTTTACTGCTTGTCAGCAGTGCAAGTCGTCTCCGCGCCCCTCCGCCGGCCCTTTGCAGCCATTGCCTTGTCCAGCGCGACCCTTTCATTGTGTCGGCATCGACGTCTACGGGCCCCTCCCATCTTCGACATCAGGCAACTGCTAGATAATAGTCGCCGTGGATCACCTCACTCGCTACGCGGAAAATGCAGCCCTGCCTACGGCTAGTGCTCGTGACGTCGCCTCCTTCACCCTGCGTCACTTCGTTCTACGTCACGGGGCTCCTCGTGAACTCAGTGACTGCGGCCGCTTCTTCCTATCTCAAGTGGTCAGCCAGCTGTTGGAAGCTTGTAAAACAATACATACAACCACCACAACTTGCCATCCTCAAGCCGGCGTCCTCACAGAAAGGTTTAACCGAACTCTTGGTGACATGCCTGCCATGTACGTTTATTCTGACGCGTCTAATTGGGATCAGGTGCTTCCGTACGTCACTAATGCCTATAACACAGCGTCCCGGGCAACGACTAGATTTTCCCCATTCTTTTTCCTGTACGGTCGTGAGCCTTCCTGTCTACTGGACACCATACTTCCTTACCACCATACAGTTCAGAGTACTCTTCTCTTTCTGCTCTTGCCAGTAATGCTCAGCAGTGCCGTCAGCTGGCTCGCTCATTCACGTCGGACATTCAACACCTTCGCCGACATGAGAGCGATCACGGCAAGCCTGCTTCTGACTTTCCTACCAACACCCTCGTTTGGCACTGTGTTCCGGCTGATTCCAAATTCTCTGCTAAGTATAATGGCCCTTATCGTGTATTAGAGCGTACATCACTGGTTAAATACGTCGTGGAGCTGGCAGCGCCTTTTTCGGACCACCGTCGCCGCGGCCGAGAAGTTGTTCACGTCAGTCGACTTAAGCCATACTACGATCCCCTTGTTATACCCTCGCCTTAAGTCGCCATGATGGCTCCCTCTTTTCGCCGGGCAATTGTAAGGAAGAAGATGATACAGCGCCGACACTAACGACGATGAAGACGCCGATCAGCTGGCGCGCGCACTGAGAGCTCGGACTCTCTTGTTCGGACGAGATTATGCTTCGCTCTACGATCGTCTTGTGTCACCGGTCACCCTCTCCAGTCCTTCGAATAACCCCCAATAAACCCCTCTTCAATATATTTACATCCTGTAGTCTCGCTGCCGTGCCTCTTATCATTCCTCAGAATTCGGGAGTGGTAAGCAAAAATAAATATTGGTGCACACAAGAATGCAGGGCAGCAAAAAAAGAACAAAATAAGGCATGGGGCGTCTATCGTAGATACCCAACATACGAAAATCTAATAAGTTTTAAAAAAGCTTGAGCTAAAGCTCGGCATATCAGTCGTAGCGCTGAAAAAACATCCTGGCAAAATTACATATCCTCAATAAATAGTTTTGTCACATCCAGAAAATGTGGGAGCAGGTAAATAAACTAAATCGCACCTCCTCTCCCTTCACTCTTCCCCTGCTGAGAGCCTCAGGTGTACAAACCAGTATGGAGGAGCAACCTAATATACTAGGGGAACATTTTTCCACAATTTCAATTTTCTCATACTACACTAAATCTTTCTTAATGCACAAAACAACAGCTGAAAAACAGACTCCCAACAAGTGGAGGCCAAGACGAGGAGTACAATATCTTAATTACAATTCAGGAATTATAAAGTGTTTTATCTTCAGGTAAACAAACTGCACCAGGTGCTGACTGAATGCATTATAAAATGCTCGACAATTTATCCCAATGTTCAAAACAAGCACTTTAGAATTTTTTAACAAAATATGGGTTGGCGGTATGCAATCAGAGGCTTGGAAGAAGGCGATAGAGGCTTGGAAGAAGGCGATAATTGTACCATTTCTAAAGCCAGGAAAACCACCGACATCCACATGCAGTTTAGGCCCATTGCCCTCACCAGCTGCCTAGCCAAATCTTTTGAAAGCGTTCTCAACATCAGAATAATGTTTACTCTTGAATTCCGTGAAATTTTAAGACATCAGCCAATGCGGTTTTAGAAAAACATATTCAAGAACAGACCATCTGGTTCGCCTCGAAAATACAGTCAGAGAGGCTTTTATTCGGAGACTGGAAGCATACAGAGTGGGTGAGAGAAATAACTCAAGTTACTGACATTCTAGTGGAAATCATAAAAACAAAATGGGCATCGGCAGGACATGTAGAGCGAAGAGAGGATAACCGATAGTCGCTTAGGGCAACAAACCGGATTTCAAGGGAAGGAAAGCGTAGCAGGGGGTGACAGAAAGTTAGGTGGGCGGATGAGGTTAAGAAGTTAGCAGGGGTCAAGTGGATGCAGCTAGCACAGAACCGGGTTAATTGGAGAGATATGGTAGATACCTTCGCCCTACCAGTGGGTATAGTCAGGCTGATGATGATGATGTAGTGCACGTCAAGGCCCGGTCCTGTCACATACTTTGTTTATTATGGCCTTCGGTTTACTTTCATGGCATTTATATGATATCCCTGCCGTTAAGCTCTTACTGTATCCTGTTGATATCACAGTGTGGAGCACTCAGAGTGTCTTGAGGACTCAAGCAGCGACGTTGCAATATGCTCTAGATATTACAGCTAATTATGCTAAATACACGTGGAGGCTAACGCAAATGGCTCTGCATATGTTGAGGACAACGCAGCAGGCTATGAAACGAGGAATGGTAGGTGTAGCAGCGTGCAAGTGTGTAAGAGATATAACTCCGGTTAATGACATTATAGTAGAAATCAAGAACAAATGCGTGTGGGCCAGTTGTGTAGTGCAAAAAGAGGATATGGTCGCTAAGGGTAACAAATTGGATTCCAAAGAATGGAAAGCGTCGCAGGGGGCGGCATACAGTTGGGAGGGCGGGGTTCAGAGTTCGCCGAGGTAAAGTGCATTCAGCTAGCACGGGACCGGGTTAATTGGAAGAATATGAAAGAGGCCTTGGCCTTGCAGTCGGTATATTCCGGTTGATAATCATGCTAGATCTGTTATCCTACAGCTTTCCATTCGCAAAACCACGTTGAAGTCAGTTGCAAACCGCTGGGGGCCCCGTAACCTTGTTGCAACTTCGAGTCGTCTTCAAACATCTGGAACGTCACTCGAAAACGTCCAACACTGCAAAATCCGGGTTTGTCAATACATCAGTCCGGAATGGGGACTACCCGGCTTTCATAAGCTGAAACGCAAGCGATGCAGACCTTGAACCTAATCAGATTAACTGCTCCCAAACCGATAGAGCTAGCTCCCATGTCTCACGAGATTTGGTGAGAGTAGTTCTACAACTGCGCATTGTCTATTAAGCAAGGTTCTAGTGGTTAAACAGGGCACAAGGGATCGGCAAACCCACACCACACCAATAAGGGCACTTTGAGAGAATGCCCAGGTCAACACACTAGATGAACTGGTGCAGCACTGCGGGCTTATGCTTCACCATACACCAAATGGTCGTCGCACAAACTGGTGCCTCGTCGTGGAGTATTGTCCAGCTCAGCTACAAGACATCCACTGGTTATCGTCGACCAACTGCTTGTCATGCGGCGTCGTATCTTCGCGAAAAATGTAGGAACAAACCAGCTCAATGATTCGATCATTACATGCGTAAATGCAGCCGCTATTTGGCTTCCTACGGTCCACACTTTAGCGAGCGAAGACACCCTTAAACAACACGTCTAATCCGGCACGTCAGCCTCTATACAAACACATGGCACAGCATAAATTGTTTGGTCACTGGTCGCTGTAATCGACAACCAATTCAAATTGAGGGAATGACACGTGACCTGCTTAGTTCGCAACACTCTGCAGATATTGCAACCCGTTTCGAGACCCCGTCTTCATCAGTGCCTCAGTTCCTCAGCATAGATACTGCTACACTCCTTCTAACAGGAAACGAACCTATCCGGCGCCAAAAACATTCTCTCTTTCCTCCATACGCGGTAATCCTTCCACGCTGTCTCACTCGTTCTGAGAAGGTTGCAAACCGAAGAATCCGAGACGGGGTTGCCCTCGCTGCTACATCTCTCGGACATTACCTCAATTTCAGCTCTTATATCGCCGCACAGAGCGTCCTGTCTGCCACTCTGAAAGCATTCAGTCAGATATTCTCCGCTTGTTTAAGGTTTAGCCGGCGCAAATGTCAACAAGAATTCGGCACCTGCAGCAGCGCGCCTCTCGAGCACCATACGTGGACGTATGGACCTCGTCAATGCTCTTTCCTCGACTTATCGATAGACTAACCTTTTCTCATTTATTTAACCCTTGTTTTTCCTTGCTTATCTGTTTATGCGGTTGTGCAATAAAAACGGTATTAAAAACTCGAGAACCAGCAATAAACGTATATTCTGACTCGTTCGTACCAGAGAAATTTATTTCTTGTTGCCTATTGTATCACTGTTCATGTACATTTTGAACATCATTGGAAAGAGCGAAAGCTCAAGACTTAATCATTTGATGCCTTAATAGTTGCCGTGCTTCCGAACACCTCGGATGTAATTTACCTTTATTATCTCGACGTACTTCTTACAGTATGTCAATTAGAGCTTAAGTGATACATTTATCTGTCAGTACGTTCCACATAGAACGTCTAGCTACGTTGTTTTACGACCGCGGTGATATCTGGATAGCACGTTACGGCTTTGTGAATTCCGGCCTGGCTTTTTACTTGCATTTGATTAGCTGATGGTGCCATTCAGGCAACTAGGGCTTCGGAGGCTATGCACAAGTCTCTTATTTGAATCATCATCATCGTCATCGTCAGTAGCCTGACTGTACACACTGCAGGGCAAAGGCCTCTCCCTTATTCATCCGATTAACCCGGTCCTATGCTAGCTGCATCCATTTTACCCCTTTTATGAATATTCCTTTGTATCTGTGCCTGTATATTTAATTCACTGCTTGGGCAACCAGTCTGTTTCGTAACTGATGTTATCATGATCGTTATAAAAGATTTTATGTCCAGAGAATTAAATATATTGTGAGCATTATGTGGACCTTTCATTTGTACATGCCATGATCTTCTTCTTTCATTTGAAAATACCATCATCATCGTCCCGCGGCGCCGGCTGCGCCGCGCGCCTAGGTTCGTGATTGGGTTAAAACGCTAGACAAGGCTTCGCTGTCCTTGCCTTCACGACCTTGCCGTCTCGACCTAGCCTTCTTTTAAAAGTCGTGGAGGTGAAATTTGATCCCCTTGCTGCCTTGTGCCCTGCCTCTCGCTGGAGCTACGTTCCGGTCGCCGTTTCGCAACTGCCACCCTCGCTATGTCTACCGACAGTACTCACGAGCAGGCCGGACCCTCTACCTCGGCTGCACCACCCCCTCCGGCTGTGCCCACACAACAGCGCGACCCGCCGCTGTTCGCTGGTCGTCGCGATGAAGACGTCGATGACTGGCTTGACACCTATGAACGCTGCAGTGCCTACAACCGGTGGGACGATGCTCTGAAATTTCTCAACGTCTGTTTCTACCTTACTGAGGTCGCCAGGAATTGGTTCATACACCACGAGCCGCACAAAACTAACTGGCCCACCTTCAAACAGCAATTCCGAGATTACTTCGCCGACCCGGCAGTTCGGACTGAGATCGCGAAGACCAAGCTCGCTTGAGCCTTCAAGATCCGGATGAGTCATATGCGTCTTACATAGAGGCCATACTTGCACTCTGCTGGCGTATTAGTCTCACCATGGCGGAACCTGAACGAGTACACCCCGTCCTGAAAGGAATCAATTTTAAATGCGTATAACACCCTAGTTGCTCAGAATCCTTCAAATATGGATTCCAGTATTACGACCTGCCAACGCACCGGCCAGCTGCAGTCCTCCCGCTCGCAGCCCGCCAACGCTACTAGCCCGACCTATGCTGATCTCGATCTGCGGACACTTATTCGAGCCAACATCCGCGAGGAGCTCCAGGCCCTCAAGCCTGTCTGTCGACACGGGTGCGATCACTCTTCCGTAACTTCTAATGACGGCGGTCTCCGCAGCATCATCAAAGAAAAGCTGGCAACAATCACCCAACCTATGGCATCTGACCCTCCTGCACCCCGCCCAGTACCGACTTACGCGCACGTCGCAGCATGCCCCCCCCCCCCCCCCCCCCTTTGGTTCCCCCGCCCCGACCGGCACCAAGCTACAATCACGTCAATGCAATAGCGACGGCTCAATCTGCTCCACCCTATTACGCACCTTGGCGCCCCTCCCGACCAATTTGATATTACTGTGGC
Source organism: Amblyomma maculatum (assembly GCF_055883805.1). Lineage (NCBI taxonomy): Eukaryota > Metazoa > Arthropoda > Arachnida > Ixodida > Ixodidae > Amblyomma > Amblyomma maculatum. The sequence goes on from NC_139348.1 coordinate 24,316,711, forward strand.
ATTAGAGTACACATATTCCGCTTCTGTCATCGCCGCCTCCAGAACGATGGCCGTGGTTACGATACCTTCGAAAGTAACATGCCTTCAACGTCACATTATCAACGCCGGTTTATTCCAAGCCCACCTCGAAGATCATCCCCACCTCCGGAATCCTCGTCTGAGCTTCGTGGAACCCATGCATACCGACGTCGGTCCCTATCTCCATACCGCTATTCAGTTTCCCCTCTCCGGCCCGCAACAACTCTCCATGTCCGCCATCCGAAAATCTAAGCGCTGCAGTTTCCGGAGGTCGAACTGCACTCTGCGAACTTACCAAAAGTCCTCCAGATCGCCCATATGAGATTTCTGTTTTCGCTGAAAGATTACCGGTCGAAGCATTGATTGATACAGGGGCTGCAATTTCTGTCATTCACGCTGATTTGTGCTACCGTTTGCGAAACGTGACGACACCATATGATGGGCCTGAACTCCGTGCAGCCAATGACGTCCCTTTGCGTCCTTTAGTGAAGTGCACCGTACGAGTTGTTATTGACGGCGTCTGCCATCATGTGCAGCTTGCTGTGCTCTCACCATGTGCGTATCTGATGATTTTTGGATGAGATTTTTTGTCAACCGCTTCGGCGTTAATTTCTTGTGGCGACCGTGTTATTGATATGACAAACAGCGATTTTTCATCTTAAGTTTCTGAACGACATCATCCCCTCGTTGCCGCCGCTGATACTGTTTTGCCTCCTCAGTGCGAAAAACTGCTTACCGTTGTTTATGACCACATCACTGACGGGGACGGACTCATCGCACCATCTTATCGTCATCTTGCACGCGGTATCGCCTTCCCATCTAGTCTTGTGAGTTTCTGCAACGGCTCAGCGACAGTAGCGGCCACTAACACTTGACGTGAATCCCTCGTGCTCCCAAAAGGAACTTCTCTCCCCTGCATGGTGGATGTTCAACGTTTGTCCTTGATGGTGCTCACCGCCCCTCTGCCTCAGCACTGTGTTTCGCCAGACGTCTCTCTTTCTGTTCTCACAATGTCTATTAATCCTAACCTCACGCCGAACCAACGCCAAGAACTGCTCACATTACTTCGATACCACCAAGCCATTTTTGATGCCACTTCCCCACCACTGGGACGGACTAGTGTTGCGCACCATCGCATCATTACTGAAGGTAACTCCATCGTTCGCCGACGGCCTTATCGGGTTTCCCTCTCTGTACGAAAAGTAATTGAAGAAAATGTAAATGACATGCTTCATCGCAATATTATTCGTCCCTCGACAAGCCCATGGTCCTCCCCAGTAGTGTTAGTTAAAAAAAAGGACGGCTCGGTACGCTTTTGTGTTGATTACCGCGCACTCAACAAAATTACCCGCAAAGATGTATACCTAATGCCGAGAATTGATTACGTCCTTGACTCTCTCCAAGGCGCCGAATATTTCTCGACTTTGGACCTCCGCTCAGCTTATTGGCAAATACCTATGCACGAGGACGATAAAGAAATAACCGCTTTCGCAACTCCCGATGGCCTTTCGGACTTTGCCTTTCGGACTTTGTAACGAACCAGCGACATTTGAAAGAATGATTGATACTGTGCTTCGTGGCCTAAAATGGAGAACCTGTTTATGTTACTTCGATGACATTGTCATCGTTTCGTCAACTTTTAAAGACCATCTCACGCACCTGAATGAGGTCCTCACGTGTCTCGCTTTAGCGGGCCTTCAGCTCAACACCAAGGAGTGCCACTTTGCACAGAAGGAAATTAAAATATTGGGACATCTAGTCAGCCATGACGGCATTCTTCCAGACCCTGACAGAATTGCGCAGTTTTCACGGCCTGCCGTCTTATTTCCAGCGTTTTATAAGGCATTTTGCAAGTATTGCTGCTACACTTCATGAACTACTTAAAGCACGCAGCCCTTTCGTGTGGACTGAACAGCGCGAAGCTGCTTTAATTGACCTGAAGCACGCCCTCACATCAGACCCTGTTCTTGGCCACTTCAGTGACAGCGCTCCAACCAACCTGCAAACTGATGCCAGTGGTCTCGGTCTTGGCGCTGTACTTCTGCAGCGCGATGCAACTTCGCGTGAGAAAGTGATTGCCTTCGCCAGTCGGAATATGACTCCAGCTGAGAAAAACTACTCCATTACCGAGCAGGAGTGGCTTGCCGTCATCTGGGCTGTCCAAAAGTTTCGCCCTTACCTATACGGTCGGCACTTCACACTTGTGACCGATCACCATGCTCTTTGCTGGTTGTCTTCGCTCAAAAATTTGACAGGCCGACTTGGCCGTTGGATTCTACGCCTGCAAGAATACCATCTCGACGTCACTTATAAATCGGGTTGCCAACACCAAGACGCCGACGCTCTTTCTCGCTGTCCACTTTCGGAATCGGCTTGCTGTTTTTCTTCCCAATGCATTTCCACCTATGACCACAGCCGACCATCTCATTCCCCGACGTATATTACAACAGTTTCATTTGACGACTCTGAGAACAAACACGCTCTCCGCTCACAGCAATTAGCCGATGCCTACTGCCGTCCCATCATCGACCGCCTTTATTGGCGCTTCTGACCCACCCAATGCTCGGCTTCGCTGACAACTTCGCAATTTCAAGCTCGAAGATGGCATCCTACACCGCTTCGTGTATTGCCCTGATGGAACTTGCTGGATCCCAGTCGTGCCGCGTGTGCTTCGCCCACGTATACTGGTGGCTCTCCACGATGACGCTACTGCAGGTCACCTTGGTGATGACAAAACCTACAACCACGTGAAAAAACGATTCTTTTGGCCTGGCCTATCTTCCAGCGTTGCCAAATGCGTCGCATCCTGCCCTATGTGCCAACGTCGCAAACGGCCGACTTCTTCGCTCTCTGGCCTTCTACAACCTGTTCGCTGTCCCGCCACGCCATTCGACTAGTTGGCATAGATTTATATGGTCCCCTACCTCTCTCCGATGGGGGTAATCATTGGATTATAACCGCTGTCGACCACCTTACACGCTACGCTAAGACAGCACCTGTACCAACCGGTTCCGCTCAACAAGTAGCAAATTTCTTTTTGCGATAAATTGTATTGCGTCATGGAGCTCCTCGGGTGCTCCCAAGTGACCGCGGGACGGCCTTCTTATCGACAGTCGTTGCCGAAGTTCTTTACGCGTCATCCACCCTTCATAAGGCAACCTCAAGCTACCATCCCCAGACTAACGGGCTGACTGAGCGATTTCACCGCACCTTATCCGATATGATCTCCATGTGCATCACACCGGATCATCGAAATTGGGACACTATTCTACCATTCGTCACTTTCGCCTATTACAGAGCAGTACAGCGGACTACAGGTTATTCTCCATTTTTCCTCGTATATGGCCGTCCTCCCACTACAATTCTCGACGCTTCCTTCTTCTCTATGCCCGACTACTCAACATCAGTACCTACCCAGTTCTTATCTCGTATGGCCAGATTCCGTCATATTGCCCGCCTCAACACAGCAGCGTGGCAAGGAAGACCGCAAGAGTTGCTACGATTCTACGCATCGCGTGGTCTCTTATCGTCCCGGTAACGAAGTACTGCTTTATACACCACTGCGCACCCCTGGCCTTAGTGACAAATTCCACCACCGCTACTTTGGTCCCTACGATATCATCAGCCAAACTTCTCCAGGTAACTACGAAGTCACGCCTGTTGATCCCCCAGCCAATCGACGCCACCGTGGAACTGAAATGGTTCATGTTTCTCGCTTGAAACCGTTTGTGCGCCGACGTGCATTGGTTAGTTAGGAGCGGCCAGGCTGGCCGCTACTGACCCCCCGGGCAGATTGTGTGAGCCTTATGTGGACCTTCTTTCATTTGTACATGCCATGATCTTCTTCTTTCATTTGTACGTATGATCATCATCGTCCCACGGCGCCGGCTCCGTCGCGAGCCTGGGTTCGTGATCGGACTAAAACGCTAGACAAGGCTTCGCTGTCCTTGCCGTCACGACCTCGCCGTCTCGACCTAGCCTTCTTTTACAATATTTGTAGAATAAACTATTCATGATATATTGCGATCTGTAAGACAATCAGTTCAGTTCAGTTGAGTCGTTCAGTCGTGTCCGACTCTTCGTGACCCTATGGACCTTATCACACCACGCCTTCCGGTCTCTAACTATCTTCCTAACATCACACAGCTTCACCTGCAGCGCCTCGAAGATACCATCTAACCATCGCGTTCGCTGCCTACCCCTTCTCCGGTGACCCTCAACCTTTCCCAACATCAAATCTTTCTCCAGCGACTCCTCTCTTATCATCAGACGACCAAAGTAGCTGAGCTTTAACTTTAGAATTTGACCCTCCAATGAGCAGTCAGTGTTTATGGTCGACAATATCGACTGATTTGATCTTCTGGCAGTCCAAGGAACTCTCAAGAGTCTTCGCCAGCACCACAATTCAAACGCGTCAATTCTTCGGCGGTCAGCCTTTTTCACAGTCCAACTCTCGCATCCATACATCACAAATGGAAAGACCATAGCACGGGTTATACGGATCTTGGTTGGCAGACTAATGTCTCTGCTCTTTACTAGGCGGTCTAGGCTAACGATTGCTCTCTTTCCCAGAAGCAGGCGTCTCCTAATTTCATGGTTGCAGTCTCCTTCCGAAGTAATCCTGGAGCCCAAGAACAGAAAATCTGTCACAGCTTCCATTTGTTGTCCATTGGTGCTCCAGGACTTGATAGGGCAAGACGCCATGATCTTTGTCTTTTTAATGTTCAGTTTGAGCCCAAATTCTCACTCTCTTCTTTTACGCGCATCAAAAGTCTCTTGAGTTCCACTTCAATTTCTACCATTAAAGTGGTATCATCCGCATGTCTGTGGTTGTTGATAAGTTTTGCAGCAATCTTCACTCCAGCTGAAGACTCGTCCAGACCGGCCTTCCTCATGATGCACTCTGTATATAGGTTAAATAGGCAGGGCGACAGTATGCAGTCTTGCCTCACTCCTTTCTCGATCGGAAACCAATCAGTAAGACCATGCCCAGTTCTGACAGTGGTCTCTTTCCCTTCATACACGTTCCTGAGGAGACAGATGAGGTGAATTGGAACTCCCATCTCTTGGAGAGCTTGCCACAAACTGCTGTGATCTAAGCAGTCAAACGCTTTCGCATAATCAATAAAGCAGAAGTATTGGGTTTCTGGAACTCTCTTGCTTTTTCTATGATCCAGCGAAGGTTGGCAATTTGGTCTCTAGTTCCTTTGCCCTTGCGAAACCCATCTTGCACGTCCTGAAGCTCCCGATTCACATACTGCTGCAGCCTACCTTGGAGGATTTTCAACATCAGCTTGCTAGCATGCGAAATAAGCGCGATCGTGCGGTAGTTGGAACAATCTTTGGCACTACCTTTCTTTGGAATGAGGATGTAAACTGACCTCCTCCAAACCTGTGTTCCACTCCAAGGTTGTCCAAATCTTCTGACATAATGTATGCAGAATGTTAACAGCGTCATGGTTGAGGTTTTGAAGCAACTCAGCTGCAATGCCATCAATTCCGCTAGCTTTGTTCTTAGCAAGGCTGACTAAGGCCCATTCAACTTCACTCTTCAGGATGCCCGGCTCGAGATCAGTAATCACAACCGTCATATGTTGGGTTTGCACATTCGGGTCCTTCTTGTACAGACCTTCTGTGTATTCCTGCCACCTCTTCTTTATCTCTGAGGCTTCAGTGAGGTCCTTGCCTCGTTTGTCCTTTATCACGCAAAGCTTAACACAGAAGCTTCCTTTGATAACTTTGATTGTCTTATACAGAGCTCTTGTGTTCCTTAATTGGCTGTTGTCCTCAACTGCTTGGCACTGTATGTTCAGGAAGGCATTCTTATCTCTCCTTGCTATTTTCTGAAAATACGCATTGAGAACCTTGTATCTTTCTCTTTCCCCCATACCTTTTGCCATCCTCCTTTCCTCAGCTATTTGCAAAGCCTCTTCAGATAACCAGTTTGCTTTCTTGCATTTCTTTTTGCTTTGGAACTAGCTTGGTAGCAACTTCTTGTATTATATCACGAACATCAGTCCACATCTCTTCGGGCTCTCTGTCTTCTAGATCTAATTCTTGAAATCGATTCCTCACTTCCACAGCATATTCTAATGGAATTTGATCCAGAGCATACCTGAAAAGCCTTCTAGTTTTCTGCGTTTCCTCAATCGAAGCTGTATTTTGGCAACAAGAAGCTGATGATCGGTGCCACAATCAGCCCCAGGCCATGTTTTTACTGCTTGTATAGCGCTTCTCCATCTCTGCCGGCAAAGAATATAATCGATCTGATTCCTGTACAGACCGTCCGGTGAAGTCCATGTGTACAGGCGCCTCTTGTGCTGTTGAAAATGAGTATTCGCTATGGTCAGGTTGTTTTCTTGACAAAACTCTACTAGCCTCTGCCCAGCTTCATAATTCCGGATATTTCTTCACTCCCGACCTTAGCATCCCAGTATCCTATGAGAAAAACGACGTCTGATGATGGGGTGCGGTCTTAAAGGCATTGTAGGTCCGCATAAAATCTCTCAACGTCAGCTTCTTCAGCAGTAGTGGTCGGTGCATAGACTTGGATAACTGTTATGTTGAAAGGGTGACCTTCGATCCGAAGTGAAATCATTCGGTCGTTTTTCTGGTTGTATCCTAGCATTGCTTTGCCCTTTCTTCTGTTTACTATGAGAGCGACCCCATTCCATCTTTAGGGTTCGTGCCCATAATAAAAGACATAATGGTCGCCGGAGTTGAATTCTCCCATTCCCGTCCACTTGAGCTCGCTGATACCCAAGATATCAATGTTCAATCTGTCCATTTCTCGCTTGACGACATCCAGTTTACCTTGCGTCATAGATCTTACATTCCATGTTGCTATGTGATATATCTCCTTGCAACATCGGATTTCCGGTCGCTTCCCGACACATCCACAACTGAGCGTCCTTTTGGCTTTAGCCCAGCCGCTTCATTCGTCCTGGAGCTACTAGAAATGGCCCTTTGTTCATCCCCAGTAACATGTGGGACGCCTTCCAACCTGGGGGGCTCATCTTCCGGCGCCATATCATTAATGGTATTGTGACTGGCCATATGGTTTTCTTGGCAGGAAATACTGGAGTGGGTTGCCATTACCTTCTCCAGTGAATCGCATTTTGTCAGAACTCTCTGCCGTGACCTGTCTATCTTGGGTAGCCCTACACAGCAGAGCTCACGACTTCATCGAGTTTCGCAAGCCCCTCCGCCACGACAAGGCAGTGATCCATGAAGGGGACATTAGTTTATTTTATAAACTTTTCCATTACTATAACACTGTTTTGTTGCTTTCTTGAAAAAAAATATAACTCTAACTAGAAATATTATATCTGTGGGAATGTATATATAGAAATATTTTCCCCGCTTTCGTTTTGTTTAGATGTCATAGTTCTAAGCAGTCTACCGTAATGCTTACTATTACCCGATTCTCGATTGAGAGATATTACCATATCATTACGCTAAAGTATGGTGTCTGTACCTAATGGAACATATTTTATAGCTGTGTTGTCTCCAGAAAATTCTATTTGTGATCTTGGTTCTGCATCTCCTCTCTGATTTATTTAACACATGCAGCTTATATTACTCCAGGAGCTTCTCACCACATTTTACTTGTTTCATGCTCTACAGACACTGATTGATTGGTGTTATGCTTTATTTCACGCTGCACAAAGATACAGATACCCTTCCATCTTTGCCGATGGACTTCCATAGTTGATCGGTTTCCTCTTCAGAAACCGGTGTCTTCTTTGCCACATTGTGTCCCCGGCAGCCATTGGAGTTTTGATTTTCTTAATAGCTCTGTCACCACGCACAAGGATACCTCTCATTTTTCTATTCATACCTGTACCTTCCTGCAGTGTTAAATTACTCGGTTGCCTATTCAGAAACCGGCGTCTTCGCCACTTCTTTCTCAGGCAGCCACTCGTTTATTTTTTTAGTTGGCTTGTTATAACCTACTTTCACTACGTGTAAGGGTTCCTCTTTCTTTTCCAGTCATATCTGAACCTTCTTTTTGCAGTCTCAAAGAAATGAGTCATGCTACCGTGCAGTAATCCCACTCATCCACGAGACGTGTTTAGTTTTCTGAATGCCTCCTGCTATTTGCTCTAATCTCTTGTCGGGAAAATATTTGATTTTAGAGCCTCTCCGTTTTCTGGTGTACGTGCGCAGGAGTATGCCCTCCTCTCACCTCTAAGTCTGTACTAAGTTTCATGCATTATTTTGCGTCGCTTTCTTAATTTTGCCGAGCTTCCATGAACTGTAACAAGCATCAGCAGGTAATAAATAGCAGTTTGCCTGTTTCAAATTCACCTGACCTTCACGTCCTTTTTTCCCATAAATATGAATAGGCTGAGCAGCCCAGACAGTAATAGCAGCTATTTTTTAACTCTGTGCATCTAAGCATATATTGTCTTATGACCATTCATATCCCACGAATAAATTTGTCAGCACCATCTCCAAACTATTTGTATAATGCGAACCCTTACAATATTTACCTATCATTAGTTTGTCGCGAAAGATGCACCAAAATGTATCTCGAATGATTCGAGTGACTAGTGCCTTTTTCTACAATGTGCCAGTTTCTTCAAGTTCAATAGCAGGTTTATCTTGATGTTTATTCACTCATATTAAAATGGGATCTGAGGAGTACAATGGGAATGATTAGGTCCTACGAAAAACAGGGTTTTCTGATACCGTCGCCGCTTATTTTCTTAGTCCTTTTGTAGGCTCCAGTGAGTCTAATAAAGGGTAATGTGCAACAACCATGTCTTCATTTTCTGCCTCCGATATTGTCACGACCACGCGACACCTGGTGGTGATGCTGGTTAACAGATTTCCTTGTTATCCACTCCACATGGGAGCACTACCGAAGCCTCGGTGATCAAAAGAAACGTTCGAAGAAGCCGCCTTTCTTGTGACTACCGAGCTCGGACTGTCACCAGGCCACATCCGAGTGCAATGATGCCCACCGCAAACAAAGCAGCAATGGGGGCTAGTTGGTTGAACATTTAGATAAAATTACGTTCTACACTACAAACAGAAGCGGGGGGAAGCAGGAAAACTGACTTAGAAGGGATAAGGATGCACTGAAAACTACAGTTTATTCATAATTGGGTTGCATTTAAAATTCGACGCGCATCCTCGGATAAAAAATATCTCAACCTCATTGCATAGGCAGTGTCAAATCCTTACACACCTGCACTTCTTCGGTAGCTTTGTCTCATCATTATTCGCATAACTGAAGGCGTGCTTATGATGTAGGCGAAAAGCAAGACGCCCGTGTGCTGTATGATGACAGTGCACGTTAAAGAACCCCAGGTGGTCTAAACTTCCAGAGTCCACTACGGCGTCTCTCATAGCCTGAGTTGCTTTGGGACATTGAACCCCCTAACTAACTGAAGGCGTGCTAGCGCACTTGTCTTCTTCAGCTTCTCATATCTCAAACGCTCCCATTTTTCAGTATGTGGACGACCTAAGACGGTGGTTCCTTCAAATTTTGGCATGCATTTGTGTTTTGCGCTATGTGGTGAAATATTTTCAGGGTTCAAACCTCGTGTTCAAAAACATGCCTATTTGACCGATATAACTACTTTCACACGACAAGGAAATGCTATATCATCATAATCATCATTATCATCGTCATCAGCTTGACTATACCCACTGCAGGGGGAAGGTCTCTCCAATATTTCTCCAATTAACCCGGTTCTGTGGTAGCTGCATCCACTTGACCCCTGCCTACTTCTTAATCTCAACCGCCCACCTAACTTTCTGCCGCCCCCTGCTACGCCTTCCTTCCCTTGGAATCCAGGTTGTTACCCTAAGCGACCATCGGTATTCCACTCTTCGCACTACATGTCCTGCCCATGCCAATTTCTTCTTCTTATTTTCCGCTAGAATGTCGGTAACTATGTTATTTCTCTGACCCACTCTGCACGCTTCCTATCTCCTAATGTTACCCCTATAATTTTTCGTTCCATAGCCCTCTGGGTTGTCCTCAACTTTTGGTTAGCATCCCCGTTTCAGCCCCACAGGTGCTGAAAAGCTATATAACATTCAACAAATCCTTTTTAGTATGCAATTGCTCAAGTGTTGACTGTATTTCAGATGTATTTACTTTATTTACTGTCGCTACTCTTTTTACACTGCCCTCACTCAATATAAGGCAGAAGCTCCTTACCTTTTCGGTGCTGTGAACACGAGGTGAACCTCATACCTACAAGAAAGTATGCTTTCCTTAAAGCATGGGATACTTTGTGCACACACGGAATGACTACCGCATTAGCCGCTTGCCATAAATTCTTTTTCTGCATCCTTTTGCTGTCACTCAAAGTTTGTAGGTGCTTTTCAGCAACTGAAATTAAAAGTTTTTTATGGTATCCACTTGTCCTTAGCCTATAAACTTGTCTCATTAGGTTACGCTCTACTTGATGAAAACATGATTCCTTAATGCATTGGGATAAACTAATAAATGCTAGGATCCTTTCACTAGATTAGAATGCGCGGAATGATAGGTCAGCAAGTGTTTCTCTTATTTTGTCAGGTACGTCTAACACGTGTTCTTCTCAGCTTCCTTAATATGTATGTTGAAGAATCTAATTACCTAATCCTGGGCAAGTTCAAACATAAAATCCCGCCCATATAAAACATTTCGAAAGGCCTCTACAATGCTGTGTAAAGCCAGAAAATTTGATTTCACATCATGGAAGCAAATAAAGAAGTCGTCTACATATCTAAATGCCTCATGAAAATCAATAATTATGTCCAAACTGATTTGAGGACCGATTTCTTTTGCCACGTAAATATCAATCACCGGCGCAATGCAAGGTCGTATTGTCACTTGGGGGTGACAAGGCCGATAGAAAAAAAGAGGACACAGGCGCGATAGTACTGAAATTAACTCTATATCCGGTTGACTAGAGCCAGCAAAAGAACTAAGCAACTCGAAGGCAGTGATAGCAACAAACGTGCTGTCAGCCGTCTAACAAAGAATGCCTGTCGCACACATCAACGCTCAATTTAAAGGCGGCTTAGAACAATCTAGGTAACGTCGCAAACTGTCACTAGCGCAACCTGGAACATGATAGAAACATACGCGAGCGACCGGAATCTTCAAGACATATCCCGGCGCATCTTGCGCGATAAAGAAACTGAGAAAGGGCGTCTCGTGACATCGAGCATTAACAAAGAATACAGAACTGATACGAGTGTCGAAATCAGAGTGATATGGCCGCATACCGGCGGCTACTAAATAACAATACAGTTTTGAACGTTTAGCAGCATTACTCTCCCCTTAATAAACATCGCCTCGATGTTCCAGAATAAACAAATTTTATTTATACATAAACATTACAACGTTTAAACACCACGGATTCTTTAACCCACGTAATAAGGCTTCAGTCGAACAACATGAATGATTTCTTGCTGCGCGCGTCACCGTTTTGATGCTGTCATATCGTCGGGAATGACTTCTATAGTCGAGTTGTCCGACGCGGCGAACGATTTTGAATGCCCCAAAATATCGACGCTGTAACTTTTCACTTAGTCCACGGCGGCGAATCGGAGTCCTGTATTGTGATATAGGTGGCGTATGTCGTAAGTTGTATCGTCGGCTGTCTCTGTTGCTCTTTATACGCAACCGTGCGAGCGGTCGGGCTTCCTATGCACGCTGCAGGTAGGCGGCGACGTAAAAGTTGTCCTCGTTAGCTACGTGCGACAGCATTGGTTCGCGCGTCGTCGTGGACTTCCTGCCGTACACAAGCTTAAACGGGGTCGCTCTGGTCGTCTCTTGGACTTCCGTGTTATACGCGAAGATCACGTACGGCAAGATGGCATCTCGGGTCTTGTGTTCAACGTCGACGTTCATGGCGACCATTTCCGCGATCGTTGTATTCAGGCGCTCCGTAAGATCATTGGTCTGGGGATGGTACACAGTTGTTCGTCGATGGCGTGTGTGACTGTATTCCAGGATGGGTTGCGTCAACTCTGCCGTAAGCGCCTTTCCCCTGTCCGTGTTGAAAACTGCTGGGGCGCCGTGCCGTAAGAGAATTTGTTCGACAAAAAATTTGGCGACTTCTGCCGCGGTACTATTGGGTATTGCTTTTGCTTCGGCGTAGCGGATAACACACGAGGTAAAGCAGGACAAAAGATACACACAGGACGCACAAACGTGAGACGAACAAAGGCGCTGCCTGTGTGCCTCACCTTTCTCCCCTTCAGCGCCTGTTTTCGTCTCACCTTTCAGTGTCCTGTATGTGGTTTTTGCGCTGTTTTACCTTGTGATGATCAACCATCTAGCCCACAATACGTTATTCACGTAACGGGTAAGGTAGTTAGTGGTCACGAGTATCCACCTGTTACCCATAGATTCAGACTGAAAGGGGCAGAGGAGATCGATCCCAATTTGTTGAAAGGGTAGGGTTCGGGTCGGAATCGGGTTCAGTAGTCCCGCTGGTCTGATCGGTGGCGTCTTGCGTCGTTGGCACTCACGACACGTCTTCACGTAGAGGGCAACTTCAGCAGGCAGTGGCGGCCAGTAGTACTTCTCCTGGATTCGACGCAACGTGCGCGCAAACCCGAGATGGCCTGCTGAGGGTTTATCGTGCAACGACTCCAGTTTCCTGCCGGAGGCTTTTAGGCACAACAAGAAGCTGCGCGGCCCTGATGGGTTCGAGGTTTTCCTTCACGAGGAGGCGATTGTTTAACGCGAACGACGATAAATGACGCCTCAACACAGCAGGAGGGGAAGCGGTCTTTCCGTCTATGTAATTGATTAGCGTTTTCAGCTCAGGGTCTGATAGCTGTTCTGCGAAACTGCTGGCGCTTACTGGTCCCAAAAAAGCGTGTTCGTCGTCTCCTTTCGCCGGCGCGTCAACGGGGGCTCGTGACAAGGAATCTGCATCGAAGTGCTTGCGGCCTGACTTGTAGACTGCTGTGATGTCGAGTATCTGAAGACGCAAGCTCAATTGGGAAAGCCAGCCGGAGGGGTCTTTAAGTTTTGCCAGCCAGCAGAGCACGTGGTGATCGCTTACCACCTTGAATCATCGGCCGTATAAGTACGGGCAAAACTTTGAAGTGGCGCAGATGATCGCGGCGCACTCCTTCTCGGTCGTGGCGCAATTCGCTTCGGCTTGCGAGAGGGACCTGCTAGCGTAGGCGATTACTTTCTCTTGTCCGACATTCTTCTGCCTGAGAACCGCCCCTAGCCGCAGACTGCTCACGTCGATGTGTATCTCGGTCTCGGTGTTCTCATGAAAATGGCCTAGCACAGGAGGGAACTGTAGGCGGCGCTTAAGTTCCTCGAAGGCTTCCTTTTGCGGTGCTTACCATTGAAATGGCAAGTCTGCCTTTGTAAGCTGTGTCAAAGGTTCGGCGAGGCGCGAAACGTTCTTGATAAATCGTCAGTAATACGCGCACAGTTTAAGGAATCGGCGCACAGCTTTCTTGTCACCGGGCTGTCGAAACTGTGCGATTGCAGCGTGTTTTCTGTGGGTCGGGGCGAATTTCCATCTTTGCTGACAATATGATCCAAAACCAAGATCTCTTCGTAGGCGAAGTGACACTTCTCTGCTTTCAATGTTAAACTTGTACTGTTCGAAGCCTTCTCAGATGGTATTCAAAGTTCGAAGAGAAGACGAGAACGTCGTTTAAGTACACTAGACAAACGTGCCACTTCTCGCCAGCCAACAAGGTATTCATTACACGCTGGAACGTCGCTGGTGTCGAGTAGAGGCAGAATGACATTACCTTGAACTCGAAGAGGCCATCTAGCGTGATAAACGCGTTCTTCTCACGTTCTCCTTCGTCGACCTTAGTTAACCAGTACCCGCTCTCCAGGTCCACCGACGAGAAGTGCATAGCGTTACAGAGCCAGTCCAGTGTGTCGTCGACACCGGGAATCGGGTAGACATCTTTCTTCGCTATGCTATTCAAGCGGCGGTAATCAACGCAGAAGCGAAGCATGCTGTCTTCTTCACCAAAACGGCTTTTGCCGCCCAGGGGTTGTTCGATGGGTGGATCACGTCATCACGCAGCATTTCCTCAACTTGATCGAGTATGGCCTGGCGTTGTAGCGGTGATACATCGTAGGGGCTATGACGTAGCGGTCGAGCGTGTTCGTCCGTGATGATGCGATGCTTTGCCAACGGAGTTTGTCGCACCTTAGACGCCGAAGAAAAGCACTCGCTGTAGCTTTCAAAAGGAGTGCGAATCCGGTCATGTCTGTCTCGAGGGAGCGCTGGGTTAATGTCGAAATTGGGCTGCTTGGCTCGGTTAGGTGCATCGTTTTCAAGTTCGCTGGGGAGGGTGAAGATCTCTCTGGTGCCCACTAACTCATCAAGGAAAGCAATTGTCATGCCCTTTTTCATGTGCCAGTTTTCTTCAGTGAAGCAGCGAAGTTCGTGAACAGCACTTGAGGTTGCCCATGACGGAAACGGGTGATGCCTCTTGCAGCTCCAAGTCATCTATCCAGTAACAGCTGATTGTTTCCTTCGACAACCGCTTCCACGAGTTCGACTTCTTTTGTACCCACGTGGACGATGTCGCTTGATCGGGGCGCTAGGGTCAATTTTCCGTTGAGGACGTTGAGAGGGACGTGACGAGTCGAAGTTCTCGTAGTCGGTATGGCTGTGAAAGCCATACCGACTACGAGAACTTCGACTCGTCACGTCCATAGAGAGATTGGTGAGCTTGGATCGGAGGGCGATGATCGCCCGATGTTCGTTCAGAAATTCCATGCCCAGAATCACGTCGCGGGAACACTGCTGTAGGGCGACAAAGCTGCTAGGGTAGGTATGTCCATTTACCGTAACCCTTGCTGTGCATCGCCCCGAGGGTATAATAAGGCTGCCACCATCGATGCGGACAAGCTGGCCACCCCAAGTAGTCGTCACTTTCTTGAGCCGGGCGGCGAAAGCTCCACTGATGACAGAGTGCTCGGCTCCGGTGTTCAGTAGGGCGACAATCGTGCGTCCGTCGACAGCAACGGCGATTCACTTGTTCGTGCCCTCGTATTGCATTTTGGCTTCGGTGTTCGACCTCAACTCCGTCGTTTGGTCAGGTCGCGGCAATGGCACACTGTTGTCGCTTCAGTGGGCGTCGGTGTTAGTTTAAGGGGTGATCGTCGATGTTCAAGTACGTAGCGGCGGGGTATTGGTTGATGTATCGTCACTTGTCGTCGGCGGTGCAGGATCTTCATTACTTCGCCGATTAGCTACCTGACCTCCAAAGGGTGCTGCCTTTAGATTCCCTTACGGGGGCTAGGGAACCGTTCTTGCATGTAACCGCGGCCCAGTGGCGCAAATCGGGCATCGTACGGCGATGGGGAGCGCGACCGACGTCTTTGCAACGCATGCTCTCTGCTGCGCAGAACGTCGATTTCCTGTGGTCGCTCGCCAGGACGGTGTCTTAGGGCGTCGACGGCGAAACCACGGAGGCCAATCCGTCTGCACGGGCAGTGACAGAGAATGTGTCCTGCCTCACCACAATGAAAGCAGAGCCTTCGGTTGTTAGATGTCCTCCAGGCGTCGCATTTCCTGGCGCTTGGAGGCCGTTGGTAGACTTGGTGGGTTGGGGCGAGGGTGCGGCTTTCGGGTGCAGGATGGTAGGGACGTGGACTTGGGATGTCGCGTCGGGGTGCAGGACTGAGTAATGGAGCAGTATAGTTCATCGCTGTTGCTTCTTGCACTGGAGCCATTGGAGCCGTCCTTTCAGGAGCGCCCTGTGCCTGCTGGAGTTCTTGATGGACGACGTCCGCGAGCGTCTCCATCTGGCGCTGTTGCGATGATGGCAGCAATCGGAGGAGCTCCTCTCGCACGGCCTCCAACATGATGTCCCGAAGGTTCTCTCCACTCGAAGGTGCGCTGGGGCTTGAGTAGTCCGGCTGGAGTGGTATTTCGTAGTGGTGCATGCGGGTCTTCACCGTCTTCTCGATGGTAGATGCTTCAGTTTCAAATTCTTCCACGGTTTTTGGCGGAGTTTGGACAAGACCTGCAAAAAGCGACTCTTTTAACGCCTCGCACTAAAAATGTCACTGTCTAACCTTCGGTCATTTTAAGGTCGGCATGGCGAAATAGGCGTTTCATCTCCTCATCATAAACCAGGACGGGCTCATTTGGGAGTTGAAGTCTTGAATGAAGGAGGGCCTGGACTCGTTCCTTGCTGGGGACCCTTGAAAAATTCGTAAAAAATTCAGTCCTGAAAATCTCCCAATCTTTCGAAGCTGCCTCGTGATTTTCAAACCATATACGGGCAGAACCTCAAAGAGCAAAATTTACTTGCTTAGCTTCGCATCGTCGTTCCAGGCGTTGAACGCTGCCACGCTTTCGAACAGGTCGAGCCAGACTTCTACATCCTTGTCCGGTCGTCCTTGAAAGCAGGGGGCTCACAGGGTTGGAGAAAAACCAAGGGCTCTTTCTGCTCGACGGGTGCCATCTTCGCAGTCAGTCACGGTGTCGACATTCAGCACCTCCACCAGATGTCACGTGGTGGTGACAAGGCCGACGACAATAAGAGAGGACACACGCGTTATACTACTGAAATTAAGTTTTATAGAGCTGACTTGCGCCCACAAAACAAGTAAGGAAGTCGGCGGCAGCAATAGCAACCAACGAGCTGTCGGTCGTCCAACAAAGAGTGTTTGTCGCACACATCAACACTCAAGCAAACGGCGCCTCAGAACCATCTAGATAACGTCGCAAACTGCCGCTAGCACAACCTGGAACATGGTAGAAACATACGCGAGTGACCGGAATCTTCGAGACAGATCTCAGCGCATCTTGCTCGACATAGAAACTGATAGAGGTGCGTCTCGCGACATCGAGTATTAACAAAGAATTTGTAATTGATATGTGTGACAGAACTACAGTGATAAGGTTGCATGCCGGCGGCTGCAAAAAAAAAACAACAAATACAGTTATGAATGTTTCGCGGCACTATGCTAATACCACTCATTTTTATGGACCATTTCTAGCCGAACTTTGCAACTTATTAGCTATGGTACTTTTCCTGCAATTGTAGAAAGCCCGAGACACTAATGCAGGACTCGTTCTGGAACTTCACTGCCCCAATCTGATCAATATATTCTTCAACGACATTTAGGGCTGCGTAATCGGATTACTGAAGTACATATCTTTAACTTCAGCAGACACACAGGTAACTTGGAGCCTGCTTTCAGGAATGCAATAACTTGGAGCCTTCAAATTGAAGCGGGTCGTTCAGTTGCCAACTTGTGAAGAATGCGGAGAAGTGCTCACAGTCAACAACATACTAGTTACATGCCCAAAACTGGAGTCACCACGGAGAAAGCATTTTACTATTTGCTACAATCATGCCTTTCATGGATCACTGCCTTGTCGTGGCGGAGGGGCTTGCGAAGCTCGATGAAGTCGTGAGTTCTGCGGTGTAGGGCCACCCAAGATAGACAGGTCACGGCATAGAGTTCAGACAAAATGTGATTCACTGGAGAAGGTAATGGCAACCCACTCCAGTATTTCCTGCCAAGAAAACCTTATGGCGAGTGACAATTGCATTAATGATATGGCACCGGAAGATGAGCCCCCCCCCCCCCCCCCCCAGGTTGAAAGGCGTTCCACATGTTACTGGGGATGAACAAAGGGCAATTCCTAGTAGTTCCAGGACGAATGAAGCGGCTGGGCTAAACCCAAAAGGACGCTCAGTTGTTGATGTGTCGGGAAGCGACCGGAAAGTCCGATGTCGCAAGAAGATATATCACATAGCAACGTGGAATGTAAGATCTATGACGCAAGGTAAACTGGATGTTGTCAAGTGAGAAATGGACAGATTGAACATTGATATCTTGGGTATCAGCGAGCTCAAGTGGACCGGAATGGGAGAATTTAATTCCGGCGACCATTATGTCTTTTATTGTGGGTACGAATGCAGGAGACGGAATGGGGTCGCTCTCATAGTAAACAGAAGAATGGGCAAAGCAGTGCTAGGGTACAACCCCAAAAACGACCGAATGATTTCACTTCGGATCCAAGGTTATCCTTTCAACATAGCAGTTATCCAAGTCTATGCACCAACCACTATTGCTGAAGAAGCTGATGTTGAGAGATTTTATGCTAACCTGCAATGCCTTTTAGACCGCACTCCATCATCAGACGTCCTTTTTCTCATAGGAGACTGGAATGCTAAAACAGGGAGTGAAGAAATATCCGGAATTACAGGCAAGTTCGGTCTTGGTGAACCAAAGAAGCTGGGCAGAGGCTAGTAGAGTTTTGTCAAGAAAACAACCTAACCATAGCGAATACTCATCGTCAAGAGCACGACAGGCGCCTGTACACATGGACTTCACCGGACGGTGTACAGGAATCAGAGTGATTATATTCTTTGCCGGAAGAAATGGAGAAGCGGTATACAAGCAGTAAAAACAAGGCCTGGGGCTGATTGTGGCACCGATCATCACCTTCTTGTTGCCAAATTTAGGCTTCGATTGAAGAAAACGCAGAAACCTAGAAGGCCTTTCAGGTATGATCTGGATCAATTTCCATCAGAATACGCTGTGGAAGTGAGAAATTGATTTCAAGATTTAGATCTAGAAGACAGGGAGCCTGAAGAGACATGGACTGATGTTCGTGATATAATACAAGAAGTTGCGACTGAGTAGTTCCAAAGCAAAAGAAATGCAAGAAAGCAAATTGGTTATCTGAAGAGGCTTTGCAAATAGCTGAGGAAAGGAGGATGGCAAAAGTTATGGGGGAAAGAGAAAGATACAAGGTTCTCAATGTGGATTTTCAGAAAATAGCAAGGAGAGATAAGAATGCCTTCCTGAACATACAGTGCCAAGCAGTTGAGAACAACAGCCAATTGAGGAACACGAGAGCTCTGTATCTAGTGTTCAAAGGTATCAAAGGAAGCTTCTGTGCTGAGCTGGGTGTGATAAAGGACAAACAAGGCAGGGACCTCACTGAAGCCTCAGAGATAAAGAAGAGGTGGCAGGAATACACAGAACTGTACAAGAAGGATTCGGATGTGCAAATCCAACATAAGATGGTTGTGATTACTGATCTCGAGACGGGCATCCTGAAAAGTGAAGTTGAATGGGCCTTAGCCAGCCTTGCTAAGAACAAAGCTAGCGGAAATGATGGCATTCCAGCTGAGTTGCTTCAAAACCTCAACAGTGACGCTGTTAACGTTTTGTATACTTTATGTCAGCAAATTTGAACACCCCTGCAGTGGCCACAGGATTTGAGGAGGTCAGTTTACATCTCCATTCCAAAGAAAGGCAATGCCAAAGATTGTTCCAACGATCGCGCTTATGTCGCATGCTAGCAAGGTAATGTTTAAAATCCTCCAAGGTTGGCTTCAGCAGTATGTGGATCGGGAGCTTCGGACGTGAGAGCTGGGTTTCGCAATGGCAGAGGAACTAGAGACCAGATTGCTAACCTTCGCTGGGTCAGGAAAAAGCAAGAGAGTTCAAGAAACCCATCTACTTCTGCTTTATTGATTGTGCAAAAGGGTTTCACTGCATAGATCACAGCAGATTGTGGCAAGCTCACCAAGAGATGGGAGTTCCAATTCACATCATCGGTTTCCTCAGGAACCTGTATGAAGGGCAAGAGGCCACAGTCAGAACTGGGCATGGTCTTACTGATTGGTTTCTGATTGAGAAAGGAGTGAGACAAGGCTGCATACTGTCGCCCTGCCTATTTAACCTATATGCTGAGCGCATCATGAGGAAGGCCCCTCTGGACGAGTCTTCAGCTGGAGTGAAGATTGCTGGAAATTGTATCAACAACCTTAGACATGTGGATGATACCACTTTAATGGCAGAAAGTGAAGTGGAATTCAAGAGGCTTCTGATGCGCATACAAGAAGAGAGTGAGACGTTTGGGCCAAACCTTAACATTAAAAAGACAAAGATCATGGCTTCTTGCCCTATCAAGTCCTGGATCTTCAAGGGACAAGAAGTGGAAGCTGTGACAGATTTTCTCTTCTTGGGCTCCAAAAATACCCCGGGAGGAGATTGCAGCCATGAAATTATGAGATACCTGCTTCTGGGAAAGAGAGCCACGGCTAGCCTTGACCGCCTAGTAAAGAGCAGATACATTAGTCCGCCAACCAAGATCCGTATAACTCGTGCTATGGTCTTTCCAGTTGTGATGTATGGTAGCGTGAGTTGTACTGTGAAGAAGGCTAACTGCCGAAGAATTGACGCATTAAACTTTTGGTGCTGGCAGAGACTCTTCAGGGTTCCTTGAACTGCCAGATCAAATAAGTCGAGATTGTCGACCATAAACCCTGACTGCTCATTGGAGGGTCAAATGTTAAAGTTAAAGCTAAGCTACTTTGGTCATCTGATGACAAGAGAGGAGTCGCTGGAGAAAGATTTGATGTTGGGAAAGGTTGAGGGTCGCCGGAGAAGGGGTAGGCAGCGAACGCGATGGTTAAATGGCATTCTCGAGGCATTGCAGATGAAGCTATGTGATGTTAAGAAGATAGTGAAAGACCGGAAGGCGTGGTGTGATAAGGTCCATAGGGTCACGAAGAGTCGGACACGACTGAACTAAACTGAACAATCAAGCCATCGCTTTCCACCTTAGCTTACATTTAGTAGAAATCGCGATAGTACACTTAACAAGCCTCCTATGTTTCCTAAAAGAGGGATGTTTTCCAAACAAAATATCTATTTACC
This sequence comes from Amblyomma maculatum, assembly GCF_055883805.1. NCBI lineage: Eukaryota > Metazoa > Arthropoda > Arachnida > Ixodida > Ixodidae > Amblyomma > Amblyomma maculatum. Next base: position 24,337,382 of record NC_139348.1, read on the forward strand.
ACATTCGTTCTCCCTTTTTCGACAAAATAGAATTTAACCTTGCCCTTGCCGCATGAAAACCTTATTTTCTTATGTGTCATAACACCCAACTCAACAAAATTCTTTATCCTTGTAGTCGTTTATGGCGCTTTATATTCTGCATTTAGCTGTTTTAATTGTTTGGTTTAAGTTTGTTGCACATTGTTTGTTTACTTTGCAGAACACATTATTTTATACTGCGAGTTTTTCCTACCACTACTATTTCTTTTATTCATCATGCTTGATCTGTGCGTATGTATGAGTTTATAGTCGCATGGTTTTGGCCCAGTTCTTGAAAATTCGTTAAGTGAAATTACTGCTGTCGTGACGCTGGGGCTACGTCGACCCGGCCTTCACTTGGTAGCGTGCAGAGACTCGGGGTTGAAGTAGGATTTAATCTTCGAAGTTGGTGAAATATGTACAAGCAGGTTTAATGGCACTTTGAGAAACTTATTTACAAGATTATTTACACGAAAAAGAAGGGTACATCAGCAAAATGGCAAGCGTTACGAGTTCATAGCGAGAAGCGACTGGATGAGCCGTTTACCCAGGGCTCAGAGCGACATTTCGTGCTCTGCAGCGTCCTTAAAACCCCCTATGTCCAGTCCCTCTCTGAAGATGCTGACCAACCAAATCCAGGGCACGCCCCTCAGGTATCGGCATCCAATCGAACACATCACTGCACTGATGGTCTGAAGCACTGACTGGTCCGGCATTCATTCGTTGGGCGTGATCACTTGTTGGCGGGAAAAGCTTGGGAACGGCGAGGAGAGGAGGTACATTTCTATTCTTCAGCAAAGAAACCACAGGCTGGTTCTGACAAGTGGTTTTACTTCTCAGAAACCCAAGTGCACGTGGCGCCGCATCCGCTCCCAGCATTGTCCGTTTTCGACAATTGCAAATCTTTCCTGCATTCCTGGGAAATCACTTAATGGCTGTATGCGTCATGCTCCTTTCTTGTCCTGCACGTCAGCGGACATGTCACTCTGTCGTCTCCTTTGGAAAGTAGGCATTCCTCACTGGACGATAGGGCTTATCGACTGGAAGGGTGAACAAAAGAAAGAAAGCACTTCCTGCATTTCCCGCAGGAGGACGTTTCTTTGTGTTTTTCCAGATGTTCTCTCGGCAGGGTCAATTTGGCATTTGCAGAGTGTCCACAAAGCAAAACAGGCTTACAAAACAGGATTCCTGGAAACAGGCTCACTTAGAGCCATTGGACCATCACCACATATTCACAGCACTTATCCATGCCCACAGGCGAACAATAGAGCGCGCAAATGCGGATGCTTGGTCGTAACAGCCTCCTCCCCCGCCAGAAGAGTCTCGGAGGGCAGCAGTCCCAGCTGCTGCATGAAGAGACGACTTAATGGCCTGCACGTGAACGCTTGAAGCTTGCTGTTGCTTGTCGCGTTGTCTTGATTGTTGTAGGCCAAATTGCTCGAGCTGTCTGAAACTCAACCACATGTCGAAGCAAGCACTCGGCTCCCGTCTGAAGAGACCAGGTTAAAAGAAAACTGCCATTGTTGTTCGAGAAAAGCCCACTCTCAAGACGTTCAGGACCCACGTATTCCTAGAAAACCAAGCGTGCTGCTTTACATAGCCACACATATACAAGCGCACGAAAAAAAAAAAAAAAAAAACCTGATTATCAATTTGGATACATGGTGAGGAACATCTCGGACCGCTTAGAAAGAGCGGCTAAGCGCGTCCGCATTCCCATTTAACTTCCCCTTTTTGTATCTTATTTCAAAATTGTACTGCTGTAAAATCAAGCTCCACCTAAGAAGGCGACTGTTCTTTGATGTCGCAGTTTGCAGCCAAGCCAGGGGACAATGGTCCGTCTCTACGGTGAATTTGGCCCCTCCAAGATAGCACTGTAATTTTTGAATGGCCCATACAATGCAAGCGCACTCTTTCTCTGACGCGCAATAAGTCCTCTCTCCAGAACTCAGTTTTCTGCTCAAGTAGAGCACGGGGTGCTCATTACCGTCGTCATCTCTCTGGCAGAGAACAGCACCTAACCCTCGATCACTGGCATCACACTGGACCGTGAATTCTCGGCCATAGTCTGGAGCTCGCAATACCGGACGGCTAATCAGCACAGCCTTCAGGTTTACGAAGGAGGCTTCCTTTTGTTCGTCCCAGACTACATTTGTCGGTTCTGTCTTGCGGAGAGCGTCGGTCAGAGGGCTAGCCAAAGCTGAATAGTTAGGGATGTAGTGATTGTAGTACCCAGTCAGACCCAGGAATGCTCGAATTTCCGTCTTCGTGCTCGGCCGCGGGTAGTCTGCTACCGCAGAAATCTTAATCTCGCTGGGTTTCCTGAAACCTTGACCTACATTGTGACCCAAGTAGTCCACGGTCGCCCTTGCCAGGCAACATTTCTCGGCCTTTACGGTTAGTCCAGCTTGACGCAAAAGGCTCAGTACAGCTCTTAGATGTACCATATGGTCCGCCCATGAGTCGGAAAAAACCGCAATGTCATCTAAGTAAGGCACTGCGAATGTTTCACACCCCTTTAAAACCCTATCCATGAGTCGGGAAAAACAAAATGGAGCATTTTTGAGCCCGAAACTCATCATTGTTGGCTGGTAGCTGCCCGTCGGAGTGACGAAAGCCGCGTATCTGCTGGCGCGTTCAGTGAGCGGTACTTGCCAGTATCCTCGAGTAAGGTCCAGCGTAGTCACATATGCCGCTCTACTGACCTGTTCTACTCTCTCCTCAATATTCGGAATAGGATACACTTGATCCCTGGTGAGAGAATTTAGCTTTCGGTAGTCTACCACAGGCCTAGGGTCTTTACCTGGAGCTTCTACTAAGATCATAGGCGAAGCATAATCGCTTTCCGAGGGTTTTATTACTCCCAATTCCAGCATGCGAGTTACTTCCCTATCCAGAATTTCTCTTTGCCTTGGAGAAAATCGGTAGCACCTTGATCGCACTGGCACGTCTGAAGTCAGCTCAATATCGTGCTCAGTCAAATAAGTTCTGCCTGGCCTGTCCACGAAGCAGGCCTCAAACTCTGTTATTATCTCGCCCAGATCGGACAGCTGGGATTTCTTTAGTTCTCCTCTCTGCTCCGTCTTTTTGAGAAGCTCCTGAGCGTTGCTTCCTTTTCCGCTGAGGCAAATCAAGTTGTCCCCCATCTCCTCGGGAAGGTTTAACGTTAGATTTACCACGGCTTCCCTCTGCACATAAGGCTTCATAAGATTGCAATGATAAATGCGCACTTCTTTACGCCTACCGGGAATTTTCACTGCGTAGTTAGTGTTAGAAAGCTTTGCAACGACTTCAGCCGGTCCGTCCCACTGTACTTCGAGCTTATTCTGCCTTGAACTTCTCAGCAACATCACCTGGTCCCCGATACAAAACGTCCTTTGACGGGCTGTCTTATCATAGTACACCTTGGAACGAGCCTGGGCTGACTTCATGCTGGCCTCAACGAGTTCCTTAGTGTTATGTAAGCGATTCAAGAGGTTCAGAATGAATTCTACTACTGTTGGGTCTTCTCCGCGCCCCTCCCAGGCTTCGCGCACCATTCGCAAAGGTGAGCGCAGTGACCTTCCGTACACCAACTCGGCTGGGCTAAATCCAGTGGATTCGTGCGGCACTGACCGCAAAGCGAAAAGCGCTGCAGGCAGGCAGGTATCCCATTCGCGCTTGTTTTCATAGCACAGTCCCCTCAGGACTCGTTTGAGAACAGAGTGCCATCTTTCTACGCTGTTGCTCTGCGGATGATGGATCGAGCTATGCACTACCTTAATGCCGCATCGCTCGAGAAATGAGGTGGTGAGGACACTCGTGAAAACGCTACCCTGATCACTTTGGACCTCGGAAGGGAATCCAACTCGTGCAAACACTGACAGCAGCGAATCCACTACACTCTCGGACGTCACCTCGCGCAGCGGCACAGCCTCTGGAAACTTTGTGGCTGGGCATAACATAGTGAGGATATAACGGTACCCTGACTCTGTCACAGGAAGTGGCCCAACTACATCTATTACTAACCGGTGAAACGGCTCGGTAATGATTGGTACTAACACCATCGGAGCTTTCCACTTATTTTGCGCCTTTCCAACCCGCTGGCACGTGTCGCATGACCGTACAAAATTTTCCGTGTCCTTAAAACATCCAGGCCAATAGTATTCTTGCAACAGCCTCTGCTTTGTTTTCTTTATTCCAAGGTGACATGACCACGAGCTGCCATGGGAAAGTCGCAGTAAGTCTCCGCGATACTTTTGGGGAACGACTAATTGGTCCCGCTCTACTCCGCGCTTATCCTTGAATAAGCGATACAGCACTCCCTTTCTCATCTCGAAATAAATATTGTTTGCTGTCTTAGTGGCGCGGTGGCGCTCCCTTATCTCCTGTATCTTGGGATCATTGGCTTGCTCTATAGCTAAGTCCTCTCGGGTTCCACTTAAAAGTCTCGTGAGATTACTAGACACTGGCGGCAAGAGGTTACTCTCAAGAACGTCCTCATTCCGCGTCTCATCAAGCTCCCTTTCAAGTTGACATATCTGAGATGCCTCGCTCTCAAAGTTTTCTGACCTGCTATCTTCCGCATTTACCACTGTTTTAACTGCCGTTTCCTCCGCTGTGGATTTTTCTGGAATGAGCAGTGTAGCTAGTTCTCGCGCCTTTGAACGTGTTAAGGCTTGCACAACTCTGTCTCCGAAAAGGATGCCCCTCTTTCGCAGCAGCATGTCCGATTTGTTGGAGAACAAATACGGATAGCACTTAGGAAGCTTTCCTGAAACGGCAGCCTCGGTTGTTAATTCGCCGAAAGGGCCCTCGATGACCACGTTCGCGATCGGCAAGCACACACTCTGTTCCTCAACTACCTGTCGGATCCATGCACACTGTCCTGTATAGTCGGAAGGCGATACATACGCCGGATGGACAACATCCATCGTTGCGGCCGAATCGCGCAGTACCTTGCAAGGCTTCCCGTTGACTACTAGGTCATGCAGGTAGGGTTCTAAAAGCTGCATATTTTCATCGCAGTCCCTGACATACGAGAAAGCAATCTTTTCTTTCCGGCAGTTGACGGCAATGTGACCCTGCTCATTACACCTAAAGCATGTGAGCGGCTTCCTAGCCTCAAGCTTATTCTTTGTGTTCTGCACGTTGGTCACTTCCCCACTTTTCTCACTGCCGTCCTTTCTAGGGAATTTGCCTGAAGAAACCTTCATTTCTTCGTTTCCAACTCTAGCAAAGTGCCTTTCCTGACGGTTTTTCACACTGAACTTAGGATTGCGGGGCCTATCCACTGCTGGGTTGCTGAATTGTCGGCGCGAAGCATACTCCTCAATAAGTTCTGCAGCTTCAGTTGCCGACTTAATTTCGCCTCGGTCCTGTAACCAATTTCTTTCTTTTTCTGGGAGGCAGTTATAAAACTGCTCCAAAAGAATTCGCTCGACTACAGCGTCCCTATCACTGTAGGAATCTGTGCTCTTTAGCCACTCGCCCAAATTTACTCTTAAATTGTACAGGAATTCAGGGTAACTCTCGTCCCTGGACTTAGTAGCGTTCCGAAAACGTTGTCTGAACGCCTCGGCGCTAAGCCTATACTTTCTCAGAAGGCAAGCTTTGACCTTCTCGTAGTTGTCCGCGTCCTCCTTGCTTAGCCGCGCGACAACCTCCGCTGCCTCGCTGGGCAGAACCGTCAATAATCTCTGAGACCAAGTGTCTCGCTGGAAGGACAGTTTTTCGCAGGTTCGCTCAAAGTTAGCCAGACACAGACCGATATCCCCTGTTATCACATATGGCTGCATGTACTTTGACATCTTGAAATCTGCCTCCTTGTTGAGATGAGGTACCGCTAGCTGGGGACAATCGCCCGACCTCTTGCTCAACTCTAGTTCTAATTTCCGGAGCTCAATTTCTTGGTCCAGCTTTTTTGCTTCTCTTTCAAGCTTCTCACGTTCGTGCTCCCTTTCCTCGTTTTCCCTCTCAAGTTCACGCTCCCTTTCCTCTTTTTCCCTCTGACGTTCGCGCTCCCTTTCCTCTTTTTCCCTCTCAAGTTCACGCTCACGCCTCTTTTCCTCTTTTTCCCGCTCTTTCTGCTGTCTGAGCTGCTCCTCCTTTTTTTGGGCGATGAGGTTCCATGCTTCACTGAGCTCCTCATCATCGGCTCCCAAATCTGTGATTGCCTTTATAATCAAAGGTTTTCGTGCCAAACCTCTTGTATCAATTCCCAATTCCTCACACAATTGCAACAGTTCCGGTTTCTGCAGCTTTTGTAGGTCCATGATCGCTCCGAGTGTCGGCTACTTCCAAAACAACAGTGCAAACTACCAAACCTAAAGGCGTTTCAACACTTTTTACCAGTTCTAAAATCTAACCCTGTTCTAGAACCTGGTCCACATCAGAAGAAAAGCCAAGCACTCACCCACACATGCGATCGATGTTCCGAGCTGCTCTCTTGTTGGCCGATTGTTGCGCCTGCTTGTTGCTTGAGATGCCACCTCCGATCACAAGATGTGGCTTGTAGATTCTGATCCACCTCGAATCACCAGATGTTGTAGCTTGTAGATCCAGATCCCACCTCCAGTCATCAGATGTTGTGGCTTGTAGATTCAGATCCCACCTCCAGTCATCAGATGTTGTGGCTTGTAGATTCAGATCCCACCGCTGCCACCAGTTGTCGTGACGCTGGGGCTACGTCGACCCGGCCTTCACTTGGTAGCGTGCAGAGACTCGGGGTTGAAGTAGGATATAATCTTCGAAGTTTTTGAAATATGTACAAGCAGGTTTAATGGCACTTTGAGAAACTTATTTACAAGATTATTTACACGAAAAAGAAGGGTACATCAGCAAAATGGCAAGCGTTACGAGTTCATAGCGAGAAGCGTCTGGATGAACCGTTTACCCAGGGCTCAGAGCGACATTTCGTGCTCTGCAGCGTCCTTAAAACCCCCTATGTCCAGCCCCTCTCTGAAGATGCTGACCAACCAAATCCAGGGCACGCCCCTCAGGTATCGGCATCCAATCGAACACATCACTGCACTGATGGTCTGAAGCACTGACTGGTCCGGCATTCACTCGTTGGGCGTGATCACTTGTTGGCGGGAAAAGCTTGGGAACGGCGAGGAGAGGAGGTACATTTCTATTCTTCAGCAAAGAAACCACAGGCTGGTTCTGACAAGTGGTTTTACTTCTCAGAAACCCGAGTGCACGTGGCGCCGCATCCGCTCCCAGCATTGTCCGTTTTCGACAATTGCAAATCTTTCCTGCATTCCTGGGAAATCACTTAATGGCTGTATGCGTCATGCTCCTTTCTTGTCCTGCACGTCAGCGGACATGTCACTCTGTCGTCTCCTTTGGAAAGTAGGCATTCCTCACTGGACGATAGGGCTTATCGACTGGAAGGGTGAACAAAAGAAAGAAAGCACTTCCTGCATTTCCCGCAGGGGGACGTTTCTTTGTGTTTTTCCAGACGTTCTCTTGGCAGGGTCAATTTGGCATTTGCAGAGTGTCCACAAAGCAAAACAGGCTTACAAAACAGGATTCCTGGAAACAGGCTCACTTAGAGCCATTGGACCATCACCACATATTCACAGCACTTATCCATGCCCACAGGCGAACAATAGAGCGCGCAAATGCGGATGCTTGGTCGTAACACTGCACTGCTTCACATATTGGCGGCTTAAAAATGACTTCTCACCTTGTTCGCATTTGTCTCTTCCGATCCCATATTTCTGCTTATTTATTTTTATACATTTTATTTTATGCTTATTTTAATTTAAACGTAGCAGAGGGCGGCAGGAAGTTAGGTGGGCGGATGAGATTAAGGAGTTCGCAGGGGTCAAGCGGATGCAGCTAGCACAGAACCGGGTTAAGTGGAGAAATATGGAAGAGGCCTTCGCCCTGCAGTGGGTATAGTCAGGCTGATGATGATGATGAATTTATGCATTTTCATTTGTGATCCCTATTGAAAAAACCGTATGAGAAATGTATGAGAATTGGGATAGCTGATTGATGTGTATGACCTGAAAGATATATGTACAATAAAGATATTTTTGTATAATCTTATACAAAGGTCGAATGATTTCTGTTTGAAACCATATAACTTGTCTGATAACATACAACATCGTATGTCACCAGTTTCATTCAGCTCTCATACAACTGGCATTGTTATGATATTTATGATGACCTGAATGATACCGAACGTCAATCTCATTCGGGATCATTCAGTTGGTGTAGGAGGTCACAAGAATGGAGTGATATCCCATTATTCAAAATCATTCGCTATGACTTTCGTATTATATTATACAAAATCTTTTTGTAGACAACATGGACAAGGTGTCACAGTGCTTGAGACATAAGGATATGTTGATGAGCATAATAAAGGTTTGTAAAATCTGTGACTATTTCCACGCTGACCCACAATCCGATCACGCGGGTGTCTGCAAAACATACACTCGTCTCCGGCTGCGTTACTACTGGCGGGGCATGTCCACCTTCGTACTCAAGTACGTTCGCTCATGCCTCACCTGCCAACGTCGCAAGCCATCTCCTCAACCTTCCGCTGGAGAGTTTCTGCCGTTACCCAACCCACCGCGCCCTTTCGACCGCGTCGCATTGATTTGTGCGCGCCTCTTCCCTCCACTGCAGCCGGCAACCGCTGGGCTATTGTAGCCGTTGATCATCTGACGAGGTATGCAGAAACCGCCGCACTTCCGTTTGCCACAGCTTCAGAAGTCCCTTCCTTCATTTTGCAGCGATTTGTTCTTCGCCACGGCGCACCTCGAGAGCTGCTCAGCGACAGAGGACGCATTCTCTTGAGTGACGTTGTGAAAGCCTTGCTCACCAAGTGCAACATTATTCACAGAACAACCTTCGCCTATCATCCCCAAACTAATGGCCTCACTGAGCGTTTCAATCGTACCCTTGGCGACATGCTCTCTATATACGTCTCCTCCAACCACTCAAATTGGGATCTCGTCCTTCCGTATGTCACTTATGCTTACAATACCGCAACGCTGTCTATTAGTGGCTTCTCTCCTTCTTTCTCCTCTACGGCCGTCACCCCTCTGATACAATCGACATCAGACTGCCGTATCAGCCAGACATATCAGAGTATATTCCTGCGTCTCAAGCAGCCCAGCATGTGGAAGACTGTCGACAAATTGCCCGCGCATTCACGGCTAACATCCAGTACCACCATAAATCCAACCATGGCAACCAACGCTCGCCACCGGACTTCTCGTCTGGCGCTCTTGTGTGGCTGTGGATACCTTCCAATGCTCCTGTACTGCCTTCAAGTTTTTTTACTAAATACCATGGCCCATACCGAGTTCTGGACCGCACCTCTCCGGTTAATTATTTGGTGGAACCTCTTACGCCGTCTCATGATCAAAGCCGGCGCGGACGCGAGATTGTTCACGTCCAGCGCCTTAAACCCTATTACGACTCTGCCGTCTTGCTCACGCCTTAAGTCGCCAGGATGTCTCCTCTTCGTCCCGCGGGTAATTTTGAAGCGGAAGAAGTACACGAAGGACATTCTAGGCAGTGAAATCGTGATCGCTGCGCGTGTTGGACCTGACGTTGTTCGCTGTCGCTGTGCTCGCCGCTGATCTGCCCAGTCCTACTAATCGAGTCCTGCCGATCGAGTCCTGCTGATCTGCTCAATAAATCCACATCTTACACTATATTCTTAGGACGATATAATATTTGCATAGTCGTGCTGTTCGCACTATCGAGGCAAGAGCAGAAAGTCTACTTCTTAGAAGTGAACTGTAGGGCTGCAATTATGCTAACCTTAATGTAAAGGACAGTACAACAAAAATATAATGAACACAGGTTGCCATGCTCACCTTTGTTTTTAACTTCCTTTGCTCTATATGATTACTATGATCAGTGATGAGCTCAGGATAAAATGAAAGTTTTTTTACAATTCCCAGATACAAGGCATCATTGCAGGGTTTCGAACAGAAATGAGAGTTCATCTTTGCTACACTTAGCTCTCTCTCTATTCAGAAAATAACTTGACTGCATTGTTTGTTGTCTTTTCGACAAATGCACTACTGATTGCAGTTCAAGTTATCCAGCGAGATTGTTTGATTAGCTTTAAGCACATATTTTAATTCAGCATATGGCTGCATTCTCACTCTTATTCTGTTTAGATGATAGCTCAGAACGAGTCGGTGGCGGAGGGCTATATGGGTGCTGTAATGCTTTCAACAAACGTCGAGTACAACCGCATGCATCTGCCTTTTGTCCTGTGCCTTATCTTGGTACAGTGAAATGTAGGAAATGTTAGCGAATTCACCATAAGTTATAAAGCCCTATTAGTTATTTTTGATGGAATTCTTCTTGAGACGGTATTTTCTCGATAGTTGGTCATTATCTTGTGAAGCAAACAAACATGTGCCATAGCACAATTTTCAGCTTGGCTGTGCTCATTTTGTCTTTGTGTTCTTTTCTGTGTCCTGTTTTTTTTAGCTTTGCTTCTTATGATGCTACATAGGTATTTCATTATACTTTGAATTATCACATTTTTGAACAATTATCGATCTGATGTTGATCTGCTAATTGTCATTTTTTGCAAAAAGCACTTGGGTTCTATGCAGTTTGGAGGGCTTAGGTAATGCATTATAGATTTGTTGAATCAATATTTTAATGCATCAGCTGCAGACATGATGAAAATGAAACCTCTGATCCAAACAGCCAGAACACATCTGGCTGATTGTTAGCATAATGCATAGCACATATGACATCGATGTATATGAAAGCTTTGCAAGTGTGAAAGTATTTCAGGTTCCTCCTTTCCGAGTTTGCATTTTGCCTTCATGGTTAGTCTTTTTCTTGTGGGCATTTTATTCTTTCGGTAACTCTTAGGGAGATGACAGTAGTCGTGAAAGATCATTGAAGGAACAGAAATGAGTTCTGCTATTTTGTTAGAATGACATCATTTCATTAGGTCATGTCAGTGGAGCTCTGGAATAAAGACCCCAGTCATAGGCTGAAGCAACTCCTCGTGTTTTTTTACCCATAGCTGCGTTTATTTTTGATGTTCAGGAAACTGTGACATGGTCGCTTATCATACTTGTTCTGATAACATTGCTTAGAACACTTATATATGGGCAAGAAAATCAAATGAAGATGTTCCAGCAATAAAATGTTGTATGGAATGAGTTTTTCAGTACCTCCAAGGATTTCTTTATCATGATTTTCATTAGTGTAGTGGCCATGATGCATCCACTTTTCACCAGTCATACTTAATCAGACGGTTTTGAGATAGCCTTCGAACAGTACTTTCTATTTGTTTTGTACCTGTCATGTGTTAAATTGCAAACAAAGCAAAATTAGAGATGTGCATCTCTCACTTTTCAATATTATTGAAACACTTGTATAATTATAAACCGGCGAAAACTATACAGTGTGCCCTAAGGATAAATTGCTGTGGTAAGCTTCTCACCATGAGCATCAGCATTTATTGTAGTCTGAATAGTATGAGATTGAAAGCACATTTGTTTTTCTCAATGTCTTCATATAGACCTTGTGAACATGAAAATAGCGTACAGCATGTAGTGCTGCCTGCCATAATGCTTACTGAATGAACCATATTTCGACCTCTAATACTCGTTGCCAACTCTACAAGAAAACAACCTTTCAAAAGTGATTCTGGATTACATATTTTCAGCAGCCTAGTATTCTTTGAGAAATACTTGTTTCTGACAACCATGTTTCTTTCTGTTCTGAAAACCCAAAACATATTTATCTTTTTAACTACACTCCTATACATACCTCTTTTAAAGCAGGCGAGTAGAACTACATGCTACAGTGTCATTACCTTGTTTGAAGACAGCATAGAGCTGCTTTGAAAAATGCTGCTACTGTTTACATACTCTACATATGGCTTGGTAGATTTTTTTGCTTTCATATTCCATATGCCAACAATTATTTACCTTTGGGATATTGCAGTGGGCATTACGCAGTTTCTTGGGACAGGCTTATTTCCTTACTTTTTCTTTTATCAGCTCATATGGCGTTCAGTTGTGTCCGACGAAGAGTGGGACACGACTGAACGCCAGAACTGAACTGAATGGCACATGCATCACCAATCTCGTTGCAGCTAATCCCAAAATGAATCCTATGGCTACAAAAGAGTTTATGTGGCTGTTGCATCATTTAAAATGTCCCTATGGAAGGTGTTACAGAATTTTGCTGGAATGAAGTGCTCAAATTATGTGCACTCTCAGAGAGCCTCTTTATGAATTGTACTGTTTTTGAGACTTCTGATGAGGGTCAGCATAACATTCACAAGGAGAGAGAACGGCAGTGTATGCAGTGTTGTTTTCCCTAATTCCATATTATGTACCACTTCCACTTAATGCAGCTAGCTCAAGCATGGAGCTTGTTTCACAATGTGGAAACGCCACTACTGCACATACCTTTGATCCTCTGCACTTGGAGCTATTGCTGAGGCCCGCGATACTGCACATTGTGCCTTAGTGTATATGTCTTTATTTTTAATCTTTTCTCCCTATCACTCACCTCTATGATTTCGTCTTCGGCTTCCTCACTGCCCCTTTATTTCTGCTGCCCCAGTTCAGGTGCTTCAGATATCAGATAGCAGATACGGGGGCTGACAAAAACCTTTTCCTTCCTTTTGGATATATAATAAACTAAATACATACTACTGCTACTGCACATGTGCTAGAAAATTGCTTTTCCAGCCGTAATAGGTACCTCTGACAAAATTTGCATTGATTTTCATAGCAGAGGCTGACTACTGTTCTTCCTAGAAGCGAATATTATGTCTGTATACATTAGCAAGGCGCAAGCTGAGCAGCTGGTCTTTCATTTTTCTTTCGATCGCGGTGCCCCAGTTTTCTCGTCGCGGCACTGCTGTCATTTCCTAGCACAATAGAGCGCCGATCCCTTGATTTGTGTCATTTGCGCATAAGCACCACCACATCGTGGTGCTGCAGCGTAGCAGCTTCCGAGATGCGAAATTTCGTGGAATTTGTGCAACGCGTACACATGAAACCTGCGGCAACGGATGCATGAGCGAAGGCTCTTCGGCTTACTTTCACCTCAACCTAGCTGTATTAAACTCGATATAAGAGATTTTGCGAGAAATCAAAACTGTGTGCTGGGGCTTCGCCATGTTTTCCCCAGTTTACAATCGAAGCTTACCTGAAACGGATATTTCATGTTTCTGGCTTTCCGCGGCTGTGTAGCTTCGCTCCCCAGCTCTGGTCAGTGTACATAGACATCGCGGCGGCGGCGGCGGCATACGTGTTGACTTATCTATGACGTATAATCTTTTATAAATGAAGTGATTTGTTCTCTTTGAAGAAAAAAAAAACATCTTCCTAGGCCAGTCCTCGCGGATGAACGGTCGTTGAATGCTGGCGGCGCGCGGTTACACAAGCACACTTTACACGGCGATGTTCGAATCGTAGGCACTGCCGCTGTCTTTGGCGTGGGTGCACCCCCACCACGCACAACCGGCCAATGCAGACATCAATCTGCTTAGTTTGTGGGAAGGCAGAAGAGGCGTGAAAAACCAATGAGCTCCTCGTCGAGATTGAGACTTCCGATGTAACATCCGATGTACATTCTAATATAGCCTGCGCGCTTGCTTGCGGGGAATAAGCCGAGTAGCATAACTGGTATATTTGTCGAACGTACGTGGCTTTAAGACATTCTACCACGAGCACTTTAATGCTCAAGAATCGAGTCGATACGTCGGACATATCTGTATACTTCGTTCTATCACACCGCCATATGGTGCGCTATGCACGAGATAAGCCAACCAAGCTGGCTGCCATTCTTCATTGACCACCTTGACACCAAGACTTCCCCACGATGGCCTCACCATAGGGAACCATAACCACCATATCTACAAAAAAAGGAAGATCACGCATCATGTGAGATGGAAAAGTGTAACATTCCTTGTAACATTCCTTGTAACATTCAGTGTATCTCCTTGTAAAAAAGTGATATTCGATGTTTATTTACCCCACCCCTTATGTAATACCCTGAAAGGGGCTTTTAAGGTTAATAAATGAAATTAAAAAAAAATGTACACCTTTTGCTACCATCGCCAGCATGGCGCCACGAATTAAGTCGGTTAGAGTGGAAAATATTAGTCATGGTTATTTTTTGTTGGTCATGATGTGTGCAGTATGGTGGTCGATATTGACCACCATAAAGCATGCCTATCATGGACACCAAAAATGACCATGGCACCATTTTTCCACTCTAAATACCATAAACCCACCACAAAACGATGGTGGCCTTATGGTAATCTATGGTTGGATTTTCGATAGGGCGGATGTATAATCTACGGTTTATAAAAGCATTCATGTATAAAACAGTTAGATTCAGTGCATATATGTAAGTCAGCGCCTGTCATTCGAAGTTGCAGGACGTCACCCCATAGTCAGTTTCTATGTGGAGGCAGATGAGACCTCACTGGAAGCCAGACGAAAGTAGCTAATGTAGTCATATGTTCTCAGAATAAGGTCCAGTAAAAAACGCCTTTGATACCGAATCATCACAGCTTGCCCTTCCAGAATTATATTTACTAGTGAACTCCCAGCAATGAGGCCTTTGATAATACGTTTTGATGACATATTCTAGTGGCTTACACTATTGGATACATGGCCTGATGTTTCCTAAAGCAGAACGCCATTCGGTATGCTGCGACTTAAAACCGTCTGTGATCTTACTGTAACACATTTTCGTAATATCCAAGCAACTAAAAAACATGTACTAGAAGAATATCGTAATCTGAACAAAAAATACAGGAATTGTGTAGAGTTTTAAAACACTGTTCAAATACTAACTCCTATGTTGGTTACTTATTAGTAGAGGGGAGCTCCGAAAAACTGATACGACTTCATATTCGTGCATTAATATTTACAATCGAATGCTACGCTGTCCTTTGAGCTATATAAAAATAAAAAAGAGCATTGAGAATAGTGCCATTTACACAAATTCGCTGAGTGTACTCACAGCTAAATTCAGCAAATGCAGTCGTATCTTTAGTTTGTAATATATTTTCTAAACAAACAGAGTCATGGCACTTTATGTGGAATGATGAAGACTATAATAAATAATGGCCGATAAAACTCGTAACAGTATAATGGAAATAGAGCACGCTGCAGCAACATTTCATGGAAGTGATCGTATGTCATCTCCGTATTGGACATACACATCTTACACACAACGTTTTACTAAAGATACACAAGGTAATGATACGCACGTTATATTACTTGGTTTTTGATACCTTTATACCTGGGGTGCTGCATGAGGGACGGTGAACGTGCCGCTGAAGTTGCTTGCGCCTGAAGAGACAGTATTGCGAAGACTTGATGATGAGAAACTGGAGCCTTTATATACAAGGAGAATTTACAATATTTATGAAAGGTGCAAGGTGGAACTGGATAACTGGGAAATATTCCCTTTCGGCATTGACAAAGATGAAGAGCATCTAAACCAAGCCCAGAACACTTCTTGGCTTAGGAAGCTCGGTCTTACCGAGATATAAGCTCTGCCCACAAATTGGTACACCCAATCACTGCAAACATGCAACACGATTTGTTCAAAACACGTGACATGCCTAACATTGGGAAGATACGCAACTCTCTTCCAAAGTAAAAAACACACACTGAACCAACAAATGCAATTCTAATATACAAATTTGCATAGTGGCGATCACTACTTAGCCTACCATGTATTTGGCCCGGCAGGATTGAGACGGCACATGGAGCCCTGGACTGAGGTCTGCACTCAGGCAGATAAGGAAATACAAATAAATGTTTTGCCTCTTCCTCCTCCGCCAGCTAGCCCTGCCAGTCCAGCAGAAAGCTCTCTGCTGCAAGATGCACCCACCGGTTGTTACGCTTTCCGCAGATTCATTGGCCCGGGTGTCTCTAGGGGTTAGTCATCTGCCGAATTTGACCGACTAGTCACCTAGTCACCACCATACAATGGTCGTGATCGATGTCCGGCAATGTGAACTTCGCTTTCGCCGTTCACCGATCCCCCGAAAACACCTCAAGACGCCCGTTCCCATCATCTTTTCGACCTTAATGAGCTTGGATATCTTTGGAAGCTCATTACAGCCGTTCCCCGAGGTCACTTGCCCGATCCACTAGGCCTCGCGGTGCTTTTTCTTCTCCGCCGTAAGCCGCTCCGACACGGTAGCGATTAGCGGTGTCTCCCGGCTTGCTGCACCACTTACGCCTTTCTCTGAGCACGACTCTACGGGGGCACGGCTTTCCCACTCAGGGACTCGGGACGATCACCCCCCCCCCCCCCCCCCTTCCCCCAGAATTCGTCGGCGTCTGCGACGGCCGGAGGCATGGGCGTCTTGTCACCGCTTCCCGGATTTCGCTTTCTCTTTGACGGGCTGCTGAAGCTAGCTTTTACACCTTCCCCTTAAAATCATCCGAGGGCTGCAGTGCCCTTAGATGACTACCAACAACAACTAAAAAGGCTAGCTTTCATCCACTAGCCTGCTTGCGGGGACGTCGCGCACAATGATGCATAAACGCGTTCCGATACGGGTATAAACTAATCTTCGCTGGGCGAGGGGGAAAACAGATTGAATGCAAATCACAGATAATACATGCACACAACACACGGTTTGCATGCACAATTTCCGTTTCACACAGTGTTCAAGTCGTGCACTTGCATCAGTTCTCAGGTTCGAGCACACTGATTATTATTACAAACGTGGGCACACACTGCAACAACGTCGAAAAAAGGAAGTCGCCGAATTCATTCGTTCACTTCACTGTTGTGGCCGCGAAAAGGGGCCCCCAGACCTTTCTTCCGGCCCACACGCCACTTTCCGAATACCAGCAATTATATGTACCCGATACAATGCGTCGGCATTACTGTGCGAGCTACCTTTTCAATGCTGCACCACTACATTGTACCTTTTGCATTCTTAGGCCCAGGGTGTTAACTTAGCCCTCAATTGAGCCTGAGCTTGAGAAAAGTGAGCGGATTGTATCAGACACCACAAAAACCGGGGCGCTGAAGAACCAAATGTCGGACTTCTTAGGACCCCAGATTACTGCGATAACTTCCATCTCAATCAGTGTGCACTGAAGCCTGAGCGATTACTGTATCCTAACTATCTAGTGGAGACGACTCCTTATCCCTCGTTAGCATGTCGCCCGTTAGCAGGGGCCACCCCGATCGTGTCGATTGGCACCTCTCGGTAGGCCTGCAGGAGGAAAGAGACGCACTTATCCAAGTATTTGCCCCTTTTGTTATTACATGGTAGAGCATGTTTTTAAATGTCCTGTTGAAACGTTCCAATGCCCCGTTACTTTCAGACTGTCCGGGATAGCAAACCTTGGCAAACAGCCTAGCCATGCCAAATATTTCTCCGTAAGCCCAGCGGAAGAGTTCTTACCGGAGTCCGACGCGATCACTTGTGGTACTCCGGGCCTACTGCACACCGTCAAGAGAACGGCACATGTAGCTTTGGCACTGAGAAAACGTCAGCACACCACCTCAGGCCGGCGAGTGCACAGATTGATCATGCACAATGCGTACCGGTGACTCCTCCCCGATAGTCTCTAGTCGTCCGATCACATCGACGTTTACTTGCTCAAAGGTATAGCGGGGCCTTATCACAGGTTGAATGGGCGCGTTATTTATCTTTTGCAGATCTGATCTTGTTTCACAGCCGTGACAACTATCGCAATGTCGCCTTAGAACTTCCGGTAGCCCAGGCCGAAAAACCTATACAACCCTAATCTTAGTTTTGCGGCACCCAAGATGGCCTTTCCAGCTCGACTCATTGGCCATGTGGAGGACCTCAGAACACCTGGACTTAGGCAGTACACGTTGGGTTACCGGTCGACCTGGAGCCTGCCTGCGTGATAAAGAAATCCGTCGATTACTGACATATTCTCTTTTCCGAACTGTGCGTCTTACAATGCCTTTTGCAAGGTTGCTTCTTGCAGCTGTTCCTCAGGAAGCACCTCCGTCATGCTTTTCCCGCTTTCTGGGGTACCTCTGTATTCGGTACCCTTACTCTCCCCAGAAGGTACCATTTCATCGTGCCCTGAAACCTGCGTGTCTGTTGTCTCAGTGTGCACTGAAGCCTGAGCGATTACTGTATCCTAACTATCTAGTGCAGACGGCTCCTTATCCCTCGTTAGCATGTCGTCCGTGGCCAGTTTTATACCTTGAATTGCTACACCCGAGGCTCGCATACCGCTTTTATGGGCTACCAAGCCTTCTACGACAGCAGGCGGGCAGTCTCTGCAACTAACGTTTCAGTGTGGGGCAAAGCACGGGTACAGCTTTTTTTTTTTTTTTTTACATTTGCGAAAACTCCTCTGTCGTTATGAATCGTCAGAAGCAATTTCGTTAGCTTGGCTTGCGCTTTTTTCTCAAAGGCAGAAATGATAAGAAAACTAAATGTTTATCATCCTGGGAGACTCCGTCAGCTCTAGACGCATGACACTTGCCCTCATGACCGTATTTTTCGCACCTGTGTCAAGGATAGAGTTGACTTTACTACCACTGCAAAGAAGCGCTATTGCCGTCACGCTCGCTACGCGTACCTCATGCTCGCCCCCCCCCCCCCACCCTCCCCACCTCCATCGCCACTCGCACGGATAGGCTATTCGCGTTTCTATCGGTGCTCTTGGAGGCTGTTTTACTTCAATAACACGGAAAGTTGAGCTAGTTGGTACATATTTTTAAGGAATAACAGCGCGGAGACGAAGGACAAGGAAGAAGACAACACCTGCGCTGCAGGTGTTTTCTTCCTTGTCCTTTGTCTCCGCACTGTTATTCCTTAAAAAAAAGCTGTTTTACTTAGCTTGCGTGGACAGTTCGCTTTTATGTGTTCCGTATCACCGCACCTGAAGCAGCCCTACACCGGCGCTCTAGCGTACCATCCCTGAGCTTTTCCACTTGATTGCCTACACTGTTCTTTACCCTGCGCAGCTCCTCTCACACTGGGACCCTCGGGTTTCTTAAGCTCGGTTTTATTGCCCGTGCTTTTCTTACCATCCACCTCCTCAAAGTTTTGATGGAGCACTGTCATCTCGGGGGCCTTAATCCACTCCTTCCCCTCCTGGAGTATTATGTATTTCAAAGCTCTTTCTGACAGATGACATTTCACTTTGTCCGCGAGTAACTCTGTCAACCCCTCTAAGATTTTGACCCCTCACGGTTCCAAATATCCTAATCATCATCTCATCAGCCTGACTATACCCACTGCAAGGCGAAGGCCTCTCCCATATTTCTCCAATTAACCCCGTTCTGTGCTAGCTGCGTCCACTTGACCCCTGCTAACTTCTTAACCTCATCCACCCACCTAACTTTCTGCCGCACCATGCTACGTTTTCCTTTCCTTGGAATGCAATTTGTTACCCTAAGCGACCATCGGTTATCCTCTCTTCGCACTACATGTCCTGCCCATGTCAATTTCTTCTTAACTTCTCCTAGAATGCCAGTAACTTGAGTTATTTCTCTGACCCACTCTGCACGCTTTCTATCTTTTAATGTTACTCCTACCATTTTTCGTTCCATAGCACTCTGAGTTGTCCTCACCTTAAGTAGAACCCTCTTGGTTGGCCTCTACGTTTCAGCCCCATCGGTGAATGCAGGTAAGATGCAACTGTTGTATACTTTCCTCTTGAGCGGTACCGGTAAGCTGCTAGTCATAATCTGCGAGTGCTTGTCAAATGCGCTCCATCCCAATCTTATTCTTCTTGTTATTTACTTTTCACGGTCCGGATCTGCGGTTACTACCTGTCCTAAGTAGACATATTCGACTGCTACTTCCAGTTCTTCGCTATCTAACGTAAACTGCTGTTCCTTCCCGAGGCTGTTGAACTTTACCTTAGTCGTCTGCATACTGATGTTTAAGCCTACCTTTCTACTTGTCCTGTCTAGGTCATCAATCATTATTTGCAATTCATCCCCGCGAGTTACTCTGGAAATAAATGTCATCGGCAAATCGCAGATTACAGAGGTATTCTCCATCTACCCTTATCCCTAGCTAGTCCGATTCCAAGTCTCTGAATACTTCCTCTAAGCAAGCTGTGAATAGTACTGGGGAGATCCTGTCGCCTTGCCCTACACTTTTCTTTATGGAAATTTTGTTAGTTTCTTTATGCAGAATTCAGGTTGCTGTGCAGCCACTATATATATCTGCCAGCAATTTCACGTACGGCTGGTCTACCCCCTGATTTCGCAATGCCTGCATCACCGCCGAGGTTTCAACTTAGTAAAATGCTCTTTCGTAATCAATGAATGCTATGTATATAAGGGCTGGTTGTATTTCGAGCATTTTTCTATCACTTGGTTGATGGTATGGATATGATCGAAAGTAGAGTATCGTTTCCGAAATCCTTCTTGATCCTTTGCTCTTTTGCAGCCTAAGGTGGACCTGATTCCATTAGCGATTACCTTAGTAAATACCTTATACGTTCCAGACAGTAAGCTGATTCGTCTGTAATTGTTATTATCCTTAGTGTCCCCTTTCTTATGTATGAGGATAATGCTTGCGTTCTTTGATGGTTCCGGTACCATCGATGACACCAGGCACTGCGTAAACAGAATGGCCAGTTTTTCTAACACGATATCACCCCGTCCTTTAACAAATCTGTAGTTATCTGATCCTCTCCAGCTGATTTCCCCCTTTTCAAAGTTTCTAATGCTTTCTTGACCTCGTCCTTCGTCACTGGTGGAACGTATGACTGGTTTTCCCTACCGCCAATCTAATTACGGTGCTGACTACTTTGGCTACTGTAGAGATCTGTATAGAACTCCTCGGCTACTTTGACTATCTTGTCTACATTCGTGATGACGTTGCCCACCTTGTCCCTTATCGCATACATCTGATGTTTGCCTATGCCGAATTTCTTCTTTACCGCTTTAAAGCTTCCCCCGTTCTTTACAGCATGCTCAATTTTCTCCATGTTATACTTCCTTATATCGGCCGCTTTGCGCTTATTGATGAGCTTTGACATCTCGGTCAATTCTGTCGGATTTTTTTATTCGTCCACCCTAATTCTTGTCTGTTGGATTGGGAGCTTTCATACTCTGGTGTTTCTTAATCAAATCATTCGTCTCCTTAGACAGCTTACCGGTATCCTCTCTAACTATCCTACCGCCTACTTCTGCAGCGCACTCAGTAATGATCCCAGGCAGCACAAAGCATTGGGCCAATGTTGTAAGTACGATGGCAAACAGTGGCCCCACAGTGGGCCAGCCTAACCAGCATGCTCCCAACATAGGACATGCCAGTCAACACCACGTCCAACAATGGCCCAGGCTAGCCAATGCTCTCCCAGTGTTGGCACTGCCAATAGCCAGCACTGGCTAGCTTGGGCCAAGATGTACAGTGTGTTCCCGGTATTGGCGCTGCCGTACATATAGAATGTCTATATTGGACCGAGATTGCCATTGTTTCTCCAATATGGTCGCACCGGGTTTTAAAACTGGCTATAATGGGCCAAGTTGTCCTGCGTTCCTCCGTCGTTGGGTTTTCCGTTTTTTAAAACTGGCTACAATGGACCAAGTTGTCCTGTGTTGTTCCAGCATTGGAGGTTCCGGTTTTTAAACATGGCTACAATGGACAATGTTATCCTCTGTTCTTCCAGTATTGGATGTTCAGTTTTTTAAAGCTGGCTACAATGGACCAAGTTGTCCTATGTTCCGCCGTCGTTGGCCATTCCTTTTTTAAAACTGGCTACAATGGACCATGCTGACCTGTGTTCTTCCGGCGTTGCCCGTTCAGTTTTTAAAACTGGCTACAATGGAACAAGGTGTCCTGTGTTCTTCCGACGTTGACCGTCCCGTTTTTTTTTAAACTGGCTGTAATGGACCAATTTGTGTTGTGTTTTTCCAATATTAGCTATCCCTGTATGAAAACTGCCCACGATGGACCACTTTGCACCCTGATCTCCCGATTGTCATTGCCATCCTAAAAACGCAGCTTTAATGGGCTACCGAAGTGAATATTTTCCGTTGACCATTCAATCAAAACAAATTCTACATTTTTATGGTTGAATACACGTGCGCTGGACGCCGAACCGCGGCATTTACTTCCGACAACATTTCAGCCGATCGATCGTTCGGACCTCACAGAGTACCACGTACGGGACAATTACTATAACGCATTCAAGCACGTACCGCTGCAGCTGTCTGGATTCGTCTGTTCGGTGCGCTCATATGCGGCGCATTTTTGGGGGTCAGCTAAATGTGTTTACGGTTTTAGGCTATTGGCATGCATGCAGATTTTGTCGCAGGCGCATACGTTTGTCGCACAATTATATCTGATGATAGCACGACCGTGCGACCACATATGTATACCCCAGGCCGGCTAGCACTCACGACCAATATACCTGTATTGGACGCCGATTACATGCCTGCATCTACTTAACCTTTAGTACAAATCCAGTTGTCAGTGAGAACGCGCATACAAAACGAAACCGTCATGATCATGTGACATTAAATTAGTGATTAGAAGGTAGCGTTTTCATTGCCGAGAAGGGAAACGTTGCCTCAAGTTGAAGGAACAAATGACCATTTTCTCAGCGATGTTTTTGTTCTAGTGCTTTTGTATTATCCATAAGGAACTACGCGCAGCATCGTCTGTTTACCTGGAGAAAGGACCGAATATGATGTGTCTACTTTCTGGACGCAATCACTGGCAATCACTTTCATGAAAATGAAAAGCCGAAAGACTCGCGAGGTTACCATTTTAGTTTTGGGCATTCACACGGTGGTAAAAAATGACAGTTTTTCGCGCAGACTGCGAGCATGAAGGCCCCGGTACATCTATATGGCGCACAACATATATATCGACAATAAACAATAAAAATAGTTTGTTCCGCCTATTAGTTTAGAGTTTGACCATTCCAGCCGCGCTAGGCGGTGGCAAAGGAATAAAAAAACTGTACAGGAATGAAAATATTGTGCGCTGTCGAGTCATTCGAAAAAACGAATGCAGCCCAGAAACATTGTTTTAATGAGGCAGTTTTCCATGCCTTTTCCAATTCTTTCATTCTACTAAAACGATTTGGAATACGTTGCTTGCTCATTGAACGTTATCGTCTTTTTGTGCAATCCGCGTTAAGGTGAAGGTGATTGCGAAAAACGTCTGTGTGTTGCCTGATGCCACAGCGCATCAGAACCTCGATGCGCACAAAATTGATTCTGAATCATTCATTGCTGTGTCTGTCATCGTCGATTCGCGAAGTCGAGACAAAACATGACCGAAGAAATATTGTTATAGCTGGAGGATGATGAGGACGAAGTGGCGCGCTCGTTTGTGGAAGATTAAGAAAAAGAAGTGCGTCGAACGGGGGCCCTCGTAGCCTGGCTCCTTGGCTGTTCCTCAATGTATATATATTTAATCCTCTTTTGTAAATATATTTCTCCCTGTTACAAAATTATATGCCAAAATTTAAAAACCTTGAACAATTCACAAATTCCGTAGAATCTTCAGAACTGCGCGGTGCGCTATAATTGGACAAATGCTTTATCGAAGTGGCCATAATTACTTGCGCTACAAAATTATGCAAGGTGTTTTTTAATGGTTTTGAAAGCTGAGGTAGTGTAGAATGGGTGGAAAAAGTTTGAACAATCCTAAAACTGTTTTTTTTTTTCCTAAAAATTTTCAATATTCGCTGTTTTCTGTATATTAGCGCGATCGTATCTTTGTATTCAAATGTCATAAAAATATGAGTTTTAGCTGTTTGCGGATAATTATGCTGAGAACATATTGTGGAATTATTGCTGCTCTACCATGAACCTTTTCTGAAATAAAGGCCTGCAAATTAGGAAATTTTCATTTCCTGGGCCGATGTCGAGAATTTTTATAAAAACATCTACTCATACCTGAAAAGCGAACAACTGAATACAAATAAAAACTATATATTTAGTCAGATAATTTTCAGCTAGATAACTTGAACATAATTTGATTAATCTATAACCAAAGTTGGCCAGAATAGAAGAGAAGCTCGGAACTCCGCCTCTTCGACATTATTAATCAGTCATCACGCAACAATATATAATATTTTGAAGTAAATATAAAAGGTCGAACGACCATCCTTTGTTCGATCATAGGTGGCGAACGGGAGGGGAAAGCTGACGCGCGCAATTGTCGATGCACCAACTGTATGGATTTACGCAAGAATGTGGATGGTAGATGGGGAGGCTTTCTATTTTTTTTAGAAAATGTTATGTACGTGGTTGGCTTGAAGAAACAATGCGATTGCGAACACACAAAACAAAACTATTTTTTAGAACTCGACTCGAGCGGTGCGCGCTGGCGGCCGCTCATCGGCACGGTCCGAAGTCACGGCTGGCCGGTGCAAGCAGAAGAGGGCTGGGAGGAACGGAATGTTGAGAGGGTCGTTGGTCCTTCGTTCCCACGCGCAGCCCATGCGAACACAACACCGCGGCGGGAATCGCGCACTGGTGGAGAGGTTCGCTGTTGCCCCTCGCCTACGCGTCTACGTGCAAGACACAACAGAAAGCATCCCCAGCTGCGCTGCTGTGCGGCCTCCTCCCGAAGCGTTCATTTCAGAGCTTGTTGAAGACGCTACAAGACTTGTGACAGCTTCTTAAACCTTTCTTTAATTTCTTCCCTCATTAATTTTCTTTTTCATTGCGCTGTGCATAATTTTCTCGTGCGCCTATACATGTCCATGTGCTCCGGTTTGTGCTTGCTACATATCAGTGAATAGCTGAGCTGTGATATGTCGCCGGAGTACGGATTACAGCAATGGCGGAATACCATCGGCATTATCGGACTCAGTGAACGCCGTCATCTTAGACCGTGAGTATATATCTTTGCAGCATGCCATTGCTTCATAATTGGTTCTATATAATCTCCCGCCAGTCCCAAATGTTCTCTTTCCGTATTCTTTTCGAAACAACTGCGCGAAGCATGACTTCAAGAACTAAGCGAATTTTCGTCCGGGTTACATGCTGGCTGCGATATGAATAGCATTTGCGCCGAAAATAGAGGAGCCGTGCGTAACAGGTGTGTATGCCACCAACACGTGACAGAACACTGCAGGCAGCCATTTGCGAAGTTTTTTGACTGTGCAGCGCGCCGCAATCAATTAGTAACCAGATACTATGCGCCCAGCTTTGTACATATATTTTGGACAGCCTCTCTTATGTGCGCAGGAAGCCATGTTCACACAGTTTTTGGATTTTGTGAAGAGTTAAGGGCAGTTTTTTGTTTTCAGATGTACAGACGAAGTTTTGAAAACTGTCCGTGCCGTCTGTGCAAGCGAATTTTACAGTGGGGCGGACATTGTGTGCGTGATGCCGCTTGATGATTAGGCTATAATCAAGTCATAATGAACCTCCACTTTTATAAGGGTTAATATCATATTGAGGAATTGAAAGCCGTGAACAGCGCAAGTGAGCCCCTTTTCAAAATTTTTTTAATCGACGCCCCCCTTCTGAGCACGCGCCTTCAGGTGAGGGCGTTATCAGAAAGCGGCGACAATAGGAGAGCGATTTCGCAGACGCGCTTCGAAGGCGGGGGAAAATAACAATACAAACAAAAAGGCACATAAGCCGTGTGTGCACTGCGTCCCTGTCACTGCAAAGTAAACAACGTGCACGCGGGACACATTGTACAAAACATTGACGGCCGGTATGAGGCAACCATATCGCCCGAAATATGTTGCTCGCGAAGCGCTCGATCACGGCGCGCACTTTCAGGCGAAATGGGACAGGCCGTCAGGTCCGCCTGTTCGGCAATTACAGCTCTTTGTACCTCACGTACCGTACCGTATGCATGAAGTGCACGCCATAGCCATCGTGCAAGAATGTTGAAACCGAAGCAGCGATCCACGTATTCTAATTCTATAGGAAATCATTTGGGAGTAGAAAAGAGCAACTTAATATGATGTGCATGGTTCTTTAATGAACGATATGTATAAATGGACTGTTGAATAGTTACAGTAATGGAGTGTTGCGCTAGAATTGTTTACGGCCGTGACCGCAATAAATATTACTCATATTGCTCTTAGGTTTAAGCTCTGGCATTGATAAGCCTATCTAAAGAACCGACTGGCAGTGACAGGTAGTTTACAGCTGTTGATCAAAAGCTAGGCCATCATGCTATTATTGCAGGCATATTTGCTTCTTTTTGTACCTCTCTTTACTAAAACTTAATTTTGTTCCCCATTCCTAGGGACGCTGCACCTCTTGCAACACTCACTGTTCAGTCGCTTTTATTCAAGGTACAAAAAGAAGGAAATGCGCATGCACTCATAGGATAACCTGTCTTTCCGTTAACAGCTGCAAATAACACGCCACTGCTCCTCGGTATCTTGGATGAAGTTTTCAATGGGGTTACCTGAGATGCCTAGCAATTGCTGTAATATTTATACCAATCACTGCAGTGAAAAAGAAAGGTAACACTGCATCGCTTTAACTGCTGCATGCACCTATAAACGAGCCTTAATTTATTGCCTATTCTTATAGACGCAGGACCTCTTGCTATAGGCTTTGTTCAGTAAGCAACCGTCTTTCATTGCTTCAATTTCTGTCTCTCCACTACTTTCTTGTTGCTCTGGGTGTGATCATTTGATTTCATTGTTCAAATCATATTGTTTTATCATGTGTGAATGATTTAGCCTGCACATACATGCTTTCATTTTTTTAGATGCGCATCGGGAGCGTTTTCTACGTAGAAATGGATCGATTGAGTTGTATCACTGGTGCGAAAACCGACAACCCCCAGAAGATGTGTGTCCTGTGGTTGGAAGGGCAATAAAGAAGAAGAAAATCAGCGGAAAAGCCTGCCTAAAAAAAGGTAGCACTGCATCACTGTAACTGCTGCATGCACCTTTAAATATGCCTTATTTTTATTGCCTATTCTTATAGACGGTGGACCTCTTTTTATTTTTCTTTTTGCAGAAAGCAACCGCCTTTCATTGCTTCAATTCCTATCTCTCCACCACTTTTTTGTTACTTCGAGTGTGATTTTATTGTTCAAATCATATTATTAAATCGCCGGTGAATAATTTCGCCTACACATACATGCTTTCATTTTTTTTTAGGTGCGCATCGAGAGTGTTTTCTACGTATAAATGGATCGATTAAGTTGTATCACTGGTGCGAAAACCAACAGTTCGGTGCCCCCAGAAGATTTGTGTCCTGTGGGTGGCAGGGGTATAAAGAAGAGGATAATCAATGGAAAAGCCTGCCTAAAAACTTACAAAGATGGCGCAAAAGCGAAATGCTGATCAGGGTTAGAGTCTGATTACTTCTGTTATCCCATTTCACTTGCTAGGTGATGTGACATATATGAGGCACCTTAGTATAATTTGTGGTATACTCACTGAAAATTGTGTAGACATTAACTTTTTTCTCGCTCAATTATTTTGAGTGACGCACGAATTGGAATAAAACGAAGTCATCCACACATCTAATGCCCATAGACATTATATGCGTGGATGAGCTCATTAACTGTGTTCCTATGTGAGCATCCAATAGTTTGTCGAATATATTAATATGTTAAAAGTTGATTTTTTTACTGTTAATCGGAGTAATACATATGCTCCATATCATAGCATTATTCGCCTGTAGTTTGTATCTGCTCTTTCCTAAATTTTGTTCTACAAAGTAAACGTGTGTCATCTCGTACGTCTATTTAACTAGCGAACAATTTGCAATCGAATCCCTTTTGTGATGTTGTTTCAGCTACAAATAATGTATGACAGTTGTGACAATATAGGTAGCTTTAGCTATAACATATAGCGCGAAAATCTTTAATATATGCGATGATATTTTTATTCACCGCATTGGCTAAACCAGCCTGTTTGAAGAGACGAAATGAAAACAAATATGGATGTCTTCGGACAGGAACAGTAATCGTGGTGCCATGACCATTTTTTTTAATTAAATTTTCATATGTAGTGGGCAAATGTCTCGACGCAAAGGAATGACCCTTAGGTTTGCCAGATGCGGCGTAGTATTCTCGAAAAAAAAAAAACGCCTATCACTAAAGCTGGAAAACGCCGTTTTGTCGTTTCAAAAAGTTGCAAGTTTGGAGGCCGGCTGGTTGCGTAAAATTTTGTCATTCATTGCTTTTTACTCACCGCGTTTGCGTAAAATTTGCTTGTATAAGAAGTATTAAAAGTGTGTTTCATTGATGCAGTTGATTTAGTAAAAAATCGCAAACTTTGCTTCAAGAACAACGCGCTACAAAAATGTTAATGTTCAACCTTACATACTGACGTGATGCGTTACGTCGTTTGCACTAAGACATTCTGTGTTTATTACGCAGGTCATATTGTTAATTTAAGGCAGAATTTGGAGACTCTAACCTTCTATGTGTGTTCCCTGTAACGCCACCAAAATTATTACGCTGGAAAGCGATTTGCTTATGATTGTAATTATAAAACTTACACATTGAAAAATCATCTTCAAAAAATATGGTATTGTTAGTGGTGGTCAAAGCTGAGAAATGGAATAATATATTAATAAACTAGATTGAATACTATTGCACCTAGCAATAAAAAAGAATGCAGGACAGAGAAAAAGTTCAGCCTTCACTTGCGTTCTGCCATGAAATTGACAGAAATAGTGAATCAATACCATTTTAAGCTATTTGCCCAGAAGCAGAAAAAGGATATATAAGCACTGACAAGGTTTTAAATTTTACTTAAGGTAAAATGTAACTAAATTCAGCAAATACTAACTTGAAGTTTTGATGCCTACTCCATAAGGGGGAGCCATATAAGCACATCTATAGAACAAAAACAGGCATTTTTATATTTCTAATATTACATTTTGCAGAATTCAATATATTTACTGACTCATATTAATAATATACTTTGCATTGTTTCCACAGATTTTGATAAAAATTGATGTTGCGGCCGTTTATTCAATTCTAATCAGTTTTCCTTATTTTAACATTTTCTTACTTTTGTCCAATTTCAAAATAATATGCAGAAACACACACAAATCTAGAGCTTCAAATTTTTTCATAAATAAAGAATGGAACCTAGATAATGTAGAGAAATAGTTTCCGTGCCAAGATATTATTGGATCTTGCAAGAATGAAGGCTGAATTTGGCCATTATCAGCACAAGCACTCGGTTTAATATTTAGTGTTATATTTTTAAACAGTATAACGCAACACTTTTCAGTCCGCGATATTTTTGAGGTACTGAAGATTTTTGAGAGGGATTTGAATGAAAATCGAAGATGATCTTTTCTTTAATTGCAGCAAATTTGCCCTTTACTGCTGTTTTCGAATTCTGAGCAATTTTGATCCGTTGTGGAGAACACACCTAGTGGTCTGGAGCTCCAGATACTGCCTGGAATTAAGAGCATGCGTCAGGAAGTGAAAACATATTTAGTGCAACCAACCTAATGCATCATATGCCAGTACATAAGGTTAAAAATGAATAATATTTTTGCAGCATAACGCTCCTGAAGCAAAGTTTGCGATTTTTTCATAACTCAACTGCAAAAACAAAACAGGTTTCTAATAGTGTTTGTAAATGTAAAACCTGCATATATTTAGTGAGTAAAACATAGTAGATGGCAAAATCATGGTATCCAAACTTGCAACATTTTGAAATGGAAAAAACAGCGTTTTCTACCACTAGAGATATACCACACAATTTTTTTTTCGAGGGAACTACGCGTATCTTGAAAAACTAAAGTTAATTCTTTTGTGTCTAGATATTCGCCCGCCACATATAAGAATTTCATTGGAAACGAAACATGGTTATGGGACCTGGATTATGTTTCTAAACTAAGGCACCCATAATACGCTGTGAGAAAGCCAATATCAAGGGCTTTTTTTAATATTCCATATTTCGAACGGTTGTGTCATCTAAGAAAATTTGAAAGCTAGGCACACCTTAGCTGTCGCCGGCCCTCACTTTCTGTTACAGCTGCAATTGCTAAGCTTAATTAATACGTTGAGTACTTTATTTTAGCCACAAATATAGCGCTATTACGTGTCAAAGAAAGGCCGCAGTGACGCGATTCCCGTAGAATTTGTAAGTGAAATCTGTTAACCTTACAAATCTACCCATATATATAATCTCTTGCAGGTTTTATTCAAGCTACATCACACCTGCTGCGCCCCATATCTTGAGCCAAGGGTTATAAATAAACCATTAGAAACATGATGGAAACCGGTGGCGCATTGCTGCAGCCACTTAGGACAGCGCAGAAAATTTTTATTGTGTACGTAGCGAAGTGAGGTTATTCGCTTCAAGTACT
Source organism: Amblyomma maculatum (assembly GCF_055883805.1). Classification (NCBI taxonomy): domain Eukaryota; kingdom Metazoa; phylum Arthropoda; class Arachnida; order Ixodida; family Ixodidae; genus Amblyomma; species Amblyomma maculatum. The sequence goes on from NC_139348.1 coordinate 24,367,625, forward strand.
AAATATTCACTTTAGACAATAAGTAGGACTTAGAGTCGGTGAGCACGTTCGGAAACCCCTGTTTCAATATTTGCGGTTAGAAACCTCATGTGTACCTTTTTTTCCAGCTGCAGATAAATTCCGGGTTATGTAGATACCGTTACCAGCCCATTCGCGCACCTCGATTTTGCTGCTCACAACATGATTTTGAGCGGACAAAATAACCTGCCGCTATGATGGCTAGCCCCATGCATGAGTAAGGGTGATATGCTGGCGATGGTTGCTTCGCGTCGACCCTTTGGCGCACATGAAGGCTCGAGTTACAATGAGCGCGCCGAACTTTGCAATGTGGATAATGACTACAAAGCGGTAAGGATACAAATGAGTGGAACAGTATTTTTTAGCTGTAAAATACAAATACAGTCTTGCTGGACGAATGTGCTGGCGCGGACGAAGAAACCATAGGCAACTTGTAGGTCTAACGCTACACAGGGCTGTCAAGCCAAGCCAAGTCCTCAATTGTATTGTCCAGGAATCTGATTTCTGTATTTTCGTGGTTTCCTACTGTATCTGGCGTTCAAAATGCAGACGTGAGGGCTCTTTATCGCAAATAATCAAACGTGGTTTGTGCCGGTACTCTTCAAAGTAGCAACACCATTTATTGTGTAAGTCAATAATCAGTAATTTAGGTAAATAATGTCAATTAAGGATTCCAAACAAAACCTTTTCTGTGGCGCTCAAGGTAGCTTCCAGCAATATGTATCTGGTTTCCTTTGCCTGCCTCCAAAATGTTTTTTTTTTATCCCTTGGATCAAATTTGCTTGGACCAGCAGTATATGTGTAAAAATGATGCACCTGTGAGCTACCCGTTTAAGTGAGCTCCCGTTTAAGTGAACTACCCACAAAACCAGTCAAAAGCGTATATCAGCTAACCAGCGGCCAGTGCAGCAGTCGTGGGCTTAGATCGCTTGTGTATATTATACCTAGCCATTTAAAAAAAATGCAAATGGTCGCCGAACATTCTCTTGGTAACGATATTTAGTATAAACTGTTTGCACATCGCCGAAAGCGTAGGAGCGGCAAAAAACTAGCGCGCCTGTCATGCGGAGACAGCCGACAATCAAGCACTAATTCCTAGTGTGGGAAGAAACACTGGCTGTCTCAGCCGTATTGCTGTGGAGGCGATCAAAATGCAACAGGGCACATGCTATGCAATGTATGTGCGTCTTTCATCCTAATAAACCCAAGGCAGCTGAAACTAATCTGGAACTCATCAGTATAGTGTTTCTCATTGACCATGAATTTCGGTACATGAATTCTGGAATTTTCTACATCTTCCTAAAATAATGCACGCGATTTTATATGCCTCGTAATAGTGTTGTAAATTTTGTTTCCTCATTGTTTTTGTGCAGGTGCCTTTTGCGAAAAAGTTGGGGTGGACGATTTGGAGGCACACGCATTTATTCGCAGGTGGCTGCCTGGTTCCTGTGACAGGGGGGGTGGAAGAAAAAGGCGTTTTGCTGAAACCTTCCCTGGCGAACCAGGCATGCCACCTGTGAATGAAATTGCAGGGTCAGCCCCCTCACTACGCCTATGAGTGTGCCCTCCAGCTCCCTGGCCCCTTCCACTTCCCGAGAGCCCGCCCTGCCCTGACCAACCCTACCACTGCCCTGCTAACTGCGGCTGTGTGTGCCCTCAGCGCTGGCTAGTAACAACTGCCGTCTATAGTAACAACTGCAATAAATATTATCTCTTTGTGAACCATTCCCTTGTTTTGTGAATATCTACTGGTTGCACATGAGCGACAATTTCAATTATTATGGCCATTCCTATTTGAAAGGCCATTATTGTCCCAGCAAGTTCGATGTGCTGTCACGAATATGGCTAGAATGAAAAAGGCTGCATTTTATGGCCTGCACAGGCAGTGCCACAAAATGTGTAATCATGACATCATCAATGGTACATGAATTGAGTAGCCGGTGTACCCATAAACCATTCGATTAATATTGGTATCGACAATATGCGGCATGAATGGAGTAGCCAGTGCACCTGCAATGGCTAACCATTGGTATGATATTGGCATTGACAATGGGCCATCAATGGAATAGCTGGTATTAAACAAATATTGGTAATACAATGATGGTTTAATGCTGGACAGTATTGGCAAAAATCATGGTGCATGAATGGAAAGTCTAATATTGTGCCTACATTGGTGGCTCCAGCTTGGTTGAACACTGGACCAATCTTGGAACGAAAGATGGGCCAAGAATGGAGAATGTAGTAAAATGCCCAAATGCCAATATCAGTCAAATATTGATGCCATTCTTTTCCAGTGATGAACCATTGTTGGACCAATGCTGGTGTGCGGCTTGGGATATCTCTGAAATTATTGTTTCTAGGATAATGTCGCTATCCTCGGTTAGAGCTGAATATCTATTCTGTAGCGAGATCCTGGACTCTTCTGCCCTCCCTCTGGCCGCTAATTTGTTGATGGGTTTCTTTCTTACTAATCTGTTGCGTTCCTTTTTCAGATTTAGGCTAATTCGGGACCTCACCATCCTGTGGTCAATGCATCGCACTTTCCCGATTACCTCTACATCTTACATAAGGGCGGGGGTTTAACACAGTATGAAGTCAATTTAATTTTTAGTCCCCCCGTTAGGACTTCTCCATGTCCATTTCCGGTTCTTCCGTTTGCTGAAGAAGGTATTCATGATTCGTAAATTATTGGGTTATGCAAACTCAACTAGTTACTCCCCCCTGCTATTCCTTGAGCCAATGCCATAGTCGCCTACTGCCTGGTCTCCTGCCTGCTTTTTCCTGCCTTAGCATTGAAGTTGCCCATGAGTACAGTGTACTGCATCTTTACTTTTCGCATTGCCCATTCTACATTTTCGTAGAAGTTTTCAACTGCCTGGTCGTCATAACTACATGAGGGGGCATAGGCCTGTACAGCCTTCAGTTTATACCGCCTATTAGGCCTAATTGCGATGGCTGCCACCCTCTCATTAATACTATATAATTTATCTATATTACCCACTATATTTATTGACAAGGAGACCTACTCCTAGTTCTCGCCTCTCCGGTAAACCTGATGGCCCAGTACATGCCCATCCTTCAGAACAGTATAAGCCTCATTCTGCCTTCTAACGTCACTAATAAGCCCTATGACATCCTATTTCATACCATCTAGTTCCTCTAACAGCACTGCTACACTAGATTCACCAGCTAGGGTTCTAGCGATAAACGGTGCCAGGGTCAGTTTCCAATGGTAACCTGTCCAGCGGAGCCAGGAATTCTTAGCACCCTCGGCTGCGTCACAGGTCTGACCACCGCCGTGGTCAGTTGTTCCGTAGCCGCTGGTGACTGAGGGCCGGGGTTTTACGGAACTAATCATGCGAAGTTGCGGCCAATCACTGCACCAGGGTGACCAACTCCTGTTCTGGTAACTCCGCTGGTGTTCACCGCCATCAGGTCGCACCCCAAACCTGTTCATGCAATTCCATCGACACGCGGATTTTTTTTTTTTCCCGGTGAAAAATTTCGCTGCACCGGGATTTGAACCCCGGTCCTCTTGCATGCGAGGCGGATGTTCTACCTCTACGCCACCGCAGCAACCAAACATAAGTGGAGGTAACTCTGGCACGTAGCTTACCCACGCCACCCTTCATTTTTTTGTGCGAGCCTCGAAATCAACTGAGGTACCCTTCAGCGGAGAGATCGAGCTTTTCGAGTAGCGTTCTTTTGAGCGCGTCATATTGCCGCGAAATCTTCAACATATTATTTGTTGTTTTTAACAGCCGCCGGCATGCGGCCTTATCACTGTGATTCTGGCACGCGTATCAATTCTGCATCCCGTTATTTTTCTTACTCGTTATTGCGATACGATGCGTTATCATTTTCTTTATCGCGAACGATGTGCTGAGATCTGTCTCGAAAATTCCGATTACTTGCGTATGTTTCTACAATGTTCCAGGTTGTGCTTGTAGCATTTTGCGACGTTATCTAAATTGTTCTGAGCAGCCACTAAATTGAGCGTTGACGAGTGTGACGGGCATTCTTTGTTCGACGATCGACGAGCACGTTTGTGGCTATTGCCGCCGCTGAGGGGCTTAGTTCTTTTGCGGGTGCAAGTCAGCCAAATAAAGAGTTAATTTCAGTACCATCAAGCCTGTGTCTTCTTTTGGTGTCAATGACCTCCGATGGGCCCGAGCTCTCTCCTACGCCTCCTCACTGCATATCCTGCATTCTCGCAAGCTCTGTTTGGCGTTCTGTTACAAGCAATTGGCGTCCTGATGCAAGCCGCTGTTCTCCAGCTTTATCTGCTTATCTATCATCTGGCCCTCCGATGCTCCCGGCTCCTTTATGAACACTTTCTGCCGCGGTGATCTCGCAATGGTCGTCGCGGCCCATTTCTCGAGACCTCTGCTTATCTGAGTTTAAATGACCAAAACGTGTTTGCATACGAACCTCACAGCCTTATTCGGACAGAAGCGGCGGCACCAGGGCAAAGAAACGAGAGGAATCACCCCTTCTATGCGCGGTCCCACAGGCGCCGGCTAGTTGCCCCTGGGCCTCCTCTCGTCTTTCGGTGATGTGTTGCTGCTCTTCTCGCGCGTTGGGTACGTTGCTGGCAACTAGCATAGGCCCACCACTGACCGGCAAGTTCATTAGACGCGTTGCGTATGTTAACTGGCTGAAGTTCTGCTTTCGTGGTCTGTTCTTTTAGTCCTCTCTGCTACCTCTCCTGGTCTACTTTGCTGCTGCTTCTCGTCGCCTGCACCTGGTTCTTCCAGATAGCCGATGCTTGACTTGAGTCCTACTTACGCTGCCTTCCTTGTCTACAATCATCCAGTAAAGACAATCCTGTCAGACTGCACCGGTAATGATACGCACGCTGTATTTCTTTTTCTTGGTACATTTGCACCTGTGGTGCTTGGTCGAGGATGGTGAACGTGCCGCGGAAGTTGCTTTAGCCCGTCCGAGACGCTTTAGCGAAGACTTGAACACACTGGTCATGATGAAAAACTGGAGATTTATATTAACGAAGAATGTACAATATTTACAAGAGAGGTGCAAGATGAAACTGGCTGACAGAGAAATATTCCAACCTCGGCATAACCGAAGATGCAGAACCTAGCATGAAACACATCGTCATTAGAGGCCCGGTACTACCTACCTCTAAGCCCTGCCCACATCTTGGTACATGCAAAATTATTCGTTCACAATACGTGACACGCCTCTCTAGTATTTTGGAAGACATGCACCCTCTCCCGAAGCGCAAACCACACACAAAAACAACAAATTCACTTCAAATGTAGAAATTTGCGTAGTGGTGATCGCCACATAATTTTCCTACCATGCAATGGGCGCCGCCCTGTAGCCGTTCCAGTCTAACAGAAAACTCTGTCTGCTACCAGATGGACTGACCCGTTCCCACGCATTCCGCAGATTCCTTGACTCGGGTGTCTCCCGGGATTAGTCACCTGCCGGACGCAGCCTGCTACTAAAGGGCACTTGGCGAGAAAAGTAATGAAAGGCGAAAGCCCGAGTTCTGCATTCCGCTACGCGACTGTTGCGCACGTAGCGATGAATGCTGCTACGAGTATAGCAAGCAGCTACTCTTTCACATTCTGCGAGTGCATTTATTAAGTGAATTCTGCTTAGCAGTGACGCGACCGCGCCCCTTGTATCTTCGCAGTTGTTCTACGTTTACTGTTGTGTGGTTGGTTTTACCAGGTGCGCGGCATTGATTCGTAATTAATTACGCAACTGCAACTTATTGGTAATTATTCAATAATTAGTCATAAGCAATAAATGAGTAATTAGAAATTTGTTAGGAAATAATAAGTAAAAATTTAGTGATTATCATTCATAACTTAATAAAAAATTAGTCATTAATTTGTAATTGATCACTGATTGCCATATGGCCATGTCAGGCACGCATTCGCGCATACTGTGCTGGTGCTCTGTGATTGGTCGAGACCTCTAAGACATCATCCCGCCTCGACTAATCAGAGCGACACTTTTGCTGACGACAATGATGAGGCAATAAAGGCTTTCGCGTTAGTAGCAGGCAAAAGAGCTTCCGCCGTTGCTTTCGCAATTAAACTAGGGTTAACCAGAGCTAAAGCACAACTAATGTTTTTCCTTTCCCGGTCTGTGCGTCATTCCACGCCTTTTGCAAGGTAGACCCTTGCCGTTGTTTTACCTAAACACCTCCGTCATGCTTTTCCCGCTTCTGGTTTAGCTGCGTGTTCGGTAACCTCGCTCTGCCCAGAGCTTGCATTCTCATTGTGTTCTGAAACCTGCGTGTCTGCTGTCTCATTTTACACTGAAGCCTGAGCGATAACTGTCTGATCGGTCTCCAGCAAAGCCGGCTCCTTTTCCCTTGTTAGCATGTCGCCTTTGGCCACTCTTCTACATTGAGCTACTATGCCCTGAGACTCGCCTTCCGCTTTTCAGGCCTGCCAAGCCTCCTGCTACAGCAGGCAGTCAGTCTGTGCTACTAACTTTTTGGTGATGGCGCAAAGCACGGGTACAGCTTCTCTTGCATCTGCGAAAACTCCTTTGCCGTTATGCATCGTCAAAGGCAATACCGCTAACTTGGCTTCCACTTTTTCCCCAAAGGCAGAAATGAGACATATCATCCCGTCATGCTTGATTAGCTCAGGCGGCACGACATTTTCTCTCATTACGGTTATTCCCGCACCTGTGTCTGCAATTATGCGCTGCTGCTTTCAATTCGATACGTGTACCTCCTGCCTACCCCACCGCCACTCGCGCGCACAGACTATTCACGTTTGTATCGGGTGTCTTGGCTATCTGACTTGCATTGTGTGGACAGCTCGCTTTTATGTATCCTGCGTCAATGCAGCTGAAGCAGCCGTTAACCTGCTCTCTAAAGTCTCACCCCTGAGCTTTTGCACTTGACTGCCTACTCTTTTCTTTACCCTGCGTGGCTTCTGTCACGCTAGCACCCTCGGGATTTTTACCTCGATTTTCTTGCACGTGCTGTTCTCACTATATGCCTCCCCAAAATGTTTAGGAAGCACTCCTTCTCGGGGGCCTATTTCCACTCCTTCCCTTCCTGGAGGGCTATGTGTTTCCAGGCTTCATCTGACAGATGTCTCTTCCCTTGGTCCGCGACGGGTAACTCTGGGAACCCCTCTGAGGTTCTGACCCCCTCGATTCCACATATAAGTGAAGGTAACTCTGAATGCGCATAACGTATTCACGCCACCCTTCGTTGGACCTTTTGCACGAGCATCGGAATTGACTGAATAACTATCTTGCCGAGAGTTTTTGCTCTTCTAATACCGTTCTTTTGAGCGCGTCATAATACTTATGCTGAGATGGCATTGGTGGCGTTGACAGAAACTCTGACTTTTTACGCTATTAACGAAAAAATGATTTGATCTCATATGCCTCTTTGCCTGTCGTACGCCTGGAGCGTGTTTGCAGCAGATTCAAACCACACCGGAACATTGGCGTTCGCCGGGAGTCAGCTCTCTCCCGCGCCTCCTTGCTGCATATTCTGCATTCTCGCAAGCTCTGTCATTCCGTTGCAAGCATTTGACGTCCTACTGCAAGCCTCTGTTCTCTAGCCAGCAGTATCTGCTTAGCTATCATATGGCTTTCCGTTGCGCCCGGCTCCATCTGAACACTTCCTACTCCGTTGATCTCGCTTTGGTCGTCGTCGCCCATTTCCCGAGTTCTCTGCTTATCTGGGTTTAAATTACCAAAACGTTTTACCATACGCTCATCAAAGACTAATTCGGACAATAGCGGGGCACCAGTGCTAATAACGGAGAGGACTCACCCCTTCGATGTGCCGTCCCACAGTCGCCGGCTGGTTGCCCCTGGTCGCCTCTCGTCATCCGGTAATGAGTTGCTGCTCGTATCGGGCCTTGGGTACGCTGCTTTCAACTTGCGTAGACCCACCGCTGACCGCCGAATTTCTTAGATGCGCTGTGTTTATTACCCGTCTGCAGTCCCACCTTCCTGGTCCATTCTTCTTGTCCTTTGTCTACCTCTCCTTGTCTCCTTTACTGCTGCTTCTCGTCGCCTGCACCTGGTCTTTCCAGGTAGCCGATGCTTGACTTGCTGTAGCCTTCAGTCCTATTTCTCCTGCCTTCCTTGTCTACTACTTATCGAGTAGAGACAATCCTGTAAGACTGCGACCGTAATGATACACACGTTGTGTTTTTTGTTCTTGATACCTTTGTACCTGAGGTACTCCGTCAGGGACCGTAAACGTGCCGCGCAAATTACTTGCGGCAGGATCGTCCCGTCCGAGACGCTATAGCGAAGACTTCAACACACTGGTTATGATGAGAAACTCATCGTCCCAACATCGCGATACGCATCAGCTGGTCTCTGTATTTTATCCAACCGCCAGAAGTCTACTAAATAAGTTCAATTAAATACCATTGGTCCTGTGTGAACTGAAACACGATCTTGATTTTATCAATTTAGTGAGACATGGTTTACATCACATGAGGAATGTTATGTCCTCTGGCATTTGTGTTCATCCATGATATATTTATCGAAACCCAATGTTACGTAAAGTAATGGTGGTAAGCGGCGAATCCGTCAAAAATAACAAAGAACTTACGCTTATTGTGCAATACCCTATAGACAAGCAGAGCCGCCAAAACTTTTCGTGCGCTCATGTTGAATGTTCGCCGTCACTGATGGAATGTTCTGAAGAGCTGAAGTCTCGATTTCAAACGTAAAACAAATTAAATGCACTTTTGCGGTACGAGTGTAAAACAAAAAATAAAACAAATTATTCAAACGGGGCGACGGATTCTTCTGCCATTGTAGGCATTTTGGGTCTTGTACACTTTTTAATAATTACGATTGTGTGCAAAATCTGTTCGGTTGATTCGTTCCAAGTGTAACATGTTTATATGTTCATTTCAGATCTCAACACCTTCAGTAAATGGGATGCTCCGGACGAGCTTGAGTAAGTGGAGAAATTTGAGCTTGATTTACCGTATGCATTGCCAAACACTAGTGTAAACGACTAAACAGTTAAATCTTTTCAGAAATTAACGAACATTTGGTTGGACTAGTTGGGGACAGCTCATCGCTGCTCTTGAAGAAGCTGTTCAAAGAAGGCGTTCATTCAGGCAATGGTTCTTTCATAGATCGTGCATTCGTGGTTAATAGAGAAAGCTACACTTGGCTGCTGAAACTGCATTTTGCAGAGGCGGACAGAGATAACTATTGCCCATGTGTCCTTACCATGCCAACCAGTTGCGCCGTTTCTAAGATGTTCCGCCGCTGCGCTCGCTACAGTGAGGAGGAAGATAGCAGCATCCCAGTAGATGCGCGCGCCGGCGCGGAGAGGAGAAGGGTAGTTTACGCTGTGCGCATGAACGTGCGTCCGTCGCGAGCTGACCCAAGCCTGAAAGCGTCTGTCGGTCTCGCATGCGCAGGACATGATAATGATCGGTTGAAAGAAAGGAAAATGCGCAGTATCTGCCATACTTGCTCTGAAGAAACCTTAACTGCACCCTATGAGAAGGGAATTGGGATTGAAAGTGGAAACAGAGAAAGAGGAGCCGCATTGCAGGGTTGCGGAGTAAGTTCGACCACCTGGCGATCTTTACGTCGCTATAGACATTATTCGCATCAGGGTTGGCCCGAATTGAGTACAAGTATCCTAGTTGCAAATGCTCCGCGTTTGTATAGGTAGAACGAGAGAAACAGGATGGCTGCACAGTATAAACTAGCACTGAGCAAGGGTTGAGGGGAGCCTCAGTTCCCAAGCCTAGCCAACGTTCCGAAAGTGGACTTGTCTTCGTCTGGGCCCAGACGAAGTTAGTCCACTCAGTCGAAACGTATGGTTGTAGGCCCTTAATGATAGCTTGGCGGGTGAGCATTCGCTTGAGGTTCGAGAGGGCCGTGGTTGGAATACTGATACCGCGCAGTTCTCCACCTGATCAAAAACAATCCTTGTCCAAATGTTTAACTGTGTAGCCAGGAACTAGGGTGAGGAGTGATCCTGGCAACGCTTGGGAAATGCACTCACTCACTAATACAAGACTTGCTACCTGGTGCAGTAATTTACCACGACTTTCAATATTACTATACCAATTAACCTACACCATTCAATTCTAGCGGCTGTGGAGCATCTAACCATAGCGGTGGTCATATCTGCACCACAACAAATGGTGCTATGAAACTCTAGCTTCGGACAGGCCATGTGTGGGTGCTGAACCTCGTGACGCGTAAACCTTGCACAGTATTGGTGACGATGCTGGCTCCTTGAACACCGGTTTCTCACCCCGATATCGTTACTGCAATCCGAATGAATGGCGTATCCTTGCAAATCGCCCAATCTGCTTTACTTGTTCACATGTTGGTCACATCTCCAGTCACTGCCGCAGCCGTTGGTACACGCCATCTCGTCCGTTCATCTGCATCGACCGCCACGGAGACTATGTTCCTCCTTATTCTTCACCTCGCCCGACCAGAACCGTGCTGACCCCGATACAACTGTTCGTGTTGCCAACCGTTCGCCATCCCCGCAAGCCTGATGCTCGCGTTCTCATCTTTCTCGCCGCAGTTATTTATCGTCTTTTCCCGCCCACTTACCGGAAACCTATCTAACGCATCTTCCAAAGGTGATGCTGCAGTTGTGACCCTGAGCGAAAAATCTCTGCTGACCCCTGCGCTACAAAATAACCGCATCGATGTACTTGGGGATTGAGTTCCAGTTTCTGCTCATATTGATACCGGCGCCCAACTGTCCGCTCTCAATTCCTTATTTCGCCGCCTCAAGAAAGTACCGTATCGTCCACAGTTCACGTCGCCAATGACAGCCCGGTAGCCGTGGTTGGCATGTGTACGGCACGAGTTACCATTGCTGGTCGTAATTCCCCAGTATTGTTAACCGTCTTACAGGAATGCCCCCATGACGTTAGTCTTGGGATTGACTTTTTAACACACCACTCTGCCCTTATTCACTACTCTACCGACCTACTTCGCTTGGACGTTCCGCTCTGCTCTGCAGATCCCGTCCACTCAACCCGCCTTCATTCAGAACAGTTCTTCCGCCTTCCTCCTGAAGCTGCCTTTTACATCTCTATGTCATTCCCGCCCGTCTCAGACGGCGACTATCTCGCATGTCCCGTTACTGATATCTATGAGATCTGAAACACTCTCTCTGTCCTTAACTTCAGCTTGCCAACTCAAGTTCTGCCGGAAGGCATTTAACTTTCTGCGCTGTCCCCACTAACAGATTGTGCCATTTCAGCTCTGACTACCTGTCATCAAACTGCCGTCCCTGCAGTCCGTCCTTCGTCCTCCACATAGCGTCCTGATCCTGCTTACAGCATGACTACAGCTGATCTCCCACCTCTATTTGTCGCGGAGTTACACAAGCTTTTTCTGACTTATAGTAACATTTTTTTATTAGTTATCCGCCTATTGGGTCAAAGTACAGGTTATCACCCACCGCAAGGACCCCAGTGACGCCAGGCCTATTCACAGGCGGTCCTATCGTTTTTGGCTTGCCGAGGTACGCGGCATTCAGATGGAGGTCAAGAAGACGTTGGCGAATGAAATGTGTGGGGACTTGCGCCGCATATCAGGGCCCGTGGCGCGCCGCGCATTCAAAGGCCGCGCCACTTCCCAATACTCCCTGCGCGCTGCCTGTTTCCCCCTCCCCGCTCATTCGGGGATAACTGGTCCCGCGCGAGGGGGCTATAAAGGAAGGCACGCGCCGCCGTCTCGTTCTCTTCGTTCCTGCTCTTCGCTTCTGGCTCTTGACTACGAAGACGACCTGCTGTTCGCTGCCTGCCGGCGCTGCCCTCCCGGACGACGACACCGCACCGCCTTGGACGATCCCCTTTCTGGACGTGAGATTAAAGATGTTTGTTACACGGCCCGCTGTGTATTTGTCTATCGCATCCCCCGGGCAGCGGAATCGCCCACCACTGGCACCCAACTGGGGCTGAATTAGCCCCCATGTGGACGATTTCTCTGCCGACGTGCCAGCGCACGGCAACACGGCGGGCCGGTCCTTTGCATGATAGGCGCGACACCAATTTGAGTTTAGGGCTATAGTGTGTGCAGATGACGCGGAGTATAGTATAGTAGTGTTTGTACAGCGTTTTAATTTTGTTTTGGGTTATGTGTTTTTTAGTGTCGGGCGAGTTGTGTTTTAATTTTTTTTTCATATGTCAGTTTTATGAAGTGTGATCGCCGCGATTAGCCTTTGTGAATAGCCTCCTGACGCGGGCTAGGTGGTAGTCGTGCGCGTGTAGCTGTTCTGCGCCTCCCGGCCGGCCTTCGTTGTTTAGTGAGAATGCCGCCGAGAAAATACATGGCAGATAGGAACGCCGCTTCGGACGCCGGTGCATCCGGGAGTGCGGCAAGGGATGCGGCAGAGCCCGCACAGGTTCCTGATGCAGCGCGCTTAGGCAGCACATGACCACGATGTTAGCTGTATTAGCCGGTCAGCTCGGCTCGGTGGCTAGCGCCAACCAAGCCGCAGCGGCGGCGACAGTCTCGCGTCCGCGGATAAATATTGAGGTTCCCTTCTTTTCCGGCCACACGCACGTGAAGTCAGTTCCCGAGTTCTTACAAGGACTCGAGGATTATCAGACGGCACTGGGTTCCCCAGACGACGTGGTGCTAGCGCAGGTATTGCCGTGGCACGTGTTGAAAGCGCGGCGCGATGGAGACGCTGTCAGCCGGCCTTCCAGTCGATGGCAGACTTCACAAATAGCTTCCGCGCCGAGTTCTTGCCGCCCGATTACGAGCGCCGGATGCTTGAGGAGCTAGCGTTGCGCACACAGCACCCAGAGGAGAGCCTCCTCGAGTATGTACGCGCAATGCAGGAGCTCTACAAGAGGGCAGATCCCACGGCAACCGATCTTGAACAGGTCGCGCGCGTGATTATGCAATGCCATCCGCGCTTCAAGCCACATCTGCGAGGACGTGGTTTTGCAAACCTCGAGGCCCTAGCACAGGAAGCGAAGGTAGTGCAGGCGGATTTACTCGCTGAATTGCGCTACCAGCCACCCCCCAGACCAGCCGAATCGCTAGAGCCGCGATGCGCCTGGGCCGGAGGCCAAGAGTCCGCGCCGCGCACCAGTGGCGCAGACGTAATGACGGTAGGGCAGGAAAGGCCAGCGGAAGGCTCCGCGATTCCTCGCGCTTTTGACCCGTACGCGTTCGAGCAGCGGCGTCGAGCTGGGCTCGCCAGCGACGTCCGCACCGGCGTGGAGAGAGGGGAAAGACGTCCCCAACCGCTTCGTGGAACGCGGCATTCCCCGACCGCGCGGCAGGTGAACGAGCGGCTTTGCTGGAATTGCAACCAGCCGGGCCACGTGGCAGGAGAGTGTCAAGCAAGGCGTATGCAGGGAAACGCGGACCGCTGGCGGCTATAATTGGTAACACCAGCCTGTCGCCGTCGGCAGGAGAATTTCGTGGTAGCCACAATGGAAAATGGGATATGTACTCCCACGCCGCGTCACCGGGCGACAGACCCGGGGGCCCAGAGGCTTTTGTCCCCCTCACCTGTAGAGCGCAAGGAATGTTGTTGCGCTCGAGCCCTTTTATGCTAGTGCGGTTAGCTGGTCAAAGCTACTCTGCACTCGTTGAGACGGGCTCAATGCTATCACTGGTCGGTGACGACGTGTTCGAGGCCTGCCGTAGATGTAACATCCGTGTGAGGCCAGCCGAAACCCCTTTGAGCTTAGCAGCAGGGACGGCAAAAGCGGAGGGAGCAGTGCGTTTGGTCACGCGCTTTGACGGCAGGAAGCGGAGGCATCACTTCGTCTATCTGCCCGGCTTAGCCATACCAGTTATTCTGGGAAGAGATTTTCTTTCGAGTGAAGGCATTGTGCTCGACATGGGGGAGAACGGCTATTGCTACAGCCCCTTCACCCCCCTCATTCCCTTTGTTAGCGCACCGAAACAGGAATGCGTCGCCCAGCGCGTGAACGTCCGCACTTGTGTGGCAGATGGCTCCCCCACGACGCTGAATGGTAGCCCATTAGAAGCAATTATCGCGTCCTTCTCAGGAACCGGTAGTCAGCGCCGAAGGCTTGTGGAAACTTTACTCCCGTTTTCGGATTGCTTCACAGAGAAACCAGGCAGAACCGACTTGCTTCAGCACGAGATCGAAACGGGTGATGCGCGCCTTTTCAGGTGTAACCTGCGGCTGTTAAGCGCGCATAAGAGACAGCTTCTTGACAGCGCCCTTGACGAGAAGATAGATACCGGCGCGGTGAGACCCTCACAAAGTCCCTGGGTGTCCAAAGTGGTTCTAGCGCCAAAGAAAGATGGTTCGGTCAGGCTGTGTGTTGATTATCGAACGCTCAACTCACTGACGCCTACGGTTGCGTACCCTTTCCAGTCGATCGAGGCTGTGATGTACGCGTTAGGGAACGCAAGGTTCTTCACAGTCCTGGATGCAAGCAGAGGATACCTGCTGATTGAGGTGGCGGAAGGTGACATTCAGAAAACCGCATTCACCTGTCACCGCGGGCTACTCGAATTTACTCGACTCCCGTTTGGTTTGTCTAATGCATCGAGCATGTTCATGCGGTTGATGGACATCGTGCTGGGCGATGCCAGGTTCAACTACGCGATGGCATACCTCGACGACGTCGTGATACTCTCACAGTCGTTCGAAGAGCATCCCATTCACCTGAATTCCGTTCTTGAAAGAATGAGACGTGCGGGTATAACGATCAACCCAAAGAAAGTGCACTTGGCATCAAAGAGAGTGAACCTCTTGCGATTTGTGGTTGATGATGGCACTTTGAGACCGAACGATGACAAACTGCAGGGAATTCTGAACTGCCCCTGCCCGACGGAGGTGAAAAGCTTGCAGAGGTGTTTGGGAATTGTTGCTTTCTACCGACAATTCATCCCTCGCTAGGCCGTTGAACCAGCTGTTGCGTAAAGGCTTGAAGTGGGTCTGGGGCAAGGAACAGAACGACGCTTATGTTGCCTTGGCTCGAGCGATAGCGAACACCACTAGTTAGCGCCTTCCCGACCTGAACAAGCAGATTGTGTTGCAGACAGATGCTAGTGATGCCGGTGTACAATCTGTTTTGTTGCAGGAACACGAGGGCAAGCTGCGCCCTGTCGCGTTCGCTAGCCGCAGGCTCACATCGGCGGAGCGGAATTACTCCGTGACCGAAAAGGAATGCCTGGCGATAATGTTCGCATTTTCAAAGTTCTACATGTACCTAGACGGACCGGATTTCACCGTGCAGACAGATCACCAGGCACTTTCGTGGTTAAAGAGACTGAAAACCCCCCAGGCAGACTCGCGAGATGGGCGCTGACGTTGCAACGTTGCGCGTACGCCATTGAGTACTACAGGGGCAGCATGAATAAGGTGGCCGATGCTTTATCGCGCGCACCGCTAAGGCTGGGAGAAGCGCAGAAGAGGCGTAGACCACCATTGCTGAAAGCGGCGTCGCCGCTAGTGGAGAGGAGGAGAGGGCGGACGAGAGTGTCGCGCCCTGCGTAGTTAAAGAGAGAAAGGAGGCGACAGAGTTGCCGCGCTGTGCTGCGAGAGAGAGAAGGCGCAGCAGCTGGTGGCAGCGACTACTCGCCTGCTAAGAAGCGAGGCAGAGAGAAATCTGTCTTGGGGAGTAGCTGTCAGTAGGGAAGAGCTAATTGAGGCCCAGAAAGCAGACGGTCTATGCCAGTGGGTGCTGACAGAGCTTGCGAGTAGTGCAGCTTGCACCGGGAACGCTGAGGGCAAGTACGACGCGTATCTGCTGGGCGATGACGACTTACTGCTCCGCTACATCCCCCAACTTGATGAGGAAGAGGCGATTGCATCCCCTTTCCGAGTCGTGCTTCCGAGGAAGTAGCGGAAACGATTCCTCCACTACTCCCATGACTCAACGCTGGCAGGCCATGGCAGCGGCAGTAAGACTTATGACAAGTTATGCCGTGTCGCGACCTGGCCAGGTATGAGAACGTATGTGTTGGGTTACGCCCGTACATGTCCTGTTTGCCAGGTAGGCAAGCCTCGGGCGGGGAAACCCGCTGGCATGATGAAGCCGGTATTTAGCAACTATCCGTGGCAAGTGGTCGGTGCGATCTCATGGGACCCCGCCTTCGCTCCGCGCGCGGACACCAATATATCCTGGTAATAACGGACCACTGTTCCAAGTGGGTTGAGGTTTTCCCTCGTAGTAAACTTGTGTCAGAACGGATTTGGGAGAAACTGTTGGAGACATTCACTCGTTTCGGTTTCCCTTCCGACCTGATTACAGACAATGCTTCATATTTCACAAGCAAAGTCTTTGTTGATTCCTGTCGGGCGCTTCAAATCCGCCACAGGAAAACGAGTCCCTACCACGCTCAGAGCAGCATAACTGAGAGAGTGAATCGGAATGTTAAGAGTATGCTGGTCGAGACGACCGAGCAGCACAGTGATTGGGACGCACGGCTGTCCAAACTGGCTTTCGCCACTAGAACAAGCGTGAACAGGTCGGTGGGTATGACACCTGCTTACTTGAATTTTGGGAAAGAGATCGCTTTTCCACTAGAGAACGCCTTACTTGACGCGGCGGGGTCCGCGCCCCTTCCGCTTACGCAATACGCGGCAAAGCTCCGCGAGCGCCTCGAGGCAGCGCAGTGCGCGACTCGTGAAAACCTCGATGTCGCGCGCATGGAGCAAGCGGATCAGTACAACAAAGGTCGTCGCCACGTCGTTTTCAACACGGGCGACTTTGTACTGAAAAGAACGCACCCGTTTAGTAACGCAGCGCGTGGTTTCGCCGCGTCGCTAGCGCAGAAGTGGGTTGGACCGTTCGAAGTTACGGCACGGACTACGCCACTCACCTATCAGCTGCTGCTGTTGGCGAGCGGTGAAACCGCTGGTCCGATGCACGTCGCAGACTTGAAAACTTACCACCTTCGCAAGGAAGATAACTGCGAAGCGGGGGAAGCTCAAAGCGATGCAGCGATCTCCCCCAAAGTAAGGGTTGCAGGTAGCAACCCGTTTCGCAACCGACGCTATAACCTAAGGCCAAGGTAGTGCACTACTTTGTCTAACGTCCTTGCTTCTTTCAGAATGCATTCTGATAAGATTTTGCAGCAGCCAGATGAACCACCGTCGCTGGGGCGGGAAACCGCACCCAGCGCATGGTTCAAGGAAGGGCCACCTAAACAGGGGGTACCCCCCTAGTTTGTAGTGGTTTGTGGCCCATATTTGTGACCAGCGCGGGTCATTCTGGCTGTCTTCAACGAGTCTGGATTAAAGTCTGCTGCCCAGGCCTGGAGTACGGTCCTCAGGAAGCCAGGCGGGCCCGGGGCGGAAACGCCCGCTGCAAAGGGATCTCAGTGCATCCAGCACGGCGCCACGTTGAAAGGGGTCAGCGATGTAGAGTAGCAGCTCAGGGCCGCTGCCAGGCGTATCCGTGGCCGAGCCCAGCTGCGCTGTGACCCCGAGGATGGGGCCGGTGCCGGAGAGGGACCAGCCGGAACAGTCCCGCCATGCCTGCTGCTTTTCCTTGACACGGACCAGCTGATATGGCATCGCGCCAGAGCTAGGCGAAAAGCCTTCATATTTTACGCCGACCCGGGCTCGGACATGGGCATGGCCCGGCTGTTGGCGGAGTCCGGGTCGGATGCTGAGGGGGGGGGGGGATGTGGGGACCTGCGCCGCATTTCAGGGACCGTGGCGCGTCGCGCATTCAAAGGCGCGCCACTTCCCAATACTCCCTGCGCGCTGCCTGTTTCCCCCTCCCCGCTCATTCGGGGATAACCGGTCCCGCGCCAGGGGCTATAAAGGAAGGCACGCGCCGCCGTCTTGCTCTCTTCGTTCCTGCTCTTCGCTCCTGGCTCTTGACTACGTAGACGACCTGCGGTTCGCTGCCTGCCGACGCTGCCCTCCCGGACGACAACCCCGCACCGCCTTGGACGATCCCCTTCTGGACGTGAGATTAAAGATGTTTGTTACATGGCCCGCTGTGTATTTGTCTTGCGCATCCCACGGGCAGAGGAATCGCCCACACATGATTGAGCTTTCTAGCATCTCCTGGGCGTCCCCTGTCGTTTTTGTCAAGAAGGATAACATTTGGAGATTTTGTGATGACTACTGCCGTTTGAGTAAGATAAAACAGATGTTTAATCTATTCCGCGTATCGAAGACGTGCTTGATATTTTGCACGGAGCCAGCTACTTTTCACCTATCGACCTTCGTTCCTGCTACTGGCAGATCTCTGCCGAAGGAGACCATGTAAAAACAGCATCCATAACCTCTGACAGCCTCTACCACTTTAAAGTCATGCCTTGGCCTTTGCCATACCCCAGAAACCTTCGAACGCATGATGGACTCTTTGCTAGGAGGCTTCAAGCGACCACGTGTTTGTGCTATTTTGATTGCCTAATTGTTTTCTCCTCAGCATTTGACAGCCACATCTTTCGCCGGACTCAAGAAGCGCAGCTTCGGTCACCGATAAATCAATGTCCTTGGTCACTGGGTAATGCTTCGGGCGTTCAGCCTGACTAATTCGTGCTGTCAGAGAGTTTACGACTCCGTGTTCATCCAGCGATATTTGAAGCTTTATTGGCTTATGCTCCTATATCGGACGATTTCTCCCCAACTTCGCAGCCCTTACTCATCCTCTCACTAACCTGAAGAAAGATGTTTCATTCTCTTGGGGGCCGAAACAAGTTGCAGCTTTTTCGGAGCTTATTGCTGCTCTCACTACTCCCCCAACTCGTGGTCCATATTTAACCCATCCGCACCTACTGAACTCCAGACCGACGCAAGTGACCATGGGATTGGCGCTATACTCGCTCAGCGACAAATGGCCGCACATGGGTGATTGTGCATGCCATCCGCCTCCTACCTACCATAGAGCGAGACTGCCTGGCGCTTGTTGGGCTATTACAAATTTCCGTGTCTTCCTGTTTGGTCGCCCCTTTACTGTTATAACAGACTACGCCATGCAGTGTGCTGGCTTTCCTCCCTCAAAAATCCCACTGGCCGTTTGGACCGCTGGGCTATACAATTGCAGGAACATATCTCTTCCGTCATCTACAAGTCCGGCCGGCTTCACCAAGGTGCAGAACGCTTTTCCCGTCACTCCGTCCACTCCCCTAGCCCTTCGGACTACGACGATGACGCCTGTGTCTTGTCTGTCTGCATTTTCTAATATTTCTGACGAGCAGAGCTTGGATCCTTTGCTACAACATCTGGCCACCCTGATCCATCCTTCGCTTTATCTCTACTCCATGGGAACACCCTATACCCCCGTAATATGCGACATGATGGCGCTGACATTATGCTCGTCTTTCCCCAACATCTGCGTTCCACCATTTTTGAACAGTTCCATGATGATCCCACCGCTGGACACCTGGGTGTCTCCCGCACTTACGACAGCCTGAGCCTACGTTTCTATTGAACGGGGCTCTACCGCTCCATCTAGCATTACGTTGCCGCATGTGAACTGTGTCAGCGTTGGGAGAAAATACTGATCTGTTCCGTTTTCCAGTGTTGTGTTGGTGTTGATCCTCTTGGGCCGTTCCTAGTTTCCACCTAGGTGAACAAATGGATTGCCGTAGCCATCGATTATGCTACGGGGTGAGCTATTATCAAGGCATCCCGACCAGACGTGGCTAACCTACAAAACGTGAGTTTTGATCACGGCGCCGTTCACGAACCGCTAACTGACTGTGGCCACTGCTTCCTCTCACGAGTGGTTGATGAAATTCTCCGTGCTCCGTCTGCAATACATTCACCACCGCCCATCATCCCCAGAACAGCGGCCTCACAGAATGTCTAAATTGTACACTCACAGACATGCTGTCCATGTATGTTTCTGACAACCACCAGGATTGGGACGTTCATCTACCCTTTCTGACGTTCGCCTACAACTCGTCTCTCCATTCTACTGCTCAGTGCTATCCATTTTACCTACTATTTGGCCGACACTCGTTATTTCTCTTCCACACCCCACTACCCACGTCGGGCGCCACCAATACTTACTCCAGTGATGCCGTCGTCCGCGCTCATGATGCCCACCGGATTGCTCGTGGCAGGCTCTCTGCCTCCGAAGGCTCCCAAAAATGCCACCTTGATTGTGCACTACACACCTGTATCTCTCGTCTTGCTGTGGCTCCCGTGCCATCGAGTGGGGTTGTGCGAAAGACTTGCCCCTTTACACAGGCCCCTACCGTGTTTTGCGCCCCGTGACCAAAGCCACATACGAAGTAGAACCTGTGCATCCAAAGTCTTTGTCCGCAGTGCCATCCTCCAAAATTGTGAATGTGTCTCGTATCAAGCCCTATAATTCACGTTTTATTTCACTAAAGTAGAAAGCACCGAGGACTGCTTTTCCTGAGGGGAATGGTGTTACTAGCGGTATTTGCTGGTCGCGCTTTAGAGGACGATGGTGTGGGACAGACTGCCTAGAGACGACGACGCTGAGGGTAGACAGATTTGAGCTGCCATCAACGCTAGTTGTATAGATTGTGGATATTACCCGTAACAATATACATGCTAGTACTATATTCGCGCCACTCTTCCGGAGGAAATGACATAAATATAACGCGGAAAATCATTCTTATGTCATATGCTGTTTGTTTGAGGTTCAGTGAGGCGGTAGCATTGAGGTAGAATATCGGTCTCGCGCGCAAGAGGAGCATGGTTTGAATCCTGGTGGAGCGCTATTCCCCACAGGATACATGAAAAACAAAATCTTCGCGTGTCTATGGAATTGCTTAAACAGGTTTGGGATGCGACCTGATGCTGGTGAAAGCGACCGGAAATGCACTCCATCACCAGAAGAGGATTTGGCATCCCTGATGTAGTAACTGGCCGTAATCTCCTATCAAAGCACCAATAAACCCCTGGTGGTTCCCAGCGAATTCGGAGCAAATGACCAGAGCAGCGGTCAGATCAGTAACGCAGCACAGTATAGAAGCGATGAAAGATACCTTCAGAGATATTATTATTGAATGTGTGGTAGATGTAGGAGGTAAGATAGTCAGAGAGGACACAGGTAGATAGCAGAAAGATGGCCGTTAAAATCAACATGCAGGTGACTAAGCTACTATTTACCTACCTGTGGAAGGCACAGCAGATTGAAAAAGGTAGCCAAACAGAAGAAGCGGTAGCGAATATGTCTACTTATGACAGGTAGTAGGCACGCAACCGACCATTATAGAGAAGTCACTAGAACAATAAGATTGGGATGGCGCGCATTTGGCAAGCACTCGCACATTATGGCTAGCAGCTTACCGATATTGCTGAAGAGGAAAGCATACAACAGTTGCATCTTACCTGTACTCACCTATTGGGCTGAAACGTGGAGGGAAGCGAAAACGGTTTTATATAAGTTGGGGACAGCGCAGAGGGCTATGGAACAGAAAATGGTGGGTGTAACGTTTAGATATATGAAGCGTGCAAAGTGCGTCAGCGAAATAACTCGAGTTAATGACATTCTAGTAAAAGTCAAGAAGAAATTGGCATGGACAGGGCATGTAGGGCGAAGAGAGGATAACCGATGGTCACCGAAGGTAGCAAGTTGGATTCCAAAGAAAGAAAGCGTAGCAGTGGGCGGCATAAAGTTAGGGGGCGGATGAGGCTGAGTTTCGCAGGGGACAAGCGGAAGCCGCTAGCACAGGGCCGACTTAATTGAAGGATTAGGAGAGAGGCCTTTGCCATTAAGGGGCAGTGTCCGGCTGATGATGATGAGGATGAAAAGAAAAGCTCGTGCTTTTATAACATATCATTGCAAAGTCATGTTTCAGACTTATCATGCACCTTTCGAAACGTATACTAAGGAATTGCAAATTGATATGAGATTTTGATAAACGTGAGGTAGGTATTCAAGTCCACACCCATTATCTTTACATGGTAATGAGAGCATAAATGGTCTCGGTAAGCGGAAACCTGGAGGTTGTACTCATGACCTCTTGGTCGTGATTTAGATGAGACATTACTTCACGCGTGGATTTGAAACACCCCGCTATGCACACATGAATCGTGTTATCACACTTCAAAGGGAAATGAATAAGATATCCTACATAATACAAAGTATTGGTTCAAACATGCATCAAATAAATTTCATTTTATGAAGGAATTACTCGTACTAAGTTTAAGGTGAAAAGATGGATACGCACTTTTTATCTAAAATAAATTCGTCATCACCAACAAGCCAACAAGGCATTCTTTGAGATGAATTTAGATATTTGTTTTAGGTGGGAGCGGGACCACAGCCCCAGATCTGTATCTGTGGGAGTCAGAGATGTTACCGGAAAGTCTACGTAATGCTGACTTGTACGTTCGGGAAACATGAGTTTATAATCACTTCGTGTGGTTTCTCGCATATTGATTTAAGCTAGGACTACGTGCTAATACGTATGCTTGTACTAAGAGGCCGACATGCAGCTATGCCAATTAAGCAGAACTAAATTGTGCTCATTAGTTTAAATAAAAAAATTTCAAGGACCTTTCTTACAAAAAATCAAGCGTTGTCGACACTGCGAACGAAAAATTACAGCAGGTAGTTTTGATGATAAACCCCTGTTGCTGATTCAACTTTAATGTGCGTGGCTATAGGCGAGCTAGTTGAGCATCATAACATTAAAACTGCGAAAACGACAGGACGGTAGAACGACCAAGATTTATTGAAAATGCTTTACTTATATGGATCAGACGCACCTATACTGCCAAACAAACACTAAGAGGGTCTATGTAAACATGCGCAACGGCACTTACGATAACAGTGGCGACGCGTTCATGCCACGAAACACGCGAAACTGCACGGTGAATCTTGAAGGTGCTGAAAACGAGTGAAACAAATACAAAAGAACATGAAAACCGAGCAAAGAAGGCATATTCAAAAGTAGAAGAAAGGAGCAAAGAAAGGTGTGTGTGTGTGTGTGGGGGGGGGGCAACAAAGGCGCAACCTGGTCGTCAACTCGCTCGCACTCGCTGTCGGACTCGTCACTTTCAGTAAGGCTGTGCGCAAATGGTTGCAGCGTGGCGTTTTAGTGCCTTATGTTTCGGCGAAGCAGGTTGTATTCAGTAGGCACCCTGGTATTAACGTGGTTGACATGGCCAATCACTTGCGGGTGGGGAGTCTACCATTTGTCACGAGTTCTAACCATGTCTCCTTCCTTGAGGCTCGGCAGATAGTTACCACCAGCATCTCACTGTTTGCGATTAGACAGTGGTCTCTGGGGGTCGCTTGATATCCGGAAGTGGCTTGCGCCGTCTTCTTCCTTACAGGTGGTCATCCGATGCATGACCATCCTCAAGTGGAGTTGAGCTGTAGGAATGCAGTCTTTACCAGATGTCTTGCTCTGTCTCCTCGTTTTTTCTAAGATTGTGTTACAATTTGAGTCCATTTTTAAAGAAAGTTCATTAGATTGTAAAAATTCATTGTTCCATGTAGCATCCCTGAACTCATACATGGATACAAAAGGAGAAAATTGTTTAAAAAATTCCTGACTGTGGTCGGTCATTGGAATGAAATAGCGGGCAAAGACGGCTCTCAATTTGAGAATAACAATGTGACCTGCAGTGTCCTTGAGTTCAATTTCTGGGAAGTTTGTGGGGGCATCGTACACGCACAAATGAACACTAACACCGTGATCGATTGTATCTACGCCGACTCTGTACCAGGCATAACAGTGTGTTGGCCGCGTCAAGAACGCTTCCCGGTATTGTTAGAACGCGGATTTCTGGCAGACAGCACAGCCGTTTATCATCTCAATATCGCGGCTGAGTGCGGGTCAGAATATTAGCTTTCGAGCTCTTGATTTCCTTTTAGCCCAAATGACCCTCATGTAGACGTTGAAGCGTTTCCTCCCTCATGGACTTTGGATTGTTACTTTGATTACTTATATCACATTTTTTTTGGCGAATGGCTTCATGCTACTGACCATACCACAGTTATCTCACAAATCACATACACCTCACTGCTGATAAAGCCCCCTTGCAGGGGCCTCAACTACACGATTTATTGTTTTTCTGCTCACCAGATCCGTGTCTACCCCCAGAGCATGAATCTTTGGTTCGTCTGGGAATTAGCGATATCCGTCGATTCCTCGACGATGACCTTGATAGCCATGTCGGCCAGCAATAACTCGTTTTCTGGTACAAATTGTATGATGTAATCTTAATCCAAAAAGCGCAAAAAATACGCTGAGACCTTGGCGGAATATCGCTAGCTTAATTTTGCTGCACTAGCTAGGAGTGGGTGATGGTCCGTATTAATAACACTTTTTTTCTAACTGTTGAAACTGTTCGCAGCTAAACTTAGCCATGTTACGCGATGCGTAGGAAACAGGTCACTAGCTATTCTGGGGACATCGTAAAATTCCAGATCCTGCCCAATTTCTGATACCTTCGAGTATACCTTTGTTCTCTTAGCTTTGCCAGCACTGTTGTACAAATTAAAGCAGCACGCAGAGCAGCCGATACAGATGCATGCTTCTGTGTCCACTGAAAGATTGAGTTATTTTTCTTGACAACAAAACATTGACTTTTGTAGCGGGAGCTACATTGGACACAGTTTCGCCATTTCGCCATGCTTGTCCGGTGCCTGTCCGAAGAGCGAAGAAAGAAGAAGAGGAAGGAGAGGATGAGGAGGAAGAGGAAGTAGTGGGAGGCGGTAGCTGACAGCTGACATGGCCGAGTACTAATTGGACTTCGGTCTTCTTGAATTACATTGGCAGGAGCTGCCAACTCGGGTCTCTCCTTTCATATGGGAAGGTGTTATCACAATCAGCCTGCAGAAACCTTTGCATAAAGTTATAATTAGGCCACGCAGGCACGTTCATATAGCTCGGTTAAAGTAGGGCTTTATATGTTGGCTTGTAGCTTACGCTATCGCGTCATCACAAAGATGGGAGTGAAAACAAAGAGATGTCGCAGTGGAGGGCTTTGGATCACCACGCAACAGACTCTTTCACTTGTCACACTTTAGTGGTCAAAAGTGCCCCCGACGGCATACAGCTGAAACCATGCAGTAAACTACTATGTGAAAGCGTCATGTCTACTTTCAAGCCGAACCTAAGCGTAGCCATGCAGATACCTATTGCGTAACTCCGGGTATAACCACAAGCTAAACCATAGCAATTTTTTTTTTTCATTACACATGCGTCTCTTCATGCCGGAGTCAATATCAGAACTGAGTCGGGTCACCTGATACCAAAGAGCTGAACCGTTCTCTTCGCTTTATGTCGGTTGATGTCGCTGCACGCACGCCTATAGCACTGGGCGGCAGCGTCGGGGTAGAAATTTCCCCTTCCTTCCTGATTAGTCACCGTCGAGTACAGTCAGTTATCTTCATTTGGTCGCTGCGTAGAATCCGGGTTTTGGTACCAGCTTGTATTTATGTCGCGTTCGTTAAAATCAGACCCCTTCGTTACAGAGTACGAACGACATCTGTTTATTGCAGGTTACATGAGACGACTGAGGCCCCAAGAGGCGCTCTAGGAGCTTGCTAGACTTGAATTGCCTTCCAACATTGGGCAGTTTTGTTTCGGTTTCGCTGAAGATGATGTCTAGAAGCCAAGCGTGAAATGTAGCGACGCTCTGCGAAAGGCGGGGTAATTTCAACACATTGCAGAATAGATTACTTTATAAGTTGTTGTGCTGAACATTAAAAATAATTCAAGTTTGTTCAACGAAGCGGTTTATTGAGCAAAATTCTCCTAATTCCGCGAGAATGAGTTTTTCTTTATACTCTGGCCTGTATTAAGTATTGGCACGCATGAGGCATTTTCCGGGCGATTCTTCGGCGTTGACATTAGCAAGGCTTGTTTTGCGCGCTAGAGAGAACGTGTTCGCCAAACATCTGGTCCTGAAGGAACCCCCCCAAAAAAACGCTGACGCTACGCAGCCGTTAGGAGAGGGCGGCTACAGAAGGTCTATGAGAGCCGAAGCACCCGTCACATGATTCTGACTGGGGGCACGCCGCGAAGGATTCGCGCGCGCTACTCGAGAAAGCAGCCATTCGTCTTGTGTGCGTCGTGCTTGGTGATAGAGCTGCTGAACTAGACTGCCGTACTGAAGACGTCGCCCTCCCATGGTGTATTATCTGTGCAGGCGCTTCTACCCCGTTTTCTCGGTAAACGCTTATCGAAGGTAGCTGGTCAAAACTATATCGAAGTAGCTATACTCAAGAATGAAAAAGTATAAAAGTAATGGCAGTGAGGAGCGCCTCTGTGGAAGGCACCCGCTGTGAAGAGCAGTGCATGTGAGTTGCGCACTCGGTGCATTGTCGAGGGGGTCAGTTTTATGCATTTCAAATCGCAGTCGCATCTTGTTTTCATGGTGAAATATTATTTATTTTATCGGGAAGTAAAATAGGGTAACAGCGGATCGCGAGTGCGCATGCTCAAAGTGATTATCTCACTGCCCGCACTTTCAACGCACCATTGAGTGCGGGGAGGCACTGTCGCACCGCAATTACAATATCCACTAACATTTAATACGGGCCTACTACTTGCCGAATAAGCATGGTACACAAACAATAAAGGCTCATTGGTCCAAGCGTGCTAGAGGAGCGCGTAGAGAATGTGTTTTGGTGTGCGCAATGTAGCAGCACGTGCGCCAGTACTGCACTATATTGTCACGAAGTGGTGACGAGGTCGACGACACAATTTAAGGGTCCATGATTGCACTAAAGAAACTGTTTATTTGGGCTGACTTGCGCCCGCAAAAGAACTAAGCAACTCGGCGGCGGCGACAGAAACAAACGTGCTCGTCGATCGTCGAACAAAGAATACCGGTCACACTCGGCAACGCTCAATTTAAAGGCTGCACAGAACAATCTAGATAACGTCGCAAACAGCTACCAGCACGGGCTGGAACATTGTGGAAAGACACCCGAGTGGCCGGAACCTTCCAGACAGATCTCGGTGAGTCTTGCGCTACGACAAAACTGATAAAGGTGTGACTCGCGACATCGAGCAGTAACAAACAAAGATTACAGAACTGATACGTGGTCCAGAATCAGAGTGATAAGCCTGTATGCCGGCGGGTGTTAAAAAACAACAAATACTGTTTTGCAGGTTTCGCGGCATTACTCCCCCCTTAAAAAAACATCGCCTCGATGTTTCAAAACAAAGAAACTTAAACATAAACACTGCAAAGTATAAACACCACAGATTCTTTAACGCGCGTAATATGGCTTCAGTCGTACAACATGTACAATTTCTGGGCGTGCGCGTCGCCGTTGTGATGCTGATGTTCCGTCGGGAATGACTTCATAGTCCAGGGGTCCGACGCGGCGAAGGATTTTATATGGCCCAAAGTATCGACGCAACAACTTTTCACTTAATCCGCGACGGCGAATTGGTGTCCAAACCCACACGTGGTCTCCTGGATTGTACTCTGCGTGGCGTCGTCGTAAATTGTATCGTCGGCTGTCGGTGCGCTGTTGGTCTTTAATACGCAGCCGTGCGAGTCGTCGGGCTTCCTCTGCACCCAGCACCTCCACCAGATGTCACGTAGTGGTGACGAGGTCGACGACACAATTGAAGGGTCCATGATTGCACTAAAGAAACTGTTTATTTGGGCTGACTTGCGCCCGCAAAAGAACTAAGCAACTCGGCGGCGGCGACAGAAACAAACGTGCTCGTCGATCGTCGAACAAAGAATACCCGTCACACTCGGCAACGCTCAATTTAAAGGCTGCACAGAACAATCTAGATAACGTCGCAAACAGCTACCAGCACGGGCTGGAACATTGTGGAAAGACACCCGAGTGGCCGGAACCTTCCAGACAGATCTCGGTGAGTCTTGCGCTACGACAAAACTGATAAAGGTGTGACTCGCGACATCGAGCAGTAACAAACAAAGATTACAGAACTGATACGTGGTCCAGAATCAGAGTGATAAGCCTGTATGCCGGCGGCTGTTAAAAAACAACAAATACTGTTTTGCAGGTTTCGCGCAATATCGTGCAATAAAACAGAAAACAAGAAAAAGAAGGGAAAGGTACTATCGCATTTCATGCTTAAGGGGAAGTGAAGAGTTTAAGCAACCTCCAATTGTTTTTTAATAAGAATGCCTTTCTTTTCGCGATTGTAATGTTAATTCCTGTCGGGCTATCTGCCTCGTCGCACAGGCGTCCGTTTCAGCGACATTGCGCAGCAGCCACTGCATCATTCAATTAACTGAAGTCATAGGCCTGTATTCAAATCCGTTCATGTGTAGGGGAGCTCTTTAGAGGAACGCTCGGTAGCTGGAATGAACCATGCCGGGTTTGCCTCTGCCTGCACCATTTCGTTACCGATAGCGTTTATTTAAACATGACTTGCGATGTCTTCTTTTCCTTGCGTGTATTGTGCGTGCTCGCGTTTGAAGTTTTCTTCGTCGCTCGAGTTCTTTGTGCAGCGCTGCCGACCAGAAATGATTCTTCGCGATTAGACGTCTAGTATGCATGTCATTGTAGTAGTAGTCATGAGATAGTAAACAACTTTCAAGCGCTCGTTGAGAGCTGTCAGCCGTTAGTTAGTTAGTTCAGGTGTTCAGTCGTGTCCGACTCTTCGTGACCCTATGGACCATGTCACGCCACGCTTTCCGGTCTCTCACTATCTTCTTAACATCACATAGCTTCATCTGCAATGACTCGAGAATGCCATCTAACCATCGCGTTCGCTGCCTACCCCTTCTCCGGCGACCCTCAACTTTCCCAACATCAAATCTTTCTCCAGCGACTCCTCTCTTCTCATCAGATGACCAAAGTAGCTGAGCTTTAACTTTAGAATTTGACCCTCCAATGAGCAGTCAGGGTTTATGGTCGACAATATCGACTGATTTGATCTTCTGGCAGTCCAAGGAACTCTTAAGAGTCTTCACCAGCGCCACAATTCAAGCGCGTCAATTCTTCGGCGGTCAGCCTTTTTCACAGTCCAACTCTCGCATCCATACATCACAACTGGAAAGACCATAGCACGGGTTATACGGATCTTGGTTGGCAGACTAATGTCTCTGCTCTTTACTAGGCGGTCAAGGCTAACCATTGCTCTCTTTCCCAGAAGCAGGCGTCTCCTAATTTCATGGCTGCAGTCTCCTTCCGAGGTAATCATGGCGCCCAAGAACAGAAAATCTGTCACAGCTTCCACTTCATGTCCATTGATGCTCCAGGACTTGATAGGGCAAGACGCCATGAGCTTCGTCTTTTTAATGTTCAGTTTAAGCCCAAACTTCTCACTCTCTTCTTGTACGCGCATTAGAAGTCTCTTGAGTTCCACTTCACTTTCTGCAATAAAGTGGTATCATCCGCATATCTAAGGTTGTTGATACGTTTTCCAGCAATCTTCACTCCAGCTGAAGACTCGTCCAGACCAGACTTCCTCATGATGCACTCTGCATATAGGTTAAATAGGCAGGGCGACAGTATGCAGCCTTGCCTCACCCCTTTCTCAATCGGAAACCAATAAGTAAGACCATGCCCAGTTCTGACTGTGGCCTCTTGCCCTTCATAAAGGTTCCTGAGGAGACAGATGAGGTGAATTGGAACTCCCATCTCTTGGAGAGCTTGCCACAATCTGCTGTGATCTACGCAGTCAAACGCTTTCGCATAATCAATAAAGCAGAAGTAAATGGGTTTGTGGAACTCTCTTGCTTTTTCCTTGATCCAGCGAAGGTTGGCAATTTGGTCTCTAGTTCCTCTGCCCTTGCGAAACCCAGCTTGCTCGTCCGGAAGCTCCCGATCCACATACTGCTGCAGCCTACCTTGCAGGATTTTTAACATCACCTTGCTAGCATGCGAAATAAGCGCGATCGTGCGGTAGCTGGAACAATCTTTGGCACTGCCTTTCTTTGGAATGGGGATGTAAACTGACCTCCTCCAATCCTGTGGCCACTGCAGGGTTGTCCAAATCTTTTGACATAATGTATGCAGTGTGTTAACAGCGTCGTGGTCGAGGTTTTGAAGCAACTCAGCTGGAATACCATCAATTCCGCTAGCTTTGTTCTTAGCAAGGCTGGCTAAGGCCCATTCAACTTCACTCTTCAGGATGCCCGGCTCGAGATCAGTAATAACAACCGTCCTATGTTGGGTTTGCACATCCGGGTCCTTCTTGTACAGTTCTTCTGTGTATTCCTGCCGCCTCTTCTTTATCTCTGAGGCTTCAGTGAGGTCCTTGCCTCGTTTGTCCTTTATCACGCCCAGCTTAGCACAGAAGCTTCCTTTGATATCTTTGATTGTCTTATACACAGCTCTTGTGTTCATTAATTGGCTGTTGTCCTCAACTGCTTGACACTGTATGTTCAGGAAGGCATTCTTATCTCTCCTTGCTATTTTCTGAAAATCCGCATTGAGAACCTTGGGGCGCTGTCAGCCGTAGGCTCTAATAATCCGTCGTCCGCTTTACAGAAAGTTTACACACAGCTTGGGCTATGCACCCAGTCACTTTTATTATATCCACAGCTTTATTTAACATCGTTGCGTCATCGCTGACAAGGCTTCCATCGCCTTCGGAGTCTACAAGCGCCAAAAAAATGCCGTTAGACATTTTTATTCATGCTCATGTCGAAATTAATCGAAAGAAAGTTATCGGAGACAAGAAAGAACCGCTGATGCGTAATTATTTTGCTGATAAGTGGCAGAAAATTTATTTTTCCTGACCAAACGAGGTTTTATAAAATATTGCCGCGAGACCTTCAAAACTGTATTTGCTGTTTTTAGCAGCAGCCGGTGTGCAGCATTATCACTCTGATTCTGGCACGCGTACCTATTCTGTACTCTTTGTTAATGTTCGACGTCGCGAGACGAACCTTTATCAGTTCCTCTGTCGCGCATCATAGTTAGCGGCCTGGCGACGAAAATGGGGTGCTGTACAGTCGTGAGCAGAAGTGGTATACAACACCCAGCTGGTAGCGGTGCTCGAAAAAATTGCATTGCAAGGCGAACTAGCAATAGCTATCTGGAATAAAGACAATAGTGGTGGGGCCCCATTTTATTTACAGGCATGTGCCACTGTCGCTGTCGCTAGACATTTAGATGCAGTTTTACTGAGCTTCGTCACCCGTTGACTGTTTTATACCACTTTTGCTCACGACTGTATTTGAAGAGCTGTACCGACGGCTTGGTGACTCTGCTCTTCACAAGTAGTTCTTGATTTCTTCAGGTCGTTCGCCAGGATGGCGTCGTGGGGCGTCGATGATGACGCCGCGGAGGCCGATGCAGTGCAGTGCCGTAGGATGTGGCTGGCCTCACCGCAGTGGAAGCATAATGGTCGGTTATTAGACGACCTCCAGGCATCGCATTTTCTGCGGCTTGCATTTCGTTGGTAGGCTTGCTGGGCGGGGACAAAGGGGCGGTTTTGAGGAACAGGAAGATAGCTCGGGAACGTCCTCGGGCGAAGTCCTCGGGCGACGTCCTCAAGCGTCGCCACCTGCGGTCGTTCGGTTGGTGGCAGCAACTCGCGGAGTTCTCGGACGACCTCCCGGATGAGGTCCCGAAGGTTCTCTCCGCTTGCAGATGCGCTAAGATAGTGGTTTGAGTAGTCCGGTTGAAGTGATCACTCGTAGTGGAGCATCCGGGTGTCCACGCCTTCTCGATGGTACACGCTTCCGTTTCAAATTCCGCCACGGTGTTAGGCAGATTTCTGCCGAGACCTGCATATAGCGACTCTTTAACCCCTCGCATTAAACATTTCACTTTCTCACCTTCAGTCATGCTAGGGTCAGCGCGGCGAAAGATGTGCCTCTTCTCCTCGACGTAAATCCGGACAGGCACATTTGGGAGTTGAAGTCTTGAATTAATTAGAGCCTGGGCTTGTTCTTGCGAATGATGCTTGCAAATGCCATAAAAAATTCAGTCCTGCAAATTTTCCAATCTTTCAAAGCTGCCTCTTGACTTTCAAACCATATAGGGGCAGATCCTTCAAGGTCCCTGAGTTTCGCAACGTCTTTCCAGCCGTTCAGTTCTGCCACACTGTCGAAAAGGTTGATTCAGTCATCCGTGTCTTCTGTGGGCAGTCCTTAGAAGATGAGGGGCTCCCTGGGCTGGACGAAGACAACTGGTGCTGTTGACAGGGTCATTTCCAAAGTTGATGCCTTTCGGGATCGAAAGGAGTCAGGCAGCAGATCGTGTTCGGGTTGGAGCTCTTGAAGTCGGCAGCTGGCTCGGTGACTGGTCCCCCAGGGCGACAGGAACAAGGCTGAGGTCTTCCCTTGAAGGATCAAGGGCAGCACCTCCATCAGATGTCACGTGCTAGTGACAAGAGTAGGTGAGTGCACTAAAGAAACTCTTTATTGGGCTGAATTGCGCCCGCAAAAGAACTAAGAGATTCAGCGGCGGCGATAGCAACAATCGTGCTCGGCGGTCATCGAACAAATAATGCCTGCCGCGGCTATGAACCATCTAGATACAGTCGCAAACAGTTACTAGCCCGAACTGGAATAATATAAAAACATACGCGAGTGACCGGAACCTTCGAGACAGATCTCGGCGCATCTTGCGCGACAAAGAAAACGATGAAGGTGCGTCTCGTGACATCGAGAATAACCAAAATTACAGAATCGATATATGTGCCGGAATCCGAGTGAAAGGGTCGCATGCCGGCGGCTGCAAAGAAAAAATACAATTTTGAAGGTTGCGCGGCAATATGTCATACACAGTCCTGCAGTTGCTCTATAATATAACGAGGCGGGCGAGTTGGTGAATAGTATGAG
The DNA here is from genome assembly GCF_055883805.1 of Amblyomma maculatum. NCBI lineage: Eukaryota > Metazoa > Arthropoda > Arachnida > Ixodida > Ixodidae > Amblyomma > Amblyomma maculatum. The sequence goes on from NC_139348.1 coordinate 24,400,254, forward strand.
AACGCATTTTGAAAAGCTGGCCACCCTGTATACGCAGTGCCTGATGTCATAGACGGTACCGGAACAATGGAAGAATGCAAGCATTATCCTCATTCATAAGAAAAGGGACTTAAGGACCTTAAAAATTACAGACCAATCAGCTTACTGTCTGTTACGTATAAGGTATTTACTAAGGTAATCGCTAATAGAATCAGGTCAACGTTAGACTGCAATCAAGCAAAGGATCAAGCAAGTTTTCGGAAACGGTACTCTGCTATCGATCATATCCATACCATCAATCAGGTGATAGAAAAATGCTCGTAATATAACCAGCCCTTATACATAGCATTCATTGATTACGAAAAAGCATTTGACTCTGTTGAAACCTAGGCGATGATGCAGGCAGTGCGAAATCAGGGGGTAGACGAGCCATACGTCAAAGTGCTGGAAGATATATATAATGGCTGCACAGCAACCATAGTTCTCCATAAAGAAAGTAACAAAATTCCCATAAAGAAAGGTGTTAGGCAAGGAGACACAATCTCCCCAGTACAATTCGACGCTTGATTAGAGGAAGTATTCAGAGACTTGGAATGGGAGCAGTTAGGGATAAGGGTAGATGGAGAATACCTCAGTAATCTGCGATTTTCTGATGACATTGCCTTGCTAAGCAACTCGGGGGATGAACTGCAAATAATGATTGATGACCTAGACAAGAAAAGTAGAAAGGCAGGCTTGAAAATCAATATGCAGAAGACTAAGGTAATGTTCAACAGCCTCGGAAAGAACAGGAGTTTACATTAGGTAGTGAAGTACTGGAAGTAGTGGGCGAATATGTCTGCTTAGGACAGGTAGTAACCGCAGATCCGGACCATCAAAAGGAAATAACAAGAAGAATAAGATTGAGATGGAGCGCATTTGGCAAGCACTCAAAGATTATGACTAGCAGCTTACCGGTATCGCTAAAGAGGAAATTATATAACAGTTGCATCTTACCTGTACTCACCTATGGAGCTGAAACGTGGAGGCTAACCAAGAGAGTTCTACTTAAGTTGAGGACAAGCCAGAGGGCTATGGAAGGAAAAATGGTAGGGGTAACATTAAGAGATAGGAAGCGTGTAGAGTGGGTCAGATAAATAACTCAGGTTACCAACATGCTAGTGGAAATTAAGAAGAAGAAATGAGCATGGTCAGGACATGTAGTGCGAAGAGAGGATAACCGATGGTCGCTTAGGGTAACAAACTGGATTCTAAGGGAAGGAAAGCGTAGCAGGGGGCGGCAGAAAGTTAGATGGGCGGATGAGGCTAAGAAGTTCGTAGGAGTCAAGTGGATGCAGCTAGCGCAGAACCGAGTTAAGTGGAGAAATATGGGAGGGGCCTTCGCCGTGCAGTGGGTATAGTCAGGCTGACGATGATGATGATGATGATGAATTTTGAAACCGCGCAAATGAAGGGTTGTGAAAGAAACCACCAGGACCAAGACTTCAACTAGTTTTTCGGTGCCTCACATTTATACATTCATGGCAACCATACTGTTATCTAACAAACCATCCTCAAGTAACACTGGTGCGCAGGCGTGAACGGGAGATCATGCTATCCAGATATTCACTATTTATCAGTCAAGTTGACCAAGGCTTTGTTGACACACGAGCCGGATTCCTTCTTGTTTTGCTGGTTTCTTCCCGGTCCCTTGTCGTATTGCGCGGTTTCAAAATGGATCGTAATGATAGTTGCTGTAGGGTTAGGATTGGGTGTTATGTGATGGGGTCTTTATTGTATGCATGTCCTTAATCTTCTGATCAAGTGCTGTTTGCGGATTTCTCTATTTCGACTGACTGCGCTTGGGGTGCTTTGCCTTCCTGATTTCTGCCTTGCGGGATTGCGGCAGTGGATGTGCATCCTTAAATATGAAGAGAACCCGCTCGGTGCCTGTGATTCGGTGGCGGGGGGAGGAATCGCATGGATTCGCGATATGCTCGCTTGCAAGCAGAAAGTGTTGTGTTAAATGTTTTTTTTATAAGCAGTACGTGAGTCTATACTTCTTCTTGAGTATACAGAGACACAATACATACAATAAAGATTCAGACGATGTTATATATACAGATGATGTATATTCTTTTTTATTGCTGTCATTGTCAAAGAATTTTCCATTTTAGTTTTTTTCCACTGCTTATAGTACCTTGAAATATTTTGTAAGGTGGAGTTCAGCGCTGTATGTTTGCGCGTATAAGTGGTATATGGGTTAGACTGCTCGGTTGGCATACAAGCATGCATGCTTAAGTGGACAGGCGATGCATGTGAAAAGCTATTTACAAATAACGAAGTTACTTACTATCTATACGCTTGTTTTTCCCTACACGATTACTAATATTTACCATGCAGGCAGCATGAATAGTTCTGCAAAAATCCGTTTTCGAGGTTACCTTATTTTTTATGTCACCACAGATATCCATTTCCGCAGCTCAAAATTTCGCGCCATAGACTTGAAACACCAGGTGCGGTGAAACACATGACAATTCTGAGAACCAATTAGAGATACAATATTGCGCCGATCAGCGGCCATGCGTGTCGAGTATAGGGCCCCTGAGTAAATGAAAGCGCGACGTCGGATGCATCATTCACAAAATGAGCGGCGATAACCGAAACTTGAGCGTTTCTCCTCAAGACCGCGTTAATGTGAAAACTGAAAACAAAAAACCGAAGATGATAGATTAGTTCATATAATAAAACAGAATGGCGGTTGTTTTGAACTTGAGTTTAGCCACCATGTAAATACCAGAAAGCATACCAGAAAGAAGAAATACCACCAGAAAGCAGGTAGATACGCCTTTTCAGCCGTTGATAGCGGGCTGGAGAAGGGAATAGGTGCAGCCATGAAAGAAGCAACCGGGCTAGCTGCTCTCACAAGGCTGGTGCATTCACTCTTCAAGCAAGCTTGGATACGCTTCTCGGCCGTCGAGAACACAACACGGACAGTTGGTTCCTTATGTTCGATACTTTTAATACTGTTAGATTTTAATGTCTCAAAACTACTCTGACTTTAAGAGATGTCGTAGTGGATGGCACTGGAAATTTAGGCGGCCAGGGGTTCTCTAACGTACACTGATATCGCACAGAGCACATGCGCCTTGCTTTTCGCCACCATCAAAAAGCGGCAGCCACGGCCGGGATTTAATCCGGCATACTTCGGTACTCCGCTGGACAGGCCGCCATTAGAAACGTACCCTGGCAACGTTTAATGCTAGAACCCTAGCTAGTGAAGCTAGTTTAGCAGTGCTGTTAGAGGAACTAGAGGGTACGAAATGGGATGTCATAGGGCTTAGTGAGGTTAGGAGGCCAAATGAGGCATATACTGTACTGAAGGATGAGCATGTACTGTGTTATCGAGGTTTACCGGAGAGGCGAGAACTAGGAGTAGGTTTCCTTGTCAATAAGCATATAGCGGGTAATATAGATGAATTCTATAGTATTAATGAGAGGGTGGCAGTCATCGTAATTAGGCTTAATAAGCGGTATAAACTGAAGGTTGTACAGGCCTATGCACCTACATGTAGTTATGATGACAAGGCAGTTGAAAGCTTCTACGAAGATGTAGAATCGGCAATGCGGAAAGTAAAGACGCAGTATACTGTACTAATGGGCGACTTCAATGCCAAGGTAGGGAAAAAGCAGGCAGGAGACAAGGCAGTAGGTGACTATGGCATTGGTTCTAGGAACAGCAGGGGGGAGTTTCTAGTTGAGTTTGCATAGCGCAATAATTTACGAATCATGAATACCTTCTTCAGCAAACGCAATAACCGGAAACGGACATGGAAAAGTCCTAACGGGGAGATTAAAAATGAAATCGACTTCATAATGTGTTCAACCCCCGCCATTATGCAAGATACAGAGGTAATCGGGAAAGTGCGATGCAGTGACCACAGGATGGTGAGGTCCCGAATTAGCCTAAATCTGAAGAAGGAACGCAACAGATTAGTAGGAAAGAAACCCATCAACGAATTAACTATGAGGGGGAGGGCAGAAGAGTTCAGAATCTCGTTACAGAATAGGTATTCAGCTCTAACCGAGGATGGCGACATTACCCTAGAAGCAAGGAACAATAATTTCAGAGATATCATTACGGAATGCGCGGTAGAAGTAGGCGGTAGGATAGTTAGAGAGGATACTGGTAAGCTGTCTAAGGAGACGAAAGATTTGATTAAGAAACGCCAGAGTATGAAAGCTTCCAATCCAACAGACAAGATCGAATTGGTCGAGATATCAAACCTAATCAATAAGCGCGAGGTGGCCGATGTCAGGAAGTATAACATAGAGAAAATTGAGCACGCTGTAAACAACGGGGGAAGCTTTAAAGCGGTAAAGAAGAAATTGGGCATAGGCAAGAACTAGATGTATGCGATAAGAGACAAGGCGGGCAACGTCATCACGAATATGGACAAGATAGTCAAAGTTGCCGAGGAGTTCTATACAAAACTCTACAGTAGCCAAAGTAGTCAGGACCGTAATGAGATTGGTGGTAGGAAAAAACAGTCAGACGTTCCATCAGTGACGAAGGACGAGGTCAAGAAAGAACTAGAAACTATTAAAAGGGGGAAATCAGCTGGAGAGGATCAGATAACTACAGATCTGCTAAAGGACGGGGGGGGATATCGTGCTAGAAAAACTGGCCATCCTGTTACGCAGTGCCTGTTGTAATCGACGGTACCGGAACCATGGAAGAATGCAAACATTATCCTTATTCACAAGAAAGGGGACTCTAAGGACCTTAAAAATTACAGACCAATCAGCTTACTGTCTGTTACGTGTAAGGTATTTACTAAGGTAATCGCTAATAGAATCAGGACAACCTTAGACTGCAATCAAGCAAAGGATCAAGCAGGGTTTCGGCAACGATACTCTACTATCTATCATATCCATACCATCAATCAGGTGGCAGAAAAATGCTCGGAATATAACCAGCCCTTATACATAGCATTCATTGATTACGAAAAAGCATTTGACTCTGTTGAAACCTCGGCGATGATGCAGGCAGTGCGAAATCAGGGGTAGACGAGCCATACGTGAAAGTGCTGGAAGATATATATAATGGCTGCACAGCAACCATAGTTCTGCATAAAGAAAGTAACAAAATTCCCATAAAGAAAGGTGTTAGGCAAGGAGACACAATCTCCCCAGTACAATTCGACGCTTGATTAGAGGAAGTATTCAGAGGCTTGGAATGGGAGCAGTTAGGGAGGGATAAGGGTAGATGGAGAATACCTCAGTAATCTGCGATTTGCTGATGACATTGCCTTGCTAAGCAACTCGGGGGATGAACTGCAAATAATGATTGATGACCTAGAAGACTAAGGTAATGTTCAACAGCCTCGGGAAGGAACAGCAGTTTAAATTAGGTATCGAAGTACTGGAAGTAGTAGGCGAATATGTCTACTTAGGACAGGTAGTAACCGCAGATCCGGACCATGAAAAGGAAATAACAAGAAGAATAAGATTGGGATGGAGCGCATTTGGCAAGCACTCGCAAATTATGACTAGCAGCTTACCGGTATCGCTCAAGAGGAAAGTATACAACAGTGGCATCTTGCCTGTACTCACCTATGGGGCTGAAACGTGTAGGCTAACCAAGAGAGTTCTACTTAAGTTTAGGACAACCCAGAGGGCTATGGAACGAAAAATGATAAGGGTAACATTAAGAGATAGGAAGCGTGCACAGTGGGTCAGAGAAATAACTTAAGTTACCGACATTCTAGTGGAATTTAAGAATAAGAAATGGACATGGGCAGGACATGTAGTGCGAAGAGAGGATAACCGATGGTCGCTGCGGGTAACAAACTGGATTCCAAGGGAAGGACAGCGTAGCAGGGAGCGGCAGAAAGTTAGGTGGGCGGATTAGATTAAGAAGTTCGCAGGGATCAAGTGGATGCAACTAGCACAGAACCGGGTTAAAAGGAGAAATATTAAAAAGGTCGTCGCCCAGCAGTGGGTATATTCTGGCTGATGATGATGATGATGATGACTTCGGTACAAGTAGTCAAGCGCCCTAACCAGTTCACCAACCGCGGAGATGCCCGGTGAGAAAACGTATAGAGGCAAGGCACCACAGCAACCTTGCTCTGGCTGACTGGGATAGCATTCCCCTCACTCTCTTCCTTTATTCTAGAGGGAGCCGGCTAACGAGATCAGCAGCTACTCGGGGTAGCCTGATTTAACCAGCCGAAGATTCTGCCTTTCTTACTTGGCCTCATGGTGTGCACAAATTCTCATTAGGGCATTCATGAAACAGACCACGATGCCTCTCTTAAAAATATTGGAGTGAGCCCAACTGTAAGGCAACAGGGAAATGCCCTCTCTCTATTCCTACCATCAACTAAGGTTGTTCTGTGCCTTCGATAGCCTTAGATCAAGAAAGCGTAAAGATCCACTGTCGGGTATCCCATGGTTTTAAGCAAAGGGCACGAGGCACTCTTCATAAGAAAGCACTTCTGAAATTGCATTAGCGAAAGTAGATTCATTACTAACCAAAAAGATTAAGTATTCACCGACTAAACTCATTTACAGCAGCTGACGAAGAAAGCTGCTAGTTGAGCAGTCAGTAGTAATGGGCGATGTAGATATCACTTAAGATAGATCAATCAAGGGGCGGCTGCAAACTCCGTTTCTCTGAGTAAAATACTGTCACCCCCTGAAACCTATGTAGAGTTAGGATAAACGGCCAATAGTTCAAAAAAGCCGTCCACCAGCCCTATGGAATTCTATTTTGCCTTAAGCAGCATAATGGCGTTCACTCTGAGCACGTTCTAACAGAGCTTCTGGTTACGTGGGGCGAATGCAATGTGTTTCCCGATTATTGAGTCGCTCACTGACTCGAAATTGCTACTCTCGGCTACATTTTGCGGTTCGCGTAAAAATGAATAAAGGGTTGGCCTTCAGCCTGGCTTTTTGGGCGAAACATATACCTCTCGCAGAATTCATTCTGCTGCTCTTAAATGTAAACTTCAAACTTCTCACAAACGTTGCATAGGGCGTTTGCTTTCAACCGCAGAAAGAGAGAAATTATAAACATTATAAATACTTTAAAAGCATCCCCCACAGCAAATAGCAGCAGCAGAGCTGTCTTAGCCGCTTCCGCCCTTGTTTCATTGGTCGATTCGGTAGCCTTCAGGAAGAGCTCGGACTTCGTGATGACATGCAGAAAAGCTGGTCGGTTTGACTGAGCTGCTGACTTTTCACTGGTGATTAGCCACTTCAAGCCATTGCTTGAAGGGCCAACAGGCGGTACACATTGGAGCCCATGTTACAGTAAGGATATGCCAGAACAGAATTAACTTTATTGATAGAAGCTGCGCGGTTGATTGCAGCTCGTCGATACATGCATGTACAGGTGTCATTAGGAGCGGTCGGTGTGACACATCACTGGCATGCACTGCGCATATGTATCTTGTAGAGTAAAATAGAGTATGCAAGGGTATCGAAGTATGAAAAGACTATTCACTAAAAAATTATTTCACAGTGACTCTAGAGGCGGGCTTATTCAGGCGATACCCTTTAATGGATCGTCGTTGTCGACATAAGGTTGTCAGCAGAGGTGTCAAGCTTTCGAGAGCTACAGTTAAAATAAACTAATATACTTTGTCTCCACCGGGAATCGAAGTTCCATCCCTTGGACCCTCTGCCCAGCTCTTTACCAACTCTGCCACGCCTCGGATCGTGAAACGCTCTTCATAATTCCCTTTGTCTACCATGAGAATGATAGCGGGGTTCCGCGGGTGACAGTTACTGCGCCTTTCCTTCCCTGTAAACGAAATATATAACGCCGGTGAACTTATGCGTTCAAAGAAATACTCACTGTGTTCGACTAGCGGCGCGCGACGTGCCGCGACGACAGGTCATGACGTCACCCGGCGATTCATGCATATACGAGGGCCCCTCTCCCTGCACATTGTTTGCTCTAATCATTGTCCCTAAGCTGCGGTAATTTGGGAGTGCCCACAATCCCCAGGGATAGGACAAAATATAACAAGTAGAGACGTCTGGGATACCCTGATACGAAGCGCGGAGTGAGTGAAAAACTTTATTCTGTATAAGGGAGGGGGATGTGTAGGTAGGGTCCCTAGTCCAGGACTCCAGCGGCTGCCGCTGCTATCTGTGCGCGTGTCACGGGGTTCTTTGGGACTCTAGGCCAGAGCTGGATAGGGCAGCCTCCCAACCCTCAATTGTTGGCACTGCATTTGGGTCATCTGGAGGATTGTGTCGGCGGGTCCACGCCTTGTGGTGGAGGCCTGCCTTCTCCCCGCAATATTTACATTTGGGGTCGCAGACCTCGGGGTGTATGGTGTTTAAACGGTCTGGTGTATTATATGCACCTTTCTGTAGGCGTTTCCATCTAACTTCCTCCCCTTTGGAGAGCCCACTGGCTGGGGGTGGATATTTTCTGCAGTGCTGTAACCAGTCTGCTGTAGACAGTTTGCAGTGCTGTAACCTCTCCGCGTACGTTGTCAGGGGGCTGGGATAGAGGGGTTTGGAGGATGGAGGATGGAGGATGGAGGGGTCGAGTCCCGGGGGAGGAGAGCTCGGGTAGCGACATGGCCGCACTCGTTCCCTTCCATGCCTTGATGTCCCGGTGTCCAGACGAGGCATTTGTCTTCTTCGGGGTGTCCATGATTTTGCAATATTCTGGCATCCTGGAGACATATTCGCCCTTTGATGTAGTTGCGGTAGGCAGCCAAATAATCTGTGATTATATAGGCGCAGGTGGTTGTTATATTTAGTTTCGTTTTCGGTTTGAATTCTTTATTCCCCAAGGGGCGTTTCTGTTATTCGTTATATATATGAGTGCATGTCTGAATAAACGGGCTGTGTTCGTTCGGAACAACTGCACTCTGCTTCCACCTTCGAAAACATCACATTGGCGACGAGGATGCTCTGAACCTAGCCCCAACCCCGCCGCACCATCCGGGACCGCCACCCTGAACTTCACCGGCCTTGCTCCGCCACCGTTCTTCTTTCGGACGCTGTTGTGCCAGGCCAAAGCCGCCCAGAAATTCAGCCGGACGCCAAACTTCTTCGGCGAACGCCTCCTTCACAAACTCTGGATACTTCTCTGCAAAGCACTAGTGCACTGGAGGCGAGCCGTACCAAAAGGAGAGAAGCGACGTGTTTCAACATGAGCTGAGCGTCCAGGCAGCCCAGCGCCGTGGCCCTGACGGTGAACCACTTCTCGCCCCGCGGCATATTTGAAGCGAGAGCGCAGCGAGCTCTTCCATTGGCCCTGCGAAAGTGCTGCCGTCGGATTGGACCATTTTGAGCGTCAACGGTTCTCGGCGTCGGAGTCTCAAGTGCTTCCGTTCGAGACTCCGAGTGTGAGTTCGTCACGAGCGTCCATCGGAAGCAGTTCGCCCCCTGACAGTGCGGACGCGGTGGAATCTCCCCGGCCGTCGCTGCGCGAGAACAGTCGCGTATGGCTATGTTAGCTTTCGGCGCCAGAGCCGAACTCGTTGTTTAAATACCTGTAAATAGTGTATAAGGCCTTTTCTTCATCTCACCAACGCCGACTCGGATTCATCGCTACCACCCAGGGAGTTGACAGCCCTCGTTCACGAAACGGGTGATGAGCGCTGCGTTACCAACTCCTTGGCACAACCCTGTTGACGGTGGGCTACTGTGTGATAACCCCACCGGCACAACATTGGTGGCAGCTGCGGGATCCACTGGCACAACAACGCCCGGCCGTCTGTCATTGCCATGGGGGCAGTGGGAGCAGACGTTCAACGGGTACTTGGTGGCACGCGGAGCCGCCGCATTCAAGCCAGAGGAACGCAAGGCAAATTTTTGCATTGTCTGGGGGCGGAGGGCCAGCGTGTTTATCAGACGTTACATGCAGAGACCAGCGCCGCAGCAGCACTGTCAGCGCCAAGCGCCGCCGCCCTCGCCGATACGACTCCTGACGAATACTACTATGCACTCGCCGCATTACGGCAGCAGTTTTCGACGTCGTGCAACGTTATCGTCGAGCGCCATTTTTTCACCGCCGCAGCCAGAACACAGGCGAGTCCGTTCATGTCATTGTTGTCGTTCTACGGGTGCTTGCCGCACATTGTTCATTTGCTTCGCAAGATGATGCCCTACGGGATCAATTCGTTGCTGGCGTAGCTTCCAACCGCGTACGTGAGCGGTTACTGCTCGAGGGTTCCACAATGTCTTTCGAGGATTCAGTTCGAATTGCACTTCAGTTTGAGCGAGCAGCGGAAGAACTTAAGGAGCTTTCTGCTTCGGTCGAGTCAATTTCATTCCGGAAGCGTTATAAACCATCCTCAAATCTTTCGAAAAAAAGAAATGCGCAGGCAGAAGCTCCCTTTCAGCAGAGGTTAACGAGGAGCTCGGACGGCGTAGCTGCTCTAGTTGAACACATTGTTTCCGATGCGGCTCGCAGGACCACTTCGCTTCAGCGCATGGGAAGAGTTGTTCATTTTGCGGTCTCAAGGGCCACTTTCAAAAAGTATGCAACCGCAAACGAACTCAAATGCAAGGCCGAGTCCGTGAAGTTGAGTTACATGAAGGTGTTTCGTCATGTTGCAGTGCTGAGTAGGTTTTGACTTTGCAACGTTCCGCGCGTTGTGGAATTCATGTTCAAGTGCAAGTCGCAAATGTCACTTTGACATTTCTTGTCTATTCAGGGTCATCTTTTTCAATTCTGTCGAAGCAAGAACACAGTCGATATTTTCAGAGCATTCTGCTCTTGCCTGCTCCGCTACTCTCAACGGCCGATTTCTGTGCTAGGTTGTTTCCAGGCAGACGTTCAGTTTAAAGGCCGCACAGCTTCACTACGTTTTTATGTTGTTCACCGAGGAACTTGTCTGATCGGTACTGACGGAATTCAAGCCTTGGATCTTCGCATTGAGGGTTCTGATCTTAAATGCGCGCACATGTCCGTTGATCCGCTGCCGACTGTCAATGTCCCGCTATCCCGTCCTATTTCCCCTTCGTCAAGCGAGCAGCCTCGCAACAAAGGTCTGCCGCCAGCCTTAGCACATGAGTTCAGTTCGCTTTTCAGTCCGGAGGTGAGGCTTGCAAAGGGGTCCATCCATCGCATCAAGACGCGGAACGGCGGCAGCCTCTAGCTTCCAAGCTTCGCCGTCTGCCATCTCTCAGGTCGTCAGTATCAAAGGAGCTTCAGAGGTTACTGAGCCTTGACATCATCGAGCGTATCGATGCTTCTGAATGGGTGTCCCCCATTGTTGTTGTTGACAAGAAAGATGGTAGCATCAGGATATGTGTAGACCTTCGAGAGCCGAACAAAACTATTGTTCCAGACAGTTTCCCATTACCCAAAACAAAAGAGCTGCTTCACGCTTTGGTAGGCGCTACACACTTTACAAAACTTGACTTGGCTTCCGCTTACCATCAGGTTTTTTTGCACCCTGATAGCAGGCATCTGACCGCTTTCATCACTAATGGCGGTCTTTTCCATTTTAAGAGTTTGCTTGGGGTTGGCTTCTGCCCCGGCAGCATTTCAAATGATGGCGACAATCCTTGACCGTTGCCCTGGAGTGATACATGAAGAACAAACATGAAGAAAACGAAACAGTCTCGTGAAACAACCCCTGGGTTCACCTGCTGCACAAAAAATCACTTAAAAAAGACACCTCTTTGCTTATCTCTCTCATCATCTTCTCTTTGTGGCGATACAAAATCCTAACACAGTCAAACTTAGGAGTGCACTTCTTCTGCTTCTTCATTATTTCACATGAATGGCAATGTGATATCAAGCAAAGAGGTGTCTTTTTTAAGTGATTTTTTTTTGCAGCAGGTGAACCCAGGGGTTGTTTCACGTGACTTTTTCGTTTTCTTCATGTTTTATTTTCTGGGCCTTGGAGTAAAGGGTTTTGGCATAGTAGTGAGGCAGCGCTTGTACTGTGGCTTTCTTTTATCTTGTCCTTTGTCTTCGTGTTCGCGCTGTTTATAATAATAATGAATAAGTACCCATGTAGTATGCTCTTCTACGAGGACAATATTCTAGTGGACTGCATTATCCGAAACCAGAGCTTGTTGCCCTATTGGACAAGCTTTTTTTTCGAAAAAGTTGTCGTGCACCTACTACACAAATGTTATCGAAGTACTTAAGACCCTGATTCAGTCAGCATTTGATAATTAAACACTCCCGAAAGGAATTGACAACAGCCATGTTATTAGGTCCGCTTCTTTGATGTTTGAAAAATTTCCCAGAATTCTTCTTCTCAATTAATTATACCAGGAAAGTTACAGAGAAGACCGAGAGACCAGCTCCTTATGTGCGCAAGGCGTGCAGGAAGATTTTGAGACTGAACTTTCTAGACGCAGGTTGCATTTGATGAATTGATGAATATGTAGTTCACTGTGTAACTTTGAAGGACAATTTTTTTTATTTTTTGCCGCTCGTTTCGATTCTGCTTAACTGTTTATGCCCATTTCCTTGATTAAAAGTAGTCGTGAGACTATGTTTTGAACGAAGCTAGAACAGCCCAACCAACTAGACAAGTGACATTTTTACTATATGAATAAATTTTTGTTCCTTACTCTGAATCTGAGACGCGTCATGAATTTTCGCCGGTGCCACTCTTGATCTAAACGAAAACAGTAGCGGTTGACAGAATCTCCACCCAACAGTTCCCCATGCACTCACGTCAGGTCGCGCTACACCTGCTTAAAACATTCAGACACATTGCGTAGCCTGGTAAATTTATTTTTGTACAAAACGTAGGGGCAAAAAATGTTTAAGTGTACCCGAAGCTTCAATCGACCATGCACGGCCGCACTGACGAAGGCGCGTGTGCGCGTAAGTGGATTGTAGAGTGTATTTTATTCCTCGCACGCGATAAATGTTCGATGCTGATTACGACCTTATCATAAACCATAAGGAGCGAAATGTCAGGACCTGCCGGTTGCAATCGACGCGGGCGAAGCTAAAAGCGAGCGTGCGTTTCCTTTGCGCATGAACGGCTGTGGCGGAGGAGCAGCAGTTAAAATCCCTTGATAATTTTAAAGTAGCGACTTTCTGTGAACTATGCCGCCGCGCAGCGCACCCTCGCCGATCCTTATCTCACCTCTCCCATCGGACGGTGATTGGCTCCGCGGGCAGTCTTCGGGAAAAGAGCGCGATAAGTTCGCTCTTTTTGTGTTTTCATTTTTCGTCGGCGACATTTTTTGGGCAGCCGCCGCTGCCACGACCAGGCACCCTGATTTGCGCGCTTGCACTTCGCGTTATTCGCGCTCCTTTAGTGCAGCACTATGCTCAGTTGCTGCGAATTTCAGTGCACAAGCAGGCGTGAAAAAGGCTTTGTTCTTTTCGCGATTCCGAGCGTCAAGAAAGACACTGTTAGAAGAAAAAAGTGGTTGCACAACATCGGCCGCTAGAACTTTACGCCGACGAAGACTGCCCATCTCTGCGGGGTACAAGCGACTTTGTATACTGAAACTGCATGCAAGCGCATCACTAATCTGGCAATCTCACTTAATCCACTGATCATTTTGCGTCGTTATGAGTGTTATTGTTTTCACTTCATGGTTCCGCTCAACGTGCTATCGACAGCTGATGCATACAATGCGCATACATTCGCATACAATACCCGCTTTAATTTCTGAACCTAGGTCTCGCTTTTCAACGATAACGCGTGCAATGAAGGAAATTATTAAGCATTATTAGGCTTATGTCGCAGGAAAGCGTATAGAGAACTCGTTCACAGAACGTGTCCGCAAAACTGTATATCCGACAAGGTCAGTTGTTGGGCGAGTTGGTGACGATGTTCCATATCTACAGCGCGATAAACGGGACAAGAGAACACAATAACGACAAACACAAACACATGTATATCCGCACATCAAAAATTTCTCTTTAAACCCTTAACATTTGACCTTGTCCGAATCTGGCGAAAATTGGTGTCTAGCCTAACTTGAATATGGCGAATTCACTAGTTGCGTCCTAATTTCGGGACCTCCCGCAAAATGCAGCCCCAGGAACCCTCTGAATTTGACGTCATCCGAATGTGGCCAAAACCGATGTCTTATCTATAATTTGGGTATGGCGAATTCAGTGAAGTTGAATCCAAATTTCAGTGGTCGAGAGGGCCAAATTTTGGGGTGCAGACACTTTCCTTGGATGACGGGAAATCGCAGCGCGGATCTTTGGCTCTCGATTTCGGCTCGACATCACCTCAAGGTCGCCGACAGCGGGACCTAAAGGCGTTTCATGCTTAATAGAAAAAAGTTCATATTCGTTTTCAAGCCGCTGCGAAAATTCTCAACTACAAAACAAGATTAAGTCGTTGCATGTGCACTGCGCGGTGCAAAACTCAGACTGAACCTTAACGAAAAAGTTTAGGACGGCCATCAAAGCAAATGTCCCAGCTTGTTCCCAGCAAACATCCCACTACTAAAACTCCACTCGTGAGCAACTTCATAAACTGTACTTCCACGAAAATTAGTTCGAGGTGAATCTAAATTTAACTAACAATTGGTATGCTGAAAATATTCTAGAATGTTCAAATATATTGTAAATATTAAGCTTCATATACTATGCCGTGTTGAGACAGATGATATGGAAAACTCAAAAGGATTTTTGAGTTTATGTGGCTCGTGGTAGTCAAGCGTTTCGCATGTCTTACTCGTGATTTTATTCAATAACAGAGTGTGGAAAAAGTGCGAACTTATGAGCGCGCGCATGTGCCAGCCAACTGTCCGGACGGCGAGCAAGCGATGCCCAAAAAAGCTTGCCGTGTGCAGCTCGCGCAGCCGGTGGGTGAGGATATTCGAGGAAGAAAACGCCGGAGTGGAGGAGAGTGTCGCTACTTTCAAATTATTCAGGGGTTTTAGCAGCAGTGGGGCTGTGGCGACCCAACCGAGGCGCGGCGGGCGGTGGAAACAGACCGCATTGGAGAGGCCGTAAGAGAAGAGAAGCGCGCTCTCCCTGGAGACCGGCCGTGGAGCTACCTACCAGCATCTAATTAGCGGGCGCATGACTCCCCGTCGTCCCTGGCATGCGTGCCGGGAGAGAGGGGAAGCGGACGCCCATTTCCGGTGGAAATAGAAGTTGTAAAACCAAACCATGCATATACGAAGCTGACCCGCCGGGCGTCCTTGCTACACCTTTCATTTGCCGCTTCCTCGAACGCCGCAGTACATAGCAAACACAAACAGACCCAGATGTCTAGGAGGCGTTTGTGCAGCCATAAAGGAAAGGAGGAAGGCGGGAGTGAAAGAAGAAAGGGTGATCGAGGTGCCGTAGGGTAGGGCTACGATCCACCGCGCTATTATTGCTTTCGCCTCATAGCAATTTAGTGGTCCAAAGTGCCCTGTAGAATTTTTTTATTGAAGCTTTATTAATATGCATTAGAGCACGCAGCTAGAAAATGAATGTAACCAGGAACAATTATTACAACACTATAGCCAAACGGGCGAGTTGGTGTAACATATTGGATAGAAAAACAGCGCGAAAGACGAACACCCCAGCAAAGGAACACAAGACGAGCGCTGACTCACAACTGAAAGTTTATTGAAGAGGGAACACAATATATGGAAAAAAGGACAAGACTGAACACGTGTTGCTACGTGGGATGCAGACACGCAATCTCACACTCATGTAGATAAACGGATGGCTTACTAACACATAACCTAGTTTTTTTTTCCTCATGTGGTAGGCCTCCATTATCTCACGTGTTAAGCGCGCCTGGTGTTTATAAAGGATATCAGAATAGTGCAGTGAAGGATAACAAGATTCGCAGTTACGGACGTGGTCAACGAGATTAGTAGATTTGTTAGCGTCTAAGTTATTTACATGCTCTTTCAAACGTGTATTAATGCACCGCCCCGTCTGCCCAATGTACACTTGTCCACAGGACAGTGGGATTTTATAGACTACACCTTCAGCACACGGCACATACTTAGTTTCATGCTTAACCCCGCATGTTGGTTCATGTTTGTTCTGATGCTCAGCTTTTCTTTCCAAAGTAGCACAAACAAAATAGCACAAACACAAATAGTTTTTTAGGTGCAGAAAAAACAACCTCTATGCCATATCGTTTTGCCACATTTTGAAGATTGTGTGACAGGCGGTGTAGATAAGGCAGAACGGCAAACTTTTTCCTTTCCTTTCCTTTTTCCGCACAGGGTACCAAGGCTGGACTTTTAAGCTTTTTGGCTATCTTGTTGCAACCCAATAACAAAACATCATCCGGGTAGCCAGATGCCTTGAGTCTTCCAATCTGATCATTGAAGCTGCCGATTACCATGTGCTCACAAGATTTTGATAAAGCAGACATCAGAGATGAGACCACAATTCCTGTTTTTAGTATCTTAGAGTGATGCGATTTAAAATTTAACAATGGTTTCTCTACCCTAGGTAGGTATTCCCAGCAGATATGGCCCGTCTCAACAGTCAAACGCAGATCCAAAACGTGTAGCTTGCTATCACTGTTGACCTCAGTGGTGAACGTTAGACCAAGAGCATTTTCTTTAAACAATTTAAGTACATCAGTCATGCGCCTTGAAAAGTTAGTTTTTTCAGCAAAAATTAGGAAGTCATCAACATATCGAAATATGCGCAGCGCCATACCTGACATGTGATTTTCAATGCCACGATCAACAAAGGACAAAAAAATATCACTTAACATAGGCGCTACCCTAGATCCCATGCAAACACCCGCTCTTTGGGTATAGAACTTTCCTTCCCATTCAAGGAACATAGCCCTCAGGTACAAAGAGAGCAACTCGAGGAAGCTAGATACAGAAATGCCACACCTTCTAATAAACTGTTCTTCATCATTATACAGCGTTATACATTTTAAAACAGCATTCATCAATTCGTTATGGCGAAGAGAATGAAACAAATCTACCCTTTCTACACTGAACACCGTGCACGACTTTGGATTATCATCCCGAAGAAACTTTACCACACCCTCAGAGTTCCGAACTCTGAGTGTGTGTGCAACCAAGCAACCGCTTGTTTTAGAGATATGTGTGCTGGTGTGTGCTAGTGGTTGGCAAGAAACCAGGAATTTATGAAACAAATAAATCATCCGAAAAACGTAAAGGAAAAAGTCCAGGGAGCAATTACGACATTACTTAAATCCAAAAATTCATTGAAGCGATGCCGCTGCGGTGGCACGAACAGCCGGGTAATGTCACAGGCTACTGCTTCGGAGACGCTGATCTTCTCGTGCATCACGTCTAGCAGCAGCGCCCGCCCACACATTTCAATCGGATACGTCGCTAACGCCTATATTCCAAAAAAGCCGATATGGTATCAACTACCACCTTCGAGTCTCAGAAGGGACGGTAATATCTCCTTTCCATGCATCACTCCGCTGGAGTTCATGAATGTGTTCTCTTTTTTGCCATTTTCTCTAAACCTAATCTGAATCTCATAACGGCATTCACATTGTGTTGAACGTTATACTTTTGAAACATCAAGCTTATGATATTTAAATGCGAGGGACGCATGCATGATGTTGTCAAACGTGAGAGTTGTAGCGAGCACGTGGTCTTCTATATTTTGAGAAATTTAAAGACGAATATGATTCGAAATCAGCGGAAAAATATTTGGCCAGTTTCAGATGTTCCTTCAATTCTCATTTATTTAGCTTGTTAAGGTATAGCTTCGCTGTCCTTGTCATCCAACACGAAATAGCTGAACATATGGAGCGGAAACAGGGAATTTCCGGCTCCAAATACCTGGTCCGTGTTTTTCAATGTTATGTTTGCATTTCATGCCGACAACTATAGAATCTAGGCAGGAGGATACGGCTTGGCTGAACGTACTGTAATTCTTACTCTTTCAAGCGTGAAAACCAATACAAGCGTTCATAAGCATAGAAGTCGCAACAGTTACATCGGAGCAGTAGGAAGAATTGCAATGATACTGCGAAAAGTTGTGCATTGCCGCCGGCGCAGTACAGGTAGTCTTTGGTAATGAGATCCATATTTGGTTGAAATATGTAACAGTTCGTTACACGTTTTTTTGTTTTTTATCGTCCTGTGCACACGTGTGTGATTTTGCGAGGGCACTCCAATAATTAACATATTTACTTTCTCGCTTTTTGGGCCAGAGTCGATCGCGATCATCTGGACACTGGGCCATTTGCCATTCTATTAGGATGAGGTATAGGAAGTTCACCTACGTCAGAGTGGCCGTCATTTTGGGGCGCACACAGAGCGCACGCAGAAAGGCTGCGGGCACACATAACCGTGTAACCGCCACTGAACTAAGCTGTGTTGTGCACCACAAAATGGCTCCCGCGACGGCATCTGCGTATCTCGCAAACCAATAACAATTGCACCTTGCCGCTTTGCAGCTGGATCTCCAGTTTGCGGGGCAGCGAACTAGATTAGGGGTCTGGCTGTGTTACCAGCCGTTGGAGTTGGCTGCAATGATTTGTCACAAACTTTCACAGCGAAAACATCATGAAAATGACGACACTGCAAATTATTTTTCTTGGGCTCTTTGCATATGAGAGGGTTTCGGAACATTACAATTTTTTCAGCAGGGCTGCCACCTTTACGCAGATGAAAAACGACGGCAGTGTTCCTGAATAAGCTATCCGTCTCGTTTTGTTTATATTAATATAGTATTTCTTTATTGTTGACTTCTGGACTCAATGAGCGTTGGCAGTATATACCGGCTTCATCTGTACAGGTTATTCGACAAAGACGGCGAAGACGAAGTCAGCTCATCCCTGGTCTACGTGATTCTTGCCAGCGTTCTCATTCTTCTTGGATTCATGACTCTGATCTTGTATTCTGTTGCTGCTACTACCTCTGGTAAGTTCAATTTGCTGCACAAATTATATCAGATCATAACGCAGTTTAGAGTAACTAATGAGAAATAGAGCTCAGAGTATTGAAATGAACATTTTCTTTCCGTGACCAGAGATCCTCATAGCTGACTGCTTCGTCTAGTCATGGCGATATCACAAAAAGTGCTTCGCGTATGTTTCGTGGGTAAGAAGCATATTCGTTACTGTGCCCCTTTGATTTTTAACATTAGATTATCGGGATACTTTGGCTAAGTAAACTTACTGCTTTATAGCTTCAGAAGTGCAAGTGCGGTAAGGCGATTAGATATGTCCGCAGCCTTTCGCCATGCGCTGCGTGTGTACCGCAATGCTTTTATTCAAACCATTTGTATTCACCACCTAACGTAGGTAATAATAACCACGTTCTATATAATCGCACAGCTTCTAAGGTAATGAGTCAACGTGCTTCAAAATGTATTGGCGAGAAGTTTCAAACGTATATTTTGTATGCTCTAATCCCAAATGAATGCACCAAATAACTGCTACGCCACCTGACACGCATGGTGGTTTAAAGGCGCATCTTGCATAAGTTAGTGAAAGCAAAAATGCGCATATCGATTATGATAGCCAAAATTCAATGGGCGCTTGCTGAAGGAAACACTTTATTGGACATGCTATTTTTCTATTCGTAGCATAGCTGTGCTTATCGTGTTTTTGTTTGACTTTGTTGCGTGTTGTGGAGCAAGTGCAGTGCAGAGGACAGTGGAGGAACGCGAGATTGCTTGGCAACTCAAATTTTGACGCATGTTTTTTTCTTCCAATATTTAGTTTGGTTTTCTTCAGTCGCTCAGTTGCACACTGGGTTCTTGCATGTGTAAGAACTCGGCAAGCATCATCACTGGCAGCGGGATATTTTTACCATAGTTTTCCTTTCTGGTACGGCTGAAATGTTATAGGAAAATTTTGCGATCATTAACACTTCCTTCAGAGCGATCTGAAACAGAAAACTGTAACAAATGGTCATTCGTTAATGGCCCAATGGCGTTGTGCAACTGTTTCACTGCCAGGAGTTTTCAAAGTCGTCTTCTATTAATGGTATTATGAAAAAACATTTTCAGCCACAGCGGTGAAATGGTGCGATAAACGCCGGATGTCTGAACGACCTGGTGCGACTTTAACACTCGGCTTCGCTAGTTCAACAAACACTACACTAAGGTTTAAAAAGTCATGTGTAACCGTCTGCTGAGAAAAGCGTAAATAGGCTACATTACAATGAAATGTTAGGGTGTCGGTAATGTTTGCAGCGTGCAAAAATCTTAACTTGGCAGCGCGTCTTAATAAAATAATGCTCGTAGTAAAATTTTTGCTATCGTCGTTGAAGTACTCCAAGAAGTGTTAAATATACAAATACTTTCTCAGTCCACTCTCGGCAAAAGCCCTCTTTTAGCACCATAAACGCAATATTTCTTTACCATTTGATAAAGCAAGCCCTCCTCTTCTCGGAGGCGCCAGATTAGCGCATATGGACCTCACCACCCACCCGCCTCCCTCCGTCCGGTACAAGGTTCGTGATTTTCAGGGCTGCCGTGGCAAGTTCTCTTTGAGGCAAAAGTATGAAACTGAGGTTCGCGAACCAACGTGAACGACGTGGAGATCGACCTCTTTGTTACCTAACGAGAAGCCATGATAGGTGGCTTCGTCAACAGTGGCATGCAGTTGCCTCAGCCCTATACGTCACGGATAGTGCGGGTGATGCAGTTGTTTTTGCATGTACCAGGTTTCATGACGATAACACTGCGTGAGTTGTAATTTGTGTGAAAAGAGGCGAAAGACTTGTTTCTCGTTACCTGCGGACGCTACGGCAATGCCTATAAAGCTCCTAAATTTACATGAGGTATCAATGCCAGACTGATATTGTCGCCTATGGACCTCTGCTGGCATACGGCACGAATGACGTGTCGGAGGAGGAGCGAAGGGACTGGCCGCCGTGTGGTTTGGCCTGGTAGGCAAAACATTCGGCTGCTGGTGGCGTGGTGCGGAGGAATTCGTCTCGTCTCGTGACAACTCGCTGTGTCTTTTTTTTTTCAATACCGTCAAGCCCTCGCCTGGTGTGATGCGATATTCAACCGAAGAAGGCCAGCGGCATGTGTTTCTTCCGTTCTAGAAGCGCCCAAATGTGTTTTTCAGCTGTGGAAAAGTGAAGTGACAAACGTCATGCGCTGGCAGGCTTTGGTACTGTTCTTGACAGTAAGCACGCTTTTTGGGGGGTATACTACTGCGTTCTAGCATATTTGGGAGAGTGAACAATCATTCGTTAGCTGGCTTTAGTACCCTTCCGAGCGAGTAGTACTGAATGCTAACCGATCGCACTCTAAAAGGCACGGACGGTGTGCGATCAATGGTAGCGCTTTGAGAGAATCTCGCTCGCCATAGAATTTATTCCAGTTCAGCAGGCAATGTTGAAGGAGCTAGCTCTATCACAATACCGCTCCCATTGCGAGGTCATGCCATCGGCATGATCGCTGAAGTACAGCCGCATACCTAGACGGAATCAGAATATAGCGCGTTCAAAAGCTGTCGTGTCCCAATCGAAAAGCTGTTTTACTGTAATCATTTACGTGCACTTATGAATATTAGTATTCTTTGCATGAATATCATTATATGGTATAAAAACGCGCTTCCTTACTTCCCATACCGCGGGACCCATTCGCGTTTTATTCAGGAAGGAAAATTTATGCTTCTTCGTAACACAGATTAGGCGACTGAATTACACAACAAGCAGAAATAATTTTTCCCGCACGCTCACCGACTATAAAGTACCAATAATATACTTTGTTCATCTGGCCGAACACAACACAAACTGAATGTGTCTTTAGTTGGGAGGGAAGTCAGCCAACCAAACACAAATTATCTCGCGCGTGCGTTGCTGTTTTTTCTCAGAACTATACTCAGAACTGCTGACGATTCGTTGGCCCAGCAGTCGATTTTATGAAGGACATATTAAAAAAAAAACCCATGCCTGTAATAGGCCTGCATTGACCCGTTTTCCAGCATGCGTAAGTCCTATGCGTTTCAAGCGTTTAGTAGGACTTCACATCTTCCGCAACGGGGCGCGCCAGTTCAAGGAACATTAAAAAAAATTACAATTGTTCAACGCTGCTGAACCAAATATTGAGCGAAAGCATTAGCTACGGTTGACCGAGCTTTCTTCTTCTCTTTTTCTTCTTGCTCACCAAACATATAAAGCCCAGCTTTAACCAAGCCATATGAATGTGCCTTAGTGGCCTATAGGGGTAACGTGACTGCCAGTGTCATAGCAGGATGATTTTGAAATAACCGTCCCATGTGAAACGAGAGACCCAAGTTTGCAGCTCCTGCAAGTCCATCTCTCGCATTTGTGTCACGTGGGATGTGACGTCACGCGCTGCGCTGCGGCTGCGACCACGCTACGCCGACCACTTGAGTTGATAGTCCAGCTCTCACCCTAGTGTCACGTGGGGTGTGACGTCACAGCCTCACGTGGGTGCGGCCGCGCTATGCTGAAGACTCGAAACCTAGAGTAGTATTGTTTTCCCAATAATTGCATGCTTACCGAGACTATCTAGTGCTGCATATTGTGCCGGATCAGAATACGGCTAACGCACAATTTGAGGTAAAAACTGCACAAACGGGCAGCTCCCCGACGCTCCTTACAGCAGGGAGACCGGGTTGGAAAGGACGCTTTTGCCCACCAAGCCGGTTTTCCTTCAGCGCGCGTCTTCGTCACGTGCCTCCGTGATGTGATATTGTTTGCGAACAGGGAGAGGTTTATTGCTGAAGATTACGAAAACAGCAAACGAAGGCTGGTGTTCAACTGAACGAACTCTATTGGGCTGATGTGTGCCCGCATTGAGCGTAAATAAACAAATAATCTTAGCTGCAAGAAATATATGTTAGTGTTGGCGGCAATACTTCCCTTGTGGGAAGCCACATATTACTGCTCCTTCCCCTCCTGGCTACAGCGAGGCGGCGAGGGTGAGGCGCTGCATCTCCTCTCCAATTCACGTGGCAGCCTCCTCCCCCCCCCCCCCTTCTCCCTCGACTGCTGTGCGGAGGGAGGCGTGCGCTGTGTGTGGGTGTGGTGGTGTGCGGCCTCAGGAGGGTGGACCGGACGGGCCAGCAGTCCGGACGCGTCCGGAAAAGCAGGGACTGTCATCAGGTGAACTGAATTGGTTGATCACGCGTGCGCGGCCGAGGAAAACCATTTAACCGGTTTACCCTTTGGTCCTCGGTGTTCGTGTTGTTCTTGGGGACCACCACTGTGGTCTGAGCTAGTGGAGCGTTGTTTGCTCTGAGAGCGAAGCCGCAGCCCCGTAGAGAATCCCGCATTTTGGCGCACCAATGGTGGTCCCTGTTGGCGTTCCAGCGGGGAAAGCTAGCTCTGTGTGAACAACATGACCAGCCCTCGCCATGGGCTGTCTGACCTAATGATGTTGGCCGACGTATGCGGCCAAGCTCGGGAGATCTCGAGCATTAGCCATTTAGCTACATCAAATCCAACCGCCGATGCGATGTTGGGAGGTCAGTGACGTGTTGCATGATGCCGCAGGCGCGGCTACCGTCCGAAACGTTGCGCCGGGCATTCCCGGTAAGCACATCGAGCCCGAACGGTCCGATGGCTGTGGATATAGAAGTTCCGTTCTTTTGAACGTGTCCCCTGGCTCACCCGCCGATGCTGCTCGCGCTAGTATGTTCGCGCCGGGAACTCCCGGCCAGCTTCCGAAGCCCGTGCCCAGTGGCAGTGGCTTCCAGGCCCAATTGCTCCGCCATGTAACAGGTGCAACTGCCAATGCAGTTCGCCAAACGAGTCTCGCCCGTCAGCGGTGGCTACTCTTCGCTCCTTTCACCCGCTGCGCACGCAGGCTGGCCCGGTGGCCAATTTGCGTATACAACCGCCAATGCGGCGAGTGCTCCCCGTACTTTGACGGAGAGGCACGCAGCGTACGCAGCTTCGGGAGATCCCGAGTTGCATCTCAAGCTACCGCCTGTTGGCGAAGGCTTTATTGCCCCCGGTATTCAGTCGGAATGGCCCCTTGGCCCCGATTGGAGAACGCCCGCAACAGCGGCTCGCGCATCACACCCGATGGCTAGTGAGCGCGCAGTATGTCACCCGGAGGGAGACGCCGCAAACATCCTCGCATCCGCTTTGCAACAGCTGTTGAAGCAGGCGCACTCGCCTGGCCCTCGGATCGGCATACCGATACCGACATACAGTGGCTACAGCGACACGCAGAGCGCAAATGACTTCCTACTGGCCTTGCGCCGGTATGAGCTTGCGAGTGACCTGAGCGAGAGCAATATTCTGAGACGAGCTTTGCCAGTTGACTCGTCGATCAAGCCGCCCGGTGGTACCTATTGGTAGGCCACAAAGCGAGCACTATGTCGGACTTTCGACGCTTGTTCAGGGAGGAGTTCCTTCCGTGCGATTACAAGCAGCCTCCAGTGAGTGCTTTAAAGTTGTGATTCCGCGCAAAGTGCGCCGCGCCGCTATACTGCACTATCACGACACCGACGGTCACGGGAGCGCCCCAAAGACATGGCGGAAGCTTTGTCGGTTCGCCACCTGGCTCGGAATGAAGGCTGACGTATGTCGTTACGCGCGAACATGCCACATCTGCCAAGAGAGGACGCCTCGAGGAGTCAAACCACCTGGCTTACTCAAACCCATCATGAGCACGAAGCCATGGCAAATCCTGGCGTGCGATTTGATGGGGCCACTGCCGCGCAGCAAAAAGGGGTGCAAATACGTGCTCGTCGTTACGTGCCATTTCAGCACTTTCGCAGAACTGTACCTGCTGCGGGAAGCTACTGCCAGGGAGATCTTGGGAAAGCTGCCGGAGGTGTTTTGTCGTTTTGGCTTTCCAGAGTGACTGATAACTGACAACGCGACGTATTTCACGTCGAAGACGTTTCGTAATACGTGCGCGGCAATGGGTGTACGGCAGCAGAAAACCACGTGCTATCATCCCCAGTCCAACGTGAGCGAGCGCCGCAATCGGGATATCAAGCCGCTCCTGGGCGCATATGCGCGGTCGCATAATAATTGGGATGAGCACTTGGACGCCTTATCGTTCGCTCTGCGCACGAGTGTAAATCGCTCGACCGGCTTCACGCCGGCTTTTCTCATGTTAGGCAGCTGAAGACGCCAACGGACACGGTCCTGACCCATAGGTCGGACGATGTTCGCAAAATCGAGGCCAATGTCGACGACTACGCACGGCGATTACGAGAGCGTTTGGCAAATGCCATTAAGGAGGCGAGCCGCAGCCGTGAGAAGGCCAGGGCAAGCCAAAAGGCGAGCTACGACCAAGCCCACAGGGACCTTGAGTTCCAGTTGGGAGACACGGTTCTGAGGCGAAATCATGTTCTCAGCGATGCATCCGCGGGATTCGCGGCAGGTCTTGCGCCCCGATGGGTCGGGCCCTTTGTGATCGCAGAGAAACAGTCGCGCCTGATTTACCGACTGGAAGACCCGCACTCGGGCCGAATAAGCGGACCCATTCATGTGGGAGAGCTGAAGCAGTATTTCCAGAGAAATGCTGCGGAAGCTGAAACGCCTCGCGTTCTGGAGAGCGCCGAGACGGGCGATGCTGAGAGCAGTCTCTACCGGCGGCATCGCTATAACACCCGCAGCCAGCGAAATCGTTGAAGCCGCATGCGTGAGAGCGCACATGCAGGCCTCAAACGCGGTCCTTGCTTGCACAGTTCGCATTCGAGCTGTTGAGCTGTCGGGCGCATGGGCCACGCTGTCTGCGTTCAGGCGGCGATGAGCGGCGAAGGTGATGTTTAGTCTGGCAGCCCAGTGTCTGCGCAGTCATATGGTGGTTCCCGGAACAGCTCAAATTCGAGCTCGTTCTTGGAGAAGCTCGCATTCGAGATCGAACGAATATATCACATTTGGGAGGGCGAGAAAATGCTAGTGCACTTCGACCCTCCCAGCGCAATCCCGGAGCTCGCAGACGGAGGCCCGCCAGCTAGACTCGGGTTGGAGATGAACAGGAACGCACCTCTTCGAGAGCAGAGCGGCAGGGCCTGTGTGGACGGCAGTCGGCGTCCCTCTGGCCAGCGATCCAGGGATGGCCGGTGCCGTCAGAGCAGCCGGGTTGCCCAGCCAGGGCAAGCCCGCAGCAGCCCACGCTCGCAGAACACCAGCGCGGGTCAAACGGGTGGACCCCGCCGGTTTGAACCGCCAGCAGAAGGAACGATCGTCGTCACACCAAGGCGCTCGCCGGGCTGGGGACCACCGCAGCGTGGCTACGTGGACCTCCCAGGAGGGGGGATCGCCGCCGCTGACCTACTGCAGCGACGCCCCGTGGAAGGTGCAGCGAAAGGTGGAAGCCAGGCTTCCCCTGCACGCCGTGCCCCATCCCTTCCGCGGGCGCACCTTGCGGGACCACGAGGAGGCGTTCCCGAACTCGGGAATGCACCTGATGCTGGTGCCAGATACTGCGGCCAGTGTGGAGGGCTGCTGCTCTAAACGACGCCACAAGGCCTCAGAGCTCCACACCGACGGGCGCCCAGCAGTGGACGCCGCCTGCAACAACGGGCCCCTGTGTTTCTGAACGACGCGGACCCCGTGCATGGGCCTGCCATGGAGTTTGCCGAGATGGATGACCTTCTGGCCGATCTGTAATCGCGTGCGGGAGAGGCGTCCTGATTAAGGTAGGAGGGGTGTGGAAAGGCACTTATTACCGCTCCTTCCCCTCCTGGCTACAGCGAGGCGGCGAGGGTGAGGCGCTGCATCTCCTCTCCAATTCTCGTGGCAGCCTCCTCCCCCCCCTCTCTCCCTCGACTGCTGTGGCGAGGGAGGCGTGCGCTGTGTGTGGGTGTGGTGGTGTGTGGCCTCAGGAGGGCGGACCGAACGGGCCAGCAGTGCGGACGCGTCCGGAAAAGCAGGCACTGGCATCAGGTGAACTGAATTGGTTGATCGCGTGTGCGCGGCCGAGGAAAATCATTAAAGCGGTTTACCCTTTGGTCCTCGGTGTTCGTGTTGTTTTTGGGGGTCACCACTGTGGTCTGAGCTAGCGGAGCGTTGTTTGCTCTGAGAGCGGAGCCGCAGCCCCGTAGAGAATCCCACACCCTTTAGAAACCGTCGCCCCGATGTTACAAAATAAAGGCAAGGCAAAACATAAACTTAAAATTTTAGACGTTAACCAGCCTTAAGTGCCCTGCCTGGTTGGTAAGGCGCCCGACTACTGTCCGGAAAAAACTGGGTTCGATCCCGAAGTCGACGGCTACGTTTCGATGGAGACGAAACGAAGAGGCGTTCGTGTGCTGTGCGATGTCAGCGCCGGTAAAGATCCCCAGGTGGTCGAAATTACTCTGTAGCCTTCCACTACGGCTCCTCCTTCTCTCCTTTTCCACTTTTACTCCCACCTTCCTCCGTTCTCTTACGGCGCGGTTCAGGTGTCCACAGACACAAGTGTGAAAGATACTGCAGCTTTCCCTTCCTGTGAACCAATTATTATTATTATAACTAGCCTTAAGCACAAGTAATAGGGCTTAGGGCGAACAAAATTCACGATCTCTGGACGCGCGTGGCCCCTCTGAAAGGTTGTCCTGCCGTCGGGGGTCTACTCGTTGTGGAGTTGACTGATGCGACGTAGGACTTTGCATGGGCTGAAGTACTACTGGTGACAAAAGTCTCCAGGACGCGTAATCAGTAATCAAAGCCAAAAGCTCTGCTGTTATCCGGTGTCCAGAGACCATACTAAACGGTCTGAAAGTCTGACTCATATGTTGTGACATCAGTTTGTGAAATCAAGAAATCGCCAAAGAATGTGGTGTTTGTAGGCCAAATTTGCTTTTCTCGTGTCCTGGAAACTTTTGTCCACAGTAAGCTAAATATTTTAGGTGAATAAGAAATCTTGAGTATACAAAGACAAAAATAATCATGATGCTTCTTCAGGACCACTTCTTCTAGACCCCACCGACCTCGTTCTGTTCAACTAATAATAAGGAATGCAATATTTTTGTCTTTATATACTGAAGATTTCGTGCTCACGAAAAATGTTTACCTTACTGCGGACAAAAGTTTCCAGGACACGAGAAAAGCAAATTTGTCCTACAAGCACCACATTCTTCGGCGTACCTCTGTAAAGGGCCACCCACATCGAGCGAACTTCCTTTCCGAACTTCATGCGGCGCGACGGATCACCGATGCACTGTTGCCATGCCGTACAACATGAAGTAAAAAACTAGCGACTGGTGCCAGGCGTATTGGCGGCGAAGTGAGAAATATGCACGAGCTGGTCCGCTTCAACAGCGCACTTTTCCCACTAAGTCATATTTCAAGAGCAGCATATCAAATATGCAGTGTCTAAATGGCACCCGAGAGCGAACGTATACAGCCTTCGAGTACCTCTGACGGATCAGCAACGGCGTACTACAGGCGCGTCTCCTCTTTGCAGTAGGTTTTTGAATGTTGTTGAGCAGAACGTCGAATGAGGTCCCGCTTCTGATTCATCATCAAAGTAATCAATATTGCAATGTTCGCAGCACCGCATGACGCGACCTTACCAATGCGGTGCCATCAGCTAGAGCGGCGGACTGCAGCGCTCCCGCCGTGTGCTGCTCTCTGTTACATATGTGTCTGATCACCAGCGCCACCTGCATATAATGTAACTAAATAGACTCTCTACCAGCCCGTGTGTGTGTTAGAATGCGGCAGCTGCAATAACAAAGTTCGCGCGTGCACAGAGCTTAAATAAAGTCCATTTTTAAAATACCAAGTCATAACAAGGTCTCAGAAGAGGCCAGAAGTAACAAGAACAGCAGCTGTAAGCTCCACAACGCCTGTGACAGCCATTACATCCCTTTTTTCAACCGCCACCACCGTTCACGCCCGGCGAGAACCCAGCAACTGAATGGAAAGAATGGCGCGAAGCCTTTTTGGTCTGAAACCGCAATAGAATATTAGGTAAACCTGACGTCGCAAGAAAAGCACGACCTATCTAGCAAACGCTTCTGGAGGCCCAGGCAGAAGATTCGCTGAAGGCCATCATAAAGCAATTTAATGACTCGTATATGCCGTATAAGAACTGTTGTGGGTTGGGATGGATGGATGGAATATAGGAGCGTCCCTTTGAAAGTAGCTATCATGCTCATTTTTCTCGCTATATCTTAATTATTGATTTAGAATGGTTAACTAAACCACCATTCTATTTATTAAATTTTGTTCCTACATTACTAACATTATGTCACTTCTCTGCTTTTAAGCCACCAATCTTCCAGTCGTTTTTTGTTAGTTTCCACCGCCTGTTTATTCACCCGGCCACTGTTATCTCTAAACCCCAGAGCTTCAGGAACAGTGATTGCGCCTGCACCAACTTCCGGATGGATACCATTACATTCGAGTATAATATGGTCAATTGTTTCACTGGAGTTTCCACATAGAGCACATGCGTCATCTCCATAGTTAAATTTCTTTTTGTAGCCTCGTGTTCTAAGGCACCCTAATCTAGCTTCAAAAAGTAGGGCACTGCCTCTTGAGTTATCAAAGAAATCTTCCTTCCTGATCTGCATTTTCCACTTTCGGTATAATTCTACGCTCTGTTTCTTTTCCATCGAATTTATCCAATTTTTACCTTCTGTGTTTTTCACCTCTTGCTTAATGCTCTTTATTACTCCGTCCTTGTTACTAGCATACTTACTAGTTAGTTTCCTAGTTATTTTCCTCCATTGTGAGTCAATGCTTTTTAGGTACAGGTATTTAAATACCTGTACCTAAATACCTGTACGCTGTGTCAGTGGGCGCCACTGACACAGCGCCCCAAGCGGCAAGCTAACCAGGCGGACCACCGGGAGACCCCGGCATGGGCGATCGCGCCAAGCAGGGCGAAAACGGTTATGTATAAATAAACAGTTTTGCTTGTTATACCGGCTACGTCTACCACAAGAACGTCACTAACGTCACTCAAGCAACCGTGCTATTTAACACAATGGTGCAGCAGCCGGGTACAACCACATTGAAACTGCAGGCACGAAAGTGCAACTGCATGATGGGCAACCGTATCATTGCGGGGATCATGGACGATGCCCTACGGGAATGACTCTTCAGAGAGCCCAAACTCATGCTGGAGAAAATAATTTCAACCTGCAAAGCTGCTGAAATCTCAAAACAGTATGTGCATGATGTACAAAACAGGCAGGGAGAAGTTACAGTGGATCGCCTATCTCATAACTACGCACAAACACGAGGCAAGCCCATCTACATCGCACCAGCTTACACTGCATGCAGCAACTACCTGGAAACTGCATACTTCTTGCCGCACGCCCTCAAGCTGTGGCACCAATCATCCAACAAGGAACTGACCAGCATATAGTAGCCATTGCTACTGTTGTGGCAAGTTTGGTCACTTTGCTTCTGTATGTCGTCAGAAAGTGCGTACGCGTGCCTCAAGAAATGAGTGTCGTTGTTAAATATCTAACCAGATTCCTCTTGGACGTCTATGCAGTGTGCCTTAGCATGTTGACAGTGCACAGACGTTATGCAGCCGCAGAATGGACAGAAGCAGTCAACATCAATCGGTTGAATGTTGTTTCCAAGCTGGACATAGAAGCTGATGCAAATGTCATTCCTTGGAGTATGCTCAAAAGATGTCAGCAACACTCAAAGCTCACCTCTTCCAATTTTAAAGTCTTAACGTATGATAGCAAAGAAATGCCAATACTCGGTGAGCGCCAACTTGATTCACCAGTAAAGGCAAGGTCCATACTCTGGCATACCATGTCAGAAAGACGTTTTTGCAGTGCTAGGGGCATCTGCATACCAGCACTTAGAGTTGATCACTCGTCTAAGTGGTGTGCACGCAAGCAGTTGCAAGCCCGATGTTCTAGACAAGAAAGGCTCACCACTGTGCAGCATGCAAAATATTTTAGACGCATACAGTGATTTTTTAGAGGGCATTGGTCAACTTCTAGGAATGGCCAGCATCACCTTCAACTACAAAGCAGTACCTATCATCACAGCTCCGAGGGAGATTCCCGCCATCCAATACAAAATAAAGCATGACCTTGATGACATGGAAATAAAAGGCGTCATAAAAAAGTTACAGAACCAACAGATTGGGTTCTTCCACTCGTCATTGTCATGAATAAGGATGGCACCTTGCGATTGTGTTTAGACCCAAGTTAGTTAAATGATGCAATCAAATGCGAGTATTACCGCATAAAACGCAGGATGAGCTCCTTGCTAACATGAGAAACTGCACCGGGTGCAATGTGCTCGATGCTAAGTCAGCCTTCTGTCGGCTAACCCTCGATGAGCACAGCTCTAAGCTGTGTACATTATTCATACATTAGAGACGGTACAGGTTTCTTCGATGTACCTTTGGACTTAAGGGTGCGCCAGAGTTATTTAAGAGAGCCATGGACATCTTCTCAAGAATTGAGAATGTACGAGCCTACTTTAATGATATACTTATTGCGTCCAGGAAAAATGAAGAACAAAATGTAAAGCTTCCTAAGGTACTAGAGGTAGCACGACAGCATAACTTTAAGCTGAATGCATCAAAGACATAAGCTGCTATTCCAAGCATTGTCTACCTGGGACACCTGCTAACACCACATGACTGATCCAGCTAAACTCCAGGCTATTACTTCGATGAAAGCACCAACTACCAAATAACAAATAAGAGCTATTCAGGTTTCTGGGCATGGTCACATTTTTTAGCTAAGTTTGTTCCTACTGCAGCCACGGAAACCGCCCAGCTCAGAGCCCTTCTAAAGAATAATGCAGCACGGTACTGGGACGCAAGCCTTAACAGAGTTTTAACCACCTCAAGAGAGTTCTTGCTGAGGCACCGGTCCCTAAGTACTTTAACTCAAAAGAGCCAGTTATCGTCTCTGCTGATGCTAGTGCATACGGACTTATTGCAGTGGTGCTAAACCCAACAGCCAGTTCTATATGCCTCCGCATCACTGACATCAGCCCAGAGAAACTACGCACAGATAGAGAAAGAACTTCTTGCAATAGTGTTTACTTGTGAACCCTTTCACTTCTATATATGGCCGACCCGTGAATGTGCACACTGACCACAGACTGCTGATTGGTCTCTATAAGAAATATTTCAATGCAATCACTCCAAGACTGCAAAGTCTACCTCTGCGTCTTCAGAGGTACAACGTTAATCTTGTACATGTGCCAGGCAAGCGCCTTACAGTCGGACACGTCTTTTCGCGTACCCTAGCCACATCCCTTCACGCTGACAAAGCAGATTTTGAAGAGTGCAGAGTGGTGAGTTTGATCACTGCTTCAACTGCAAAGCTGCAAGAGCTTCCTGTCACAACTGAAAAAGATCCAATTCTTCAGAAAGTTACCCAGTATGATCAGAATTGGTGACCAAGGCATCAAAATGTTGATGCATCTAATAGACTAAAGAAGAGCTCCATCTATCAGATGGCCTCCTTTTACGTGGAAGACGCCTTGTCATTCCAACGTCCTTTCACTAAGATACCCTGAAAGACTTCACACAGCACACCAAGGCACTGTTGCAATGAAAATAAAGCGTGAGCAACATTGCACTGGCCTACAATCAACAGTCTTTGATAAAATGGTCACCAGTTGCGAGCTCTGTCAGCAGCATCAGCGCTCAAATCAACGAGGGCCTCTAATGAACAGGTAGATTCCCACCAGGCCTTGGCGGATGGTGGCCATTCATTTCTTTCACTTCAATAATTGTATCTACTTGCTTACAGTTGATTGTTTCAGCACGTACATTGTGGTTTAACAGATCACAGATACCTCAGCTGCCAAAGTGATCACCATACTGAAACAAGAATTTGCTCGGTTTGTTACGCCAGAGGAAATAATCTGCTACAGTGGACCACGATTAAACTCTGAAGTGTTAAAGCGCTTTCTCGGGAGCTGGGACATTTCCTTCAACCCAAGCTTGTCATATATACCAAAGTCCAGTGGTCAAATAGAATGGCCCGTGCAAACAGTTAAACAGTCTAACCAAAGCACTGAAATATGGCAGTGACCTGTATCCTGTTCTCATGGAAATGAGGGACATGCCAACAGACAACAATTTCTCCAGCAGCACTTCTGATGGGCTGCAAGATATGAGCGCTCAAGCCAGTGGAACCCCAGCTACTAAAAAGTATGATGGTTGCAGTGCAGCCCAAACATGCTTCAAACTCGCCAAAGACAGTAACGCCCTCATGGAGGCAAACATATGAAATCACTGTCTTTCCTGACTCAAGGTTAACATGTCTACTTTCTTCGAAACAACAAATGGAAGCCTCCAATTGTGGTCCACGTTGGCCCACAACCACGATCGTACGTAATAAAGTCCAGGGATGGAGGCCACTTTAGGAGAAACCGGTTCCATATTAGGCCAGATTTTTGGCAGTCACGTTGCGCAACACCTGAGGACTACCACTACGTTCCCTGCGGTAGTCAGCTTTACCAGCATTGCGATACCAACGTGTCCCGTCAAGTTGTCACAACACGCTTTGGAAGGCGAATCGTTCCTCCAGCAAGATATCGCTGAAGCCTACGTGTTTATGCAAGAACTCTACTGCACAGTCCTAGCAAAAAAGGGCATGTTTCAAATTTGTCTCATCACCAGCGCCCCCTACATATAATGTAACTTAACTCAAACTCTCGACCAGCTCGTGTGGTGTTAGAGCGCGACAACGGCATCAACGTTCGCACATGCATCCAGCTTAAATCAAGATTATTTTTATAATCCCAAGGCACAACACTCCGTTGTTGTCGCTAGGCTTATTTTGCAGCGCATCGATTACACATGAAACGGCGCTATGAAATTCATCAGTGCAATAGGAAATAGTTTAAGGATGAAACTGCCTAACGTTCTATCGAATTCTTTGGGAGTAATGGCAAAATAAGACTAATTTTGTCCGCACATTTTAGGAGAGGTGGCACACAAGCGGGTCGGACCAGCCGCGCCGCAACGGCGGCAGCTGGCTGTGAACAGAAACTTGTTGGTATTGCAGCTTTCGTTTCCACCAGCGACCCGGTACTGCTCAGCGATCATGAATGACTCAGTTTTGACATTCGGCTCATTATGTACGAAAAAAACTAAATATTAACACTTTTATGCCGTTTTTCGTATTGTCGCCGCCCACTACTTGGAGCTGCAGCCGGCACTACGGAGCGACGGTGATGCAGCAAGTGCTACCATCAGACGACATTGGCCAGTTATTAATATAACCAGCGCGAACACGAAAACAAGGGACAAGAAACACGAAAGCCACAGTACAGCGCATGTACTGTGGCTTTCGTGTTTCTTGTCCCTTGTTTTCGTGTTCGCGCTGGTTATATTAATAATGAATAAGTACCAACTCGCCCAACAGAGTATCTTGGTAAGACATTGGCCAGCTCTGGGGAGCAGCAGATCGCCCAAACACCGTCCCAGATATCTGATTCGGGTTTGATCGGCGATCCACGACACGTCACCGGGCGGCTTTTCGCTAAGTTTGCCGCGGGAAAAGCGCGCCATGAGGGGCGGCCTTAGGAGCTTTTCACTCAATTCATGACATTAAGTCGGCATCCATACCCTGACTTGATCTCCTGGCTTGTACTCTGAATCTCCTCATCGGAAGTTGTAGCATCGGGAGTCCGTTCGTTGATGCTCTTGATGCACAGCCGGGTGAGTCGGCAAGCTTCATCGGCGCGCAGAAGCTGGGTGGCGACATCACGGTTGTCTCATCAGCGCAGTACGAAACATTGCGTCGAATATGGTCATAAGATGGAAGACAAGTTGGAACGTGGTCACACTGGTAGTTTCCCGGACGGTAATATTTTAGACAAAGATCTCATATTGCACTATGGTGTCCTAATTCTTGTGTCCAGGGTCGACGTAGGTGGCAATCACGTGTGTGATGGTTTTGTTCAGACGTTCTGTCAATCCTTTCGTCTGCGGTTGATAGGCGGTTGTTTCCCGATGGGTCGTTTAGGTTAGTTCAAGGCGGCTTGCGTGAGCTGCTTCGTAACTGCTGTTCCTCTGTCAGCACCATGTCGTAAAAAAATTCCTTCCACAAAAAACTTTGCAACTTCTGGTGATTATTAAGTAGTGAGTCTGCTGTAGCGTACTGTCATGCGAACGGTAACCACAATGATCTATTCGTTGTCAGTTGATAAAATTTGGGAGAGACCGAGGAGGTCCATCAATATTTTTAAAGGGCTTAGTCTTGAGTGGTATGATGTTCAGTAGCCCGGCAGGGCTCATCAGGGTGTCTTGCGTTGCTTACACTCATGGCACTTTATAACGTAATAGATGACGTCGGCAGATGACCGTCGGCAATAACACTTTTGGCGTCTATACAACGTACCTGCAAGCAGATGCCCTGCTGTTGGATGGTAGCGGAGTGGTCGCAATCATCTTTGAGGTTTTTGGGCACAAGATGTGTGGTCCTGATGGATGAAAATTTCTCCTCAATAACGTCATTGTGCAAAGCAATTGACGACAACTGCACCTGAACACAGCCAGAGGAGCATCAGTCTTTCCTTCTAGGCAATCGACTAGATTTCGCAGCTCTAGATCCGAGCGCTGCTGTTCGCTAAGCTGCTGGCTCTTAACAGTCCCAAGAAGCCGTCTCTGTTGTCGTCGTTCCGAGGCGTTTCAACGCGGGCTCATAATAAGCAGTCTACGATGGCATGCTTTTTGCCAGATTTGACGAACACCCTCAAATCGAATTCCTGAAGGCGCAGGCACAATCGAGCATGGCGGTAGGAGGGATCTTCTATGTTCGCGAGCCCGCACAAAGCATGGCGACCGTTCACTCCCCTGTATGGTAGTCCGTACAAGAGTGGGCGTTATTTTCTCTTTCCCAGACGGTGGCAAGAGTTTCTTTCTCATCGAATAGTTAGCTTTACTCTTCGGCAGTGAACACCATGTGTGCGCGATAGCATTTTTCTATCAATCAATTTTCTTAACGAGAACAGCGCCAAGGCCAGCGCTGCTTGTGTCGGTACGAAGTTTTGTTTGAGAACCCTAGTCGCACTGCCCGAGGACATGGGCTAAGCTCTTGAAAGCCTCTGCTAGCGCGGCCCATTTAAAAGTCACATCAGCGTTTGTAATTTGCGGCACGGCTTTCGTATCGGCGGGTTGTGGAAAATGTTCCTTGGCTGTTGTGTTCGTTTCACGTCTTGGCGAACACTATCCCAGCTACCGATGTGACAGGAAGGCAGCTCCTCGCGGGCGAAGTGGCACTTCTCTTAACATTTGCCATCAGGGCGCAGGACTTGACTGATTGAGAAGACATCATTTAAGTATACCAGAAAAATATGACATTTCAAGGCCCCTACCAGGTTGTCCATTACTCGTTGAAACGTCGCTGGAGCGGAACAAAGGCCGATTGTCATCACCTTAATCTCAAATAGGCCATACAGTGTTATGAACGCTGTCTTCTCGCAATCAGTTTCGTCGATCTCAATTTGCAAATACCCGCTATTCAGGCACGTCGATGTGAAGCAGCTAAATATATTTAAGCAGCTAAAAATGGTTAACGTAACATTTTTGTATAAACAGGCTTTTGCGATTATACAAAGAAGGCATTAGTAAAGAAGACAACACACTAACACTTATAGCAGCGCTTCAAGAAAACATAAACACATATGACACCCGTAACCCGGTCGGAGCATTGGCACGTTACAGCGTGCCGGACGAACTATGGCAGGTAGAAGCATCGTATCAGGCTTTCTACCATATTAAAGCAATACTTTCATAATAGTGGTCAAGATTTCTCTCTTCCTCTCATTAAATGTTTCCGCGAAATGTTTTTATGAATATATATATATATATATATATATTATTTATTTCAAAAAATTACATACAAGTACGGGCCTGCCCAAGCCAACAATGGGCTTGTGGGGCAGCGCTCGGCAGAATGGAGCAAGCCCAGGGGTGGCACAGTCAGTCAATTGCACAAAACACAAACTAAAAACTAAAGAAAGGCAGTAAGAAATGACGGGGAAGAAAAAAATAAAAAAAAAAGAAAAACAAAGAAAGAAATAAACAAAATTACACATACAGATCAAAGATATAAGATTTTACTTCTTTCCGCGTGCTGGAAGATAATACATTATCTGGCAGGTTGTTTAACACATGTGTGCATTTTTTTAAATTAGGTGTTCTGTCTTGCGGCGTGTCTGTGTTATATTTATGTGTTTTTCCTGATTTACCTAGTGCTTTTTTGTAGTCTAATTATTTCTCCATTCATTGTTTATTCACTATGTGGGTGTGACTTCTCTGCTGTGAAATGCCGTCATATACTGGGGTAGCCGCCCCGTCAAGCTTCACTTTGTCGCGTTCGGTCCCTAGCCGGACGCCGAGCGCGGCCGTGTAGCGGGCAGGAAGGAACTGAGACTTGCCCCGATCCCGGCACGATAACAACAACCCTTTATTTCACGCGAACAGCATCTTATATAGCAAGCACACATGTGACCAGTGACGTCACGGACAGACAATGTTTCAGACGCGGCACAGGCGCTATCAGCACATCTCCCCTTTTCTCTGAAAAGATACATTGGCATTTGCAACAAACTTAGCACTGCCACCAACAAAGGATGAACACTTTTTAATGGATGCAACCAATGCTCAAAACAAAATAACAGGCAGTCATTGAACCCATATCGGTCTGGCGGTCGGACATGACGGCCAAATCGTGTTCTATATCCAGGAAGGCTAGTTTGTGGCAAGGGGGTATCGGATGGATCGGCAGGTGCCTTCGGTTTAGATGGATTAGTTTCCTGTTCCATTTCTACCCGACTATCATATGCCTGCGGAAACTCATAGCTACCTCCTCCTTCCTCGCAGTCATTCTGCTGGGAAACAAAGCGCACCAGGAATTTCCTGTTTCTTTCTAGAACTACACCCGTAGAAGTTCTAACTACATACGACCTCGGACGTTGTGCAGGACGTAGGACTCGCGCTTTCACTTTGCAGTCTGTCACCCATACTTCCGCTCCTGGTTTGAGGGCTGGCAGCGGAAGAGCCCTATGACGACTATTGAAGTACCTACGCTGCCGCTGTCGGATGGTTACATCGCGATCTCTGAACTTTTTCAGGCTCACTTTCTGGGGCAGAAGGCTCTTGGGAGGGACAGGGACTGTTGTGCGTAGCCGCCTGCCCATCAGAAGCTCTGCAGGGCTTTTTCCCAGTGGCCCTGGGGTGTCCCTGTACGCTAGCAGCGAAAGATAGGGGTCCTTAGCTTTTATAATCAGCCGTTTAATTGTTTGGACCATCCTTTCTACTTCCCCATTTGCCTGAGGGTATCTGGGGCTC
The DNA here is from genome assembly GCF_055883805.1 of Amblyomma maculatum. Taxonomy (NCBI): domain Eukaryota; kingdom Metazoa; phylum Arthropoda; class Arachnida; order Ixodida; family Ixodidae; genus Amblyomma; species Amblyomma maculatum. Next base: position 24,438,286 of record NC_139348.1, read on the forward strand.
GTCGTCACAGTGCGGAAGCCATAGTCGCGAGCAAAAGACTGGAATTCCTGAGATACAAATTGTGTTCCATTATCCGAGATGACAACCTCTGGTATGCCATGTCTTGCAAAGATACTTTTGAGGTGCATAATGACAGTGACACTTTTTGTCGAAGATAGCAAGGCTACCTCTGGGTATCTAGAAAAATAATCTACTACAACCAAATACCATTTCCCCTCAATATGGCGGAGATCAACACCTAGCTTTTGCCAAGGACGCTGTGGAGTGGTTGTCGGAATCATTGGTTCCGACTTTTGTTGCCTGTGTTCCGCGCACACTGGGCAATCAGTTACCAACGCTCTCAGCTGGCAACTCAATCCAGGCCACCATACGGACTCTTTGGCTCGAGCTCTGCATTTCTCGATTCCTTGGTGACTCTCGTGCAAGCGCCTCAAGACCTCTGCGCGTAATTTTTGTGGAATCACTAACCGCACACCTTTGAGTAGCACGCCTTCAGCGACTGTCAGCGTTGCTCTTTCCTGCCAGTATGGACGCAACACCATCGACAGCGATGAGAACTTGGGCCAGCCTTCCAGGCTGAATTTTGTGAGAGCTTGACAAACTTCATCGGCTGCTTGTTCAGCTTTGACTCGTTCAAAAAGGCTAGCCTCGACGGCATTTGTCAAACAGCCCGAAACGAATTTCGCGACTTCGCCAACACTCAGCGCATGAGCATCAATTTGGTTTCCCTCAATCGGGGCTCTAGACAATACATCTGCAGTAACGAGGCTCTTACCCGGGACATGCACAACCGTAAAGCTGAACCGCATAAGTCTCATGCGAAAGCGCTGAATACGAGGAGGCAAAAGATCTAAAGGTGATTTTCCCAACAACGTTACAAGTGGTTTGTGGTCGGTTTCAAACACAATTTCAAGACCTTTGATGTACCCTTCGAATCGTTCTGCCGCCCAAGTCATTGCCAACGCTTCCTTCTCAATCTGAGAGTATCTGGTTTCGGCAGGCGTCAACGAGCGTGACGCAAATGCAACAGGTCTTTTTTCATTGTTTGGTTGAACTTGTATCAATACGGCCCCCAAACCGAATGATGACGCGTCAGCGGAAAGAATCGTAGGGTAATTTACATCATAGTTAGCCATGACGCGCTTCGAAGAGATAACGTCTTTGATGTACGACAGCGCTTGCTCTTGGGCTGGTCCCCACGTCCATTCGGAACCCTTCAAAAGCAAGTGACGTAAAGGCGCCGTTTTCGAAGCCAAATCTGGTATGAATCTTGCCAGATGATTAGCCATACCGAGCAGCCGTCGAACGTCAGACACGTTAGCTGGCGTCGCCAGTTCTTTGATAGCACGAACTTTTTCAGGATCCGGCTTGATGCCATCTTTACTAAGCACAAAGCCAAGAAATTTTATCTCAGTTACCCCAAAGGCACACTGTTCTTTGTTTAGCGTAACAACGGCACTGGCGAGACGATCTAAAGTTAGACGCAGGCGTTCGTCATGTTGAGCCTTGTCGTTACCAAAAATGAGCACATCATCCATTAGGTTTATCACGCCTGGGATTCCTTCAAGTATCTGCGACATTTTCCTCTGAAAGATCTCGGGTGCCGACGTTATTCCAAACGGCAGTCTTTGAAAACAGTATCGCCCAACTGGCGTTATGAACGTAGTTAACAACTGGCATTCGGGCGACAACTTAATCTGAAAGAAGCTAGAGTTGGCGTCCAGCTTCGAAAACACAGACGCACCACCTAAAAGACCGAAGCTATCATCCACAGTCGGCATGACATAGCGTTCGCGAAGTACACTTTTGTTTAATTGAGTCAAGTCAACGCAAATACGAACCGCTCCAGATGGTTTGAGTACTGGCACAATTCCTGCACACCATTCGGTTGGTTCTTCTACTTTGCGGATCACGCCATCTCGCTCCATACGCTCGAGCTCTTGTTTAACTCGGTCACGCAAGGGTAAGGCTATGCGACGCGCAACATGAATTGCAAAAGGTGTCGAGTTCGGCTTTAGTCTAATTTTGTATTCTCCTTTTATCGCTCCTAGACAACTGAAAAGCTGCGGGTAGGAAGCTTCGACGGCTGTTGCGCTACTGACCGAGTCCGCAAATTTAATAACTTCCAGAGCCTCAAGCGCTGGGAGACCCAAAAGTACGGAGCGTAATGGTGAGACCACGTACACAATTTGCTGTACAGTGTTTTGTTTCCACTGGATAGTGGCATGAAACTTTCCCAAAACATTCAGTGGCTCATTCGACGGGCCTGTTAGGGTTAGGTCGCACCTTTCTAGCCTGGTAGGTAAACCGGGAAACGTCGAGGGCACAACAGAAACTTCGGCACCGGAATCAACTTTAGCGAACGCCGGAGTGCCGTTAATGACGACCTGTACATACCGAGAATTAGAGTACTCCCCGTTCACTACGCCAACGAAGAACGCCGCCTTGTCCATATGGAGAGAAGAAAGCTGTACCTTCTTTCCATCACGTGCAGCCTTTTTTCGACATACAGCTGCGAAGTGTCCGGAACAACCGCAGTAGTTGCATTTGGCTGCTTTTGCCGGGCACGAGGCTCTGGGGTGCGTTCCTTGACCGCAGTTGGGGCATGACCCGGGGGTGCCCGGTCGGTAGGACTGGACTCTGGGACGCGGACCTTGTATTCCAGATGAATAGTTCTTTGACGAGCTGTCCGAGTGCTGTCCTGAAGAATACTTTCTGGGCTGCCCTTGGTTGCTGACCGCGTCAAGATTGCCGGTCGCCGTTACCAAGCGTTCGTCGCCGGTTCCTCGCAGTTGCAGCTGCTGTCGTTGGACGGTCTCCTTTAAACGCGCTTTTGCCAAGCGCTGGCGAGAGTCAAATTCGCATCCATTTGAAGCGACTCAGAGAGCTTAGCGTCCCTGAGGCCGACCACGAACCTGTCGCGAATCATGCGTTCCTTTTCCTGGTAGTCGCACCGGTCCGCCATCGTGTGCAACGCGGTAACGAATTGGTCGACTGACTCTCCAGGTTCTTGAGTGCGACGGTGAAAGCACGCGCTCTCATAAACAAGGTTCCTTGCGGCGACGAAGTGCTCGTCGAACTTCTTTTTGACGACTTCGTATTGCTTCTGTTCCTCTTCGGGTAATGAAAAAGTAGAGAAGATTTCTCTTGCTTGCCTGCCCATCGTATAAAGTAGCGTCCGGACCTGCGCTTCTTCATTCCATTCATTTAGGCCCGAGGCGAAGCGGTAGTCATCAAAGAGTTGGATCCAAGAAGGCCATTCGGACGTCCGGTCGAAGTCAAACCTTGGCGGAGCTGGAACCGCGAACATTCCGTGGGAGGGCTTGGCTGCGTTGTCCTCTGACATGGCGCCCGTTGACGAAGTTAAGGCAACGCCTCTCAAACGCCAGAGGATCCCACTTCTGACACCATGTCGCGTTCGGTCCCTAGCCGGACGCCGAGCGCGCCCGTGTAGCGGGCAGGAAGGAACTGAGACTTGCCCCGATCCCGGCACGATAACAACCCTTTATTTCACGCGAACAGCATCTTATATAGCAAGCACACATGTGACCAGTGACGTCACGGACAGACAATGTTTCAGACGCGGCACAGGCGCTATCAGCACACACTTCGAAGCAGATTTTTAGCGGCTGCTCCTTTCTTTTCCTCGTAGTAAAGGAAAAATAGAGTATTATTATTGTTATTGTTGTTATTAATATTATTGTTATTAAGTAATCAGCTATACGTAATCCCTCAAGTGTGCCGTCGATGCGATGATAAGGGGTCGACCGCCTTTCATCGCTATGCTGTTCAAGCGGTGGTAATTGACGCAGAAGGGAAGCAGGCCGTCTTTCTTCACAGGAATGACTGGTGCCACCACGGTGATCATGATGGCTGGATTATGTCGTCGCGAAGCATTTCCTCCGATTAATTTGGATTGTCCGGAATTCTCGCGGGGATACACGGTTGGGACTTTGGTGCAAACGTATGGCGGGCTCGTCTGTGCCCATGTGTCGCGTGGCCAGCGGAGATTATCGTATTTTCAAAGCTGACGAAAATAACTGCTAGTTGCTACTTGAAGATTGGTCGGCATCTGGTCTTGCTTGCCACGGGCAAGTGCTAGATTGAAACCTACCGTGAACTGATGGCCTTGGTGAGGTTCGATTTCCGCGGGCTTATCGGAGAGGGCAGGTTAGTCTTGGACGTCTACGAATTCATTGAGCAAACTGGCCACTGTGCCCTTGTTGAGATGCCATTATTCTTCAGTGAGGTTTCTTAACAGCACCCGACCTTCATTCGGGAAGTGGACATGCACCTTTTGCGGTGTCCAGTCCTCTATCCAGTAGTAACTGATTGTTTCCCTCGGCGACGCCTTTAGTTTCGATGTCATCGGTACTCACGCAGACGACGCGCTCAACCGGGATGGTATGACAGAATCTCCATCGAACATAATTTGAGCGACGTGATGCTTCGAAGTTGTCGTAGGAGGTGCCTTTCGAGAGCCCAATAAACTTAAATTAGCGGTCGATAATCCCCCGATGCACAATAAAAAAATTCATGCAAAATAATGTCACGCTATCACTGCTGTAGGACGACGAAGGTGGTAGATAAATACATACATTTACAGTAACCATTGCTCTTTGGCCCTTGCAGTACATGGTTGCGATGTCGTAATAAGGTTCTTACCAGCGGTAGTGATCAGAGTCCATTCCCAAGTGGTGGTCTAGTGCTTGACCTTGGGGCACACTATTCACTGATGATAGAGTAGTCGGCAATTGGGCGACGGTCGGCAACAACTTCAAGGTGTCTTGCTCCTCTCTTCGGTGTGTTCGATATGTTGATTTTGGTGTTCTATATAAGCTTAGTCTTGTACTGAAACCATGGCCGAGGGATGCCATTTTAATGTCTTTGAGTCACAGTGTCACTTTGAAGTCAGGCCGCGTGATCATAGTGGACGCCTTCATAATATTAGTTGGCGTTATGGCGGTAGTGTCGTTACTCCTCATCGTCGGCGGAGGATCTTGGTGTTTTCGCCATGAAACAACCTCATATCCAATGACAGCGAAAGTTTGCCCTACTGATGCTAGGGGACCTTCCTAGCTCATAAAGGCTGCTGGCGATGTTATTCATGGGCAGCGCGGCGACGGGGACTGACACATAGGGCTTGACTTTGCATTACCTCTGCTATGCTGGAAGTTCTCGATTTCTTTCGTAAGAAAGAGGTCGTGTGGAGTCGATGACGAAACCGCGCATGCCAATCCGTCTGTACGGGCAGTGGTAAAAGAAGAGGCCGGCCTTAGCATAGTGAAAGGACAGAGGTTTTTGTTAGAAGACTTCAAGTCATCGCATTTTTTGGCGCTTAGGGTAGAAGCGAAGAGAGCTTGGCATCTCAGGCCGCGGGGGCAATCTAGGCAGTGCTGCGGCATAGCTCATCTCTGGTGGTTCGTATCACTATTCAAAGCTTGCTTAGTGGAGGTACTCAGAGGCTTGGAATGGGAGAAGTTAGTGATAAAGATAATCACCATCGTCATCATCTTCAGCCTTACTATAACCACTGCCTCTCCCATATTCCTTCAATTAACCCGGTCCTGTGCTTGCTCCATCCACTTGAAACCTGCAAACTTATTAACCTCATCCACCCACCTAACTTTCTGCTGCCTTCTGACACTCTTTCCTTCCCTTAGAACCCGAATTGTTACCCTAAGCGACAATCGGTAATCCTCTCTTCGCACTACATGTCGGTCCATCGCAATTTCTTCTTCTTGACTTACACTAGCATATCAGTAACTTGAGTTATTTCTCTGACCCACACTGCATGCTTCCTATCTCTAGACATTACTTCTAGAGCCTGTTTCAGAAGCAAACAAAAATTCTAGCCATTTCTGCCTCGGCGCCGCAAGGACATGTTTTGAGCTGTAGCGGTGGCTCGAGTGGTGAGAGCGACGCTCGCAAGCAGCACCAGCCATCGGCCCAATATTGGGCATTAATTGGGGATTACTGGCCCACAAGTAGCCCATTGGTGCCAATGAGCTACCAATAATGCGCAGCCATGCTATAACAACCATTTTTGGCCCAGTGAACTTCACCCATATCCGTTATTGACATTCAACCGGCAAACAGCGGTCAATAATGCCCATGCATATTGAACACAATGAGACAACATGGTGATTATTGGCCAACCAGCTACAATGGCTTGCAAATATCTTCCACACCATGGTATAACCTGGTAAATAATTTCCGGCCAATAACAACGGCTTCTCAATATTGAATATATCTAGGCATACAGTACTCAATAATGTCCAACCAACTTTGGCGGCTTCCTAACACTGTTGCTCAATAATGTCCAACCAACTTTCGCGGCTTCCTAACATTGTAATATCTTGGTTTCTACTGGTCGATATTGTCTAAAGAGCCTTGATGGGTGGCCAGCATTGCAGATATCATGGAATAGGTTGGGCAATAATGTTCTGCCAATATGGCTGTCTTGTCAACATTGAATATATATTGGCTTGCATTGGCCAGTATTGTTCTGACAGTCATGGTGACCTGCCAACAATGTATACAAATCGGCTTATAGTGGTTAATATTGTTTGATGGACTGCGATGGCTACCCAGCATTGGACACATCATAGCATAGTTTGCTTAATATTGCCCGGCCGTTATGGTGGTCCTGTTGACATTGAATATATCTTGGCATGCATTGGTCAATATTGCCCCACCAGCTTTGGTGGCATCCCGAACTTTGCATATATCATGGTTTATAGTGGTCAATATTGTTTGATGGACTGTGATGGCTGGCCAGCATTGCACATATAATGGCATAAATTGGTTATATTGTCTGGCCATTATGGTTGTCTTGTCAGCAATAAATAACTGTTGGCATATATTCGTCAATAGTGACCCGCCTATCATGGCGACCTGCCAACAGTGTATACATATTGCATTATATTGTTCAAAATTGTTCGATGGACTGTGATGGCTAGCCAGCATTGCACCCTAATTGCATAGGTTGGGCAATAATGTTCTGCCAATGTGAATGGCTTGTCAACATGGAATATACATGTTGCTGAACTGGCCGCTCAACTGGGCATTGATTCATTCCTGCCAGGTCATGTAGTAGCTGTGCACCGGTTGCCCAGGAAGAGCAAAACAGCTCCAGTTTTAGTGCGCTTCCTTTCGGCGGGCATACGTGACAGCTGGCTGGCAAAGCGAAAGAAACTGGAATCTCTGGCGAAGGAAAATGAGCCCTCGGTTTTCTTTGTCGAAAACTTGACGAAATACAACAGAGAACTGTTCTGGGAGACAAAGACTAAGGCCAAGGAGGCCGAATTCAAGTTCGTATGGGTGAAACATGGCAAAATTTATGCCCGTAAGAAGGAGGGCGACCCAGTTGTGTGCATAATGAGCCCTTGTGACTTGTCTCGGCTAGTCTGACCTCTTCTATTCCCTGCTTTGTCCGTTGTAATCTTTTTCCTTGATTCATGGCTTCGTGCGAACAATTTCTAGACTTTCCTTCTTTTTCTGTTCTTTTAAAACCAGGTGAAGGCACATTCACTGTTTTTCATGTAAACGTGCGTAGTATTCGCAAGCACTGGAATGAATTTTGTGTCCACGCTGGTGCAGTACGTGATATAGCTGATGTTTTCGTCTTAACTGAAATTAATATTGGGCAGGAACATACTGGTCTCTTTCAACTCCAAGGTTATCACAATCTTTTTTTGACGCGCAAGGACGGCGGTGGCGGTGGAATTGCCATTTTCATTAAAAATGGTTGGATTTCAAGTCCTCTAAACATAATTTTCACAAGTGCTGAATCGCTAGCCCTTCGTATTCACACACAATCTTTCGCCATCACATTGCTCGCTATTTATAGGCCGCCAAATGAAAGTGTCAGAAAGTTTGTGGACGAATTGCGTCTACTTGCTTTTCCATCTGGTCACGTATGCATGATAGGTGATGTTAACTATGACGTGCTGAAGAAAGAACGACACATTGTAGCTGATTACTTGAACACGCTTGCTGACGTTGGGATAGAATCTATTATCAACCTTCCCACACGTGTCGAAATTTTGGGTACATCACTTGTGTCTTCATGCATAGATCACGTCAACGTTCGCACTGAAAACGACCAGGTATTTCCGTTTATTATTGAGCAAAAGCTATCCGATCACTTCTATGTTGGGTGTAGCTTTCTAACGTCTCAGCATGCTGCGGCTAACAACCCAGTATCACAGATAGAGGTTGTTGATAAAAGAAAGCTGGACTCGTTGTTGCAACGCTACGACTGGAAATCATTCCTAGCAGAAGTTCCTGTCAGTCACCTCTATAAATCTTTTATTGCCGTTTATACGCAGACAGTGCACTCTTGCAAAAACGTAGTCGTCTTAAAGCAACGAAAGCCGGGATGCCCGTGGATAAATGGAAATGCTCTAACCGCCATAGCTGAAAAAGAACTAGCCTGGGCGCGTTGTCGTCGCTCACCTAATAATCAGTATCTTCGTGAAGCTTATAAGATGGCTCGCAATAAAGTCACTGCTGTGCTTAGGGGTGCCAAGCGACAGCACTTCCAAGGTAAATTTTCTGAATTTAGAAATAACCCGTCCAAGGCTTGGTCTGTGGTTAACGAATTAAGGGATCGTCCCCGGAAAGGCGCATACGTAACTATTGCCAAGAATTTCGGTCCACCATCTATAACGTTAGCAGACCAATTTAATTCCTTTTTTTCGTCTACTGCAGCAAGTTTGTCCGGTAATACGGCTAGTTATTGTATGCCACAATCGGTAGTTGAGTCTGCCTTCCTGCCTGAGTGTACCGAGGATGATATTCGCTATATTTTATTTAACTTAAAACAGCACAATTCGGTTGGATTAGATGGTGTGTCTGTCGACGTCCTTCGCAGAAATTTTGAGGCTCTGAAGAATGTTCTTTTAGCAATTATAAATAACATTATAACCACGCAAGAAATTCCACCTGGCCTCAAGGAAGCGCTTGTAGTTCCTCTCTTCAAAAGCGGACAGGTCAATGTTGTCACAAACTACAGGCCAATTTCGATACTTTCGTGCATTGCTCTTATACTTGAAAAGCATATTTTTCACGTAATGCAGAGCTTTATTGATGCGCACAACATACTGTCGCCTAATCAGTATGGATTTACTTGTGGGCGTGGCACTAGATTTGCATTAGATGAATTAACCGATTACCTTAACAGTACTCTTGAAATTAGTGCATTCGCTTGTGCATTATTTCTAGATGTATCAAAAGCTTTTGACTCCGTAAACCATAAAATTTTACTTCGTAAACTTCATAGCTATGGCTTCCGAGGGCCTTTCCTAACTTTCCTTGAGAATTATTTGCACGGTCGAATCCAAGTAGTAGTTCTCGGAAATATTAAAAGCCAACCTAGGCAGTTGAGCGCTGGAGTACCCCAGGGGTCGATTTTAGCTCCCCACAAGGCCACCGAAGCGGTGGCCTTGTGGTAGAGCATCCGCCTCGCATTCGGGAGGTACAGGGTTCGATCCCCAGTGCCGCCGGGTACCCACCGGTTTTTAAATGGGTACAAGCTTTCCCCCGGCCTGGTGCTCGGCTCTTCTGGGGTGAAATGCTTGGGAAAAGGGGTCACGGCCCAAATAGTTGCGCCGATGTGGCAGTGATTCGTTCCGCCATCGGACAACAATAAGTCCGCCTTGCGCGGCAACAGCCCATTATGTGGCCCTTTTTTTACTGCTCACACAGTTGGGCTTAGAAGGCGCGGGCTCCTTTTCCAAGCCACTAGCCCTGGTAAGCCGAGCACCAGGCCGGGCCGTGGCTTGTACCCATTTGAGAAAACCGGTGGGTGTCCGGCCGGCAATGGGAGTCGAACCCACTACCTCCCGTAGCCGAGGCGGGTACTCAACCCCGGGGCCACGGCAAGCAGTTGAGGACAACAGCAAATTAAGGAACACAAGAGCTCTGTATAAGACAATCAAAGATATCAAAGGAAGCTTCTGTGCTAAGCTGGGCGTGATAAAGGACAAACGAGGCAAGGACCTCACTGAAGCCTCAGAGATAAAGAAGAGGTGGCAGGAATACACAGAAGAACTGTACAAGAAGGACCCGGATGTGCAAACCCAAGATAGGACGGTTGTGATTTCTGATCTCGAGCCGGGCATCCTGAAGAGTGAAGTTGAATGGGCCTTAGCCAGCCTTGCTAAGAACAAAGCTAGCGGAATTGATGGTATTCCAGCTGAGTTGCTTCAAAACCTCAACCACGATGCTGTTAACACACTGCATACATTATGTCAAAAGATTTGGACAACCCTGCAGTGGCCACAGGATTGGAGGAGGTCAGTTTACATCCCCATTCCAAAGAAAGGCAGTGCCAAAGATTGTTCCAACTACCGCACGATCGCGCTTATTTCGCATGCTAGCAAGGTGATGTTAAAAATCCTGCAAGGTAGGCTGCAGCAGTATGTGGATCGGGAGCTTCCGGACGTGCAAGCTGGGTTTCGCAAGGGCAGAGGAACTAGAGACCAAATTGCCAACCTTCGCTGGATCATGGAAAAAGCAAGAGAGTTCCAGAAACCCATTTACTTCTGCTTTATTGATTATGCGAAAGCGTTTGACTGCGTAGATCACAGCAGATTGTGGCAAGCTCTCCAAGAGATGGGAGTTCCAATTCACCTCATCTGTCTCCTCAGGAACCTTTATGAAGGGCAAGAGGCCACAGTCAGAACTGGGCATGGTCTTACTGATTGGTTTCCGATTGAGAAAGGGGTGAGGCAAGGCTGCATACTGTCGCCCTGTCTATTTAACCTATATGCAGAGTGCATCATGAGGAAGGCCGGTCTGGACGAGTCTTCAGCTGGAGTGAAGATTGCTGGAAAACGTATCAACAACCTTAGATATGCGGATGATACCACTTTAATGGCAGAAAGTGAAGTGGAACTCAAGAGACTTCTGATGCGCGTACAAGAAGAGAGTGAGAAGTTTGGGCTTAAACTGAACATTAAAAAGACGAAGATCATGGCGTCTTGCCCTATCACGTCCTGGAGCATCAATGGACAAGAAGTGGAAGCTGTGACAGATTTTCTATTCTTGGGTGCCAAGATTACCTCGGAAGGAGACTGCAGCCATGAAATTAGGAGACGCCTGCTTCTGGGAAAGAGAGCAATGGTTAGCCTTGACCGCCTAGTAAAGAGCAGAGACATTAGTCTACCAACCAAGATCCGTATAACCCGTGCTATGGTCTTTCCAGTTGTGATGTATGGATGCGAGAGTTGGACTGTGAAAAAGGCTGACCGCCGAAGAATTGACGCGTTTGAATTGTGGTGCTGGCGAAGACTCTTAAGAGTTCCTTGGACTGCCAGACGATCAAATCAGTCGATATTGTCGACCATAAACCCTGACTGCTCATTGGAGGGTCAAATTCTAAAGTTAAAGCTCAGCTACTTTGGTCATCTGATGAGAAGAGAGGAGTCGCTGGAGAAAGATTTGATGTTGGGAAAGGTTGAGGGTCGCCGGAGAAGGGGTAGGCAGCGAACGCGATGGTTAAATGGCATTCTCGAGGCATTGCAGATGAAGCTATGTGATGTTAAGAAGATAGTGAAAGACCGGAAAGCGTGGCGTGACATGGTCCATAGGGTCACGAAGAGTCGGACACGACTGAACGCCTGAACTGAACTGAACTGAGGTTAATGATCTCAGTCAAGCAATTTTTCACTGTCGGGTGTTTCAATACGCAGATGACACGCTTTTAGTATCTCGTCATACTAATTATCATCAAGCCGTGGCTGAATTACAAACTGACACTACAAATGTTATCAGTTGGTACCATAATAACTTAATTTCTATTAACCAAAATAAAACTAAATTAGCATGTTTTCACGATCCGCTTAAATCTATTCCTGTCATCACTCCAGTGTTTCTTCATTCTCCTCTCTGTAACAATTGTTCTTGCTCTCCTATTCCATACCTGTCAAGTGTCAATTATCTCGGTGTTCATTTCGATTCTAACATGTCCTGGAACACTCACTTGGCTAACGTTTGTGAAAGGCTGCGCAAAATAGCCTGCCTGCTGTATTCTATTAAAGCACTATGCCCAATTTACGTAAGGAAAACAATAGCACATGCATTGGCGTACAGTGTGCTGAGATATGGAATTTGTTCTTTTTATTTCTGTTCAGTGTTTTGGCGCAATAAAGTTGATTCTTTACTAAAATCCATAATTCGGGCGGTGATGTATGGTGTGCACATTACTAACAATCCCGGTCTTTTTTCATGCTCGCACATGCCCTCGTTCAGGCTGTTATTCAAAGAAACAGTAATCCTTTCCTATATATGGAACAATGAGTTCTGCGTGCCGTATCTCCCCGCCAGAACATTACGTCCACGCGACCGCTTTTCCTTACCAAGAGTACGGACAAGATACGGGAAACGTGTCCGTGCCTTCTATGTACCTGATGTGTTGAACGACCTGCCAGATAATGTTTTATCTTCCAGCACGCGGAAAGAAGTAAAATCTTATATCTTTGATCTGTATGTGTAATTTTGTTTCTTTTCTTTCTTTCTTTTTTTTATTTTTTTTCTTCCCCATCATTTCTAACTGCCTTTCTTTAGTTTTTAGTTTGAGTCTTGTGCAATTGACTTACTGTGCCGCCCCTGGGCTTGCTCCATTCTGCCGAGCGCTGCCCCACAAGCCCATTGTTGGCTTGGGCAGGCTCGTATTTGTATGTAATTTTTTGAAATAAATACACAATTTATATATATTGAAATGTGGATTTAATAGATGGTTTGAAGGTCTAGCGCTGGCAGTAAATCGGGCACAGCAGGATCGGGATACCAGCCGCAGGGCACAGCTTCAGCGCGAGAGAGATGGGCGCCGGAGACAAGCGATGGTGATGGCGATGCCACAGCGTTTTCAGTTCTTTGTCTTCTTTACATTTTCCCCGCGTGAAGAAGTCGCCATCCTGGCGACTCAGGGAGAAGAGACGACCAGAGGGTTGTAATATGGCTTGAGGCGGCTAACGTGGACAACCTCGCGGCCGCGACGGCGGTGGTCGGAAGAAGGGGTGACTGGCTCGATGACGTAGTTCACAGGGGATGTGCGTTCCAAGACGCGATAAGGTCCATGGTATTTGGTGTCTAGTTTGTTGGTGGCAGGAACGCATAGCCAAACGAAGCTGTCGGCCAGGAACGTGGGAGCAGGGGTATCGGTATCATGCTGATCTTTGCGATAGCCTTGAGTGTTGCAGGTAAACGTGCGAGCTAGCTGACGGCATTCCTCGGCCTTCTGTGCAATATCTGACAAAGCACTGTACTCAGAGGCATCTGGATGGTATGGCAAAATTGTGTCCAGAGTACAAGATGGTTCACGGCCATATAAGAGAAAGAAGGGCGAAAATCCAGTTGTTGCTTGGGTGGCAGTGTTGTACGCGAACGTTACGAATGGCAGTACCTGGTCCCAGTTGGAGCTTCTCGATTCAGATGTAACATACATTGCGAGCATGTCCCCAAGCGTACGGTTGAAGCGCTCCGTGAGGCCGTTTGTTTGTGGGTGGTACGCAGTTGTAGCCCGATGTATCGATTTACAAGACGACAGGAGCTCTTGGACTACTTCGGAAAGAAAGACACGACCTCTATCAATGAGTAGCTCGCGAGGGGCGCCGTGTCGAAGAATGAAGTGGTGCAGAAGAAAATGGGCTACCTCTCGGGCTGTCGCCGCGGGAAGCGCAGCAGTCTCGGCGTAACGGGTTAGATGATCGACGGCGACGATCACCCATCGATTACCAGCGGCACTGCATGGTAGCGGACCATAAAGGTCGATTCCCACGCGATCAAACGGGCGAGCTGGACACGGTAATGGCTGGAGAGGGCCAGCGGGGTGGCGAAAAGTCTTGCGTTGTTGACAGGCGGTACAAGAGCGAATGTAGCGCCGTACGAAATTGTACATTCCCCGCCAGTAGTACCTCTGACGAATTCGATCATAGGTTTTCAGCACACCGGCATGAGCGCTTTGCGGGTCAGTGTGATGTTGGGCACAAACCTCGGAGCGTAGGTGGCGCGGAATGACAAGAAGCCACGTTCTGCCGTCTGAGTTGTAGTTCCTTCGGTAGAGAAGGCCGTCCCGAATGGTGAAATGGGAGGCCTGTCGGCGGAGTGCCCGAGGATGCGTAGCCGCGGAAGTAGTGCCAAGGATATCTAGCAGGTTAGAGACCCAAGGATCTTGTCGTTGCTCGAAAGGCATATCCTCAATGGTGAGTGCTGACAAGGATGCTTGAGGAGGGGACGATGAGTTAGGCGAGTGCACCGGTGACCGAGAAAGAGCGTCGGCGTCAGAGTGCTTGCGGCCAGAGCGGTACACTACACGGATGTCGTATTCCTGAAGCCTGAGAGCCCAGCGCCCGAGTCGGCCAGCCGGATCCTTGAGAGACGCGAGCCAGCAGAGAGCATGATGATCTGTAACTACCTCGAAGGAGTGGCCGTATAAGTAAGGGCGGAACATCGTTATAGCCCACACGATTGCTAAGCACTCCTTTTCGGTAACGGAGTAGTTGGACTCGGCTTTGGTAAGAGCACGGCTTGCGTAGGCGACAACGTATTCGGAGAAGTCAGGCTTGCGCTGGGCGAGGACGGCGCCGAGGCCGACACCACTGGCATCGGTGTGAAGTTCTGTAGGTGCAGTAGAGTCGTAATGGCGAAGGATTGGCGGTGACGTCAGAACATTGCGCAGTGTCGCGAATGCATCATCGCAGGCTGGCGACCAAGAAGAGAGGTTAGGGGTGCCTTTTAAGAGCTGTGTAAGGGGGGCTATGATGGTTGCGAAATTGCGAATAAAACGACGAAAGTACGAGCAGAGGCCCACGAAGCTTCGCAGTTGTTTCAAAGTGGTCGGTTTCGGAAAGTCAGCAACGGCGCGGAGCTTCTCAGGCTCAGGCAGAACTCCATCTTTGCACACAACATGTCCGAGTATTGTGAGCTGGCGGGCACCGAAGCGGCACTTTTTGAGGTTCAGTTGAAGACCGGCGCGGGTTAGTCAGGTGAAGACCTGGCGAAGTCGAGTCAGGTGGGTCGGGAAGTCGGTTGAAAAGACGACGATATCATCGAGGTAGCATAAACAGATGTTCCATTTTAGGCCGCGCAGTACAGTGTCCATCATTCTTTCAAATGTGGCTGGGGCGTTACAGAGTCCGAATGGCATAACATTAAATTCGTATAGTCCGTCTGGAGTAATAAAGGCGGTCTTAGCGCGATGCTCCTCTGCCATAGGCACCTGCCAATATCCAGAGCGCAAATCGAGTGAGGAAAATAATTCTGCGCCTTGCAAGCAGTCTAGGGCATCGTCGATTCGTGGGAGGGGATACACATCACGACGAGTAATTTTGTTGAGGCGGCGATAATCTACACAAAATCTTATGGAGCCATCCTTCTTTTTAACTAGGACCACAGGAGAAGACCATGGGCTACAGGATTCTCTAATTACTCCGCGTTGCAGCATGTCATCGACTTGTTGGGCAATAACACGGCGCTCAGTCGGGGACACACGATATGGCCGCTGATGGAGAGGTGGATGAGCGCCAGTGTCGATGAGGTGGTGGACTTGCTGGTGGGGAGGCTCAGGCGGTGGACTTGAAGTGACTTCGGCATACGTGCGACGCAATACTTGAGGAGGAGCCGGCGCGAATGCTGGAGCGTAGCTCAGTGGCGCAACGCCGGACGATGACATTGTGGGCGTGGGGAACGGCATTGAGGGTGCGACCGGAGCTGATTGAGGAACAGGATTAGGGACGACTTCAGACACATGCTGCTGGATTGCACGGCGAAGCTCCGGAACAAGGCCAGTTGGTGTCGACTCCTTAATATATGGCTGCAGAGACAGTTGTCGCGCGACCTCCTGACGTACAAAAGCCTTGATGTCTTCAGAGAGGCTAGATGACTCCCTCTCCGCGGCAAGTTCAGCAAGTGATGCTTGAGACTGGCGAATCAAAACACGCTCCTTGCGGAGTTCGTCGTAGCTTTGACAGAGTTCGTATATTTCCTTGACCGTAGTGGGGCCTTTGGCGACGAGCATGTTGAAAGCGCCGTCATTAACTCCTGTGAGGACATAACGTATTTTAACGGCCTCGCTCATGGTCGGGTCAACACGGCGACACAAATCAACAATGTCCTCAATGTAACTGGTGAACGATTCACCGGGCAGCTGTAGTCGCGATCGAAGACGCTGTTCCGCGCGGAGTTTTCGGACGGTGGGGCGGCCAAAGACATCAGAAAATTTGGTCTTGAAATGCGCCCAGGTGGTAAAATCGGACTCGTGGTTTCGAAACCACAGATTAGCGACGTCGCTCAAGTAAAAGATGACATTGTTAAGCTTACGATTGTCCCAGTTATTGTGGCGGCTGACCCGTTCGTAAGTGGACAGCCAATCGTCGACGTCGTCATCGCTGCTTCCACTGAAGGTAGCGGGGTCCCGTTGGCGAAGGGAACCTGTGCAGGGGACTGGCGGATGTAGGTGCGATGAAGTAGGCTCCGTCATTGGGGTAGTCAACGTTCTGCTTCGAAGTTCCAGGGCGAGATCAGTACAGGGAACCTCACCCCGCACCTCCACCAAGTGAAATGTGGATTTAATAGATGGTTTGAAGGTCTAGCGCTGGCAGTAAATCGGGCACAGCAGGATCGGGATACCAGCCGCAGGGCACAGCTTCAGCGCGAGAGAGATGGGCGCCGGAGACAAGCGATGGTGATGGCGATGCCACAGCGTTTTCAGTTCTTTGTCTTCTTTACAATATATATATATATCATGACATAGATTGGGCAATATTGTCCCCTCAGATTTGGTTGCATCCCAATATTGTATATATTGTGGTTTCTAGTAGTCAATATTGTCTAACGAGCTTTGATGGCTGGTCACCATTGCACATTTCAGGCTGCGGCGGCGCTAAAAAAACAGTAGAAGCAGCTGTGACCGACACAGACATTTTTCAATGTGCACGTATCCCAATATGAGCGTTTTTGGGCTGATTTCGTCCCAACTAAATTTTTCGCTGGCCCGGACATCAGTTTACGTTCAACCGTAGAAGATATTCATATGCCATGCGTAATTTGGGCCACCATATATATAATGTTTTTTGGGGATTATTGTACAGATTGTCTTAAAACTGTTAGACTGAGCTGACCACACAAAATGCACAGAAGCGGCCATCACGGAAAACGTAGAATATATTTTCCGTGATTCACTAATTGTTGCGGATCACCTGCGATTATATTTGACAATTTTGGTATAGTACTTGTTTATTTACAATTTTAGGCATGATTAATTGTTATGTAAAATTCTGCATATAATATCTTCGAGACAATTCCTGCAGACTAGAGGGCCGCATGTCGATCACACGTGGACGTAGCTAACACAGATAGTGATCCAAATTTAGCCAACTGTTGAAAAAATTGTGACAGCATGTGGAATCTACATTGCAGAAATTTGCGAAGGCGAGATTATTGCTGCTGCATACGGTGCATCGAGTCTCCTTATCGGTATCAACTAAACACAGCGTCATTACCATTGATACTGACATCATTGTCATTATCACTAATTGCAGCGCCATTCTCGTCACTATCATCACGGTAGACAAGGAGAAATACATATGGTACTAGTTTCGCGATCCAGGGTTTAGCGCAGTTGGTTAAAGCGCTAGCTAGGCTAGGAGTTCGATTCCCAGTGAAAACGATTTGTTTTTCTGATCTTGTCAAACCAGGATGATTGAAAGTGATAGACACATCAGCGCACAGATATATCCGTGCACAGATACTGAACACATCTAGCGCACAACTCCCGCGCAAGAAATTTCGTTCCATATGGGTCTATATATACGCATACGAGTGCACAAGCATACGCACACACTCGAGCAAACATCGGACAAGCAGAAGTTTAATAGATGTGTGTCCGCGAAAAAACTCCTGCGCAGTCAAGAAACGCAAGGTACTCAAATGCAAAGAATGCAACAGAACGTGTGAGTTGTTTAAACAAACACAAGTGGCTACTTTGGATAGTAAACGCAGAAACGATCGAATGAATCCACATCCTGTAAACGTTTGTCCACGATTGGAAACACGCACGCATAGAATCATTATTTCCGCCTTTTTTTACGCGATAGAAAGAAACCCTACATATGTTCAAGCGATGCAGAGGTGTGAGACATCGATCGCGCTAGCTAATCAAACACTCACTGTATGATTTGCCATACGCTAGCTGTTTCCGGCATTCAGCATCAGCACCGACTATACCACGCCTCAGTATTAGCTGTTCTTATAGACAGATGTGTTAGGCTGCTTTCAAGGCCTTCGAGTTCTAATATCTACTAAACACAAATTTGCATCTTATTCCTGCACTCTTTAGCGCTTTGCTGTTGGCTTCAGCAACAGACAGATAAAACCTGAACGACTTTGGCCATCGGTGTAGCAGCGCATACAATATTTCAGCTCAAAAAAAAAATAGAAGCAACATATATTCTACGCTATGTCTAGCTAGTTCACTTGACAAGAAATGTGAACTGTACTTAAATGGCTCGTATTCTAATGCGACGTAAATCACATTCTGCCGAAACGTTGTGTGCATGTGGAGGATAATAAAAAAAACAACACATGTGGCAAGGCAAATGAAAAAAATAAAAATTGAAAACAATTGCCTACAGTGCAATGAATGCGCGCTCATGTGTCGCCAGCATATATGGTAACACAAGTGAAATTGCATAATAATGATGCTCTCTATGGAAGCTATTTTTGTTCGAAAGCTGCAATACATGGCTCATAACGATGCGTTTGACTACAGCTTTTGACAGCGTTCTCCTAAGTACTGATCAGAAACTATTCTTGAAGCATTCTATGCCTTATTATCCAACCGTATAATCACCGCACCGAAGGCGTTTCCCTCAGAGAACTGAACCATTCTATCCCATCATGTCAACCAGGTAGCTAATGGCAATTCATATATATTAAAAGTAATGCGAGTGCGTTATTTAAGCAGTTTTGGGGCATTTTTAGAGAACGCCACTCTCGAAGAATTTAACACATGATTGAGAATTAGGTTCCTCTCTGAAATATTCTGCCTTTATGAAGCGAGCGACAAAATCTTTCGCTAATGATGGAGAGAGTGGCCCCTGTATCGACGAGTGCAAGGGTACGAACACCATCAACAAAAACTTTGCGAACTTTCGGCGGAGACAGACGAGGACTTGTGGTAGGCGAAATGTGCGCAGTTCGTGCCCCAGGAACTGCGGCGGCTAGTTTTCCAAGTCATGTGTCACGCATTGGAGACACGGACCGACGGCGAGGGGACGGCGAGCGGTGCAGTGGAATGTACTGGCGGCATGACGAGTTCTGCGGCTGCCCTGGAGATGTAACCGAAGGTGGGCGCGAGGTGTCGTACTAATAAATGCAGTCATCCATAGTGCGTGCTGGGGCAGAGCGCCGAGTGCGACGGCGCAGGCGGGCGACGTGGCCTGAAATACCGCAGGTATAGCAAATAGTCCGGTTGTCATTCGTGCGCTAAGGATTGTAGGGAGGCGTCGTAGCTCGGAACCGTGGGGCGACAGATGATGGCACCATAGTCGGCACGTACGCAAAGGACTGTGACGGTGGTGGGCGGGCGGTAACTTGTGCCTACGTGGGAGGCATCTGTACTTGCACAGGTAGAGGCGGCGCGACAACAGAGGGGCTGTAACTCAATGGTGCTGCAAGAGGTGTGGGCTGTAGTGGAACAGAGTCGGCATGAGGTGTGACTGGCGTTGGCTAGCCAAAACTGGGAAGGGCATCAGCAACCCCCTGCGTGATGGTGTGTCGGATAGAAAGGGTAAGCAGCTGGGCTGTAAATGACAGGCGTGGACCAGACTAATTCCCAAGCTGTCGGGAGACCTCATCTCGAACGGATTCTTTGGTATGATTAAAGGTCGCTGCTCACAGCCAGGCCAGAGATGGACGCAGCAGGTGCGGGAGAACGATGAGTGCAGAGGCGTTGCTTGAGCATTTCGTCGAACCTTTGGCAAAGGCTGTGTACTGATGTCACCGTGGTGGGGCTCTTTGCCCACAGCATGTGAAATGCATCGACACCAATGCCCTTCATTATGTATTTTATCTTGGCAGCCTCATCCATAGACGGGTCGACACGCTTGCATAAATTAACGACGTCTTCAATGTAGCTTGTGAAGCTTTCCCCTTCATGCTGAACAGGGCTTAATCAGCGCGTAGTTTCTGAACTGTGGGACGATCGAAAATGTCCATGAACTTTGCCTTGAAATTGGCCAAAGTTGGCATGTCGGCCTCATTATTTCGATACCAGAGGTTAGCAACGTCACTCAGGTAGAAGATTACGTTGATTTTCATGCGGTCATCCCAGTTGTTATGACTACTCACCCGCTCGTACGAGGCCAACCAATCTTCAACGTCTTGGTCGCCCTGCCCGCAGAAAACTGCGGGTTCTCGCTGCCGAATGGCACCATAGCATGAGATGGAATGCGAAGGGGCTGCCACCGGCTGTTGGCCTACCTCGTTTGTCGCCATAGGTATCGAACGGCTGCGGAACTCCACGGTGATCGATAAGAGTCGAACCCGGCACGTTCCACCAAATGAAGAGGAGTTTATTAGGGGTTATTCGAAGGACTGGAGACGGCGACCGGTGACACAAGACGATCGTAGCGCGAAGCACAATCTCGCATAGAGAAACAATCTCGTCCGAACAAGACAGTCCGAACTCTCAGTGCGCGCGCCAGCTGATCGGCGTCTTCATCGTCGTTAGTGTCGGCGCTGTATCATCTTCTTCCTTACAAGCCTAATTTATTCACAAGTAATCGAGTCCATCATCGGCATCTAGGAATATTTCAGTCTCGCATGTGGTTCTAGTAGTTCAATCGCGTTTAATCTCGGTAAAGGATTTGTCTGCTTGAGGAAGAGTGTCCATTTACTCTATAGAGGAAGAAATTTGAACCAGAGCTATTTCTGCGTATGCCGCTTGTTTGGGCTCTTCGTTGCTGCATGCTATACGGAATTCTGGTGACTTGATATTATCATGTAGATACGACACTAAAGCATTGTATGGGAAGAGACTACCACAAACAACTTACGCGTAAAATCGCATCACGACTATCGCCGCGGTTTACTTGAGAGAAGCAATCGTAAGGACACTTTCGGTAGAAAACCTTTGCTTAGTCATGATAATATCATCATGATCATCAGCCTACTTATACCCATTGCAGGGCGAAGGCCTCTCCCATATTTCTCCAATTAACCGGGTTCTGTGCTAGCTGCATCCACTTGACCCCTGCGAACTTCTTACCCTCATCCGCCCACCTAACTTTCTGCCGCCCCCTGCTGCTCTTTCCTTCCCTCGGAATCCAGTTTGTTACGCTAAGCAACCATCTGTTATCCTCTCTTCGCACTACATGTCCTGCCCATGCCCATTTCTTCTTCTTAATTTCGAGTAGAATGGCAGTAGCTTGAGTTATTTCTCTGACCCACTCTGCACGCTTCCTCTATCTTAACGTTACCCCTCCCATTTTTCGTTCCATAGCCCTCTTAGTTGTCCTCAACTTAAATAGGACAGGCAGCGTACACGTGCTCTAATTCCCCCGTGTACGTACCCCCTTCCCCCCAATCTAACAAGGGTGGAGGAGGTATCTCTGAGACGGCTGAGGGTCGGAGTGGCTCTTACGCCCGCCGTTCGACACCAGTGGCAAAGTACTACTATTCCAGTTCCCGACAGATGCCCACACTGCGAAGAACCGGCTTGCGACACCACTGTACGGCATCTAATATGGACATGCCCAGGAACTTCGCATATGCGCAACACCATTCTACAAAAAGCTGGACTTTCACCAAACAATGACTATCATTTCCACTTATGGACAACAAACAACATTTATGCACGCAGTTTGTGTGACTTCTTGCACATGGCTGCACTCCACACATTCATGTGACGCTATACCACCACCTTTTATGCCGTGTGGCAAACTCAGCGCCATAAATAAATAAATAGAACCCTCTTGGTTAACCTCAACGTTTCAGCCCCATAGGTGAGTACAGCTAAGATGCAACTCTTGTACACTTTCCTCTTTAGCAATACCCGTAAGCTGCTAGTCATAATCTGCGAGTGCTTACCAAATGCGCTCCATCCCAATCTTATTCTTCTTGTTATTTCCTTCCCATGGCCCGGATCTGCGGTTACTACCTGTCCTAAGTATACATATTCGCCTGCTACTTCCAGTGCTTCACTACCTAACGTAAACTGCTGTTCCTTCCCGAGGCTGTTGTACATTACCGTAGTCTTCTGCATATTGATTTTTAAGCCAACCTTTCTACTTTTCCTGTCTAGGTCATCAATAATTATTTTCAGTTCATCCCCCGAGTTACTTAGCAAGGCAATGTCATCAACAAATCGCAGATTACTAAGGTACTCTCCATCAACCCTTATCCCTAAATTCTCCCATTCCAAGTCTCTGAATACTTCCTCTAAGCAAGCTGTGGATACTATTGGGGAGATCGTGTCTCTTTGCCTAACACCTTTCTTTATGCGAATTTTGTTACTTTTTTTATGCACAGCTATGGTTGCTGTGCAGCCAATATATATTCGTACGGCTCGTCTACCCCCTGATTTCGTAATGCCTGCATCACCGCTGAGGTTTCAACTGAGTTAAATGCTTTTTCATAATCAATGAATGCTATGTATAAGGGCTTGTTATATTCCGAGTATTTTCCCATCACCTGGTTGATGGTATGGATATAATCGATAGTAGATTACTGTTTCCGGAAACCTGCTTGAACCTTTGCTTGATTGCATTCTAAGGTTGTCCTGATCCTATATGCGATTACCTTAGTAATACCTTATACGTAACAGACAGTAAGCTGATTGTTCTGTAATTTTTAAGATCCTTAGAGCCCCCTTTCTTATGAACGAGGATAATGTTTGCATTCTTCCATGGTTCCGGTGCCGTCGATGACACCAGGCACTGTCTATACAGGGTGGCCAGTTTTTCTAGCAGGATACGCCCCCCCCCCCCCTTCCTTTAACAAACCTGTAGTTATCTGATCCTCTCCAGCTGATTTCCCCCTTTTCATAGTTTCTGATGCTTTCTTGACCTCGTCCTTCGTCACTAATGGAACGTCTGACTGTGGTTCGCTACCGCGAATCTCATTACGGTCCTGACTACTTTGGCTTCTGTAGAGATCTGTATAGAACTCCTCGGCTACATTGACTATCTTGTCCATATTCATGATGGCTTTGCCCGCTTTGTCCTTTATCGCATACATCTGGTTTTTGCCTACGCCCAATATCTTTTTACCGCTTTAAGGCTTCCCTCGTTCTTTACAGCATGCTCAATTTTCTCCATGTTATACTTCCTAATACCGGCCACCTTGCGCTTATTGATCAGCTGTGATATCTTGGCCAATTCTATCTGGTCTGTTGGATTGGAAGCTTTCATACTCTGGAGTTTCTTAATCAAATCTATCGCCTCCTTAGACAGCTTACCGGTGTCCTCTCTTACTATCCTACCGGGTACTTCTACAGAGCACTCAGTAATGATATCTCTGAAATTATTGTTCATTGCCTCTAGAGTAATGTCGCCATCCTGGGTTAGTGCTGAATATCTATTCTGTAGCGAGATCCTGAACTCTTCTGCCCTCCCCCTCGCCGCTATTTCGTTGATGGGTTTCTTTCTTACTTATCTGTCGTGCTCCTTCTTCATATTTAGGCTAATTCGGGTCCTCACCATCCTGTGGTCACTGCATCGAAATTTCCAGATTACCTCTACATCTTGCCTAATGGTGGGGGTTGAAAGCAGTATGAAGCCAATTTCATTTTTAGCCTCCCCGTTAGGACTTTCCCATGTCCATTTCCGGTTCTTCCGTTTGCTGAAGAAGGTATTCATGATTCATATATCATTGCACTCTGCAAACTCAACTAGTAACTCCCCCCTGCTATTCCTAAGGCCAATGCCATTGTCATCTACTGCCTGGTCGTCTGCATGCATTTACCTTGGTATTGAAATCGCCCATTAGTGCAGTATGCTGCGTCTTTACTTTTCGCATTGCCGATTCTACATCTTTGTAGGAGCTTTCAACTGCCTAGTCATCATAACTGCATGTGGGTGCATAGTCCTGTACAACCTTCAGTTTATACCGCTTATTAAGCCTAATTACGATGCCTGCCACCCTCTCAATAATACTATAGAATTCATTTATATTACCCGCTATATACTTATTGACAAGGAAACCTACTCCTAGTTGCCGCCTCTCCGGTAAACCTCGATAACACAGTACATGCCCATCCTTCAGTACAGTATATGTCTCATTCGGCCTCTAAACATCACTAGGCCCTATGACATCCCATTTCATGCCCTCTAGTTCCTCTAACAGCACTGCTAAACTAGCTTCACTAGCTAGGGTTCTAACGTTAAATGTTGCCAGGGTCAGTTTCCAATATCGGCCTGTCCAGCGGAGCCAGAAATTCTCAGTACCCCCTGCTGCGTCACAGGTCTGACCGCCGCTGTGGCCGGTGCTCCACAGCCGCTGGTGACTGAGGGCCGGGGTTTTATGGAGCTAATCATGAAAGGTTGCGGCCAGTTACTGCACCAGGGTGGCCAACTCCTGTTCTGGTGTGGGAGTGCGTTTTTGCAGGTGTTCCCTGGCATCAGGTCGCACCCCAAACCTGTTTATGCAATTCCATCGACACGCGGATTTTTTTTTTTACCCGGTGGAGAATTGCGCGGCACCGGGATTTGAACCCTGGTCCTCTTGCATACAAGGCGGAAGGTCTACCGCTACGCCACCGCTGCACTATTTCCGGCTATGCAACTGTGGGAAGAAGGAAAAGAAAATGCACGCGCGTGCTACTGGCTCTGTAGGTGGGCGACATTCGGCCATCTAAGTGATTATTGGACTGAAACGCTGAGCCGCCGTGTTAAGCCTAACCCAGCTTCGATACCTCGCTGACAGTGACGGCGACACCGGTCGTTACCATGGGAGTAACGGTTGAAGGTCGCACCGTAACTGCAGAAGAGCTCGAGTTTGGCGACTGGACGCCAGTTACATACAAAGCCTACGCCTCAAGCCCAGTCACTTCAACGAGCCTACCTCACCACTTCGGCAACGCTACAAGCGAAGCCCTGAATACCCTGAACATTCGGAAAGCGTTCCATGGAGGTGCGACTACAACCGGCAGCAGCAAGACGGGGCCCACCTTCCGCCTGCGACCAAGGAGGCCCGTATCACTGTGCAGCGCAGCAAACAACTGCCACCACTCCCGCCCAACGCTGTTCGAGTAGTCGTTCGACCGCCCGGTGAACTGCTTCTTCGAGAAATTTCAACACCTCGACTCTGGAAAGCAGTGCAGAGCGAGCTCAAAAGCATACTACCAGAGGACTTCTGCCTGCGCATTCACCCGACCAACAATACGTTCACCATTGCAATGACACATATCCCAATAGTCGAGACACTCAAGACATTGACCTCCCTCACCATTGGAGACCGAGCTTACCCATGCGTGGCCTACGTGGCACCCCCACCCCGGGTGCTACCAGAGGTGTCATCAAAAACGCCTACGACGACGAGAGCCCAACGGAGCTATATCAAGATCTGGTCAGACGAAATCCAAAGCACACCATACTGGCCGCCCGGCGCATGGGCAAGACGCATTCAGTTCTAATCACCTTTGACGCAACCACAGTGCCGCGTTCCATAAAATACATGGGAGCCATCCAACGCTGCACCCCATACCGCGGCAGCCCGGACGCCTACACCAACAGTAGACCGCCGGGTCACGGTCATGATGTATGCCCAAGCCCCAAGAACAAGCTCTGTCCCCGCTGTGGAACGCAGCATCCGCAAGACCAGCTGACCAGCCTTGTACACCCATGTGCATTCTGTGCGAGGGTACTCACCTAATCGGCACAGGATCGTGTAAAGGAAGCAGCCTTCACCAGCCACGCAAGCAATCAAGCCAGCAACGAACACAACTACAAGAATCGGGCGCATCCAAGGACCAGTTTCCCCAGTTGTCCGAACTCAACCAGCCCAACCAGCATAAGCAGGCCTGGGCAGTGCCGCTAAAACAAGCCTTGAACTCCTATGTCTCTTCAACTAATGAAACATCCGCGACATCGACTACCAGTCTACAACACGCTCTTGCGAAATCTCAGGAAGAGGCAGCGGCGGCGAAAGCGGAAGCTACAGCAGCGCGAGCAGAAGCCGTCGCCCTTCGTCAGCACATCGCCAGACTGGAAGCCCAGATAAGTGCCATTGCCACTGCATCTCCAGTTCCTCCTTCCCCCACTACTACCGCATATCAGTCTTCCTCACCTAACTTATCCACTGTCGATACCTTGTACAAAATCTCAAACGCTAATTCCCCTCCTGATTCACTACCAATGGAAGCTGACACGGAACCCCCTACAAACACTACTCTGTGTATAACGACCCCTCCCTCCACCCCCAGCTCTTGCCAGCCATACTTGAGTCATAGACTGCTCGATTGGAGGCAAAGTTGCAGGAAGCTCTAACTCACATCAATCAGGAATTTGCAACACTCAAAGATGTGGTAATCCGCATGACGCAAAACAACGCTGTTCGTAATCATGGATTAGATGTCCTAACCCAAGAATTTTCTGATCACTATATAGATGTTGAGTCTCGGCTCAATAATTACGCAAACCGTCTTCTAAAGCGCAAGAAACTCAAAGCAACAGGAGGACAGGAAAATCCTCTCCCTGCTATAGCTCAGGAATCCCACCCCACCGTTTCGACTACTCCTCCTTTATGTTCTCATGATGGCATATCGAAACCGTAATCTTACTGTTTGGCAGTGGAACTGCCGGGGCTTTAGCCAGAAGTGTCATGTAGTCCACCAACTGCTGTCCTGCACTGCGGGAGCAGACATCCTTGCTCTACAGGAACCCTCCAACCCACTCACCCTCCCCGGCTATACACCCATTCTGCCTACATCTCCTGCTCCCTCTCGAGTAGCCTTTTTAGTTAATCACTCTCTCACCACCATCTCACATCCCCTAGCGATTACCGACATTGATAATATTCTAATGGAACTTGTGCCGCAACACACTCAAGCGAAAAGTGTTTTTATCTTAAATGTATACAGTCATCCTAAGTGCTATAAAACAACTATGAACGGCTATTTACACTTGCGAAGTGCGTAGCTAACAAGTGTCCCTTACTCGTTGTTGGAGCCTTTAACGCTCCACATACAGCTTGGGGTTACCCTCATGACACACCTAAAGGACGTCGCGTGTGGTTAGCCGCGCAACAAACCGGTCTCTCTCTTCTCACTGACCCTACCTTTCGTACCCGCACGGGAACCAATGTCTGTAGAGACACTACATCAGACCTTACTTTCGCACATCGTGTCCCTCATAGCGTCTTGGCGCAATACCCAAGAGAATCTAGGAAGTTATTTCATCATAGAAATTCTTCTAAACATTCAGCTGCCTTTTAGGCCTCCCAGAGGTTAAACTTTCATGAAGTGGGATTCTTTCCGAACGTGGTAGAGCAGCCCGCGCCTAAGCCCCCATTAATGACATAACCGAATGGTCGAAACAACTACAAAGCAATGTTCAATCAGTAACTTGTCCCCTACCTGATGACTGTCCAAGCGACATGGGTGACTCCCGCCTCCTGCATTTATGGGAGGCTAAAGGCGGCCTAGAACGACGCTGGAAACGGCAGCTTTGGAACCGGACCCTGAAACACCGCCTCGCCTGTCTAAACAGAGAGATAGAGACGCATGCAGCGACTCTTTCACGACAGAATTGGGAATCGCTATGCAACAATATAGATGGAAATATGAGTGTATCTCAGACTTGGAACCTTTTTAGACACTTATTAGACTCTAGTAAGACTAAGACAACACGAGATAAACTCACTAGACTAATACATGCATACTTGCGATACACCTCCACTGAAACTTATCCAAGAACTACGCGATCACTACTTCCCCAAGTACCGAAGCGGTGGCCTGAAGTCAGGCAATAAAGAAACAAAAAAAAAAGAAGCGCTGGCCTTGTGGTAGAGCATCCGCCTCGCATTCGGGAGGTACCGGCTTCGATCCCTGGTGCCGCCGGTTACCCACCGGTTTTTCAATGGGTACCAGCTGTCCCCCGGCCTGGTGCTCGGATCTTCTGGGGTGAAATGCTTGGGAAAATGTGTCACGGCCGAAATAGTTGCGCCGATGTGGCAGTGATTCGTTCCGCCATCGGACAACAATAAGTCCGCCTCGTGCGGCAAAAGCCCATTATGTGGCCCTTTTTTGTCTCTTGCCCCCCTACTTTATAAGGGCCCGGCGCAGCCGAGTGTTGGTGCTGCTCGTCAGTGCCCAGCGTGATAGTGCTGGCAGGCATACGACTTTTTGTGGTTGTCTTTTGGGTCCGTGGGGGCAATCGTGATGGGGATGTTGTCTCGAGATGGGGACGGGTCTTTGTCCCTTTCGCTCCGTATCTGCTTTTGTGACACAATGTGGTAGACGTCTGTTAATATTTGATGAAACGCCGCTTCTACATTCGTGGAGTCTAACGCAGATGTCTCAATAAACGACAGCTTATTTTTCTCAGCAAATGCCTTGGCCTCATCAGTGGGCACAGCCCGGAGGTGTCGGAGATCGATCTTGTTGCCCACCAGCATGATGACTATGTTCTGGTCAGCGTGATTCCTCACACCCCAACTATTCAGGGCCACCTAACGACTTCCTCGACCAACCCATCACAGTATCAGGGGTGCAGGCTGAGCTTCAGAGGCTTAGCACATCTTCAGCTCCCGGTCCAGATGGAGTGCATAATAAGGCACTCTGGAATCTTGATTCCCAATCTATTAGCGCCCTTACTGAATACTTTAACGAGTGCTGACAACGGGGAACCATCCCGCTGCAATAGAAAAGGCCGAAGTTGTGTTTATACCAAAACCTGGGAAACCTCTGCTAATTTCACCGCACCTCTTCTCTCCTCACCCCTCACCTCACCTCTCACCTCTTCGATCGGCAAGCTAATGGGGCATGTACTCCAGACCAGAATTTCTCAATATCTAGAAGGAAAAAATCTCATGCCCACTTGCATGTTTGGATTTTGTCTGGGCCTTTCTACACAGGATGTCTTCTTACAGCTAAAACATCACATTCTCGACTGTCAAACCTATGACTCCAAAGCCATCCTAGGTGTGGATCTTTACCAAAGCTTTTGATAATGTTACACATTCAGCAATCCTCCCTAATCTTACAACCCTGGGAGTCGGCGCCAAGTTGTATAATTACGTCCGAGACTTCCTCAGCCAGCGCACAGCCACACTTACCTTTGGCGACCACTGCCTTCCAGAGATCATGCAAGGTGCACAAGGTACGCCTTAGGGCGCCGTCCTCTCCCCTATACTATTCCTATACTATTGATTGGGCACGGCGGCAACAGCGGCATGGGGATGCATAATCTTTTCACCTATATCGTGAAGATCTTCGCCACTACGCTGGTGATACCAACGGCACGAGACTATCATGGCCCCATGACGCAGGCCGCAACAACGCGGGATATAGTCCACTCCTACTCCTTCCGGCCTGTGTCGACGGCGGTCATTGACGACTTCGGCTTCCAACGACCGACCGTGACACTCTGCATCGACGGAATCCCAACCTCGGCCCAGATGGCGCTCTGCGAGCCATTCAGTATAAAGCAAGGCTCGACCATACCCGGCATCATTGGGCACGGCGGCAACAGCGGCATGCGGATGCATAATCTTTTCGCCTATATTGTGCAGATCTTCGCCACTACGCTGGTGATACCAACGGCACAAGACTATCATGGCCCCATGACGCTGGCCGCAACAACGCGGCAGATAGACCACTCCTGCTCCTTCCGGCCTGTGTCGACAGCGGTCATTGACGACTTCGGCTTTCAACGACAACCGACCGTGACACTCTGCATCGAAGGAATCCCCACCTCGGCCCAGATGGCGCTCTGTGACCCATTCAGTATAAAGCAAGGCTCGACTATACCCGGCATCACTGGGCACGGCGGCAACAGCGGCATGCGGATGCATAATCTTTTCGCCTATATCGTGCAGGTAAGAAGACTTTATGGTAAATGTCTTCGCTCAGATGATCCGTTCCTTCTTGTGCTGCCGTGCCCAAGTTTGCTGTGTCCTTCACTCTGTGATTTACAGCACACCTTGCAGAACTACTGCTGCTAGCGGGGGATATCGAGACAAACTCCGATCCTGAGCTCACTCAGATTTCCAAGCAACTGGAAGCAATTGCTGGCGACATAAAAAGCATCAAAGAGGAACGATTAACATCTATTGAAGCGAAGTTGGAAAATAAGGCAGCTCTTGACAAAAAGTTATCGGAATGCACAAACCAGGTCGCCAGCCTGCAGAAAGTTGTTTCCGCTTTGGAACTAAAACTGGATGATCCGGAAAACCGCTGGAGAAGATGTAATCTGTTGGTATATGGCATTCCAGAAGATCCTGGAGAAAATAACGAGACCTTAGAACAGATGTTTAATGAAAGCATTGCCAAGAACATCCTTGAAATTGAACCTGTTGCAATAGAGCGCATTCATAGGTTGGGCAAGCCTTCAGCTGAAAAAACCAGGCCTGTAATACTAAAATTTCTTGATTATTATGAAAAGACACTGGCGCTAAAGAACTGTCGTAAACTTAAAGATTCAGATTATTTGATCAGTGAAGACTTCTCCGTCCGAGTACGTGACATAAGAAAAAAGTTGTGGAATAGTGTTATCATCATCATCATCATCAGCCTGATTATACCCACTGCAGGGCGAAGGCCTCTCCCATATTTCTCCACTTAACCCGGTTCTGTGCTAGCTGCATCCACTTGACCCCTGCGAACTTCTTAATCTCATCCGCCCACCTAACTTTCTGCCGCCCTCTGCTACGCTTTTCTTCCCTTGGAATCCAGTTTGTTACCTTCAGCGACCATCGGTTATCCTCTCTTCGCACTACATGTCCTGCCCATGTCCATTTCTTCTTCTTAATTTCTACTAGAATGTCGGTAACTTGAGTTATTTCTCTGACCCACTCTGCACGCTTTCTATCTCTTAATGTTACCCCTACCATTTTTAGTTCCATAGCCCTCTGGGTTGTCCTCAACTTAAGTAGAACTCTCTTGGTTAGCCTCCACGTTTCAGCCCCATAGGTGAGTACAGGCAAGATGCAACTGTTGTATACTTTCCTCTTGAGCGATACCGGTAAGCTGCTAGTCATAATCTGCGAGTGCTTGCCAAATGCGCTCCATCCCAATCGTATTATTCTTGTTATTTCCTTTTCGTGGTCCGGATCTGCGGTTACTACCTGTCCTAAGTAGACATATTCGCCTACTACTTCCAGTATTTCGCTACCTAATGTAAACTGCTGTTCCTTCCCGAGGCTGTTGAACATTACCTTAGTCTTCTGCATATTGATTTTCAAGCCTACCTTTCTACTTTTCCTGTCTAGGTCATCAATCATTATTTGCAGTTCATCCCCCGAGTTGCTTAGCAAGGCAATGTCATCATACGCGCCTAGTTTTTATCATCCAACGGGCGAAACAGGGTGCAAAGTTACGTCAGCTGTTGCACCCTCGGAGCTGAAGAGCACCGATAAGTCACAGCAAGCGCAACGCCGCCACACGGCCGCGCGCTTGCTCCGCCAGCCTTCAGAGCAGCCTGGTTACTTTTGGCAAAGACGGTACAAAAAGCCAGACTTATTCTACTTGGCGTCTTCAATCTTCCAGATATAAACTGGAAAAATTATGTGCTACCGCTCTCCTGGTTCTGAAATTGTTCTTGATATTATGCTTAGTTTTGACTTGTTGCAATTGTTAACGAACCCACACGTGTTCAAGGTAATGCATCTAACATTCTTGATCTCGTCTTCCTCAGCAATCATTTTTCAATTGACAACACTAAGTTATTCCAGTAATACGCGTTGTGGGGCTAGTTGGTTCATACTCAGATAGGTTTTATGCGCACAAAAAGACGACACAAAAAGACAAGGGAGACAGGACGGAGCGCAACTTTCAACTTTCAAGTTAGCAGTTCTAGATGGCATATCAGATCATAAACTGACGTTATGCACTACTCCGACTAAAGTCACAACAGTTCACTTCATTTCCAAAACAACCTACTTAGACTTTCCAAAGGCTGATGATTCAAGCATACTTAATTTTCTAATATTGGAGTTTGAATCATTTGAAGAAAGAACTTTATAATTGTCCAGGCACAGATATAGATACACTCTAGCAAAGCTTCAAGGCCATTGTATCACACTGTGTCAACAAGTATGTGCTAAAAAAAACGAACAAAAACACATAACCCATGGATAACACGTGATGTTATTCATTCGAAACGCAAAGTAAAAAGACTGAAAAAATCTTTAAAGTTAAAAAATGACTCTCAAATAAAACATAGGCTTATGAACGCCATCAGCGAAATGAAAGCAAAGATTAAGACAGCTAAAAGAATTTATTTTTCAGATACCCTTCCTAATTTTATGAAACATTCACCTGGAAAATTCTGGACGTACCTTAACCCCCAAAAGCAAAAAAACACTTTCAGTTCGCGAGACCAAAACGAAAAGTTCGCCAACTCTTTAAACGCATTATTTCACTCCGTGCTCACAGCTGATAATGGCCAGATTCCCGCGGTTGATCATATCTGCCAGAGACCATTAGATATGCCAAAGATAACTGGGGCTGGAGTACTGAACCTGCTACTATCGATTGGTACGAAAAGAGGAAACGGCCCTGATAATATTCCTAACACGTTTCTTCACAGATATGCCGAAGTAAACGCCAAATACTTCCATTTAATGTTTCTTAAATCCTTATCTACTTGTTCTCTTCCTGAAGAATGGAAAATTGCGAAAGTAATTCCTGTACACAAAACAGGTGGCAAAGATGATGCTTCAAATTACAGACCAATCTCGTTAACATGCACGGTAGGAAAATTATTAGAACACATTATACTAAAGCATATCACTAGTTACCTTGACCAAGAGAGTACACTGTCACCCGTCCAACATGGGTTCCGTAGAGGACTTTCCACCATCACTGAATTACTACAATTAACAAATGATTTGTCCCAAAACACAAATTGACTTAACTGCATTAGACTCCTCTAAAGCTTTCAATAAAGTAACTCATAAAAAACTAATTAGCAAACTTAGAACAACTTTAGGCAACGGCTCCATTGTCAACTGGATAAGGACTATTTAACTAACCGTGAAATTTCATGCACTGCATCAGTTACATCGGGAGTACCCCAAGGATGCGTCCTTGCACCGATTTTATTTCTCATCTTTATCAACGATCACCCACTAACATAAGAGTTAAAATCAAACTTTTTGCCGATGACTGCATTATTTATAATTAAATTAACTCTTCGAAGGACCACGGTGACTTAAACAGTGCCCTTCAAGACGGATAACATGGTGCAAGGATTGGCAAATGGAACTCAACATTCAAAAAACCGCCTCCCTAACTGTAACACGTAAAAAACAAATGTCCGACTTCACGTACAGCGTAAATAACATACCACTGAGAAAAGTTAATCAACATAAGTACCTAGGTTTAATCCTCTCACATGACCTAAGATGGGAAGCACACATAAACTGCATTGTATCTTCTGCTTTAAAACTGTTGTTCTTGTTGAGAAGACGACTTCGTGAAGCACCACCAGAAACTAAACTATTAGCATATAATACATTTATACGACCAGTTCTCGAATACGGTAACACAATTTGGTTTCCTTATACACAGCAGCTTATTAACAAAATCGAAGGAGTACAGCAAAAGGCAGTTAGATTTATATTTAACAAATATGGGATCACTGATTCGTCATCCCAATTGCTTAAAAAAGCCTCTATTCTTACTTTACAAAACCGCGCCAAACTTGCACGAATAAAATTACTCCACCAGCTATTACACAATGCAATAAACATAGATAGCTCGTTGTATATATCCTTAGATGAATGCAGACCTTCCCGCCATAAACACCCACAAACTCTCAAAGAATATTCTTTCCGTACCGAGTGTTTTAGATATTCATTTTTTTCCACGTGCAGCTATCGAATGGAACGGTTTGGATCCACACATCACTAACAGCACATCATTGCCGAAATTGGTAACCCTTCTAGAACTACTACACAACACGTAAACCATTTCGAACCAAATATAACAAACCAATTACAATACTCTAAATGAAAGCTATTATATTACTACATTATTTACCTTGTTTAACTGCATTATTGCCTAGATATGCTGTGTATGACATTGTTTATCACCTGCTAACTGTTTTTTTTCCTCTATTTATGTATTTGTAGCATTTGTATCGCCTTTATTGTAGTCATTGTTCAATTATATGCCCATCCTGTAAACATTCCAATGGGGATTGA
Source organism: Amblyomma maculatum (assembly GCF_055883805.1). Classification (NCBI taxonomy): domain Eukaryota; kingdom Metazoa; phylum Arthropoda; class Arachnida; order Ixodida; family Ixodidae; genus Amblyomma; species Amblyomma maculatum. The sequence goes on from NC_139348.1 coordinate 24,472,657, forward strand.
CAGTATCTGAAATAAATAAATAAATAAATAAACATAGCACTTCTCCACCTACCCGAAAAATTAGCCCAAATCCCCGACATTCATTTCAGCCTCTACACCGACGACATCACTGTCTAGGATAACCGCAGCAGTGATGCCGAAATAGAGGGACATCTACAATTGGCACTAAACACCATTGACAAATCTGTAAGGGAACGTTGCCTAACTTGCTCCCCTTCAAAATCAGAACTCTTTCTCTACCGCCCCAAACAATACGATTCAGGCAGTCCGCCTATTTCCCTCAAGCTAGGTACCCATTTGATCCCACTAGTATCCACAATCCGTGTACTGGGTCTAGTTCTTCACTCCCATGGTGCGCACGGAGAAGTCATAAAGACTCTTCATACCCAAAGTCAACAGACCACCCGACTGATTCGCCGCATATCCAACCGTCGGGCTCATGAAGAGCACTTCAAGTCAAGAACAACGGAAGATCACCAGTGCGATGAGGAGTATTGCTCTTCAAGGACTTTCTTTTGTTTTATAAGGGTGTATCCCGCATAGTAAGGGAGCACCCAAGTGCCATGTAGGGGCTTCGCCCCCACTGTTTGTTAAATGGCAATAAAATGTTTCTACCACCACCTGTAGCTAAGCCACCTCCGCTGCCTCGTGCGTACTGGAAATAATAATGGTAAGAATAAAAGGAAAAGAAAAGAAGAGGGAGAGAAAGACGCGCGTCGCAACAACCGTCGTCCACCACCAAAGCAGTGGTCTCCTCGTATTCACTTTAGTGTGTCGGTATCGCTGACAGCTGTAATCATGTCGCAAATAGGAAAGGGGAACCCCATTTAAAAACTGATTTATTTATAGGAAGGAAAAGGCACGGTAAATGTCTCACTTGATTTCTGCGGACACCGCAACCACGCCGTAAGGGAAGGGAGGAAGATGGGAGTGAAAGTGGAAAGAGAGAAAGAGGAGCCATAGTGGAGGGCTACGGAGTAATTTCGACCACCTGGGGATCTTTAACGTGCGCTGATATTTTTACGAAGAAGAGAAAAGAGAATGTGTCGAAAAAATTGGAGGCTTATCCAGGTTAAGCCCAGTGGATGCGAAGCATGTTAAGCAGCTGCCTCAGTGTGGATGGAGCTAAGTAACGGAGACGTGGTTTTAGGTTAATCGTCGTACTTTATTCTTTGCAGCCCGACAAACACACTCTTATGGTCCGTAAATGCACGACTCTTCGTTTGCACGTCACTTACGCACACACGCCCGGCGCAAAGACGCTGCCGCGGTTGCGGGCACAGAGACTGACGCGACGGCGGGCGCGCGCCGCTTCATCCCTGGCGTGACGTCACATATCACGTGATGCAGCGATGGTGGCGCCGCCGCCGCGTCGCGCGCGACGGCGCGAACCGAAGCGTGGAGGCCTCCGCCGGGCGACGTCCGACGGCGCGATATGAGGCCCCATCTGCAGCCGGTGTGACGTCATCACGTGACGTCATGTCACGTGACCCCACTTCAGGGTCAATGGTGGCCACCGCCGGGCGTCGCGCGAAGGCCCGAAACCTACGTTAATATGCTTCGCATAAAAGACAGCGAAGGCGGGAGGTAACGAGTAGGCAACATGTGTCTTTACCTAAGGCAAGAGCGGAATAATTAGCAACCGGATGAGGCTATGGAGAGAAATTGTTAGTTGTTAAAGCAGGCTATCGCGAAAGACAGAATGTTCTGCTGTGCGATGTCAGTGCACGTTAAAGAACCCCAGGTGGTTGAAATTTCCGGAGTCCTCCGCTACGGCGTCTCTCATAGCATTAGCCGCTTTGGGACGTTAAAGCCCACAAACCAAACCACACCAATTAATTTGAAGACCTGCATATCCTCTACCGTTGATAAATATTGTAAATTCAAGAGGCGAGGTATGCGTAATCAGTACTGAGAAATTCAGTAAGTTTTGTAGGCAAGGTTTCTTTCTCTTATCGGCGTTCGTTGCAGTGCTACATATAATTATTAATTGGTTCACAGCAAGTGAAAGGCACAGTATCTGCCTCACTTGCTCTGTGGACACCTGAACCGAGCTGTAAGGGAAGGAAGGAAGGTGGGAGTGAAAGTGGGAAGAGAGGATAGCCAAAGCGGAGGGCTGCGGAGTAATTTCGACCACCTGGGTATCTTTAACGAGCGCTGTCATCGCACAGCACACGAACACCACTTCGTATTGCCTCCATCGAAACGCAGCCGCCGTGGTCGGATTCGAGCCCGGGAACTCCGGCGCAGTAGTCGGGCGTCTTACCACTGCACCACCCCGGCGGGGCGTTACATATAATTATAAATTGTTTACAGGAAAGGGGAGGCGCCGTATCTTTCACACTTTCTCTGGCAAGTGTTGGATTTTGCGGTACGCTACCACCTGTGAAGGCGTCTGTGTGCTGTGCGATGTCAACGCACGTTAAAGATCCCCAGGTGGTCGAAATTACTCCGTAGCCCTCCACTACGGCTTCCATTTCTCTTTCCACTTTCACGCCCACCTTCACCCCACTAACAACACCATCACAGTGAGCACGCCCGACAATGCCCGTGCCGTGTCTTACTCCAAGATCGGCACCATCACCATCGACAAAACAGCAGTCCCGGCTGCCGCCTACGCCCCAGCCCCGGACAGTTCCGTACGGGGGATTTCGTACCGAGCCTACAGTTACGAAAACTATGCCGAGATCCTGGCTGAGCTACGCGCTCGTAATGCCGATCTCCCCATCGTTGCTGCGCGTCGCATGGGCAAGACGCAGCACTTCGTCGTTACGTTCGCCAACAGCGAGCTGCCCGATACGTGCGGTACTTGGGGTTTACTTTCGAAGTCTTCCCTTTGAAGGCTCGCCAGGAAGCGTGCTTCAACTGTCGCAAGCTGGGTCACCGAGCGGACGTGTGCCCCCAACCACGAATACCTACTTGCCGGCGCTGCGGCGTCGCCCACGACTACCCAGCAGCCGGCCAACCACCTACCTGTCAAGCCATGTGCATCGTATGCAAAGGCTCACATCCAACAGGCAGCAGAAGCTGCAAATACCGCTTCGTGTCTAGCCACAAGCCCAAGCCTTCACAATCCCCCACGGAAACTGCCACTGATCCAGACAGTTCACCAAGAGGCCGCCAGTCCCGTCCCTGAGAACGCGGCCACCAACAACCACCCCCAAGGGGTGAATCCTTCCCGCCACTGCAAAGCAGCAGTCCCCCAACTGACCCCGCCACAAGCCAACCACTTCAGCCGCAGGAACCAAGAGATGACACTTTTCCCCGAGCAGAGATAGGAGCAGGTCGTCGTCATCGTCACAGAGACGCAGCTCGCGGACCAACTCCAACTCCAGAGAAGAAGCAAGACCTGCCAAACATTTGGCATGGAAAACGCCACTTACAGACGACAAGCAAAGCTGACAAGGGAGCTGGCAGGGTTAGTCCAACAATTGCAACAGTTAGCTCAGTCTAACGCAAAAATCAAACAGCTAGAAACTGTAAATGCGCAATAAAAAATGAAAAGTCGTCTGTGGCTTGCGCTCGCATTGAAGTCAGCCGCAATGAGGACATGGAAGTAGATCAAAACCGCCTTAACAAACGAAAGGCACCTTTGGTACCTCGGCCAGATACAGATGACTTAGAGAGTAATTATGAAGGGAGATTTGCAAAAATAGACCGAAGACTCGCCTAGGTGGAGTAAACTATAGAGAAATTAATACCACAGCTTAACAAAGTAACTGACACAATGGAAAAGTTTCCAACTACTTTCGAAATTGTCCTAGCTAAACTCGACACGCTTACAACCAGGCTTACCATCCGCTAGCAACCTGATATCTCCAATGCCAAATGCAGGCTCTTTGCCTCCCGTCCACACTGCATTCCCACGCCCAGCCGACGGTGCTTCGGCGCATCCGTCCACCAGCAGCATTCTCCGACCCAGCGTATTGCAACCCGAGCGAGCGGAACCTTACCCGATGCGCGATGGCTAGTACACCTGTTATAGTGTGGCAATGGAACTGTAGGGGATTCCGAGCCAAGCGCAAGGCTCTGGAATATGCAGTTTTGGCCCAAACAAACAGACGGGTAGTCATAGCACTTCAAGAGACGAATACAGAAGTAAAGCTTGCAGGGTATACAGCATACGATGAGAAAGTGTCGGCTGAGCGCAGGCCGATCACAGCTACACTTGTACACCGTAATCTAACTGCAAACTAGAATTGGAAACACCGGAGGTCTCTCATACATTTATACAAATCTTACCGAACAAACAAACACAATCTCCCCTTTACATTCTGAACGTATTAAGTCCACCTAAAGACAACAGCACGAAAATAGCCACACTCTTCCGTAAGACGCACGTAGCCGCTCATAATGGAATGTTGCTGACAGTTCGAGACTTTAACGCACTCTATACAGAATGGGGCTACTCAGTTAACAGTAGAAAGGGAACTAAATTATGGGAGACAGCTCAGGCGCTAGGGCATACCTTATTCGTCGATCCTGATAAACCTACGCGCATTGGTAACAGTGTAACCAGGGATACGTGCCCTGACCTTACCTTTGCCAGAAATATCCCCGATGCGAGATGGGAAAACCTAAATACAAACATAGGAAGCGACCACTATGTACTATGTACAACTTTTCGAGCAACGCATTGCAAAATTCTTCGCCAGGAAGTGAAGCACACGAACTGGGACGCCTTTAGATATGTCCGCTCGCAAAGGCCAGCGGAAGGTACACTTCAAAAGCTGTTACCCTGGAGGAAAGCAGTTCCAGCCCGGACGCTAAGCAAGTGCACATGATTGAAGCACAAGGAAGTATCCATGCTCGATGGCTTAAAAATAAGCACAACCGACGTTTAAAAATTCAGCTAACCCGGCTTGAAAAGGAAATCGAGGCTTACTCGTGGGAAGTTAGCCGAGAACAGTGGCATCCGACTTGCGACCGCCTTAATGGGCAACTGGGCAACAAGAACACGTGGTTTTTACTTAGACATTTACTGGATCCTACGAGAACTGAGGCCGAATCCCACAAGGACCTACATAGGATCTCGCAATCTTTCCAAGGCACCGACAAAGAGCTCATGACTACCATTAAAAGATAAATACATAAACACCTCCCAGGATATACCCACGCCAGATGGGTACTCAGGATTGGATAATCCTCGCATGGATAGCGTCTTTACCGTAGCAGAGATCAGAGCTGCTCCCAAGCAGCACGCCATCAATGAACCGTCACTGGTCCAATATTGGGATATATTGGTCCCAATATTGGTCCATATTGGCGTCTGATTGGGGCGCACAAAGAGCCAAAATATATGCCAACCAATTTGATTGGCTCTCCTATCAAAACCAGTATTGGCATACTACCTTGTTTACTGGCATTCAATGGCACTCAATGACTACACAATATCTTCCACCCCAGCTCACTCACTGGTTGTTATATCACGGCTATCCCGCCAAGCTCACTGGGCATCCAGTATATTGTATCCATGCTTATTCACTGGATATTCACAACTGGCATCCAGCCAGATTTATCGGCTACCCAATATTTCCAATCGAATCTTGCCCAGTGGTTTTGCATTATTGGCATCCAGCCAGAGCAATTGGCAATCCTGCACATTATAGTGCTGAATGTTTCAATAATCAGTACTACGGCTAGTTGCTATTTCGCGCCATGGCTAACAGGCAACCACAAAGCCATCCCATACGTATGCAGTGCTGATATTTTATGTAGCTTTTTATTTAAACAAAGCATGCTGAGAATATCCATGCACAGAAAATAATACAGCTGAGAGGTACATTGCATGGTGATTTATTAGGTGTCCATGGGTTGCAGGGCGTGGAAAAAATTAGGCAGAACTCTTAGACTTCAGTGCTCCTCCTGTTTTTGCGTCCCTTAACAGTCTCCTCAGGTCCCAGGTTGGAGGAAGGCGCTGAGTTCATCGCAGCTTCTTTTGTGGTCGGTTGTAGGGGCAGCAGCTCCCAGCAGCCTTTAAAAATATGGACTTGAGCAGCGTGCATAACAATGTATTTCCTTTCGCAGATGGCACCTGGAAATAAAAGCAACATTCATAAATCACATTAAGAGAGAACACTTTCGGAAAGTGGATGTACAGCTAGACCGTGGAGTAAAAATGCAAAATAAAGCACCACCTGTTGGCCCTCAGACAACATTCTTGTCTGCAAGCGTTGAGGTGCCGGCTAGTTGGTAATACATTTTGGAATAACAGCGCGAAGGACGAGGACGAAGATAGAAGGACACAAACACAGCGACATCTGGCAGTGCACGGCTTCCCATGTGGATGTTTTGTTGACGATGGAAACAAAACAAAATGATATTTGCCGTTATCTATTCGTTAAACGGTAGTCAGTCTTGCCGCCTTCTACTTGTAGTGCCTTTGTGATCGAACACCTGTAGAAGAAAGACGTCGTCATAACTGCATGCTTCAAATCAATAGCTTTCCTTTGAATAGTTTTCATTAGGATAGATTGCCGCAAGAACTAAAAGAAACTACAAAAGAAAAAAGAGACGCAAAAAATGGCAGTCGCACTCCGACCGCGGCTGCTAAAATTAGTGTACATCGCATCATTACTGCAAAAAAGAACATTTTCAAATTTGTCAAAGCTGCAGCCAAAACAACGTTCGACACATATGCTTTGGGGTTTGTATGATTTACTCAAATTGAAAAAATAAAGAAATCCGTAGCTTAGCATTACGTTTGTTGTGAGAACAAGTATGTACGTGTGGTAAAGTATAAGAACTATGGTAGCAACTGTAAATAAGAATCCCCTTTTCAGAATTTTTTTTTTCATAGAGTTCTTCGCGCGGACAGTAGAAGCTCTTGCACGTAGAAGATAAAGTGTCATGTTTCAGGCAAGCCCCTTTTGTTCTGCGCGATCAATCTATAATTGTGGATAAGGAAATTTTTGAACGAAATTTTTTTTTATTATTTCCGCAAATAATCAAATTTAGCAATAAGAATAAGTGCGTCGGCTGATCTTCTTTTCGGACGCTATTAGTTTTCTACAATTGATAGTAAAACTGCACCTGCTGGCTATTTTATGACACTTCTACTACTCGCGATTAGCGCAGGAGAAAGATCAAACAAGTGAATAAGCTACACGTCGTTTAGACCATTCCAAACGCGCATTCATAACGGCAAATTAGAATATTAAATATGCGCTCGCAACTAAAAATCATGTTCCAGAAAGCCCAACTTAACCATTAGTTTTGATTATAGTATGTAAAAGAAATTGATCACTTCAGACACACAACACGCGCGATGAAA